>NC_140707.1:37762321-38394285 GCF_050655825.1 Lonchura striata | reverse complement strand
GGGGTGTCACATGTGATATCACCTCAGACAAATTAATTTCTCGAGGATGACATTGTTACATCAGATACTTGGCTAATTAATGATACTTGTTGTCTAGGCAAGTGCATTAATTAACTGGATACATAAGAAAGTCTGGGTCAAACTTCAGAAAGTCAGCCAGACTCACTTAATCCCTTGTGGCTGCTGAGATCACCCTTCTGTGTGATGACCTGAGTGTTGAGCTTGGCATGTCTCAGTCATGATTCTCACAAGTTCAGTAGTGCTCAGTAGCCATTTGCCACCCTGTTGTGGGCAGCAAGTGTGTACAGGAGTAAATTTTTGTGTGAATTCAGGGGCCAGTGTTACTGATGGAGCTGAATAGAGGGAAGGGGTACCAGGGTTTAAAATTTCTAGCCTGCATGTCCCTGAAATAACACAAGCCACCTTCATGTTGTACATGGCCCAGTAACTCTGGTTGCCACTGATTGAGATAACCATTGTGACTGCTTTCAAGAGAAGATGAGGCTGCTGCAGCATTTGTTGTTGGATAGATCTCCTCCTGGGGAAAAAACTACGAATTTTATATTTTCGTTCCTTCCATCTTGCTCAAACATAAGATTAAGAGAGAGGAGGAGAAACTGAGGTTAGTTCTCTTTGCCTATACATGATTTGTATTGCTGTAAGCTTGCTTACCTCAATACATGTAAGATGAAAGTCAGGCTGTGCTCTTGGGACTGGATGCACAGGACTGCACTAGGCATCTGGCTTGAAGAGGTTTCTTTGTACTTTAATGGGTACTGCAAGGAGTTCCTAAGAGAATTCTCCAGATGAAAGCTGTTTTTCTGTGGACAGGCTGCAGAGTCTCATTATTGCTCTGGCTTTTGCTGCACAGCACATATGTTACTGCAGGGCTGTCAGCCCTTCAGTTGATTTCTACAACGCAATAAAAATAAGTAGATTAAGCAAGCAAAGAAGATTAGAGACACTTTGGGGAAGGAAAGGGAAGGGAGGAGGAGGATGAGCAGCAGGGAGTATAAAAAGAGACCACAAGACTGTGATTGCCAGACGTCCTGGTGCATGTTGCACAGGGTGGCTTTCTTTGTCCCTTTTGGGTTTGGGTTGAGCAGACTCAATAGAACTGATCCTGACACTATGTCCAGAGAGAAACTGGAGTCACTGGTCAAGAACATGGAGATCATGCTCTCTGAAGTAGAGCAGCTGAAGATTCACTGCACCAAGCAGACGGAGGAGGTGAACCAGGTGGTACAGGAGCTGCGCCGAGAGAACAGGGAGCTGACAGAGAAGTACGAGCTCATCTGTCAGGACCTGAAGGAGGCCAAGGAGGCCATTGCCCAGCTGCAGGACACAAAGTTTGCCTTTGAGGCAAAGGAGCGGCAAGCACAGAAGCTCAACCGGCAGCTGTGAAGCGGCAGGAAGGAGAAGCAAGAGATTTCTTACCCTGATCTAAGAGTAAACAGAAACCTTCAACTGCTGCAACTGAAAATCCCTGGATTGATAAAAGCAACCCTTTCCCTTTCTTCTCAGACTAAACCTGTGTGCTGGAAAAAAATCATCTCTATGGAGGCAAGATCTCAGGCACAGCTGGAATTCTACCCCAGAAGGCTTCTTTGTTAATGACTAAAGACCTCATTATGCTGGGAGAGAAACCTCATTCCAGAATCCCTTGTCAGAGATCTGGGCCATAGGCATATAGAAACAGCTGCCAGGATCTGGGCACCTTCTCATGCCCTGTAGGGGTTGCACAAGGACAGAGTCTGGGAAAAGAACTGTCACTGCCTTGAGCCACTTGAGAGAGTTGTGCCACGGGAGTCTGCTGAGATGGAGAGAAGGATCATCGTCTTGACAGCCCCTGTTGCTCTATTTTGTTGCTGGCTTTTCTCTGCTGGGCAGCAAGGCTGTAATGCTGTCCTTAGTAGGGTGTCAGCTTCCTTGCTACCTGATGCTGGAAGACATCAGCAAGAGCTTTTGTGTGCCTCATGCTTCCAAGTACTTTATATCAAGGGCTTGTTGTTCCAGAAGATCTGTTAATGCAATTACAGTTGGTGTTGTCCTCTTCCAATTCCAAAGTGGAGTATAAGAACTGGAAAGGTTTCTGTCTCCATTTCCATTTCAATAGCGTTAAATCCTAATGACTCTGTGTTTAGTATGCTAGAGTTAAAACCTCTGCTGAATATAACACTTTTTTAACCAAAGGGCTATGTTTTGGCACTGGATTTACTTTTCTTTAGCGGAAGTAATGTGTATAAATGGACCAGGAATTACGAGGGATAAATGTATGTGGGCGTGGGAGTGAGAATTACTTGTCAAGTTTTGCTTTCAACTTTTCTCTCTGCTTCTGTATCTCCTAAGCAGCATTTGTGGTAGGCAGTGCCAAGCCTAGATAAAAGCAGGTGACTTTAGATTCCAAAGTGAATAGCATGAGATCTCTGGGGGGAGTGTAGAAAGAGTGCTGAGAGAAAACGCCTGAATGTTTAAATGGAGAATAGCTGGAATAGTTCCAGGATGATCTTTCTTCATGTTGGCTGCGATGTAGCCAGCTTCTTTCTTCCCTCCAAAGCTTTGCTATATTGTTATCTCTGCCTGGCAAGCTCCCTATTCCCAGCAAGGGCTGATGCTTGTGAGAAGCAGAGAAGCTGTTTCCATTGTTCAGGGCCTCAGGGTGTGTGGCACCAGGAGCCCAGGTGCACTCTGTGCGGGGAAGGGAGTCAGCTCGGAGGGAAGGGAAACCTGCCTGCTTTGGTTTTTCTAAAGCTTTGGGCAAGGGCAGAATGGTTCAGCAAGGCTTTCTCTTAGGACTCAGCCCCGCCACGGTGAAAATAACTGTAGTTTTGTCAACCATTACAAAATACTGAGATCAGGCCTAGAATTAGCTGGTTATTGTTCCTTCTTTGCCCTCCTCTCTGCCACATCAGTCTATGCCAGGTCCAAAGCCTTTGAAAATTCAGATCTTGAATGAGCTCTGGGCAAGACCTTCTGAGCAAAGGGCTGATGTTTGTGTGGCATCCATGGGGAACAAGTTTTTCTGGTTTTGTTTTGTGTGATAACATGTTTTGTTAAATACATATGATGTAGACTTTAATTTTTTTTCTATTTTGGGTGGAGCAGATTGGATTATCCGGAAAACATTTGGGAGTTTGGAGACTGCCCTTCATGTTTTCAAATGTTATCTGAATACAAATGGCCCCAGCCTTGACCCTTTTCTCCTTGCTCACCAGCAACAACTTAGGGAGCACAAAAAAATCAACATTAATCACTACATTTGTTTGTATAAGAACTAAAAATATCTTCAATTGAAATCAGTTCTCTAGCTCAAATCTGCTTACCACCTGTGATTTCTTCTACTTTTTATATATCATTAAAATGTAAAACCAAAATAAAAAGAAAACAAACAGCTGAGGGAGTGTCTGTTCTGGATAAGGCAGTGCCTCATTTAATGCATGTATATATTACTTTTTGAGTGTGTGTGTTTATGCTTGCTGGATATAATTATTCCTGTTTAAATCCTGTGCATCAAGGAGTGGACAGAGACCCTCCACATCTGTCTGTGTTCACAGGTTAATCTCTCTAAATGAGATTCTCTGTGTGGCTGCCAAGTTTGCCCTACGCAATATTTAAATCCATGATACAGAAAAAGAAAACGGGATCACAATGCCATTATGGTCAGTTTCTTAATAATTAGCAGGATTCAAAGTGTCTGCTTATAAGGAAAGCTGTTAGAATGATTTCCTGTAAATAACCTAAGATGTGGGGTGGGGCATCAGAAAGACTAGATGTGCTATTCAATGCTAGAAAAAATTAACACCACATCCCTTTCAATAGACTCAGTTGTGTCCTGGTTTTGCTTTACATGACTTAAACTCAGGAATAGTTGGGCTGGTTTAAAAACAATGTTCATTCAATTGCATGTAGTTCCTCTGATTTTTCAGAGGCAAATCTTTGTGTATCCAAGTATAGTCTTAGCAATGGAATAGTGCCTTCACTTATATCCTTAGGTGCAGTGTACTGGAGTGCCTTTCACAACAAAGTTTGCATGGAATTAGTCACAGCACTTTGAAGTTGTTTTTTGCTTTTTGAACACTGACATTATCATTACATGCCGCTTTTCTTCTTTAAACGGCCTAAGGATGAAGAGCTGAAACTTGGCATAGTGCTATCAGCTTGTTTAGAAAGCTGGCCTGAATAAAAGTTTCACCTGATTTGGTTCAGAATCAAAATAAATATGAAGTGACAGGCTTGCCATTTCACTCATCTTGGAAATGGATGAAGAGAAGTATCTAATTCTTTGAATACAAAGAGTAAATTTATTTGAAGGCTCCCTTGGAGAGCACAGCACAGGAATTGGCTCAGTTGTCAAGAAGGGACTAAGAGAAGAGAATCCTGCCAGACCAAGTGCCTATGAGTTGCTCTGCTCCAGGAGCAGATTATAGCAAAATACTGATGATTGCATTGGTTTCCACAGTTCTGAGCTCCATTATGTGAAAGTGTCCAAGAAGGGAGACTAGGTAGGAATGAAGCTGATACATCTTTGTTCTCTTTCATTGCTGACTTCAGTGGCTGCATGCTGGCAGACCACAATAAAATCAGCTCTGCTTTATACAAAAGTACACATCAGCTCCTCTGCAGCAGCCCTTAGCATGTGAAAAAGTCCATGTGTGGCCAGGCCTCTACAGCAGAGATAAACCAGAGCAAGAGATACTGCAAGAGGATTAACGGGCTTTGGTGCAGTTAACTTGTACAGCAGAGCCCATTGGTGTGTAATACACTTTCCAGCCTTCCTCTAAGGCCTTTGTAATGTCTCCTGAACATGGAATTGAGCTGCTTTTCCTGAAGGGCTGACAGGATTCATTCTGTATACTGGGAAGCTGTCATTCAGAGGACTAAATGACATGCCTATCTTGCAAAGGTGAGTGAGACTCTGAGAAGAATGCAGTTATTGGTCACTATTCAAATTTGAAAAAAGCTCAGTTCAGGTTGAATCAAAACTTACTTTACTGTGATTTCTTTAAAAAATAATAAGTTAAAAAATCAGTGTGTCAAAAGTCTTACTGTTTTCAGAGTGAGCTGAAGCCTACAGATCTTTGTGCAGCTGATGGAAAGAGAGACATGCCATAATGTCCCCAGTAGCAGTGGACTCAATTTGCTCAATTTGATGTCCCTTATTTCTTTGCCTTCTCATTCAGCCATCAACACACTTGCCTAGGGTGTAAGATTACTGTTCAGTATTATCCTCAGAAATATTTGAGCATATCCTCTGGATAAAATGCAAGCAGTAGGCTAAAGTACTGCCTACTTTCTCTTCATTAGGCCATTGCTCTTATCTAAGAAATTGAACATTATTCTAAAAGGAAAGTAAGGTATCCATCCCATTTTTGTAAGAACATGACCCAGCCATAATCACAACACTTCAGATCCTTGCTCTTTGGCTAAATGGCAAAGTGAGCAATCAAAAAACACCAGTTGGTAATGACCATGCCATGGTTTCCTGATCACAGTAGTCCCCTGGGAGGTTCAAATTCTGAAACCAAACTGAACACAGATTCTTCTCTTCCTTGCATGAATGCCCAAGCTTCTCTTCTGGAGGCTTTGTGAGTCTTGCCTGAATTTTTTGGTTGCTGCTCAGCGGGAGAGGACAGGAGGTAGAAGAGTTATTAGGTGTTAAGTACTCCCCAGGGAAGAAGCAGGATATTTTGGTTTTATTTCTCAGCAATTAATTTCTCAGAAGTCAAGTCTGTTTTGCCCATGACAGCAAACAGTGAGTAATCTTTCTGTATTTATCATGTTTGACAACTTTTTCCACCATTTTTTCTCTCTCTGTCATGTTGAGGATGAGGAGTGATAAAGCGCCATGGTGGGTATCTGGTGACCAGCTAAGTGCTGCAGTGCTGTGTTAGCCATAACTAGTTAGACTGGAGCCCTGTCCAGTAAAGCATGCAGATCTTTAGACAGTCTTTGGAAACAGCCTCTAGCAATAAGGAATCCTGGTAGTTTATCATGAAGAGTATAACAAAAGAAAAAGCAGAAGTCTTACTGCTGACCTCTGGCCATGTAACTGTTGAAATCCCAATGCCACAGCTCCTGTAGAGGTTGCTCCTAGCCAAAAGCACTGCAGTGATCAGGCTACAAGGGATATTGTGTTCAGCAGTATCCATTCACTAGGCATTCATCTCAACTGTTTCTTCTTGACCTCATCTGGGACACCCAGGTGCCCAGCTAGCCACTGGATAGACCTAGTGGCAAGAGGCAAATGCCTGTGGTCCTGCTCTTTCGTTCCTTAGTGACCCAGCAGTGTTTTACCAAGAGATGAGAATGGTCTTGGAGCAGTGGATTATCTTGTTTTCACTAAAGGGTAAATGGTGAAAACAATTTCAACATAAGGATCATGTCCTTTCTCCCAGAGGAATGGTACATATGCAAAACTTTCTGTGAAACCACAGGACAAAGGTTTACTTCATATTTGCATTGCCTTTTTCTAGGTGAGAACTGGCCTCGAGCTCAAATCCTACACTAACAGCTTCTGATTTTGTCGCATGACTGCTGGAACCAGGAAGTATGAGTAGATTATTCTTTCTTTTTTTTTTTTAATAAAAGAAATTTAAGTGATGATTCATGTTGCTTACTTGTGGTAAAAGTCTGCTCAGTTATTTTTTTATTTCAGCATCTCAGGAGCTCATCTATTAAGTCTGTATGGGGTTAAAATTAATCCAGATGTGTTTACACTGCTTTAATGCAGTAGGCACAGCTGTTATTTGGATGTATCCTGGCTAGATTCCAACATGAGCAGTCACATTTTCCCTGTCTCTGCACTCCCTTGTAGCTTATCAACAAGAACACAAGAACTACAAGAACATTATTAAGTTTGGTATGTAAAAAAGAAACATTAATTGAGGATCCCACTGCTATGACAGGCATTTTAATGATTGGGTATTTATAAAGTCATCTGAAGTTGTGGGGGGTTTTGCCTTCTAGTTTTTGAACCTTTGGGAATTGGATTTCCAGCTTTTTCTTGCCAATGGGCTAAAAGATTTAAACTGATCTGAAAGTTTTGTTTATTCACAGAAGGCCAGGGCTTCAGGCATTGGTTTGACCAAATATCATGAAGGGTTAGGATATAAGGTGACACCTAGCAGGATGGCATTAGCCAGTAGCTAATTGAGAGTACAGGTGTTAAAAAAAAAGCACATGCTCATGTAACCACTTCGTGATGCAAAAGGAGAGATCACAGTTTGGCCCACAGCCCAAATTTATTTTTCTTGAGAGAAAAATTGAATCTAAAGAGGCAGGACAATAATTTCTATATTGCTAATTAAGCATTAACACTGTTCAATTTTTTTTTTCTCCTGACAAGGATAACATAAGTAGCCATGCACCTGCACCACCATTAGATGTTCTTCTGGGATGTATTTTGTCTTTCAATATCCTAGGGCTTCCCTGCTGTTTGGTGCAGGTGTTGCCAATTTGTGTTGGGTTTCCTGTTAGGGCTTATCCTTGTTTATTGTGGCAGTTAGCTTTGACAGGAAAGCACAGGATTGCTTTTGCTTGTGGAAAAGATGTGACTTTTATTTGAACTCTGTCTCCTGTGGGATGAGTAATGGTAGGATTTGAGCACTGTGTACCTTTCATGGCTAGCTGCTAGACAGGGATTGAACAGCAGTGAGAAGAGAGCCATATCCCTGGAAAAGAATTGCTTCTGTGTCTGATGTATTTATGAATCTGCTAGAAAACTTCCATTTGGAGCTGTGCACATCTAGGCTTGTCACCAGTTGGCAAGGATATTGTCCCTTTTGGTTATCTAAAGCAGCAACATGGCCAAGAGGACAGAAGTGATACCAGTTCTGGAGATTTCATTGCACATCTTGATGTCTTCCATGGAAGATCCAACCTGTGGAGTTACCTGAAAGTGGAAGCTTCATCTTTCCTTTGGAAAGCAAGGTTCTCTCTCTTATAGTTACAAATTAACTACTGATGAAAAAGGACTCTAAAACTGGAAGGCAAAACATAAAAGACCAGCCCAAACTTAAAACTTTAAAGCTATTCTCATAATCTGACAAACTTTGGTCATAAAATTAATTAGGGTTGAAATGCTCATAGCTGTTATAATTGCTGGACCAGGATCTATTTTTCTAGATCAGTGGTCTCTGTATTTCATTATTTATTTGTTTTATACTATGCAGAGGACAAAATCAATAGGGAGCAGATTTATCTGTTTGCAAAATAAAACAATGGCAACACACAAGTTGTTATGCAATGTTTTCTCTAGTATCCACATGATTAAAACCACAAGTTTTTCCTTGTAATGCATCCAACTAGATTCCTTTTCCTTTAACAGTTTTAATGTTGTTAAATTGTTCCTTCATGGGAGTTTTCAGGGGGTTTCTGAATTGCATGGCATTTGTTAGAGGGAAAAAAAATAGAGAAACCTGTGCTGCCATTGTCTTTGGTTAAATTCAGGTCTGTATCCAAATTACTGCTATTTTCAGATTTTAAGGGTCTGCTTAACTTTGCCTAGACCCAAATCTAGCTGTGAATTGTGTTTAAGTTCGAAGTTTCTTTTGTCAAAAGTTTATTTATGAACTGTGACTCAGGCTGTAGTTTTAAAGTAAATGTGAAGTTTAATTTTTTATTTCAGAGTTAAGAACTTACTGAAAATGAATACTGAAGGGATCTGTGGATAGCTGTCTCTCTTTTGATATGATGCCTACAGCTAAAATAAAACTACTTACAAAGGGCTCCGCCCCTGCAACAACTTTAGGCACAGTTTGGAGCTCATGTGCGTGCTCACACACAGACTACAGAAGCTAGAAACAATTCCAAGGCAGGCGTGCCTGTGTGCATGCTTACGGCGCTGGCTTCCCAAAGCAAAAGTGAAAACTCTTGAGAAGAACCTGAGAGGCTGAAGGGGTTAAATGAAACACAACTCTGCTTTTCCCGTGCAGTAAGGATTAGTAACCAAACAGAAGCAAGAGAGAACAGCACTGGAGTGCCACTGTTTCAACAAGAAATATTGGTAAGTAAGCTCTGGAGCTTGAGTGCAGTGGGTCTCCAACTTTTGTGCTCACCTGTCACAGCCACATGCAGAAGGTAGGAGTTGACTTTGTGTTCTGGGCTGTTCCTGGTCCCTCTACCTGGATATCAAGTTTCTAGTAGTCTTTTCAGTGCTGTTCGTGCTCTTTAAACTATTTTTTATTTCCCACCTTTTTTTCTTTCCTTTCAGTTTAAAGAGTACAGGGGAGAGACCAGAGTCCTCATGACTGCAAAATGTTATTTCTCAGAAGGGAGGGAAGAAGATGCTCCATGAGTTTGGTGCATCGGTTACTGCCGGTGGGATTTTCCGTGCCCGCAGGTGCCGCTCCTGGCGCTGCGGCTGGCGGAGCAGGAGGTGCCCGGGAGGAGCGGAGTGCCGGGATGCGGGGCGAGCCCGCTGGCGTCACACGCACGCTCCCTCCGCGCACGGTGCGAGGCAAGGCCGCGGAGGGCAGGAACGGCGTTCTGGCACGCGGGAACAAAAGCCGGCCTGGCTGCTGCGACTCCCGTAGCCCCTGGCCATGACCCGGAGAGCTCCGCGGCCCGGCAGGTGCTGCGGGCGGGGCGCGGCTCCGCGCGGCGGCGGTGCTGGCTCCGCTGCCTGAGGGCAGCTGGGACGGAGCCCCGGCCCAGCGATGCCCTGGGAGCCCCCAGACCTGTCTGTGCTTCTCGGGACCGGGTCTCCCGCCCCGAGGGAGCCCGAGGTGTGAGGCAGGCCGAGGTGGCAGCTCCATGGATCCAGGGAGCGGTCGTGGCACGGAGGAGGCAATGGTCTGGAAGCAATGCGGGAGGGCAGCAGGTTTGCCTGGTGCACGGGCTGCTCCTTGTGAGGGGGTGGAAGTGGAGGAGCAGGTGATTTGAAACTGCGTTTCAAAAAGGTAATGCTAGCTTTGAATGGAGTCCCTAGGACTAGGAATAGCTAGTATTAGTGAAGGAGCTTAGAGAGATGGTGTGTTTCTTTAGATCTGCCTGTCGAGACCTTAAAATGAGTTTGTAAACCCCTTTGTTTGTTACTTTGGAAAGTCTCTACACAAACACGCATTTACGCTTCCTGCATTGTACGTATGAGGCCTTTCAACTGCTCCATTGTACACTGGCCTGCAGCTTATATAATTTTATCCTGGCTTCCCAGAGATGCACCACACACTTTAATGCCAGAGCATTCCCATTCTCTGCAGACAGAGCAGCCATAAAAAGCCATTCTCTCTGAGCTGCAGTGTGAGGATGAGCCAATATGCTGCACAGCTGTGTGTGTATGGGACAGCATCAGTCTGGGCTTCCAGGGCAGATGCTCTGCTCTTACAGGGAGCAAAGGGAGGTGCTTGTAATGAGGAACAAGGGTGGATAAAGTCACCAAGTGTCTTTGGTATGGCATTAACTTAAACTAATATTTGTTCACATCAGTGAATGAATTGATTGGTAAAAGGAAAAAAATTAAAACAGAGCAAATTTGCTATCTCTGGAACTGTTGTGCTTTTTTTCTGTCTACCGTGAGATAATTGAGACTTCTATTTTGGGTCTGTTTTCAGGTTCTTGTGCACTGTGAAGTGTCCTGACACCTTAAAGGTGTTTGGTTTTGAAATATATTTTCTCCTTGAGTTTAATTGCTTGATGGGATCACAGAAATGCTGGGGTTGGGATTGTTTCTTTGTAGCATTTGCCTATTCCAAATCTGTTTGCTAGTAAACAATCCACTCTGAATGTAGCATTTGATAGAAGATGTGTGATGAGTGATTTGAGGTGATTTTCCATCAAGGATGTAGAGCTTTGTTTGCTGGTCTCTATATGTATATATGTCAAAAAGAATATTAGGTAAAAACCAAAATTGTCTCAATTTTAAGGGAACGTAGCCACCACTGTGTAAAGAACTTAGGGAATGGATGATTGCAAATGTTGATGTTCAGTAAGTGCAGTAACTTCTTATGCAGATCACTTCCCTTTGGTTTTGGGATGGGTTTTCTCAGATCCAGCTGCTTACCAGCTTGGTAAAGGAGAATGCAGGTAGATCTCACCTAATCTGGCTGCTTTAGGGATTAATTGCTTCTCAATTTAGGCACCAAGATTCTTTTGGAGTCTAGGTGAATGGCCATGTCCAGACTTGCTAAAAGGGTTAAGAAAATAGGAAAGCAGCTACGTTGTTGCAACTGCTTTTCTTGGTAGCACTTTTTGAGTCAAAGGTGCAAAGTTTTTTGGTGGTGCTTTTTTTTTGGTTGTTTTTTGGTGTTTTTTTTTTGGGGGGGGGTTTCTATTAAAATAGGAAATCTGAGAGAAAAACAAACAAACAAACAAACAAAAAAACACATCCAAAAAAACCTCACCCCTAATCTTGACTGTGGACCCTTTCTTCTGAATATAGAGTAAATAAGGCAAAATACTGTTCTGTGCCTCAGGACATGTAGAGCTTAGGCTACCAGAAGGCTTTCTGTTTGTTCAGTGGGGATCTTATATGTTAATAAGATGTTAACCATTTTGTTAGTTCATATATATACCTAGTGACTTATAATACACAGCAAACAAACAGCTTTTTTGTAAGAGGATGGGAGCTCTGTTTGGTATGAGAACAGCACCTTGAATACCCAGGATGCAATTACAGTAGTCCTCACAATTACAGTAGTCCTCACAATTAGCATTTCAGGCTCATCATCAGCTGAATGTTTTCCCAGTGGCAGACTGATGCTCAGTGAGCACCAGAGGAAATAGGTTGCTTTGCTCTTAGGTCTGTGGGAAGGACGATGCAGAAGTGCTGTAAGCCCCGCAGTGTACCTGGCACAGCTACTGAGCCAGTGATGGATGATTGCTTGGATTCAGGACAGTCATTTGCAGTTATGCCCACTGTATGATGGACTTGTCAAATGGATTTATTTCTCTCAAAACTGATGCTCTGCTGGATACACCTTCACAGGCTAATTTTTAGCACTCCTGGATCTGAACTGCAATTTGTTGTGGTCCAGTCTTGTCTTGGACAATGAATAATAAGGGTTGCTAGATGTTTGGGAAGGGACTTCAGTATAAAAGTAATTGCGTGGGTGTTACTCATATGCATAGCCTACGATCAAATAATTTGTTTATGCTTTCTCACACAGCAATAAGCTCACCTTTCTGACGTGCAGATGTGATGTGTAGAAAACAAGTGCCATCCACAGATTGTTTATTTCTCTGCCTAGCTCTTAAGGCAGTAATTGGAGGCTCTGGTTTGGGCATCTGTGGGAGAAACATGCTTCAGACCAAAGAACCAATTTATTTTTAGATCACACCATTGTCGTTTTGCTGTGATCACACCATCAAGCATGTGCTTCCTTTGAGAGCTCTCCAGGCACTGCAGTGTGATCACACCCTCCTAAAATAATTTTTTATGAAGTTAATTTTTAGTGACAGATGAAAGATGCTAGGGCCAGTATTCTCAGAGATAGCAGGCCTAATTCCAATAGCACATATCCTCCCTCCTAAATTTGTTAATCTAAAGTTCTGGTTTAGGTTGTGATTTTGTTTCTTTTAATTCACCTCATGTTACTCATCTTTCTCTTGCACAATAATATAAGCAAGCTCACATTTCTCTGGGAGAATTTAGCCTCATACCACTAAAAGTGTGTCTGCATCACTGTTTTAGGGGCAATTCCTTAGGGACAGAATGTACCCATACAAGTGTGGTGTGTTTGACATGTTTATATATATATATATATATATATATATATATATATATATATATATATATATATATATAAAACTGATTTAGCTTTAAATGAAAAATATTATCTTAACTTCCAGAAGCAATGTAGAGGCAGCAGCAATCAAAACCCACATGAAGTTCAGGGTAAATAGTCTCGTGGTTCCCTGTCTATTATTAGTCCTCCAGCAAATTTATTTAAAGGTTTTACAGGTGTTCCCTGTGCATATATACTACAAGCATACTGTTGAATGTAGTGCTAACATCCTCTCAGTAAGCAGAGATGGGAATCTTGCAAAAAGAGGCAGAGAAAAATTTACATGGTTTTAAAATCTCTTCTTGAAATAACACTCATTTTTTATTTTTTAACCCATTGCACATCACAAAAATTGCTGTGTTTATATTTAGGATGGAATGAAGTTAAATAAATTTGAAGCAATCTCCTAGCATGAGAATCCTTTCTTTTCCTAAAGGATTCTCAAAAATTTTAATTGTAAGAGATTAGTGTCATCTGGGTAATGTGCTCAGGTGGGGGTTGGGGAGTGAAGTCCCTCCCACTGTAAGTGAAGAGCAAGTTTGAGACCACTTGTGGAAACTGCATAGACACAAGTTTGTAGGGCCTGATGAGATGCATCTCGGGTCGTGAGGGAACTGACTGACGTGTTTGTCAAGCCACTCTCCATGATACTTGAAAAGTCATGGCAGTCAGGCAAACTCCCCAGTGACTGGAAAAAGGGAAACATTTTTCCTATTTTTAAAAAGAGGATAAAGGAAAGCCCAGGGAAACAAACACTTGTGAGTCTCCCTTCTGTACCTGGGAAGATTGTGGAGCAGATCCTCCTGGAAGCAGTGTGGAGGCATGCAAAACAAGGAGGTTATGCAAGACAGGCCAGCATGGCTTCACTAAAGAGCAAATCCTGCCTGCCCTGCCTGGTGTCCTTCTGTGATGGAGTGACTGAAGCGACTGACAAGGGAAGACTGACTGATGTCAGCTACCTAGAATTCTGTAATGCTTTTGTGGTGGGCCCATATGAAGAACATGGCAGTTCTCCTGGATGAAAGGCTGGACATGAGCTGTCAGTATTTGCTCACAGCCGAGAAAACCAACCACATCCTGGGCTGTATCCAGAGCAGGATGGTCAGCAGGGGAAGGGAGAGGATTCTCCTCTGCTGCCCTTGTGAGACCCCACCTGGAATAATGTGTCCAGGTCTGGGATCCTCACTATAAGAAAGACATGGAGCTGCTGGAGTGGGTCCACAGAAGGCCACAAGATGCTCAGAGGGCTGGAGCAACTCTTCTATGAAGAAAGGCTGAGAGGGCTGGTGTTGTTCAGCCTGGAGAAGAGAAGCCTCCAGAGGGATCTTATTGCTGCCTTCTGGTATATAAAAGGGAGTTAAAAAAAGATGGTGAGTCACTTTTTATGTCGGCCAGTAGTGATAGCACAAGGGGTAATGGTTCTAAACTAAAAGAGGGGAGATTTAGAGTAGATATTAGGAGGAAATTATTTATTGAGAAAGTGGTAAGGCACTAAAAAAGTTGGCCAAGAAAACTGGGTATGCCCCATCCTTGGAAGTGTTCAAGGCCATGTCAGAAGGAGCTTTGAACATCCTGGTCTACTGGAGGTGTCCCTGGCCAGGGCAAGGGAAGGTTGAACTAAATGATCTTTAAGGTTTCTTCCAACCCAATCCGTTATATTATTTATAAACAGCATCAGTGCTCAGTGTCAGGTGATATTTCAGGTCAGGCTAAATAACTCATAGAAATGAAGCTTAAGCTGTGACAGGACAGTAGTAAATGTAAAAGATGGTTAGCCATTCCTCTTCAATTATGCTAGTGTTTGGAGTATTATGTCCTTGTCATGTATTTTCCATAGGCAGTGTGTGGCTTCTTTTAGCAGTGTCTAAATCAGTCTGTGTGCTTGTCATTATCCCTACATGCTCCCAGATTTAATTAACAGCTAAGCACAGCAAGACTACCAAAATAGAAAGCAGAATCCTATCTTTACTCCTTATAATAAATCTCTTGCTGCAAACCTAATAGTGGGAGGCTAGTTGCATAAAATTGAATCTGAGCTGATATTAATAGGTAGTCAGAAAATTGCCCTCATGAAATACTGTATTAACTCTTGCAAAGGGCTGGCATAGTGGTTACATTTGCTTGGAAGATGGTGCTTCACTGACCTAAGAGTGAGATATATCACTGGGGAATTTGGAGAGCCAGAACAAGGCAGGTCTGCATCTTCCCCATCCACTGATAGGGTATGGTGTGAGGCCTTACTAGAATCTCTGTGTGTTAATCTTGCCCTTGAGCCTAATGCTTTTTCAGCTACTGTTTTGTGTGATTTCAGTATTCAGAGGCTTCTGTGGCTTCCCCAAGTGTTGCTGAATTTTACTGTAGAAGTCCTCTGTAAAAAATATTGTCAGTCTTTGTCAGCCACATGAAGTGATGGCCTGGCGCAGATTCGTGTTAGCAATCAGCCTGAAGGCTGAGTTGAAACCATTGATAGAGCAGGCTCGAAGATGCTTGTTTACCACTATTCAGTTCTCTAGCCAGCTGGTGCTCTGCTGCTGTACTAGTTATTAAGTTTTTCTAACTTTTTTTTTATTTAACAAGGTGAATTTAAAAAATATTCTAACTGAAAGTTTGTCTTCCATTATATGCATAGCATGGCTGAAAGTATATCTCAGTGGGATTACTTTCTTGATGAGGATTCTTCAACTTCTAACATATATTAGAATGAATTATTAAATCTGGATACCAATGGTAAAGACACCATCATAAAACTTCTGCTCAGGCAAGTTGTGTTTTCTTTGTTTTCTCCTCTTTCCCATTAAGCCCTTTCAGCCAATCCTGTGTTTGTACTCATTTATAAACATTTACCCTTTGCTTTGTATACAAGCAGCTCTTCATGGATTTGGTTCATGGCATGGTCAAGACAAAGGAAATTCATCATCATTCTGTTTTAACAAGCACATAGACATTATTTGGCTTATCTGCCCTAACCCAAAGGACATAAGATCTTTGAAAATTTGTCCAACACTAGGATGATTTACTGTGTTTGGGGAACAAAACAGGCATATTAAGAAGTATCTTGAATGTGATATCATCTGCCTAAAGTTGTGATTTATCTCCTTGTTCCTCTAGGCTGTGTGATGTGGTCCTTGTGCTCTCCTCACTAGGCTCACATCCTAAGCAAAGGGGAGGTTTTTCCCTATCCTTGATCCCTGTTCCACGGAGCCCCTTTGTCTCCCCACCTTCATCTTAGCTTCTTTCTCTGTGTGTATATTTTTCCTTCTTAATTCTTCCAGCAAAAACTTAAAAGGTGCTTCTCAGTTGTCAAGGCAAACAAAAGCAAGCTGGAACAAAGATATGCTGGGTGGTTTTTAGAGCAAAGCAAAAATCATAATGTCTTTAGAAAATGTATTGAATCTAAAAGCTCAAAGACTTTGCTCTCAGTCAATGATTCAAAAAATTTCTGTCAGTGAATAACAGGATGATGATATGTTGCCCATTCTGGCTTCCCACCTCCTTCAACCAAATTTCTAAAAATATAACATCAAAGTGAAATCTGATGTGTTAAATGGGAGTGAATGGAGGAAAGGGAAGAAATTTCTGAAAACCTGTGTGTAGTGGGATCCCTGTGGCAACATCTGTTTTAGTGCTGGATGTGCTAAACTTTACAATAAGCCATTTCTGTTGATATTGCAGCAGGTAAATATTTATTGCCAGGGTAGCCAACCACTATTTCAGAAGCTGTGCATGCAACTGTGCAGCTGTCAGGGTTACTTCAAAGGAAATGATATATCCATACTGGGTAATTCAAATTCCCAAAAGGGAGATGAAATTACTTGTAAGGACCTTCCAAAGTCAGTAATGCTGTGTGGCTTTGCCACTTACCTGCATGTCCAGCTAAATCTCATCTAGCTTACACAAGCAGGAGTCCTGAATGAGTCTTTTTGCCTTCTGCCTATGAACCACTCCTAGAATAATCCCTGACCCACAAATGTGATATGTGACTTTGGCTAAAGATGATTTAGAAATGTGGTTCACATGCCAAAGAAGGCTGATCTGTCTTGTGTGCTAAACAGAGAATAACACTGGCTGTCCAATTATTTTCGAAAAGAATAGAGAAAACCTGATAAATGTGTGAGCAATGGAGTTCATGAAACTTGTTTTATTCTGGCTTTGTGATCTGATTCTGTAGTGCCTAAATAGCTTAAGTTCTTGCTTACACAAGGATAAGTTATTCATAACATTACTTATAAGTTTGTATTTCCTTCCTGTTGAAAAGAAAAAGTCATCGTCTTTACATCATCATTACAAGTTCAACACATCTCTTCATCCTGGTTCAGTATCTTTTCCCTCAAAATGTAACTTCATTGCTTTTGAGACCCTGAAATTAGACAACTGATTCCAAGTTATTTTTCCATATATATACCAGCAATGTAGGTCTTGTTTCCCCAAGAACATGGATGTTGAGAGGTTGCTTGAAAAAGTGGCCAAGTTTAAATAAGCAATTTTATTTGTGCATTGGAAGGCAGGATTTACACACATAAAGTAAATATAGGAGTCATTAAAACTGTCCTTGATTCTAAAACATATTCCTGGTCTTCATGAAGATTTGACTGATCTTGCTAAAGCTGCCTGGCCCTGGATAAGAGTTTCAAACTAAATAAAATATTTTTACAGCAGATCACTGCTGGCTCCACTATAGAGAAGTCTCCAAGTCTGCCCATCTGTCTTTTCTAGAACTTCTGTTTGTACAAACTTCTGTTTGTAAAGACAGAAGCTTCTTTCTGAAGTGGGCTCCGTGTTAAGCCCTCAAATAAGGGTGCTTATCCCTGTTTCCAGTGGTAGTGGAGTTCTTGTGTTCTGTTCAGTTAGGAAATTCCAGCTATCTCCTCTGTGGTCCTCTCACCCTCCTGTTTTGGAATAGAAGGTTCCTGAGCTGTTAAAGTTAAATCCCAGTGTGAATTTCTCCAGTGTTTGGAGAAGCTTGGGTCAGCATCTCCTACAGAAAACAGTCCAGAGCTCAACTCTGAAGCTGGTTCTTTTCGACCAAGCTCACAGATGGCTGGAACCACTCCTGACTTTATTCGTCTCACCCAAGCAGTTAATTCCAGATGTGACTGCCTAGACAATTTGAATCTCTTCTGGTGTATGGGCAGAGGTTTCAGCTAGGCACACCTCTATTTCTGTTTGTTCCTTTCTTGTTGTGAACTCATAAACCCTATCCCTGAGATAACTTCATATTTTAGCACTACGGCAGGAATTCCTCCTTGTGAGCTTTCCAGCAGCTGTTCCATAGCTTGAGCATAAAGTCACCATTTCCCCTCAGGCTCTGCTGCTATTTCTGGGTGGAGGAGGGGTGGAGATGCTGTTCTAGCACACAGTGGGAAAAGGGAGATGGGGAGGGTTGAAGAAAACTAGAGAAGGGCAGGAGGCTCAGGGAGCAGCAGCTGCTGTTGTTACAAGTGAAAGAACTGCAAAACACTGTGCTTTTCATTCCTTCCCCTGCATACCCAGCCTGCAGTGAGAAGAATGGTGAGTGAGCAGAATAAACACATACTGCTGTACCCCAGGTCCTACAAGGAGGTAAAGGGCCATTAAATCCAGAAACAGAACTTGACCCTTTTTTTAAGGTTTCAGACAGATTCTTCAATCCCATCTGTTGTGGTTGAAACTAAGGTGAAAGGAATCAATGCTGAATCCTACATCTGATGAAACTTTTAAAATAACAAGTTTGTTGACACTCAGTAATCAAATACAGGATTTGTTTTCCACTGGGGAATTTTATAGGATACAGATGCTCCTGTTCTTCCTTCTGCTGATCCTTCCTGGAATCTCTTGACCAGTTTAATCGATCTGGATGGTCTATTCATTTTAATTCAAAATTTGGGACATATGATAGCAATTTCCATACAAGTGAAATGGTGCAAAAGTACAAACAAGCACCAGAGCTGTAACCTCTCACTGCTTTGGTGCAAATGGTTGCCCCATACATGGGGTTCTGACTCTACTGGTCTCCTCAGAGAATCTTTTTCTGCTGCCTGGCCTAAAAACATCCAATGGAAAATGGGAGCACCGCTAGCCCTAGTGACCTGCTCCTCTAGCCTCTTCTTCAGGAGCCTCATGTGGTCCCAGCTCTCTGTCTGCCTCTTGGTAGAAAGAGCTGAACAGACAGTTCATTAGCAGCAGAACAAGGGTTTGATTTTCAAGGCCATATCTGTGGAGCTGAGAGGTGGCTGGAAATGCAATATATGAGAGAGAAGTGCTGGGAAAGAGATGATTTTTTTTCCTCTTGGTAGCAGGAATAGGAGCTGATGTCAAATATAACACCATTCAAGGAAGATGCTGCTTTCACAGTGCCTTTTCCTAGTGCTGTGGGCCATTATAAGGTCATTCAGGAGAACTTTGCTACTTGGGTATACAGATCTTGTAGCAAAAGGGTCTCTTCTTGCCTGTGCTTCCCTTAAGAAAGGGTAGGATGCTTGGTAGGGTTGTGACAGAGATACAGCACAGAGAGCATTCTTGACGTCTTCTAGAGGGTATCCCCAGGTTGTTTCTCCCTGATTTGAATAGGAAGAGTAGTAGTAGAACCTGTGGGTGATGGAGGATACAAAGTCTTCCCTCATTTTCCTAAGAATAACTAAACCAAAATTAATTATAGCCTTTTCATATAAAAAGCTCCTATATCTTCATTTTCTTATGGTGCTCAGTATCTAGGGAGAGAAGTATCAGTGCTTGTTTTCCCGATTCCACTTTCCCTGCTCATTACTATTTTGCAGAGACTGATGCAACTGATTTTTTTTTTAGTAGCTTTTACATCTGAAAGTATTTAAGAACAAGCTTTTTATTCTCAGCATGGTGAATGTTGGGAGTGTTAAAATCCATGGTATATATGGACTTGGAGAGTTGTAATAAAATCTGTTCATTGAGGCCTAAGACTATAAGAAAAATGGCTACCCATCATAAAGCAACTTGAAATATTCAAATACCAGATAAACTAAATTTCATTTTGGGTATTTCTTGGTTCTGATGTCATATCCTCATGCAACAATGACTTTATGTCAATGTTATCACTGTTAAAAGTGATACACATTCTGTATTTTATCTGGATTTAATAGGCCAGGCTAAAGGAGCTATATATGAAGTTTTAATATTAAAACAGATATTGTTACAAGGACTGACTAAATAAACATTTCTTCCTTGATGCTTTTGCATACTGTGAAAGGAAAATTTTTTCTTTTACCTTTCGTTTTCCAAGTTAGAAAGAAGCCCAAACTAGATAAAACTGCTAGGAATATCTAGTCTGACTTTTTTTTTTTTTTTTCCCCTGGGCTTAACTGGTCACAAGGTCATTAGAAAACGGTGATGAGAAAGAGTCCGATTGTAGTGGCTGAAGTGTCCCTGTCACAGCTGTGAGCTCTGGTGTGTGGTGGTTGGTGTCGCTGCAACTGAAAAGAGGAAGGGTTAAGTAGCAACAGGGAATGTACCACCAAAGTATTGTGGTCTAAAATGTGGATGATGCCCCAAATTTAGGAGCTATTGTATGTTGCCATACCAGCCTACATGACCTGATCTCCTTTCTTGCTCTGCAGACGGACATAACTGGTCATGGTGGACTCTAGCTACAACTGTCCATCATGAATTGTTGGATTTTAAACAGGCACAACCACACAAGATGAATGTAGGGTACAGAAATTTTAACTGTGGAATTTTTTACCTTGGGTTGGTTGAAGTCATTGCAATCCTCATGTATTTTATCAGGTGTATACATAAAGGGGTGGGAGGGCAGACATGCAACAGCATGCACCTTCCACTGTGCCTGGGGATGGTGTTCTCATAATACCAGAGGAAAGTTCAGGGAAATACCCGTTCTCAGTAATTATATCCTGGCTTTCTGTGCAGGGTAATTTCAATCTTTGCAGATGCCTTCATCTATCCAGGGAGCTGAGTGGTAAAACTGCTTTTTTCCTCTCCCCTTGATTTTACTTCCACCTCCATTTTTACTTCATGATATTGTATCTTTTCCACCAAACAAACAGCAAAGAAGCAAGCAATCCTGGTGAGTAATTTTTCTGTTCCCACAGGCAGAGATGAAGAATCTGTTCCTTCTGCTCATGCTAACAATGACACCACCTTCTGCATTTTCAGTGAGTAAATATTCTTCTGAACACTGTTATAAGAAATGAAAGATACTTCTGTTAAGAACTGTCAACATCTGTAACTCAAATGCTTTGTAGAAAATATTTCTGAAAGAGCTAATTGGTTCAAGTCATCAGGCCTATTGTGGCACATCTTATGAAAAGTCTAACATGGCAATTAAATAATAGAATTCTGGTCATGCCTTTGGTTCTAGGGATGTTATCTGCAAGGCAGTAATTGCTGTATCCTGCTTCAAAGCTAGAGAGACTTATCACTTGAAATAAAGAGAATGGATTTTTGGTTAACTTATTTTTCTCTTTTCCTTGGTCTTAGAAGTATAAGCCATGTGGTTTAGCTTTGCTAGGAGAAGTTACTTTATGTTAAGCCGATGTGATATTATCAGAAAAAGAATGCAGCAATTACAAACTGGGATTCCTGTTCTTTCTGAGTGAGAAGCAGGATCTCTCTGAAGCTTGAGAACTGTTTCCCTGACTTGAAGTTAAACTTTATTAGTGAGTTGGTCATCTAAGGTAAAAGATGACCTGCAGAGAACAGTGAAAGTGTTAGCAAAGAAAGATATTACATGTTTGTTAGGTGTAAAGGAAAAGAGAGTGGGGGAAAAAAGAGGCAATTATCACTTGGAGTAAGTGTTTTGTTTTCTAGGCCACCTTTGAAGATCAGGGATGAGAGAGAAATCAAGCAGAGTTTGTTGGTTGTCATATTTTCTCTTACAGATGGAAATATACTTAAATGAGTGCTTGCTGTCTCACATCTAAAAAAAAAAAAAAAAAAAAAATCATACTGTATGTTAAAGGGACCAGAAATGGAATATATTCTATTCAGTTCATCTGTTCATCTGCCTATTTCCAATTTGGAGATTTTGGTGATTTTTTTTTTTTTTTTTTTTTTTTGGAAGGGCTACTACTGAAATACCCTGAGACTGTGAAGGCTGACATTTCTCTGTAGCCTTAGATTCCTACCTCCTGCATGCAATCAGTAATTCCTCTTGAAGCTGTGCTGAATGAAAGAAGTTTTGCTTGGCCACCGCTGAAGTATGTCAGTTTCTCTGACATACTGGATCTGTCCAAGTAATACATTTCCTCTGAACACTGTTTCTTTATATGGATCTGCATTTCTAGGTTGAAATGCTGCTTTTTAATTTATTCTGAATAATTTAACATTGTTATTGTTTAAAGTGCTAATCTATTGAATAAACTTTTAGATGTCTTAACCAGCTTTAACAAAGGGCAGAAGGTGCACAAGGACATCAAAGTTAAGGTCATACAGAAACAGTAAAAATTACTGTGAGGACAGAGAAAAAGGAGATTTTACTGTTATCCCTATGGAGGGAAAGGGAGAAAACATGCACAAGAATAATTTTTCCAGGTAGAACCAGCTTGATTTGCCCTATAACGTGTCTACAGCTATGTCATGAGCACGTGTCTAGAAAAAACATTAAATATAGGCAAATATCATTTCCCCAATACACTTCCAGTATATGAACCCTTTCAGCTTGAGATGTCTCTGTCTCTTTCCTGAATTTGGTCAATGCCTCCTTAAATCCATAATACCAAGATCCCGCTCTTGAGAGCTAAATATCAACTATCATTAATTATTAATTAATAATTAATAAATAATAGCATTTTGGGATAGGACTTGTGTTTCCCCTGTGTGTCACTTAAGTTGCCTACATTAAATCTCCACTGTAATTTTAGTGATAAATTGCTAATACTATAATGTTTTTCCATATTTCTTTGCAGTATGTTTCTGATTTTCTGTTGTCCTTTACTACCCTATATTACCCTTATCATCTGCTTTCATTACTTCTGTGGTTTTGGCATAACTAGTAAATGTGTTGAGGCATTCTGGTTCCTTATGGAATTCTGCTGCTAATGTCAGGTCTTGCAGTGGATGGAGATTTTACTCCTGCTTTTGTCTTTGGGCCACTTGCTCATCATCCATTGAACAATTGTCCTTCTGACTGCTTAATTTCCTTCAAAGCTTTAGGTGAAGGATTTTTTTGAGAAGTTTTTTGCAAATCTGAGTGTATCTAGCAGAGTACCTTTGTTAATGTATTTGTGAATTGAAGAACTGCAATATTCTTAAAAGAATTTAGAATGTTCTAAGAACTGCAATCTTCTAAGAAGAAGAAGAATTTGCCTTTAAAAGTCTTACTAACTTTTTCCCAAACATCCTGTATTTATGCAGGTGCCTGCTAGCTCTGTTCTTTGTTATAACTTCTATTAATTTATCAGCTGACGTCAGTTTTACACTCTGTGAATGTACAGTTCCATAGGTTCCCCTGGGATAATTTTGTAAACTGGTGTCAGATTTTCCACTTTCCAATAATCACATGTCGAAGTGGATTTAGCTGAGAGGGTTGTCTGCTAGTATGTAACAGTTTATCCATTTCAACCTTGAGTTCCTGTTAGGCCCCTTGGATAAACAACTTCTAGTGACTTCATACTGTGTGTTTTGTCCACTTTTCCAAATAAGTTTGGGGTCATAAAGTTTACTCACAATCATCCTCTTTGTAGAGTTTTCTGAATGTGCTCCATTTCCTCCACAAGGATTCCAAGAATTAATTTGACTTCTCTGCAATGCCTGTATCTTTTTAGAGTTCTTTAAATTCTCTCCTCATCTCCAGGCCACCCAGAGTTCCTGGAACCTTTTCATTTCTGAAAAGAACTGGTACCTGCTCTGCCTGCTGCCCAGCAACGGGGCACAGAGCCATGGGGCAGCATGTCCCTGGCTGTGCCGTGCACCAGGCATACACCATGTCCTCCCAAGCTGACAGAAAATCTATGGGTGTGGAAGGAGCTAGCTGTAGGGTGGGACAGCCCAGAGAGGTGTGCTGAAGAGTTGAAGAGGGAACATGGAACCATGAGAGAGTTGGTTCAGTGATGTAGGGAGAATCTTAAGTGTTTTGAGAAAATGAAGGTATCAGGGAACTGCTGGATTCTACTGGTTTTGTTAGAGGGGATATGCTAACGAGCTATGGCTAGGGTGAGAGTGGAATGAAAGGAGATGTACACAGTGAGTGTAAACCACAAGCCATTTAAGCTAACAAAGCCTTTTTTCCCTCATCTCCGTAAAGCAACTTGTGTTAATAAGATAGTCACTTCTTCTGCACCACTTTGTATTTTGCTTCCTGCTGTCACTATCTTGTTCACTTTCATTCTTGTTTTTCTATTTTACTCAAATACAATTCTTTGATTGCTTATTCATTATTCATAGAAATGGTACTTGGCATTATTCTCCTTCAAGGCTCTTTGCAAGCCTGCTGTGTCTGTGCCAAGATGAATGGTTAAGATAGAATTAGAAAAATATTCTTTGCTGATGTGATTTGGATTCATTAGTTCTTTTTTGGTAGCATTTTTGGTTAATATCCTAGCTGGTCGCAGATGAAGCCATCTTGAAAATGCATATTGGCATAGCAGCAAGTATCTAAATTATGAACATGTAACATATACTGAATGTTTTCAGCTCCCTTTCAATTAAGTTTGAGAGTTGAATACCACATGTCATGCAGAGCTTAGATATGTGAAAATATATTTTTGGTGGTCGTCATTGTAGTACTGGGTAATTTTTCTGGATATAGAAAGGAGAAGGAAATAGTTCGTATCCCAAAGAGCACATGGTCTAAGGACACAGTCCATGTGGGTTATTTTTGTTAGGGCCCTGAGGGTACTACTAGGCCTTACAGGCCCTAACTGGACTCTCCGCACCCAGCCCACTGCCCAGGACACCCTTTTAGGCTCCTGGGACTTCTGGCTCCTGTGTAGTTGAGGATCTGCACAACTCTGCCTGGCCAGCCATGGGCCCTGATGAGTCAGGCCCACCTGCAGTCCCAACTCCCAGCCTGGTTTCAGGTGGAGGTGCCCAGTTCCCAGGACTGGGGCTGCTCACTGGCTTGTGCTGCTCCCTGGTTTGTGCTGCTCCCTGGCTTGCTGTCCTGGGAGAGCCTTCCACTACTGGCCCACAGGGAACAGCCAACCTTTGGGGCACTTAACACTTTATTTCTTTTTCCCTTTCCATTATGAACTTTTCTCTGAGCAATTAACTTCTCCCTAAGCACTTATTATTCAATGTTGTCAAAGTTGCATTTTTTCACTGGAGACTTCTTACTTGCCAAGGCTTTGGCAATGAAACCATTATAGAAGTGATAGTGGTGATAGTTTTCTTTTGTAAAGTATTTGTTTTTCACCGTTCTCTCCTACATGTTTCCTAAATGTTGCTATAGTTCAGGGTGTGTCAAAATCAACATCAACCATATTTCAGAAACTATAAACACCAGAAAGTAGATATTCATCAAATAAAATGATGCAGTGCTATTTCAAAAATACTAAGAAAGGTTAAAGAGAGAGAGTCTGAGTTTTAAGCCATGGAAACACTATATAACTGTAACACCACATTACTTATCATTGTGAGCAATATTTGTTTTCAGTAGGTAACAGCTGAACAGAGCCTTGTTGTCAGCCTCTATTTCTTGCCACGTTCTCCCTGTCCACTCTGAGATTTGTATCTGATTCCAGTGGAACTTAGTAAGCATATGAAACAGCTCCAGAAGTCACAGTAACAACATTTCAGTGTCCAAAATGATGCTTCAGTCACACCTCAATAGGCCAAAGCTGTGCAACCTTCTGGGCTAAAAGTGACCACTGGCCTTGTCCGAAACCTCTCGGGCATAGCGTGGTTATCAGTAACCACATGCTTTGAGTAGTGGCTGTTGGAGTAGTGCAACAGGATATTTTGTTGCTGCTCGTCAGTCTGGAAAAGCAGCACCAAAAAAACCCACAAAATAACCCAGGGTGACTATCTCTGAGTCCTGAAAGGTGCCCAAGGGGCAAGGGGTAAGAACTTACCTGGGATGTAGGTTGTTGGGATGTGTGACTGCAGAGCTTCATTGCTCACTTGGGACTGTATAGTAAATTGATGTTTCCTTTGATAGCTTGCTAGTATTTGAGTTGCAACAAGGCACTAGGAAATTGTTCCCACTGAATCACTTCTCCAAACTGGTGATATTAACTATGTGGATTGCTGCATGCCTGCAATGTGTTTGCCTGGGAAGCACAGTCCTCTTCCCATGCATAGTTTCCTATCCATCTCATCAAACTGACTGGAAAGTCTTTCAAGGACACCCTTTAAAGTGCTCCTACATAGTGCCCATTCATAGCTTCTCTTCCAGTACATGTGTCATACACAAAAATAAACATTACATGGTATATAATAAGCTATCTAGTACACTTTTCCAGAATTCTTTTGTTTGCCTGTGATGCATACTGGAACTGTCTTTGCAGATGAGGTCTGGAGGTCTAATGACTCAGAGGCATAGCTCTTGACTTGCTGATGATGTCAGATGCAGTTGGCCTGGTAACAGCAGATGCTGCAACTACATCAGCAGTTCTTCTGTCTAGGAACTGATGAAAGCAATGCAGTGTTCATAAAAATAAAATCCTGGCCTTCTAAACTTGTATACCACAGCAGCCTGTATGCAAATGGACCCTGAGAGCCCACAGTGCCAGGGTCATGGGCAATATCAATATTCCCAGAAAGGATGCATTGCTGGTGTCTCAACTGGTGATAAAACTAGACATGGACAGAGCAGTTGGGCATTAATTGACTGCTCTTTGGGGAATTTTTAGAAGTCAAGAAAGATGGTTGTGTGCATTTTCTCTTTTCTCTTGAAACAGTAAAATATATACTTTATGCAGATAAAGAATCTACATTCTTGTATGAATGTCAAGCTGAAGCAAGGGAAGAATGGAACCAAATGAATTTGTAACAGTGATGAAGATTGTAGATTTTTCATTCTGAAATCCATGAGGGAATGGAATTTAGTTGTCCTGGCTGACATGAGATAAAAGCATCCCAGAGTCTGAAGAGAGCAGAAAGAGGCTTTTGGAATAGAAACTGTCTGACAGCATCTAAAACTGTCCTGTTGTCAGGTTATGTAATAATATATTTGTTATTATAAACATGCAGCTTTATCTTTGTTTGCCTACACATGTGCAGTTACTGAAGCAATGAGGACCATACACAGATTTCCAAATATGGGAGTTGGGCCCCTATTAAAATCTTTCTCTGACACTGTACAGCTTAGGGAGGATTCTTTTGTCTAATGCTCCTTTTGGGGTGTACATAAATGGAGTGATACTGAGAAAAATGATTGTTCATGCACTCTGTGTATGC
Source organism: Lonchura striata (assembly GCF_050655825.1). Classification (NCBI taxonomy): domain Eukaryota; kingdom Metazoa; phylum Chordata; class Aves; order Passeriformes; family Estrildidae; genus Lonchura; species Lonchura striata. The sequence goes on along the minus strand of NC_140707.1, from coordinate 38,367,259 downwards.
ATAAGCCTTAGAACAAAGAGTCCCTGCAGATTTTACTCTCTATAGAAGGAATAAATAATGCTAGTTCTGTAGGAGGGATATTGGAATATTTATCAGGGTGGTGTGTGTGTGTCAAGGAAGGGCTTTCTATCCTAATTGGCTTCCAGTAATCTGACTTTCAAATGCTCTTCCTTTGGATTTTTATCTACATGTTTCCTTCTCCCTTATGCTGACTGAAAGGTCCCTTGTTTCCAGGGTGAGCTAATACTGCACCTAAATCAGTCAGTTGATACAGAGGAATAAGACTGTGAGAAAGAGTGCTAGTGTATTTTATTCTTTTGAGGGTAAGGGAGGAGGGATTACAGGGAGAGAGGAATTAGGTGTCTGAAAGAAAAACTTGGGAAAATAAGATTGCTGAAAAAACCTTGCTGAAAGCTAAAACACTATTGTTGGGATTATGCCCAGAAAGGCAAATGAGAATGCAGGAGACAAACAGTGAGCTGAATATCTGGAGTGAAAGAGTGGGAGAAGGGTTTGGCACAGGATCAGGGAGATGTTGACTTGGCCAAGAGGAGGTATGTAGAAGTGGCTGTAACCTGGGCAGTGCCACTGAACAAGCAGGGCGAAGACAAACAGAGTTAATCTGAACCAGAGGTATTAGAAAAAAATGTGTGAAGAAAGGTAAGTAGCTGAGCTAGGAAGAAAGTGTTTCACATTAGAGAAATAGAGGTAATAATTTGGGGTGACTCTGCAGCTATATAGTTGTGGGTAATTTGGTAGTAAATGCATAGATATGATTGGCTAATATTTCTAATATTTCTGACTGTTCCTCTGCCAGAAGCAGGGAATTAAGGTGAAGTAAAGAAACAAGACTGTAGCTTGGACATACAGTAAGGCAGAGAGTGTGTGAAAAACTATAAAACCTGTCTAACTGACAAGGGTGGATTAACCCATGCATCTTGCCTGAGCTGGACTCACTGGATGATTTATTAGACTAGCTCCTATTTCTAGCAGAGGTTTGGATGTTTATGTGTGGAGGCAAGTTAGATCACATCACAATAATTTTTAACCTTTTTTTCTCTGCCTGCCCACTCTTCACTACAGCAAATGTCTCAGTGCCCAAATGGCCTGTACTACCTTTTCTCAGCAGTACAATTGTATACATAAACTGCCCTATATTTTGCATCTGCCCAGCAAACCCTGTTTTTACAGTGTCACTCACCAGGTAACCCTGCACTTAACTTCTTTTTTCAAGCAGAATTAATCCTTCTGAATCTTGAAAATATTACTTTTTCCCTTAAGATATTGCCATTCTTCCCACTAAACACACATGTCCTGCTGTATGTGGATCCCATCAGCTGCAGAAGGCCTTTTTTTTCTGAAAATATGATATTTCATATATTTTGAAGTCAATGTATTTTGGTTGGTTCCATCACACTTGTAAATTTTTGTCTATATTATCATGGTTATTTATCTTAATGTCAGTATTTGACTTTTTAAATACAAAATTAATAAGGGTTTTGCTAATGAGGGCCCAGACCTTTACATTGTCATTGGACACAGTTGGGTAAGGAGAATAAAGCTCCATATATGGAATTCTGTTGCACTAAAAAGTGTGTTCTGGGGCATTTTGTTCAGCTTCCTTTACTTCTCTTAAGTATTGGATTTAGAGCCAAGGATTTGGGTTTACGTGGCTCTATTGATCTGGTGTGGAGTGACAGGGCTCAGAGTCCCTGAAGTAATGATTTGCCTTTGCTGCTTTGCTGAGACAAAGATGTTATCTTCTATTAGATCGTTATTCAAAAGTGCTGAAATTCTATGAATAGCCAAACAGTAGCAGTTAAGAGAGATTATGAAGCTGGATGCACTATATGGCTTCAGCAAGCTAATACTCCTAGAGACCTGATCTTTCTGATGTAGTACTGTGTGCCACTTTTCATGTTAGGAATACAGCACAGCAATATAGCCTTTTTTTGCAAGGGAACACATAGTCTCTCTGCTTCATTTTCTTTTTATTTTTTTTCCTGTGTTGCCATGTGTTTTTGCTATGTGTGTGGGGTTTTTTATTTTCAGGGCCACCGGATGAAAAGGCAGGTTGATGTCTGGGGGAGCTGGGGTGAATGGAGCAAATGCAGTCGGAGCTGTGGCGGTGGAGTCAGTTTTCGGCAACGACGCTGCTATTCCCAAAGGTGAAGGCTAACCTTTTTTTTTTTTTTCTTTTTTTTTTTTCTTTCTTTTCTTTAAATGTGTTGTGCTGTTACTGAGCTCCTGAAGTTATGTTCCAACATATAGCCAGAAAAAAATGACTTAATGTTTGATCCCAGGGGAATGAGTCCACTTTGAGATGAGCCCCAGTTTTAGTCTTGTCACTGCTGCTTTGAGTAGGGCCCTCTTCAACACATGCTCACTTTGGCTCCTTTGATAGAGCACAGCAGTTTCTCTGTGAGATCTGAGGCTGTGCAATCGGGATTGGCATGGTAGCAGCTGCTCAATTGGGTCTAGTGTGGCAAGCCCTGAGGGAGATGGAGAACAGGCCAGAGCAGTTGGTTTCTGTCCTGAGAGCTGGTGACAGCACTGAGGTTTTTTCAGGTTTATGATTCCCAGGATGGTAAATTGCCCCAGAAGAAATGGAAGCATGAATTGGCTCAAACAGTATTAGCGCTGTGCCACCTCATTTGCAGCTGAGTTAGTTGCATCCTAATGAGGATGATGACTGGTACTGCACCTGTTGGGAATGATGGACCTTAGAGATCCTGTTGTGGATGAAAACAAAGCAAAGGAGGAAAAAAAAAGCCAGACTATCAATATAATGCAAAAAGCAGCCTCTTTCTGTTTAGAGAAATGCGAGGAGGTTTTGTAATAGAAGAAGCCAGAGTTATGAAGCTGCTGCTTCCCACAGAGAATAAAGAAAGGTCTCTTTTGAAGGCTGTCCATTATGGTTTATACTTGCTAGAATCCCTGAAGGCCTGTCTCTCCATTTTAGGAACACTGAGGTGTTAGGCATCGATTGGCTTTTTAGATCAATTTCCTCCATAATTGTTACTCTCCATAATTCTCAGCTGGGGTCATTTGACTGGACTAAGGGTATTGCACACTTCCATGGGCATGTTTCGTCCTTCCTAATAAGGGACCTATTAAGCACAAAAAAAATCAAGATAAATGATGCACAAAGTTATTCTGAATTGGCCATTATCCTCGTGCTGCTCATAGCATGTTTTCCTTTCTTGTATGGACACCTCGACCCTTTGCTGGTGGACAATGGACTAAAATCTCAGCTTCCATTATTTGGTTCAAACGTGACCCTGAAGGGCTGCACTGCAGTTGTTCATGGGGTGTGTCTTATTTATGCCAGAATACAAGCCATAACATAAAATGCCACTAGAAAATGCCAGCTTGCTTTAGTTGTGAAGAAGTGCATTTTAGTTATTTTGCTGTTTCAGGGAACTCTGTGATGGGCATATGCTTAGTGTGAAGGTGATTTGTAATATCTGCCATGAGATGACTTTTTGCATGTGTATTCTTCAGAGAGCTCCATGTATTTTTTCTGTCTTCCAGGACAGAAGGTCCTTCCAGTTGTGTTGGGCCAACACGAAGCTATCGGTCATGTAATATTCAGGTATAGTGCTCTGCTTTTCATTTTTCTTGCCTGTTTTTCTTCCCCAGACAAACAAAATTCTTGTTCAGAAATAAGATGTGATTACTAGTTCCTGTTTCTCTGATGTCACTAGTGCATGCAGTTCATTAACAGTATCCATTCAAAAGTATATTGAAATTTTGCCCCAATTTAAATGGGAGGAATAAACCCCACATTTTTGTTGTACACTTTCTTTTCCTCCTTTTTTATAATACTCCAGTATGAACGTTTTCTCTTCCAAACAGAACTGCCCGGAAGGCTCCCGGGATTTCCGGGCAGAACAGTGTGCAGAGTTTGATGGGACAGAATTCCAAGGCAAGAAATATAAGTGGCTTCCATATTATGGAGGTAATGATAAACATGTGGGGTTATACTTCATCACTACCTATCAACAATATGTTTTGAAGTGACTGTAATGTTTTTTACTGTAGTACCCTTGCAGGATACTTCCTTAGCTGGAGTGTGGGACAGGAGTTGGCATGGAAAAAATCCTTTTGCCAGCAGGAAAGCACTGCTGTCCTGGATGCATGGGCCAAGAGAGAGCATTGTAGCAATATGTACTTGTCTCTTGTAACAGCCATTCCTTCAGAAACATTACTCAAGGAAATCTGGAACTGGTTGCAGTGAGGTTCCAAAGTATTACAGGAGCAGAAGTTCTGCTGTATTTTCCAGTATTGTCAAAAGAATATTAATAGGACACAAGAGAAGCAAGTGTATGTAATTAATGAATGCTTCAGAAAATACATCTCTTTAATCACCCCATGCTTTCTTGAGGAACCAGCTCAGAAGGCAGGTGTGGGAACCAGGGGTCTTTGCTCTGAGCTTTGATACTGTATCATTCAGAGTTGGTTAACAAATTATTAGGGATTTTAAGAGGGATTTAAAATGTTTTTTTGTTGCTTGTTAAACAGTTCTGTATCATCACTTGTTCTTGTTCTAGGAAACCCTGTACTCCAAGGGAGTATAAGAGCAATCCTACTAAGGAATAACCAAATATCCACTTAGACCAATGTCACCTGAGGAAATATTTGTGTACAGTGAGATTTTACTAGGGTATTTTTCCAGCTTCCAGCAGTTTATGACCCAGAAATTAATTCAATTAGTATCAGTAGACCCCTCTATTTCTGCTGCTGTGATCTAGGACTAGGCTCTTGGTGCAGTATCAAGATAATATATAATGTTTCTTTTTTCTCTCCTGACAGCACCTAATAAGTGTGAGTTAAACTGTATTCCCAAGGGAGAAAACTTCTACTACAGGCACAAGGAAGCAGTGGTAGATGGGACTACCTGTGAACCTGGCAAACGAGATATCTGTGTAGAGGGAGTTTGTCAGGTTAGTCATCTTGATACTCCTTCATTCATCATTGGGTCTGTCAGTCTTTCTGTTGTCTCCCTTTGTTCTACTTGTCCTTTCATCATAGCATCAGAAAAGATGAATCACTCAGTTTCAAGGTGCAGAGGAGTATCTGGATAGCATTTATCTGGCTCTGGCTGTGAAATAGTAAATAACATTTTCTCTGCCCTCTCCTGACTTTCTGGGCTCCCTAGATTCAGGCTTTCTCAATAGATCTGTCCCACATTTGGCCTTTTTTTTCCCCTCTGTCATCACAGTTTATTCCTATTAATGCTCCTGTGCTCTGACAGGCTGTTGGCTGTGATAATATGCTGGAATCTGCCAAGAAGGAGGACAAGTGTCTGCAGTGTGGAGGAGATGGCAGCACCTGCTATGGTGTGAAGGGCACTTTTGATGTGGCCAGCCTCCCCAAAGGTACAGATGATCCTAGGTAGTTTGGGCAGGTGAGAGGGAGAGAGTTAAACCAAAAATCAACTGCTACAAGGGCTGGTGGGGACACCTGCTCACATGATTGTTATAGGCATGATTGGATGTTCACTTGAAATATCTGTACAGTGTGTGGCCATAGCATCAGAAAAGGTACTCTTGGCTTTATCCTGGGAATCACTTCATTAATCTGTGTCCACAATGGAGTACTTGCCATGAGGCTGATGTCTTTCCCCAATCCCTCTCCAGCACATGCTGTAAATGCACCATAATAACATCACCACACACTGCCTTTGTGAGGCTGTCAAGTGTTTTGGTAGCCCCACCAGGACATGTGCAGGACTAGAAATGGGATTGCATCTTCTGCATTTGGCCAATTTTGAAAAATTTCAAGATGTCAACTGCACTTGTGGTTGCATCTCTCTATGTTGAACTCCAATATAATTCTTTCTGAAATTCCAAAGATTTCAAAATGTAGCAAATGGACTTCTCTGAGGTGTCATTGGAATTTTTCACATGTGGACTGATCTGTGGATAATGTAGGGTGACGTTATTCAGCATGCAGTTAAAGTGATAATGGAAATGCTTTATATCACCATCAAAAAGCTCATCTAGTTGTTCAGGCACAAATTAAGCCATGAGCATCTTTGGCACAGAGGAGTGGCTGTATAGCACCCACAGTCAGATATTGAATAATCCCCTTTTTTTTCAGGTTACAATCAAATCTTTATTATCCCTGTGGGAGCCACAAACATCCAAATTAAGGAGGTTAAGCCCAGCAGGAACTTCCTAGGTATGAATGATGTCAGAATCTGTATATCAGTTCATTTGGATTCCAGCCATTATGTTAAAATCTGGTTTTAAGGTATGGGTTTACCTTGAGGACTTGATATGGCAGAGTGAAAAACTGAATATCAGGATATTGAGTATCCTTGAAATGTGAATGATGCACAACTCTGGTCTTCACATTTACTTCATTTTCTGTCCTGTGGAGATCTTGGTGTTGGGTGTGGAATAAAAATACGCAAATCCCATTGAGACTTCCTGCCTGTAGCTTACAAGGAATCTAGCTGATCTAGCCAAATTTGGCTAGAGGTCTGTTTGGTGAATGCAAACCCTACCTACTCCTGCCATCTAGAAGTTTGGGGTGGGCTTCTTTTCACCATAGATTTCTTTGGGGCATTTGTACAGCCTCAAACTCTGGTCATTCTGTAGAGGGAAAAATGAGGGAGAAAAGGCCTTGCCTAGCTTTCTGGACAGGGCTGAGGAAATTCCAGTGGAGAAAGCAAATACTCTTCTGCTTCCTGAGTGTTCCATCACTGAGTGTTTAGGACAAATCAGTCTGGTGATGTTTTCCTTAGTAGAAAACTGGATTCAGCACATATCTTGCTTTCTGAATAGAGTATCTGATGAACCAGATAGTGATGTAAAGTCAGTGGAGTGTGAATCCCACATCTTAATGGTAGGAAGGACAGAGGCTGACATCGGCTGTGCTCCAGCAACTAACAGTGGGGAATGCAGAGGCAGGGCAAGAATATGCTGGAGGCATTTGGCTGTGCAGCAAAAAAGTGCTTCATCTGCAGCAAAGCTGGCAAGAGCCACTGTGTGAATGTGGAGCAGCTTCTGATAAAAAAGCCATACAGGAAGGACAGCAATGATGGAGGATGGTGGTCACTCTCATTTGTGTGTGTGACGCAGTATTGAGTGGAAACAGGAGCAACCTTGTGGAGTTCTTATGATCCTTTCTCTGGCATGTGGGTTTGTCCAGCTGTCAAGAACGTGCGAGGGGAGTATTACCTGAATGGGCACTGGACGATTGACTTCAGCCGGGCGCTGCAGGTGGCCAGCACGGTGCTGCACTATGACCGTGGCTCGGAGGGTGATGTGGCCCCAGAGCTCCTCCATGCCCGGGGTCCCACCACAGAACCCCTCGTCATTGAGGTGAGAGGCTGTGCCTTCCCCCACTGACACTCTGCTCTCGCTTTGCATGGTGAGAGTATGCTGGGAAAAACTGGAGATGTGACGGGGACCCCAGGAATCTTACAAGGTTGTGGGCCTTCAAGCTAGACCACAGAAATAGCACTTATTGTTGTTCTGGTTCTATTGCCCAGAAATAAGCAGTGCAAAGCTCAGTATTGGTTTCCTGCCTATTCCTTTGGGTGTTGACTTTAGGGGAGGCAAGAGTCAGCACCAAATGGTGTTGGAGCAGGGACAGTCTCCAGGACACTTCTTGTTATGATGTGCTGTAGGGCAGGAAATGTACTTGCTGTGACAGGAGCAGCTGGATTTCTAAAGCCAAGAGGGATGAATACACCCTTCTCTGAAAAATAATGTTCTCCAGAATATGATGGAAGGCATGGAGAAAATCCAATGCAGAGAAGTAGTGCTTCTTGAATGGGAGAGGTGCAAGTCAGCTGGAACCCTCAGACATAGTGGGGAAATGCTGTGAAAAGGAAAAGTGTAATTTCACTGATTTCCTCCCATGGTTTTGCAGCTCATCAGCCAGGAGCCAAACACCGGGGTGCAATATGAGTATTACCTGCCCCTGCAAGGACAGGCCTTGGGTTACAGCTGGAGCTACGGTTCCTGGAGTGAGTGCAGCTCTGAATGTGGCGGAGGTAAGGGGAGAGGACTTGATCCCTGGTGGCTGGTGTGGGGTTTATATCCACACCCTACAGGCAGTGTGACAGTGTGCTGCCCTCTGCAGCAGCTTCCCAGTAGTCTCCTGCTAGAAAGCAGCACAGGGATCCAGAGTGTTGCTAAGGTTTTGTCAAGGGAAAGTCAAGCATGGTGTCACAACAGGATTGTGGTCCATGCCTTCTTCTTATTTTCCATTCCCTAGTCCTCAGACTTATTACTAGGACCTGTTAAGAATCTTCATAGATAGCATTTGTTTTGATTTGCTTCAGGTCTTCATAGTCTTTTCAGCCACCTGAGAGGTCCTCTCCAGAGGTCCTACAGTGAATGTAGGCCATTCACTAATGTAATGGCCTACATTAGTGAATCACATCATTCTCCTCTGCCATAGCCTGGAAGATCCCCCCCCTCAAAAAGGACTGTCAGATCTCCTGGGGTGTCCCATCATATTCAGTTTACAGATTTCTCCATGAGCAACATTATGGATTTTAAGCTCTAAAGAAAAACAAAAAACTTCAATCAATCAAACAAAAAACCCTCACCAGCTGAGGTTTATAGAGTATACAGAGTTCTTATCAGCCTCTTCTGGGCTTCCATCCTAATGGCCATTTTGGCAGCTTTTGCCATATTGTGACTGTAAGTGCAAAATTGTCTTTGGATGGGCACTCATAACCTGTAGGAAGCATGAAGAGTTGTAAGTTTTACTCCCATATCCAGTCCTCACAAGACTGACCTTTTGAGTCTAACAGGAGACCCCCAGTTCTGCTGTACACTGCACACATCTTGCAGGGCTCCTTCGTGAGCAGCTTAGGGGTAGGGCACTCCCCTTGTGAGTCTTGATCCATAATATAACAGGAAAAATCCCCTCAGTTACACAGAACTGTGCTGTCTCCCTTGCTCTTCCAGCAGACTCCTGTGGGAAGGCATCATTTGTCCATATAGTGAGAGACAGAGACCTGCACCTGTCTCTTTTCCAGAATGGCTAGTACAGGTGTGGATTCTACACAACTTCAGAAACTTGTCTTTCCAACCCCAGTGTATTGCTAGCCTAGTCCTTGGTGGCTTGTGTTGATCAGATGCTCTCTTGCTTGTCCCCTAGGTTTCCAATCCCGCTTGGTGTTTTGTACCATAGACAATGAAATTTATCCAGACTATATGTGCAGGAATAAACCACAACCAGACAACAACCGGACGTGTGGTCATCAGCCTTGTCCCCAGACAAAACGGTACTATTTCTTTCCTTCTTCTGGGGTCTGACTTCTTCCTGAGGTGCTTTTGGAACCAAGAAAAACGTGACCCTCTCACTTCTGCCCTCCAGCATGGTTCTCTCCAAGGAGGTGCTTCACTTCTAAGAGAAAGGCAAAGACAAAAGATGGGGATGATAACACAGTGATGAGTGATGAGCATTTCTGTATGCATAAGAAAAGGGCTTAATACATCCTGTGTTCATTTTATAGACCAATTAAATTTGCCTTCCAAAATAGCATTGTGGAAGACCATTGTCTAGCCCATGTAGGAGATATGAAGTAGATTCTCTGGTTTTTCTTCTCTTGGTCTGGAGCCTACAGAGTGGAAGGTCTGAGCTGATGTCATTTCTGCATTCCCAGTGTCTGTTCCCTTAGAAAGGGATGAATCCTGGAGTCTTTTCATTCTCCAGCATTTTAAAACCCCTTCACCCCACCATTTCCACCTTGTTTCTTAGATCTGGCTTCACTTGGCTCTTACTGGACATCCAGAGCTGTAACATGAGCATTAGCTGTGTATCTGTGTACAGTGAAGGCCTCTGAGAGCACTATGTGCGTGAGAGGCCACCTGGGAGCATTTCTGAATACATGTTAATCTGTAGCTACTTGGTTTAAGTTCTTTAAAACCTTTGTTCTGTATATAAAGGACTTCTTACATCTACCTGCCGCAAGCCTGGAGTCGCAGCGGCGCACGAAGCTCTCAGATGAAGAGGTAACAAGCAGAAGGAAGTTACAGAAAGCACAGGAAGGCAGCTGCTCTCTTCTGCTCTCCACTTAGTTGTTCACTGAAATCCATGGGGGCTTTCCTTTTCGGCACTGGTGGTAGAAATGGGTGTTGCTTTGCTTTTGATGCTTGCCAGTGAAAATGGTGGTGGAGGGTGCTGGCTGGCAGCTTTGCTTAGGTGGCTGCACATGCCCCTGGTAACTTGATTCTTAGGGGACTGAGAAAAAGATGATTTCTTCATAGCTTCTGGCTGCTTATTCTTGTTTTCTCTGGAATCAGGGTAAAGAAGTTCTGGAAGTTTTTTGGTTTGTTGTTTGGTGGGTTTTTTTTAAATTATTATTTACTTATGAAGATAAAGGAAAGACCATAAAGGAAAAGAGAGCATGATCATTTGGGCAATTGTAACATTGGCCAGCATGGCATAGAGAAAGACTCAGAGTTTCTTAAAAGCTCTTCCTTTTTGGCATGAACCCTACAGCAGGCAGAAAAGAGCATGTAAGATGTGATGAGTACAAGGATGTGATAGACACAATAATCTACACTGAGATATGAGAACTTAAAAGTATCAAAAGAAAAACAGTTGTCCCCCAGCAAGCTGCTAATAGCTTAGGACTGGCAATTTTTGCCCTCTGATGAGGGTCCCAGCCTTATGATTGACCTTGTCTTACACAGGAAATGAAACAAGGGTCAGAGAAGTCTTGATCCGCAATGAAGGAAGCTGTGGTTGATACATCTGGTTGATACAGCCTTTCCAAAACCATGCATTTGCTTTACAGGAGGCAGAATACAGTAGTTGGGGGGAAAGCTCCCATTGGAGCTTTTGAAAAACTTGATGAATAATTTGTTATAAGCCCTGAAACCACACCATTGTAAATGGCTTCTATTGAATATATTTGTTCCCTTTCCAAAGGAAAGATTTTATAGTGAAGGCCAATCAGTTTTGGGTTGACATGTGCATCTTTAACAATAAAGAAGGGTGCTTTTAGGAGCTGGCCATGACAGAGTCTACTGTGGAATCCTGTTAGGATGTGAATGTGAATTGTCTGGCTGAAACTTGGTTAAGGGGTGGCAAGAGCCAGGCTAGGGAAATAGCTGGAATTCTGGGGGAGAAAACATTATCTGCTTTCATTCCCTGGCTGGGTCTTACCTGGCTGCAAGGGGACATAGCAGATGGAAAGCAGATCACCATGATGCTCCCCCTCCACAACCAGTGCCTTTGGACTACACTGCATGCTGAATTTGGGGATGAAACATCATATTGTCCCTGAAGCCAGGCCATGCAAGGTGTGGTTCGAGCTACCCAGCTAGCTCTGAGAAGCTGGGGTGGCCATGGGCAGAGATTTTAGTATCTAGACAGATTGTTTTGTGGACATTCCCCTTGTTAGCAAGGATGTATAATTTCTGCAGCAGCTTCAGCAACCAAAGACAGGAAAAAATCTATTTATATTTTTGTGGGTTTTTGTATGTGTTGCAGTTATAGAATTTGACTGATGGGAGGATTAAACCAGCTTTCTACTGGCCATCAGTGAAAAGTTAAGCACTTCTGAGAGTGTCTGGCATGGTTTGCGGACAGAGTGAGGACTTGGCTTGGTTCTACTGTTTCTGATAATGTCTGGAGTGTAATGTGTGGTTTAGGCTGTTGTGGTAGCTTTTCTTTTGGCTGATCTGGATTGTTTTCTTTGAGCTTTTTTTTTAATGTTCTATTTCAGGCATGACATTTTTGCAGGCATCAGGAGATCAAAAGCCATGGAGAGAGATCTTCCCCTTCTGGGAGAGCTCTGCATTTCCAGAGAAACAAGTGTTTTGTAGCTGGAGATATGTCTCTGGAGTAGGACTAATGCTCTGCATTGCAAATTAAACTGGGCATGCTTGGTCAAATGGGAACTCGCCTCTGATTCTATTCTGCAAAGGGACATCATCCCTGTTTGACTTCTACAGGGATGTGGCACTGACTCCTCTGTGCCTCTGGGCAATTTGGCTGGGCTTACTTTTTTTTTTTTTTTTTTTTTTTTTTTTTTTTTTTTTGTACTTGATTCTGTGACCTGCAGCTGGAAAACAGGAGAGTGGGGATCCTGCTCAGCCACCTGTGGCGGGGGCACCCAGACCCGCTCGGTGTACTGCGTGGCGTTTGACGGCCAGAGCCTGCAGGGGGTGGTGGATGATGCCGAGTGCATGGCCTTCGCCCAGCAGCCGCGCCGCAGCCAGCCCTGCAACGTCCGGCAGTGTGCCAGCTGGAGCACAGGGCCCTGGTCCCAGGTCAGTGCCCCAGGCAGGTAACAGCCTCCTGGCACCTCCTGCAGGAGGATCTGCCAAAGCTTAGGGAGAAAGAGCCAGGCTCCTCTTCTGAGACAACAAAAAGTGTGTCCCTGGATAGGTGGCGTGCAGAGGTGTAGAACTTCTCCCTGCAGCCCTCTGATGCCCTCCTATGAACATCCCTGTTCCTCAAAACTGTGCATGTCCCTGCATCTCTGCTCTTCTCGTTGCACATTCTCTCTTCTCTGATCTGCCAATCCTTTCTCCACTGCTGTGTTGTTATCAGACCCCTCTCCCCCGCACCTGGCACTGGCTTGGTTTCTTCAGCAGCCAGGCCCGGTGAAGGCAGAGCACCAGAAGGAGAGTTTCTGTCCATCAGCTGAGGATGGGATGTAGCACACCCTCCTCTGTGAAACAAGAGCTCATGGCTTCTGCTTGTGCTAGTTATTTCCATGTATTTTGCTGCCTTGCATCACCAGCCAGGACAGCAATACTCTTGAAACACTAGTGACCTGCTATTTGCTGTGTGTCTGCACAGGGCTTCTCCAAACACAGCCATGTGGTGCATTTTTTATGCTTGTGTGCATTTATATCTGCAGGAGTGGAAACAGCTCAAACTGTGTGCACTCAATTCAGCCAGACAGCTTTTAGAAGGCATCTTACGTTCCAAGGGCTTAGAAAGTAAAGAGAATGTCTACTCAGTCCCTAAAGAACAAGTGAATTTTCCTCTATCAGAAGTACACGCATGCTTGCAACATTTGATTTGCAATCTTGTGGTTGCACTTAGACTGTCTGAGTTGTGCAACAGCACAAAATGCAACTTTGAGGCATGATCACCTAGACTGGAAAGTGCTTCCACCCCCTCTTTCCCCCCACCTTGTGAGATGTGAGGTGTGACTTTGGGGTTGTGGAGTAAGAGTGCTGTTTGGGAAAGGCACCAAGAATCATATTCTTATAAACTGATGCCTGAGTAATTCATTCCAATGTTCTCAGAAGTAACTGTGTTTTGTGTACTCTGAGTTAAAAAGGTTACTCTGCTAAATGAATGGCTGAAACTCGGCTAGGAAGCTCATCTGAAATGATTCAGACTGTCCCCAAGTTAATGCTTTCTGAAAGACACCTTGGTAATTCATGTAGAAGTAGGTTGGATACCAGGAAACACCACTGTGAATTTAGGAGGGCGTTGGAAATGTCACAAACTAGTTACTGGTATAGAAGTTGTCACAGCTCCATGCTGTAAAAATAGAGCACAAGGTCTTCAAGCAAAAGATATGAGCAACATAAGAATTTAACCTTTTACCTTCCCTAAAATTCTTCACCTTGCATTGGTTTTAATCAGATGTAAATAACAAGTTTCCAGATATTTTCTACCATGTTTTGTTCTCAATGTGTTTTGCAGTGTCTGGAATTTTTCTGATATTTTTCTAAATTCATCATCCACATCTCCTTTGGTGAGAAATCAAGAGTAAGTGTATGAATAGGCCAAAATCATCCAGTGAGCTCCATATCTCCCAGATCCTATCCCATGTTTCCATGCCTTATTGTCTCCTCTACAGCATAAACAGCTACTCTGCTAACTCCCACCCCAGAAAATTACTTTAATGATAGCTGATTGTTTCAGACAGTCTCAAAATGGTACTCTGCTCTAATGATAGGGAGTCCAGCCTGGAATTGTGAGAGGAAACCAGGTGCTTCTTTGTAATTGTTGGGCCCCTTCCTGCAGTGCTCAGCCAGCTGTGGGGAAGGAGTGCAGACCCGGACTGTCACCTGCAGGACGCAGCAGGGCTCTCAGGCTCAGGACTTCGCTTGTCTAATGGAGCCAAAGCCATCAGCCACCCAGCCCTGCCTTAAGGAGAACTGCATCCAGGAAATCGGCTGGCACGTTGGAGACTGGGGTCTGGTGAGCACCTCGCTGTCATGGCTCCAAAATTTCTTGTATTGCTATACTCCTCACAAACAAGCTTTGATCCATGCAGTCCGCACATTGACTGAGACTGGAAAGCAAGAACTGCTTCACTACCAGCCCCTTGGCTCACAGTTGTGTTGTAACTGGCACTAGTAATGCTCCAGTTAATCTGATGCCCGCTTTGTGTGCAGCTGCTACAAAAATAAATCCTTCTGAGGGGAGATTATTGTTTCAGTGACAGTGGCAAAATTCAGCCAATAAATTGAAATAATCCACTCTTGCTGCTTCTTCTCAATTCTTCGCTCCATTGCTGTGATCAGCAGAACAGCTCTCAGCCCAAGTTTGGCACAGAGCTCTAGGCTTCAGAACTAGTAATGAATAGTTGAATTTGGTGATATGCTTTAAAGTACATTTTTGTAATGATTCAGATAAACTGTGCTTCAGACGGATTAATCCTGTCTTTGTGGTGGAAGCCAGACTGTCTTCAACCTGGAAAAAGTATCAGGGGGTACACATACAGGTAGATCTAATGCATCAGGTGACTCCAAACACACTTTTTCACTTCTGTGCTTGGCAGACCAGCTTGTTTTGAGCTAAAGCATGTTACATATGCTTCTTCATGAGATATAGGCCAAGTTTTAGTTACAGCTAAAGAATCACATTTTAATCTGATCTTTCTCCTGACTTTCTGATATCAGAAGGTCTCCTATCTGCGTCTTTGAATTAGAGAGGAATACTCTCCTAATGTTCATAGAGCTTGCCATGTGCCATGTGGGTTGCACAGACACTCCTCTGACCTGCTGGTCCCTCTCATCCACAGTTTCCAGTGAAGCAAACTCCCATTAGCTGCTTACTCCAATTAGGCTGCTTACTAAGCCACTCATTTTCTTTCTAGTTGTAATTTGTTGTTCTTGAATGCAAACTGACCCCAGCTGGTAGATCCCCAGAGAACTGAGATGCCTTTATGCCTTCAGGCTAAAATGAGTCTCTCCAGCTCCCTGACACACCACTGTGGGTAACAGCAGCTCATCTGTAGCACTCAGCTACAGGCTGAGTGTGGCACAGAGCCTAATGCTTCAGGGTTGGGTGGAACATCTGGTAAAATTGTTTAAAGTATGGTTTTCTAATTGTTCAGATGATTCCAGCTGAAATATTGTTTGCTATTTCTTGGTGGAGGAGCTGTGCTCAGCCTGCAGCTAATCATGCAGCTGTTCCCCATTTCTGATCTGTGGGGCTTCTGCATTCAGCCTTTGCTGCCTGCTCAGTGCCTTATCTCTGTGCCCAAGTGTTCCAAGAGTTGCGACTCAGGCATCCGGACACGCCAGGTCATCTGTGCTGACGGCGACTCCAAATTCTACAGTCCTGAGACATGCAAAGCCATCCAGCCACAGAAACCAGCCACCCTGGGTAGCTGCAACACACAGCCCTGCTACCTGCCACAGCGTGAGTGGTATTGCTGCACACCCAGCTTTTTCCAACATGCTTTTGCTTAGGAGTAGAAATTCCCAGCTCTGCACCAGCTTATGTTCTCAGCTTTTTGCCTGCCTGTCTTCATCCTGTGATTTTGCCAAGTTTATGTGCACAAAGCATCTTCAGAGTCCCAGTACCTGTGCTATTTGTAATGTATGCAACAGGCTTGGGAACAACATTGTGTGTTGGTGTGTGTCCATTTTGAATCCAGCATTCTATAATGGCTCATCCAGAGTGTGCTGCAGACTGATCTCAGGACTCCCAGTCCAGAAGGATGGTAACTTGGGTAGGCTCAGTAGCAAAAAAGCTATAGCCAGCTCTCATCCCTCTGTGGACAGGCTCTAAAGGAGTCAAATTTTCAGAACATTTTGCTTCTTGTCTGTGTCTATTCTCTATGTCAGAACTGCAACACTGACATTTGTCTGCCTGCCCATTGTAGGTCGCTTGTCCTGACAATCCAATCAAATCCAATTGCTGCTCAGCAGCTATTTCACAAGAGGAACAGGAACATTTTCATCAACTTTTGTCTCCTGCTGACTGCTGGATGTATTTGCAATTATTAGAGCACAGTGCTGGACCAACTGCACCCATTTTGTGTCTGTCTCTTTGCAGAGGTCCCCAGTATGCAGGACACTATGGGATACAACATCACTCGCCAGTCCTTGCTGACACGGTACAACCCAAACAGCCCTGCTCCAGGTTTGGAAGAATTTTGTTTAATTCGGGGTCTGATGATGGGGTACTTGGAATAGGCTGTGGCAGGGAGAGGGATCATTCTTTTGTTCATTTCTCTCTTTTTTTTTTTTTTATGGGCTCCTAGAAACTCAAGGAGCCAGGCACAAAATGTATATTCTTTTACACCAACAGTGAACAGTATTTGAATCTATCCAAGCAGAAAATTCTGTACAGGATAGACATCCCAGGTTCTGTCAGCATGACTTCAGTGCTGGCTGGAAGAAATGATGCACAAAGCAGATCATAGGAATGAGAAAGGATGATGCGAAGGGACCACAGCAGTGTGGTTTCTCATGGGACAGCAGGAAGAATGGTCAAGGCAATGAGCAAAGTACCTCAGCCAGATCAGGAAGGGTGGACCAGAAGACACCCCTTGATGTGATGCAGAAAATCCTGCCAGGTAGCCTTGGGCAGGTGAAAGAGAGCAGATAGGAGGAAAGCTGACCAGATTTTTATGCTCACCTGCATACTTTGAGTTCTCTCCCCAGATTCTGATGATGGAAGGATGCTCCCTGGGAACACCATGATCCATAGTGCCTCAGGGAATCAGCACATTCCATCTACCAAAGACCACAGCATCAACTTGTTTGCTGTCCACTGGGAGCCCCAGTCCCGCTCCCCAGGTTCCCATCGGCTCAGCTTCTCTCAGGATCACCCTGCAGGGACTGGCTCCCAGGACTGCCACCAAAGCCCACATGGCTGCTGTCCAGATGGGCGCACTGCAGCGTCGGGCCCTCAGGGGAGAGGCTGCCCTTTCAGCACCTGCCACCAAAACAGGTAGCTCAAGGTAGATAGGCCTGAGCAGGGAGGCATTGTCTTTCCTGGCAATGCCCTTCCCGAAGGGCATTGTAGCCCATGCCTGTTGACCAAGCAGGTCAGGTGTTACTGCAGCCCTTCTGTCTGTAGGTATGGCTGCTGCCCCGATGGAGTATCAGCTGCCCAGGGTCCAAACAACATTGGATGCCCACAATATTCGAACATTCGAACAAGACAAAATCATCCCACTGTGACCACTCCAGCAGTAAGTACAAAAGCTCTTTGCATTTTAGGAGTTGATCAGATATGAAGATTCAGATTTGACCCTGCTGACTCACAGTGTGGATTCTGTTGGGCTTCATCTCTGCCAGTAATGCTGAGGAGCCAATATTCGGGGCATGTCAACCCCTTTGGCCCATCTTGCTCCTGTTCAGTCTGAAGCATCCACATGAAATCCTCTACAAGCAGGGTACAAAGCAAGTGGTGGGGAGATGTCTAAGAAGAAGAAGGCCATCCTATGTAGACCTGATTGAATAATCCTGAGTAATCAAATTTCTGTTAGTCAGAAAATTGCTATCCATTTTCTAGGGAAAAAAAAAAGAAAAAGCATGTCTTCTATTAATTGCTTCTGTTTGTCAACTGTGCAGATTAATTCAAGGTGGGGAGGTGATCCCTCCCATAGGCTGGGGTGCTTGGTGGTGGCAGCAATAAGAACTAGCGTGCTGCTGGGCTGCTTAGGTGTGTTTTGCAGTGCAGCCCCAGCTCCTTGGCTGACCGTCAAGTTTCCCACCCCTTCCCAGGACAAAAGCCTCTAGGAGGCAAACAAGCAAACAGTGGTGCCTCTAACAGCTGGCTGTGTGCAGCTGACAGCTTGCACACGGTGCCTTGCATGTGTTGCTGTCCTCATGTGTGAGATAACTCTTGGCTTTCCATTCCTGTCTCCAAGGCAAGCCAAGCCTTGTCCCAGCAGCACCCTCCGGGCGAGTGCCGCGGTTCCATGTACGGCTGCTGTTTTGACAATGTTGCCTCAGCCAAAGGTCCTCGAGGGGAAGGATGTCTCAATAGGCCCAACTACCGTAAGTGATGTTTTAACTTATTGGGTTGGAAACACAAAAAGAGTCCAGTAGCATATAGAAGTTTCCTGTGTAGAGGGTCTGCTCTCTCTGAAATGTAGTAAATAATCTCTCTGAAGAGAATTTCTACCTGGTGGTTGGGGCAGCAGAAACTTGGAGGGAGTGTAGAAAAGCAGCACCTGAGAATTTTTGCTGCAAAAATTCTTTTTGTCCTCTGCTGATAGTTAGAGAGAAGTGTGTTTGTGGGATATCTGTCAGTCTGTAGGACTACTCAGGAATTGTTTGTCCCTGAGAAGACACAGGACAAATGCAGCCTGGAGTGCTCCAAATGAATTACTCAGGTTAAGGAGTAGGGATCTCCTGAGGAATCAGGGCAGTGCTCAGTTTTCAGACAGCCTGTGGACAAGGGAGGAATGAGAACTACATGGGGAAGGAGGGTTGCTCAGGGCTGCATGGATGCCCTTAGCCAGCAAAGTTCAATACAGTGCCTGCTGTGCTATGAGGACATGAGGGCTGCTGGGAAAAAGCATCTCTTTTCCTTTAGTGCCCAGCTGTACCCTCTGCAGGCACATTGCTACTGCAGGGCCTTGCCCTCCTGCTGCAGCACAGAGATTACTTGATGGCTATCCCTGTGGTGCAGCCTTGGGGAGGGGGAAAACTTTCTGGATCCTTTCAGCTGAGCCACAGCTTGACAAAGTACATCACAGCCAGAGCCCTGCATCCAGTGTTTGTCAGCATGTGGCTGTGATACCCGAGGTTCCAGGTCTGTAGATACCTTGGGTTGTGCTCCTCTTTATATCAGTGTGCAGGGGTATTCTGTAATGCATGAGTCTACTTCACAGCTGGGTCTAAACCACTTGCTTTGTGCAAATGGCAGTCATGTGTCCCTTGCAGGAGAGGATGACCCAGAGCCTGCTTTGCAGTTGCAGAATTCTCCAAACAAGGCTGTAAAACATCTGTCTAGTATCTAGATTCAGAAATGTCTCTGAGGATGGCTCTTCCATCAGAGGCAAAACTGAGGCCAAAATAAACATGTGAGCAGTTTCTCAGTTTCAAAGCACAGTTGGGTAGGACACCCAGGTGTCCTACTTTCCAACTCATCCTTTGCCCACAGGGCCATCAGATAAATCATCTAGGTAGGTGGCTTGAAGCCCCTGGACCTTTGTGCTTTGTGACTTTCACATCTCTCTCTGTTCCACTCTTTTTGGTAGCGTACCCTGTCATGTGCCTGCTGCCCAGTGCCCACGGCCCCTGTGCCAACTGGACCACTCGCTGGTACTTTGTGGGAGTTGTTGGCAGATGCAACCGGTTTTGGTATGGTGGCTGTCATGGCAATAAAAACAGCTTTGCCTCGGAGGAGGAGTGCATGAGAGTGTGCCACAGCTCTGTGGGAGTCAGTCAGCTGGAGCTCCAGCCCTCTCCTGGCACAGAAGCCCTGCAACACCAGCAGACTGGCTCCAGTTCTTACACAGGACGTGCTCAGGATCAGCAGCAATCACCCACAAGAGAGACTGCAAGTCACATCCAAGAAGGAAGAACCTATGGGGCTTCACTCCCCAAGCAAGACAGCCACAGCTGGAGGAGGGATGTGCTGCCAGAGACCTTGCCAAGGACTGATGTGCTGGAGAGCCAGCGCTGGGACACCCAGCGAAGCAGACTGGACAGCCTGGGCCACCTGCATTCCTGGGAAACAGCCATGCCTGGGCCCTCAGACAGGCAGAGCAGCAGTGGCCAGCAGGTGCTGCCCTGGGAAGGCAAGCAGTGGCGTGAAGCTTTTGGAGCAGATGTTTCTGTGACAGAAGGATTTGGGCACCAGGAGTCTGCAGATTTGTTCCCAGCACAAGCTCTGCAGAGGTGATGATTTCCACCCACCCCTCCCCCCTGTTCTGCCAGCTCATTGTGAAGCACCAGTGCAGCTTTCTCTTGAGTGAAAATGTTGCCCCAGCTGGGACTAACTGGGAATACCATGTGATGGATTAGCTACACATGTGGCCCCTCGGTAAATCAAGCTACTGTTATTCAGGCCCTGCCAGTACCGGCCGTCTCTTTCCTCACACACTCCCTGATCTCTGACAGCACTGAAAAGTGTGAAAAGAATCCTGGGGTCTCTGTCTGGGAGGCCTTCTTACACTGTATATGAGAATCCATAGGTGTTTTTCTTGTTCTCACCAACAAATTTAGCTGACACTCTGGCTTCAGAGGCTTTATTTTAGCACTACATGAAGCAGCAGTGGGTTGTTCTAGGAAAGAATTTTAAGATGCAGACTTTGGGCCAAGATCCAGACAGTGTTACCCTGAAAATCAGGAGTGAGTAGAGCTAGATCTAAACATATCTGCACTGGATCTGTCTGCGGAGCTGTACCTTGTCCCTTCAGAAGAGAGGGGTTACAGGGCTTTCTTCCAGGAGATATTGTAGCATTCAGTCTGTCCAGAGTAGTCTTTGCTGTAATAGGAGAGGGCTCCCCACAGTGTCCAGTGCATCTGGTCAAAGCTGAATGGGCAGCTGGTCCTGCTTTGCCTTGTGGTTGTAACTCATCCAGAGTCACATGAGAGGACACAGAGGTGAGGAGGGCAGCAAAAGTGCCAGCGGAATCACTTTCTCTTCCAGAACAATCCTGGAGGAATCCAAGCCCTCTCTTGTGACAGCAGCTGTGGGACAAAACATCCAGCTAGTCTGCAAGACAGGTGTGTCCCCATTCTCCAGAGTGGAGTGGATGAAGAACAGCCAACCAATCTTCTCTGACAGGTGAGCTCAGATCCCTTCATTGTAGAGCAGACAGGCTCCTTGCTGGGCAGAGTGCCAAATATTCAGGCCAAAAAAGACTGTCATGGCTTCACCCCAGCTGGCAACTCGGCTCCACAGAGCTGCTCACTCACTCCTGGTGGGATGGGAGAGAGAATCAAAAGGGTAAAACTGAGAAAATCCATGGAGATAAAGACAGTTTAAAAGATAAAACAAAAGCCGTGGGCACAAGCAAAGCAAAACAAGGGATTCATTCATCCCTTCCCACGGGCAGGCAGGTGTTCAGCTGTCTCCAGAAGAGCAGGGCCCCATCACACATAACAGTGACTTGGGAAGACAAATGCCATCACTCCGAACCCACCACCCCCCCGCCACCTCCCTCCTCCTCCTTTCCCCAGCTTTACATGCTGAGCATGATGCCATATGGTATGGAATATCCCTGTGATCTGTCAGGGTCAGCTGTCCCAGCTGTGTTCCCTCCCAGTTTCTTGTGTACCTGCAGCCCATGGTGGGTGCAGTGCAAAGCAGAAAAGGCCTTGACTTGGTATAAACACTTCTCAGCAGTAGTGAAAACATCAACACTGTTTTCAGCACAAATCCAAAACACAGCCACATACCAGCTACTGTGAAGAAAATTAACACCATACCAGCCACAACCAGCACACTTTTTTAAAAAAAAGAAATAAAGAAACCCCCATATTCATCTACTGTCCAGCTGTTCTGTGCATAGCAGAAACAGGTACACTCTACACCAGTAATGAGATGCAGGCTAGACTTATGGGGCAGAGCAAGTGCTGTCCCATAACACTGGTGGAAGGCACTAGTGGAAGCTAGTGGGTAGTGATACAGAAAAATATTGCTTCTCTCGGGTTCATCTTGGGGCAACACACAGCCAGTAGTTGGGGGTGAAACTTGCAGCCTAATAACCCAGAGTTCCTCTGTCTGAAAATCTCTAGCACTTTTTTTTTTTAAACTACTTTTAAACCTGTTTTTCCTGGGAAGTCTGTTTCCAGCAAGTCTGTCTGGAGCCAGTTAGTCTTTTTGTGTTATGAAAATCACAGTTAAGAAAAGCCCGATTATGCTTTTCTGTTTGCAGTTGACTGCTGGGACTCAAGCTCCCCCCTGGAAGGGCAGTTTGCTTCTTTATGGGAGAGGGCTACTGAAAGCAGTTCCCTGTTTTCCATTTCAGTTTTTCTCTCTGTTCCTGACCTCCTTTCTGCTGAAGCCATTGCCCCTGCCTGTGACCCGTCTGTGGTCTGCAGGATTTTGGTTTTTTCTGAGCCAGGGAGGGCACTACACGGGGGTGGTTTGCGTGACATCAGCCTGGGCTGGCCGCTGTGCCCGGGTGGGTTGCTGTGGGTGGCCAGGGCAGGCAGCGCTCCCGCATGTGTTGCAGGCACACCTACCAGTCCGACAGCTCCCTGGTGATCAGCCACGTCCAGCCCGAGGACGCTGGCACCTACACCTGCCTCACTTCTGATGGGAAGATGGAGAGCCGACAGATTCAGCTGCAGATCACAGGTGAATTTATCTTCTGCCCAGGACCAGAGAGGTAACTCAGGGCTCCTCATAAATAGTTACTGACCATCAATGGCTCGATAAAGCCAGCTGTAGGAGGAAACTTCCTCTGCTGCCAAGAGGGAGTATGGAGGCAGCAGGGCCTCTTTTGGTGTTGCGCCATGGTAAAGCCTTAGCCCTAAAATACTTTCTCCCCTGCAGTGCCATCCCGTAAGTGGAGTTGTGGCTTGCCTGTAACTCACCTTGTTTCTATCACAGCAAGCATGTCTTCCTCCCTGGGAGCCATCAGCTGCCTCCTGATCCAAAACATAACTGCTGGTGCATTTATGTTTTGTGCTTTGCCCAAACAGGGCAACCCTGCTGGGTAACAAATAATTCCCTGTTCTGAAAAATGTGCCTTATTTCAGAAACCAAAAAAACTGAAAGACTAGTCTCAAAAGCTGGGCCAGAAAGGCACCCTGTAACCTTCAATCTCTGAAGTCTGTTTTGTCACAGCAATGGCACATAGGGCAGAAGGCACTATGGCCTAAGGGATGTTGCAACATATTCACTGACAGAGGAGAAAAAGGAGTCTAAAATTGCTTGCCTGCAGGTCTATGACTCTCATTAGTAGACAGCGCAGGTTTACTGCACTAGTCAGCCAAAAAGCAGATGGCTGAAGGGCTCTTTGGCTCCAGATCAGCTCTCCCAAGCTCACAGAAACCCTACGCAAGAGGTCACAGTAAGAAGTGTCCTTTTATTCACATATTGCATTTTGTTTTGAATAGAGTACCAGAGCAGTGTTCTGGCTGAGGGTGAGAGAGGTCGAGTCCTTCAGGAGGCAAACCAGCAGCGCCGAGGGTTATCCAGAGGCAGGCAGCTTGTGCAGGCAGCCGGCTCCTCTGTGCGTCAGCAGCTCACATACAGGTAGGCTCACCCACACCAACCGCGCCCAGCTGATGAACCATATGGCATCTCTTCATGTAGAAAAGCCAAAGACTGGAAAGGCCCTAGGTCAGCTGTTCCAGGGCACAGCTGGGAAGGATACGGTACTGAACTGCTGACACTGGGAACACGAGAAGATCCCAGTCACAGGCTGTCTTCTGTCCTCCCAAGGGATCTCTTGAAAGAAGCATACTCTGGGCAAAGATGCACACGGAAGCTGGCAGCAAAGGAGCTGGGCTCAAACAAAAGAAGTCTTGAGGCAGCATCCTTAGCTGTTCATGTTAGTGCAGGCAGAAAGAGAAACCTGTTCTGAAAAAAAGCAAAGCAAATAGGAGCTGCTTAACTAGCACAAAATAGACATATGTATATTGAAAAAAACTTCAGCTCCTTCAGCCTCCACTAATTAATTTTAAATGTTTTGTGAACAAACCAGTTTGACCCAAAACTGTCTCCTCATATGCTGGTATTTTTTGTTGCTTCTTGCATGTTTTTTAATTGCTTCTAGGCCCCACAGAAATAAAGGGGGACAAATTATTTTTGCCTTAAATGAAGCATGTTGGGATTCTAGATTAAATAAGGCCATGATCTGATCCCTCTCTTTTTTTGAGTTTACAGCCTAAAACCCAGCCAATTTGCTGAACTCTGCAGCAATCTCCTTAGCTGCTTCTGCCTAAAAGCAGTAATAAGCAATTCATTGAATTAAGAACATTGAATTAAGGATCTTTGGTTTTATTTTTTGAGATCAAGAATTCAGGTCATAGAATGGGGGTAGGGTAGATGAAGTTTTATTTAACTGTGGGAACATCATGTTTTAGTTCCCTTCTAAGACAGTGTTTAGCTGTACTTATAAGAGAGCAAAGAACATGAGATGAGTGTTGTGAGGACATGACCTCAACCTTTCTGCTGCATGTAGTGGATGACCAGTTCCTGGACCTTGTGCAGTCAGGGGATTGCAACAGGCTCTTCACACCCTAAAAAGGCTCATTTTTTTTGTGCCAGATAAGCACCCAAGGGGAAGCTTGCTTAGTGCCCTCTTTAGGACTTTGTACTGTTTGCCATGTTGCCATGTGTCTACATTGTTAATGCTTCCTCAGCTGTTATCCAGAGGGTTTTTATAAGGGTTGTTGTCTGTAAATTAAGCTGGGTGACACGGGTGCAGCACCAAGCTGTGCTGAACTAGATCCGGATTTTATAGAGCCTGCTCTTTTCTGAATGTTAGGAGAGAATGTTGGTAATGGCAAGCATCAGAGCTCTCATGAGAGTACAGAGAACTCCCTTTGCCATTGGAGGCAAAAATAAGTCCTGTGATTGATAAAAGCTTTGTGCTGAAGATCAAATGCTGAGCAAGGAAGTTTCCACATCTTTTGCTGTGCTTGTAAACTTTGCAGGTTGAAAATGGATAAGAGTGAGCCCACAGTAGTGGAGGCCAATGTTGGAGAGAGAGTCAGACTGCCCTGCACAGTGGAAGCATCACCAGCTCTCACCATTGAGTGGCGGAAAGACGGGCAGCCCCTCTCCTCTCCCAGGTGAGCCCCCAGGCAGCTCCATGAACCGTTCATGAAAAGAGCCTCCTCCTTTCTTTTCCTTCCCTGTCTCCTCTCTGAGAGAACAGAGCTGTTGGCCATGCAGCAAGGGTCTGTCTGGCTTTAATGCTGTCCAGCTTCCTCCGTCAGGGCCAGGCCATACTGCTGGCCTGCCCTGTCCTCCCTCCCTCCCAGATGGAAGTTTGAATGTTGAACCCTTGAGGGAACAGCTGTGACACAGGGTCTACAAGTGAGCCAGAGCTCAAATTTATTCAGCTACAAGATTAGCAGAAAAAGAACACATGGCTAACAAATTTTTCAAAAACCAGCTGGTCAGTGAGCAAGGGCAGAGGTTCACAGCAGAGAGATCAGGGCATCTGCAGTGACCTTCCACAGCTACTGGTGCTGCTCTACCCTCTCTCTGCTCCCAGAAATCTGCTCTAGCAGCAAGATTTTCTACAGTCTTATAGCATCAGTGCTGGGATTTGAGGACTAAAGTTTGCATTACAACCCCTGCAGTATTTGAGCTGCTAAACCTTTGCTCAGTGGTACTACAAAGTGGTGC
The DNA here is from genome assembly GCF_050655825.1 of Lonchura striata. Lineage (NCBI taxonomy): Eukaryota > Metazoa > Chordata > Aves > Passeriformes > Estrildidae > Lonchura > Lonchura striata. The sequence continues at coordinate 38,341,795 of NC_140707.1, read as the reverse complement.
ACGAGGCTTAGCTTCATCTCTGCTGGCTGGAGTCCCAAGCTGACCCAAGCCCAGGCTGAGGGACATGCTGGCTTTGCTCCCCAGGCACAGGCAGCAGTCGGATGGGGCCCTGGTGATCAGCCGGGTCAGCTCTGAAGACATTGGCTTCTTCACCTGCATGGCCTCCAATGGACGAGACCGCGACCAGCGCCAGGTCCTGCTCCGACCGCTAGGTACTGGCTGGGTGGAGCACGCACGGCTCGAGTGCACAGGAGCGGGAAGCGGGGAAGGCTGTGCAGGGCCAGCATGAGTTCCATTGCTGGCTGTGCCACTTTGCTTCACACCTAGAGTTTAACAGGCATCCTGAGGGCAAGGGGAAAATGAATTGTTTTACCCAGAGGTCATCTGCATGTGTCCAGTATATCATGGTGCTCCAAGCAGCTGGGAAAAGGGGATTAACAGCACAGTAAGAGCTTGTTTCTGGGACACTGGTGTGGGATGAGTATAGGAGCAAGAGAAACTAAGGAGATGGTTCTTCTGTGCATGTGACATGCATGTGTCCAGCTGGAGGAAAAGGTTCTTTGAGACCTCTGTTACTTGTCCTTTCTTGGGCCAAAGTCCTAGGAAATCCACATTCCTCAGAACAACAACAGCACAGCTTCAAACGTGCTCTTTCAAGGCCCAGGGGCTTGTAGCTTGTTATGGGACGTGTTGGACTTTTCCCATGAGTGAATGCTCCTACTCCCAGGTGGTGGAGGCATTGTCTCCCTGCTAGTGATGATTTCCCTTCTGGTCCAGGAGAACTGAGGATCACTGGTCTTCTGCCAAGCATCACGGTACCTGAGGGAGGGACTGCTCAGCTTCACTGTACAGTGATTGGCAACAATGTGAATATAAGGTGGTCAAGGTGAGCAAAAATGAGATGGAACTTCCCTTTCCTTCTCTTCCCAAACCTCATCATTTACCCTCCAAATACTGATGCAGGATGCCTGCAAGGTATGGCAGAGACCACAGTTTTCAGCCCCAACTAATATCACCTACCCTTTCTTAAGACAACTTGGATGTTACCCAAAAATCCTGGACAAGATCCCTGTGGGGTGTGGGGGTGTCATCAAGTTCATGTTCCAGCCAAATAAGGAGAAAATCAGATGTGAAACTAAGATTCCATGGAGTTCAGAAGGGCTCTGTGCTGGAAAAGTAGTTACATGAAAACAACAAGAATTAAAATGAGTAATCAGAGGAAAAGCTTTAGTTGCTTTTTAAAAAACCCTCTCTGCCTAATTGTGACAGACATTTTAGACCTCTTCTCCCAGCTTCCTGTTGCAACAGTTCTGTCCATTTACTGTCAATGCAAAAAAAGGAGATTTAGAAGCATTTTAAAGTGAAAACTGTGTCCTCTTATCTTTATAGTTTACCAGGAAACTCTGAATTTGTGCAAGTGTTTAGTGAGGGTTGTTTTTCTGGTTTGAAAATAATCACTTATGTTTTGGAGCCTTCTTACAAACTATCCAGAGAGAAGGATGGGTAAATGTTAAAATTACAAGAGTTAGGACTGAAGTGGGCCATCTCACACACAGAGCTTTTCTTCTATACATAAATTTGGTATTTGAGCTAACAAAATGTTTCAGAGTTGGAATGAAACCCTTTTCAGTGAAACAAATTTCATTTTGTTGGTAACCAGGAGTTCACAATTCAGGCAGTTTTCCAGCTGGGCACAGATTATTCCAGGAGGGACTGAACAGACACAATCTTGCTGGTTTTTTTAAACAAACTTTTAAAGGGAGAGGGAAGAGGACGAATTGTTCACTACCCTATATGCTCATCAAGCAGTATGTGCTGCTATTAATGCCAGCCAAACAAGTACTGCCAGACCACAACCTGGAGAGAGGGAAAGGCACATTGGATTTTCTCTTAGTTCTTCAAACCTCAAGAATGTGTGCTAGCAGAACAGGCAGTGTCTTTGCAGAGAGCACACAGACACAGCTACCTCCCACGCAGACACCGGGCAACGGATGCAGACTCAGGCTCATGTTACCACCCAACTGCAGGGCCAGGTTGTGCAAAAAGATTTCTTCCTTCCTGCTGCACTTGTAAAAATTCACTCCTTTCACAGAACATAATTTTCCAAAGAGCACAGGGAGCTCCTTTACCATCCCTGGGTGGCAATAATGAAATATTTTGTTTTTCACCACAGGAACGGAGTTCCCATGCGGGGGGATGGCCACCACATCCACTTGTCTCAGGATGGAAGCCTGACTATAAGCAATGTCCAAGAGGCTGACGAGGGATCCTACACATGCAGCGCCTACAGCAGCAGCAGCTCGGTCAGCGCCAGCTCAGAGGTGAAGGTGCTGAGGAGCCGGCCTAGCAGTGAGTACAGCCCAGCCTTCCTGCTTCTCCCAGCACAGTGCCCAGCCCTGGCTGCTATCGCACCCACTGTGTGTGCCAGTCCAGCACCAGCCTTGGGCTTTGGGGAGCAGCAGGAGCCTCTGGGTTGTGCTGCCTCAGGACCCCTGCTTTCCACAGACAGAAAAGCAGGATGCTGGAAACACTCCCAGACCAGGGGGCATCGGGCATTGGGAGCCTAATTAAATCCTGAGGCCAAAATGCCATAGTTGCTTGACCAAATGGGTGCATGATTTGTAGTTGGACTTTGGACACCATCCAGCCATCTTTACTTAGAGGACAGATAGTCCCTCCTCTCCCTGGAAACTGCATTTTCCTCCTGTATCTCACCAGAGGTGTCTGTTTCATCTTGAAACTCATCATCTCCTTCTTGATGTTGGACTAAATTTAGAACTGGTGGGGTGGAGGAAGCAGGAAAGTGCTGTGTCTTTTGGGAGGGAATAGCAATCTGAGGATAAATTTACAGCTGATTTACCCTTTGCTTGGCTGCAGCTACTGTGAGTCACATTGTGGACCTGAGCAGAGAGTGTGTGGACCAGCCCCACCTTGCCAACTGTGACCTGATCCTGCAGGCCCAGCTCTGTGGTAACGAGTACTATTCCAGCTTCTGCTGCGCCAGCTGTGCTCGCCACCGCTCCCAGGGCAGCCCCCCGCACCCCCGCGGGTGAGTGACAGCCACCGCCACGGACACAGTGACCAATGACAAGACTGGAGGTCTCAACCTTGTTCTTTTACTGCATGGACAGTTCTAGGAACTCTGCCCTACTGGAAAGCCCAGGAGGGTGAATTGAAGAGTGTGTAGTGAGTGTAAATGCTCAAAGGTGGGAGACCCACCACCCTCAGGTTTATTGTAAACTCCTTTTCCCCTGTATGCCTTGCTGTACCTAATCCATCTCTTAAGAGTAGTTGCTGTCATTCTGTCATTCACAGAAACCAGATGATAGTAGGCATGTGAGGATGATGTGTCTAGAGAAGGCAGATGACCAGCATGAAAGAGGGAGAGACCAATTCTTCATACAAGCACTAGAGAAGTGCTCTTAAAAACATCTCTGAAGTGTTTGAAGATGGGCCTGAATCATTTCAACTCAAGCATTAATGAGCCATGAACATTTGTTCCTCCAATGAGCATTGCTGAACAAGTACTCCTGGGGAGCACTTTCCATCTAAATGCAAAGAACTCTGGCCATGAGAAACAGCTTGATGCATATAAAATTAGCATTCAGGTCCTAGGAGATTACTGGCTCTCGGGATGCAATTGTAATGTCATGATACTGTAGCTGTTTTATCCAGCAGACCTTAGACAAATTTCTAGTAGGGTCAGTTTGGTTTCTACTTGACTGCAATCAGCTTTGGAGTGAAATGCAAAAGCAAGGCAGTAAGGCTTCACATAAAGTTAAGACAAAATAGAAAACTACTTTTAGCCCTTCCTGAGCACTGGGGTAATTTAGATGAATATACCAATACTCTTACCTGTTCTGAGATGTTGCAGTTTAAATAGTACTCATTCTAGGAAGGCTCAGCAGGTAATTTTCTCTCCTGAGCCAGAACTGTGCTGTTCTGATGTGCTGAGTTTGGGCAGGGGCTAATAATAAACACACAGAAATATGTGTGTAGGGGCATTTCACTTGCCAGAACAAACCTGCCAAGGATCTGCTCTAGTCTCAGTTAAAGCCAGAGAAGTCTGGCTCTGCATGTGTCCTGGGCTGATGCCTGCTACTACAGGCTAATAAGCTAGGACTTCCAGATGCAGAGCAGCTGTAGTTAAAAAGCATCCTTAATTTCAAGACCAAAATGGAGTAGCAACAAGTGTGCATCTGGGGCTCTGAAAATCTCAGCCATTAGGGTTGGGGAGGTGAGATTGTATTATGATTATATCATGTTAAACCAGGAAAGGCCTTGGGTATCTTCAGTATCTCAAAATTGAATTACTTTTGAGCAAAAGGATTTTTTTACAGCCTCCACACTACTGTTCTACCCTAGCATCAGCCTTGACAGTCCCCTTCTTCCTCATTCTAGACTTGGATGGGTGGATCATCATTATTAGCAACATTACCCATGTATTATTTGAATAGATGTAGGTATAAACTGGTGTGTAGATGTTGATATTTTGGTTGGGGGACTGGAGGATTGGGATTTTTTTTATTTTTGTCTTCTACTTGTGTTACTTTAAGGTTTTTAAGAAATGCAGCTAAATCAGCACTGTGCACATACCACTCTCCTCTCCTTCACTCCTGACTCAGGACTCATCGGGGCAGCAGCAAAACTCAAGTGTAAAGTGCCAGGGTTGACAGCCTAGAACTGGTTTGTACTCTAAACCCAGTAAATCAGTTCACATGGACCTAAAGATAAGAATCACTGACCTAATGACTGCACTCTCATCAGCACAGGTATGGTTCAGGACTGGACACACTGCTCTAGGATGTGAACAAACAGCAAAGTCTACAAGCAATCCAGTACAAGAGAGACAGGTGACAGTCACAGCTATTTGGGGTTGGGTCCTTCTGTGGTCTGATAAATTCTGTTTGCTAGGAAAGACAAAAATACTTATTTTGCATTTAAGACCCTTTAATTTGATTGGGGGAAATTTCCTCTGCTGGACTGCAGGGCAGGCATTACAGTATAAGGTTTGAAATAACTGATATTTAAGAACAATGAGATGGTTCTGTAAATATCCAGTTGTGTTTGTACATGTTTTTCCATTTAACACCTCAGGCCAGCACCTTTTTCTTTGTGTGTCTGTATAGGCTATACCATTTTAGTATGTGATATGATTTTTGCCTTTGGAGACCAGGGACTAATCAGAGACTCTGTAAATTCCAGTCATTTTGAAGCCCTCACTGTTCCGCATGTGGCATCAAGGGGTAGTCAGGCTCTGCTCAGAAGCATGGTTGGAAGTGGATTGTGGATGTGTCAGACCCTTTTGCCCCAGAGTAAGTTACCAGTTCTATAAAATCCCTTTCTAAGATGTCAGAGGGTCTATTTTTAGAATATTTAAATATTCTGTGTAGTCGGCTGTCATTTAAACTCTGTGGTTATGTAAGATGAGGCCAGGAGGTGCATTCTCCAGACTCCTGAGGGCTGTAACAGACCCCTACCCGATGATGGTCAGGGCTTTAACACTGGAAGTGCTTTGGCTAGTGGAGCGTTTACGCTGACCTCCTTTCAGCTGCACAACCATGGCAGTAAGGGTGGGATTGACAGGCATGCAGCTCGCTGCTGTAAATCCATGCCACCAAGTTAACTAAAGGATCTTTGCATTTCTTCTGACAAGATCAGCTTCTCCCTCTCTGTAGTACCACTTAATCACCTACTCAAGGTTTACTTTTTTTATGTGAGAAGCAAGATGTTCATTTTCTTCCCCAAACAATGGGTCATAGGAAGTGCTTATCTCCAGGGCAGGAGAAGGGTGTAGCTACACTGGGCTATTTTCAGCTTGGTCTTGGGGCCCTTACTGTGAAAGATACATAACTAACTGCTTTCTTTCCTGCTATAAATGTCTGTAAATACTTGTTTGCGTTCTGAAAGCTGAAAAAAGCATTGACACCAACTCAAATCCTACAGGGAGTGTTTGCATTACTATTCATACCATACTGAACACAGGTAAGATTATCTGTAATGTCACAAGTTTTAGTTTTCTAGACTGTAAGACTCACTGTACTTGCCTGGAAATAGAAACTGCTGGCAAGTTCAAATCTGAGGGCTAACAAAGGGCGTGTTTATTCCCCTTCAGCTTATGGAGTCGTATTTTCTTCCTTGTGTCCAAACTGATGTGGCGTCCATAAAAATGTGGTAAATCACAATTAACAGGTTAGATATCAACTCACTGGAAGAAGGGAAAAGAGGTGAATGTGCATCATCATCTCATATGGCTCTTTTTAATAATAGGGGAAAGAAAGAGTTTTCCTTTTTGCCATTACTGAATGTTACTGAATTGTCTCTTTGTAAGTATTCAGTGATAGAAAATACAGCCCTGTAAAGCCAGAATCTGATGTTTTCAGTAAAGGCCTCTATTTTAGAGCTTTAAGTGTTTATGCATTACAAGGATATTTTGAAAGTTCAATGCAACCTAACAGGTTGTAGAAAATGAGAGGTGTTAAGATATTATTCTTAAGCTGCTAGGTCAGCTCATCCACATCCATCTTACAAGACAGAAGATACCCAGAAGGGCAAATGCTGAAACTGAATTAAGATGGGAAATAAGTCTCTCACAGACAGTGCTTCTACCACCAACATTTATTTCTGTTAAAGCAGATTATAAATCATCAGTACAAATATATATAACTTACATTTGCTTGTAAGGCCAAAGTTTAAAAGTAAAGTTAAAATGAGATGGTTTTCACAAGTCACCAGAGGCAGAACCTGGACCGACTGCAGCCTTAACCACAAGGTTTCACAAATCAGTGGGAAAAAATAAAACCGAAGTTAAAAACCCCTAAGAACTATTGACAGACAAACATAAAATGGTTTCCCAGGCAGCCCCAGGATGTAGATATGATGACAGTAAGTTGTCACAGTAGTGTTAGAACCAATAGATTAAGACAAAGAAACTGCAGCAATATATGAAAGGAAAAAAATCCATACTATATAGAATATGTAGACTGATTCCAATAAAAAACAGTTAATTCGCCCCATGGTTTTCAAACCATGACAATACTGTTCTTTAATTTTCTTTATTTAAAACTACGATATAATGACTTATTGGTTGTGATTGTTGTTGCAATATGCTACTTACAATGAACAGATACAAGAACAAGCTAGAGCCCCTTTTTCCACCCCCCCAATATTACTTACTATAAGAATCAGCGATAAATCAATCTTATGTACAATTTCTTACATCCAACCCCCTTGTTTTTTAACCTTTGGCAAGATTACTTACAACTCATACAGCTTTTAATATCCAACTATTTAAAATATTCTAAATGCATAAAAATAAAGATTTTGGCTTTACTTTATTCTTTACATATAATATTCACTTTGTTACTCAAAATGGAAGCTCAACTTTTTCCACAAACCTAGCTTTTGCTAAGGTGACAACATCCCACCCGTATCCACCCCCCACCCTACCCAATTCTTCCCTGAGGGGAACATCCAGGGTTTGCAGGGCATCAGGAGGACACAGGTACAAACATCTGCCTTCCTTTCTGTGAGATGATTGATGTTTCTGCAGAACAGGCTTTGGGACTGGGTGCCTTTCTTCGCTCCATTTGACTTCCAGCTTTCCAAGAGAGGAGGGAATGCAGACTGGGGTGGCTCCAGGACTCCTTTTAAGAACTGCACATTAAATTCTCTTGTGTGTTTCCATCCTCCCCATAATCGGTCCCTCTTTCTAACCCATTTTTGTTTGAAGGGACCGTTGGGATTACTGATCAGAAACAGTCCCCTCTGCTCCCTTTATCCCTCTAGCCTAATGTACAATTTATCTGCCCCCCACAGGACCGCTTAAAGTTCGATCTCGAATGTCTTCTGTAGGTCACTGGAGAAGGGGTTGGTGGGCGAGGGGTTGGTGCGCTGCTTTGCCTTGCCCTCCAGGGCTGCCCACTGCGCCTCAAAGGGGTCGACCTGGGGGGCGGGCGCGGGGGGCTGCGAATGCCTGTCCTCGGCAGCCCACTTGCCGCCCTCCACGCCGTTGAAGGCGGCGGAGCCGTTGTGCTGCGCGGGCGGGTGGAAGAAGGGGCTGGCAGTGGCGCTGCTGCTGCTGCTGCTCTCGTACTGAGGGACCGACTGCTGCTTCACCAGGCTGGGGGACTGATGCGGGTGGGCCGCTGGAGTGTGGCTGGCAGTACCAAAGACGTTGGCCACCATCTGGGAAGGTGTGATCCCAACCACAGGGACACTTGGGGCTGCATAGGTCATCCCATTTGCTACAGCATAGGGCTGAGCTGGAATAAACGCTGGCTGCATGGGCGGTACCACGCCCACCGGCACAGGCTGAGGCGCAATGAAGGTGCTGACTGGGAAGGCTGGTGCTGACTGGGAGGCTGGAGCTGCTGGAGGAGGCTGGAGCAGCGGCTGTGGGGCTGGGGCTGAGGTTGGCTGCTGTTGGGCTCTGACAGTCTTTGATACCTCTTCCAACCAGCGGTCTGCCTCTGAGGGAGTACGTCTGTGATTTCCTTGGAAGAGACTTGGTGAGGCCGCACCTGAGGAGGTGCTGCTCCATTCGGTGCCTGGGAAGGAAAGCATGGGCAAGTCACTAATATTTCCACTCCTCATCCTTTTATTGATTAAAAAGACTGGAGGGTGTACACAAGAACACACAGGCCTCTTCCTGACATGACTGAAAGATGCATTGGAAGCATCTTTATGCATCCATTGTACTGCTCTGTTCTAGGAAGACATTTGTCAAGATGGGGTACATAAGAGCTTCTTCACTAAAGTGCAGATTTATGGGTTTTTTTCTTCATAGCAGACATCTAAAACGTCAGGTAATGCAGGAAAGCTGCTGTCTGCACTCACAATTTGGTGGCAATCATCTAGTCCATTATCACTAATCCCCCTAACTGGGGAGTATTAGTTTCTGAATGCACGGTGCAGGACTGGTGGACTTGGAACACAAAGGTCTAAGAAACTGTTCTAAAGACAAAGTCTGGTGCTCTTACAAGGCCCAGCAGAACCTACTGTTTCACTAGTGAAGTTTCTCTCATGGAGTGGCACTTACACCATGAAATGAAGTAACTCAGATTGCAGCCTTCTAGCACATGTGCCCACATGGGTGACCATTTCACCTTACACAGTGCAGACAAGGCCTGGAGGGACAGACTAAACTTACTAAACAGAAGAAATCAATCTCTAAGCCTTTAAGCAACCAACTTAATCCCTATGTACATACATACATACAATCCTTATGTACATTAGTGAAAAGAACACACAAAAATTATTTTAGGTACACATAGATTCTTTCCCTTTTATACACACAAACTTGCATACAACTTCATTACTTCCTTTTTAAGCACTGATTTTATAAAATGCTGCCAAAATAAGAATCAGTCCAGGTCACAGACCTAGCACCAGCAAGTTCATCGCTTCCCTCCATCCACTCGTGCAAAACACTACTACTTCCGGCTTTTGTTCCTGTTCCTTCCACTTGCCATTAAGTGGCACTGACAATTGTCTCAGGGGCTCAATTACGCTTTTGATCCAAGTTCTTATAGCAATGCACCGGATCTACTTCCAGTCTTACCAGCGACCATGGCTGCAGCTCCAGTATTAGCAGCAGGAGCATGAGCCCAAGGATTGGTTTCACGAACTGGCATAGCTGTGGACACTACAGCAGCTTGGGATGGTTTAGCAGCAAGCACACAGAGGGCAGAGGCAGTGCCATTAACTAAAATGGGAGCAGACAACATCACTGTGATTAATTCATGCAAGGCATGCACGTGACTGGAGTATTAGTGGGCCAGGTCATACCTATCAACATACAACACTTTTAGACACTTCCACATGACAGGAGTTTGTGTAATTAGCCAAACTGGACTGACAGTCAATAAAGGTAGTAAATTTCATTTCACCAAGCCAACACTTGTTAAGATTATCATAGGATGGTGGATTTTGATGTCTGTTAGGAGGCCTTGAATTTTGATGACTGAAGTTAAATTTGTTGTTCTATAAGGAAGAGATACGGCTCACCAGTAGTTATTGTACAGTTAATTTTAGATTTAAAAGAACACTTTGTGGATACAAAGCAACAATAACTACATTTAACATAGAGAGGTTCTTTCTTCACACAACTTCTATAAAAGCACAGCAGTGAAATGAATACCAATGGCTGCTATGAGTTCTATAGCTGGCATTTTTCCACACCTTATCTAAGAATTTGTGTGAAAAACAGTAATTGTGGTGGCACAAAATCCCTTCACTTGCGAGATTTGGTTCCTATGACACACTCCTATGCAGTTCAGGAGGCAGAATGATAAAATAGCCATTACCTCAAAGCCAGTCCCTTTTAGAGGTAACTATCGTGTGGTAGGTGCATGAACTTATTGTTAAAAACAAAACCACAGAAAAATTAAACAGACAAGATGAATAAAGCAGGATGCATTCACCCAAAATACTGGTAACAGGACTTGCACGACTTGCACAAGAAATTAAGACCGTGTGTTACTAGAAAGCAACATTATGTGCATTCAAGCCTCATCCAGCACCCAAAGAAATCACAAACCTTGAAAGGCAGGAGACTGTGGTGCAACTACTGTCACTGGTTTTGTCATGGGGGCCGAAGAGAAAGGATCTTCTGATGGTGTGCTGAAAGCACTGGTGATCTGAGAGCACAGGGCACTAATGCTGTCTGTTTCCCCTTCTACCTCTGGGACTAAAATGTAAACAGAATTCATTAAATTGAAAGTTTAAAGGATACAGAAACAATTTACAACTACCAATGTGAAACTGAAATATAATTAGTTCTCTTATGTCCTACATGGTCTTGCTACTGATTTGCATGACAGCTTTTTTTTTTTTTTTTTTTTTTTTACATTAGTGTTGAAGATCTGGCCTGAAATAGAACAATAGAACACCACATTATTGTATTTTGTGCTTAAGTCAAGAGGACAAGGAGATCACTGTTCCAGATTTGAAGGATGCTTGTATCAGACAATAAAAAGGGGTTTCTACAGCTTAAGTAGAGATCTAAATCTTTAAAGTGCTAAACTTTTCAAGGTTTTGGCTCTAAGATTTGGCATTCTGTGAAATGAAAATACTTATGATAGATTTAAGTGTTCCAACAACATATTTGTACAGTAACTAGATGAACTTTAGATGCACTGACAATAGTGCACAGTGGCAGTTCAGTCTAGAGTTATGTTGATTGTCCCAGTTCAATGGTAGCTGAAATTCCCAGTTCCTGTGCTAGAATCATAAAAGCAAAAGCTGAATGCTCAGATAAAATGGATGCTCAGTTTTAAACTAAGCATCAGTACCATGTGGATAATGTAACATCTGGAGTAAACCTGCCAGCTTACCAGATGTTCTCATTATTATTAATGGCAGCGTTTTCCGAAAGTACCAATCATCAGTCCGTCATTGCACAGAACTGACATGAGCAGGCATAATCAAGCACAAAATAGTGTAAGAAACATAAAATGTCTGCACACAACATGCATCAGATCTAAAATTCAGGGGGAGGCATGCCCAAAAATTGATTCTTTGAGGGATATTCCAATACAGTGCATGCAGTGGGACGGTAAGCAGCACTGGCAGTGGCATATATGGGAACATGCATCACAAATGTTCTGAATCATGAAAAACTGAGATTGTGGTGTGCTCAGTGACTATCACTACTGAGCAGTGCACTGTTACTGTGAAGCTGATTGGCTCAGTGCTGGTCCTAAAGCACAGGTCACTACAAGGATCATGAAGGAAGTCAGACTAAGTATTTTTGTTGGGCTTGCCTTTGCCACACTAATTTTTACTTCAAAGCTTAGAACCCTAAAACCAGCTCTGTTGCCAAGTGAGAGTACAGCTGGCCTGAAGGGTAATACCTAGCTAGGGGAACTCAAGGACATTATGCAAGGTAATGAGTATCTCAGGCGTTTATGTTGGGATGACTTTTAGAAAACCCCACTATCATCACGTGAAAACTGTACCACGTTAATATTGATACAGCCAGCTGTACCACCTAAACAGATCGGTTCTCTTAATGCAACGTGAAAAGCAATTTCATTGCTCTCAAAAAGAATTCAAACAGGCAGAAGGACAGGCTAGAGAAGAGCATCACATGATCCCAAGACAAGTGGTTAAGGCCTTGAAGGGATTTGTATCTCAGGATGCACTGACAGTAAGTGGAAGAACTGGTTCACTGACTCAGAGGGAAGAGCCAAAACCTGCTAATTCACCAACACCCGTTCCTGGAACACTTCAAGCTGTGCTCCAGTACTTCAGATAGCAATTAAAACTGTTTCTGCATGTGAACCCCACATTTGAAATTCTTGCCTATTCCCAAAGCAGAAATTTTCTGTCATGGTGATGTTTGTTCATTATAAATTATCAACGTGAGGCAGAAGAAGGATTTACCAGAAAATAAGGAGTTACTTGAAGCCACAGAAAAGAAAGAAGGAAGAGACTATTAAAGGCAATGTTTCAATGGAACCATTTGGTTTTACCTGAGTTTTTCATGGGGAAATCAGTCTTCCTTTGCACTGTTGAAGGCAGCTCATTTATTCGCAAAGACAGCTGGCGTTTAAAAGGAGACATCTTTTGGCTGAGGGCAGGGAAGCCCCTGAAAGACCCTTGCCTGGCAAGCTGTTCTATGGGAGCGTGCCGCCGTGGGATAGCGTGGGGGTTGCTCATTTCTTTATCCAGAGAGGCAGCAACTTCAGCAGTAGGAGAGGTTGGTGAGCCAGAAGAGGGGGCAGTATTGTTTGGTGCAGCACCTGGTGCTACTGTTTTCACTTCTGCTTCAACTGCTGGAGGAAACAGGGTGAGGTTAGAAGAGTAAAGCAAAGCACTGTTCAGCTGCTTACCTGTACTCCCATTTGTTTTGAAAAGAGAAATTGTAGAAATCTGTGTAACTAGTACTCCTGCAAATGAGTTTCTAATAGCACAGCAGAAACACAATTTCTGCATACCTCCACTGCCTTCACCACATCACCTGACACATACCCAAGCCCCACAGCTTTCTAAGGCAAGCCACTCCCTAAAAAAGATGGCCTCACATCTGTATTCTTTCTAGCTGCTCCTGAGATCCCAGCTCAAGGTAATTCATTTATAGCTAAGACTGAAAAATGTATTGTGTATTTGAGACCTTTACTTTGCCTCACACAGAACCATGGACAAAACATTACTACCAACTGTACTAAGTGATTTAGCAGCAATTTAGCAGCAGCAGGGAACAGAACGCAGCTCCTTCTTTTAAAAACCACCCTCCCAGCCCTGCAGAATCAGCAGCAGCAGCCAAACACACTGCACAAGCTCTTGCAGGCCAAAGGCAGCAGCAGCACTTAACAGGCTGGGCTGCAGCTCCCAGCTCCTCCAGGAAATACATTACAGGTAGAGGGGAATGTGCTGCAAGGCAGATTCAGCCTCTGAGCTGACAGGCCTTGCTAACACCAGACACATTTGTGAGGAGTTCCTGCGTCACTTCTGTACTGAATGTAGCTGCAATGTTACTACTCAATCATGAGTTAGTTGCAGTGGAAGCTCCTCCAACATAAAGTCAGATGCTTCATTTTGCAGGGCTTTGCATAGCACCACAGTGCTACTGTCAGACAGGCCTAATGGCAGAAATGTAGGATTAAGATTTGTTTAAATCATTACACTTATGATTAGAATTACAATGGAGAGATTTTTCTATCTCTAGGAAAACTCTTTTTCACTCATAAATGGATTGGCTTTGGCGGCAACAAACACAGCTCCATCAACACAGAAGGACAAAAGGAAATCTGACTATCCTGGTATGAACTCTCATTTCACCTATATGGTTTTCCAAACATTTTAGAAAAAGCAATGACTTTTTTTTTTGACACATCAGCAGAATAACTAAAAGTCTGGTAAAGAGAGGAGTCAGACTTGAGATTTCTGAGGAGCTTGAATGGTAGGAGGAACTAATTATGTTGTCTTGTAAGCTTCAGTACCCATGAGTTGCAGCTGCTCATTCAAGTGAAACTTTTCTAATCAGTCTTTCTTGAAAAGGATTTCACACACCTTCATTGAGTCAAGACTTTGACTCATGCCCTCAAGTAACAAAGGCCTTGTGTTTAAGCTTCATTTAGCACATTCTGAAAACTAACGTATGGAAACAAGCAGATGGATGATGAAAATGAAGATTAAAGTTTTACAGTCAAGGGGCAGTATAAAACTTGCTGTGAAACCCTCTGAAACAAAAGTCTGACTTTACTGTGAAGCAGGTTATAAACAGTATTTATAATATTTTAATTTTTGTTAGCTGTAGAACTCCAGGCTTTGTCATAAAACTTGAGTAAGAAGTTCTACTTTCACCTAATTTCAGAACACTTTATCTCCTCTCAAATCAGTTAGTCACTAATTTTGAATGTAATTAATAGTCCAACACTTTTTTGTTTTATGGGGAGGGAGTGGTTATTCTGGAATTTTTTTGGAAAGCACTCTGTGATTGATCTGTTCTTCCCTCATGCAGTACAGCTGTATACATACACTCTGTAACCTGCCTTAAAAATCAAGATAAAAACACATTATTTTCTAAGAAAAATGCATATAATTTTCAGTTCATTTACCACAAGCATTAAACTACATAAATTATTACTTTGTGTATGGCAAGCTTGTGTATGGCAAACAATTTTCTAATAAGGACTTTTAGTATGGTACCTACCGTGTTCTCTGCTATAAAGCAGCCTGACAAAATAAAGCAGAAGCAGCATTCACATATGTAGCCACTCACACATTTTCTAGAAGATGTGGGAAAATACTGAGTGAATTTGGGAGCATTTTCTATCGTGTGAACTGACAAGGGTCTGGGAATACGATTAGAACAGAGTAAGGTTCATGAGAGAGAATGCTGTCAGGACATTACTAAGCTTCAGTCCTCGTGCAGGCCTCAGTGCCGGTTCTGCTCACTGCAGATGACTGCTTAAACTGCATCCCTTACCTTTAGCATCTGGCATCTGTCTCATAATTTCCTCTCTCTCTGCTTGTTCAGTAGCTGTAGTGACCCTGAATGACCCCTCTCTAGTGAATGTGGTTCTGCTGGCATCAAAGGTGGCAGTCACTCCACACTCCTTCTCTCGTTTCTGCTTTCGCTCCAGGCACGCTGCAAATGCACAGCCCACGGCGTGACTCAACCTTTCCCCCTGCACAAGACAGCATTGCAAAACACAGTGACTGAACAGAAACATACATGTGCTTCAAGCATCACAAACTGAAAACCTGCCTTTACAAGACCAACCTAATTAAGGCATTAAAGAAAACTATGTTAATTGTATTTCAGCCTTAAACCTGGTACATAAAGACTCCCAGCTACTAATGCACAAGCCATGTTCAAGAAGGCCACCCAGGAATGAGTGAGATTGTTGGATGATCTGCTGAGTTCAACTGCTACTAAGATGCCAGTGCAATAATGTGCCTGCACTGATCCCTTGCCTCTAGATACATCTGTGCACACAGAAACTCTCATGAAGCTGTCTTAAGGTCTAAGTCCTAAAGCAAAGGTAAGCACTGGTCTTGGAGAAAGTTTACAGAGGGCTCAGGGAGACACTAATTTTGTATGCACCTGTGAAAGTTAAACGTACAGTGGTGACTACTCACACCTCTTAATGATCCTGACCAAATGCACCAGTTAGATTTAGGAGTGCCTAATGAAAAGCACTTCCATTATTCACTAGGTCAAAAGAATCCACTATCCAATAACTGTAAAAAGGAAATACAAGTCTGAGGAAGTCCAGCAACCCAGCTTATACAGCTTCTACAGTCAAATCAGAGGCATGACTACTACCAGTAGCTCAACTCATCTCTCATCATCATTAAGTGAATTGACCTGTTATTCACAGATGAAAACAGAAATATTCCAGCTCTAATGTAGTTTTACTGGGAATTTTTGACTTCATTGTTTAAAGAAAAATGATAAATTATCAAGTACCATTGAACTCTGAACATGCAGCTCTGGGGAGTTCAGGCACTGAATTTGCATGAGGCTTTAAGCACTTTCTACAATATAGGCAGGATTCAACAAACAGCAGAGAGAAGAAAAGGTCAGATCAGGGAGTTAAATAACTTACCTAAGTCTACACAGCAAGAAACTGATTTCAAACCTACTCAAAATATTGTTGTCACTCAGAAGCAAATAGAATGCTAATTTAATTCAGTTTAGCTCCATCTCTTAACATTCAGATGACTTTTCATTCAAGATAACACGTACAAGACACCGCATTCACAAGTCTGTATTTACTCACTATGATTTTATCCTGGAAAAAACTGTCATTGCTGTTTCAGTTTTTAGCTGTAAACATTTTCAAATGAGAAAATTTTCTGTCTATTCTTAGAAGAGTAGTTCCCTTCTGCTGGAGCCTATCTGAGGCTGACTGCACTCTTTTTACACACAGGCTGAGCAGCATTTCTCTCCATAAGACAGCACGACAGAGGGATGGCAAATATTTCAGATACAGGGAATTAGAATTAAAATAATTTACAAGGACTACATAATATCTCAGCTGGAGTCAAAACATACTGCACTATTCCAGGTACTCAAATTTTCTGTCCTTCTAGCTAAGAGCTGGGAGAGCTGGCCACACACCATGTTCAACTTACCGTGTCCTTCACAGCCATAAAGCAGTGGCAGATCCAGCGTCTCGTTGTGCCATCTCGGCAGATGTAGGAGAACGCCCGGTCAAAGTTCCTGTCTGGTGCGCAGAAAGAAACCTTCTCTATTGTCTGATCAACTATAAGATCCTAGAGGGAAAAAATCCCCCCCACAATAAAAGAAATGTGAGGAAATATGGCCAAACACTTGAACTCAAGTCACTGTCCATCTTTGGGAGAGGTGTGCTAAGGCACTGCTTAAGAATTTAGGGAGCCAGTGTATTCCTATAAGCTCTCCTCTAGACTGTGGAGGCACACATGTATATTATTTTATTTTTACAGCAGCTCCATAGTCTTGCAACCAGAAAGTCTTCACTGGTTAAATCACAACACAAACTTAGGGGAGAGGTCTGCAAGAGTGAAAAGGTCTTGCAGCTGCTACACAAAGAGCGAAACTCATCTCCCAGTCAGCTAAGCAGGGATGCAAGAGAAAAACACCAGCAGCACTGTAGCACTAAATGCTCCCTATTTAATCCCACAGATGGGAGAAGCGTTTCTAAAAAGGAGATAACATAGTTAAAAATTATGCCATCCTCATTAAAAATTAGTTTTTAATATTTTTTTCCAAATTATTTCATTTGGTTGGTAACTAGTACTTGGCACCTCTGCTGATGTATTCAACCACCAGGAGGCAACAGTTTATTTTCTTTTTAAATCTTATACTTTTAATTACCTCCAGAGTCTGCACAATTGATTAAAAATCAATTTGAAAATATTACATATATGCAGCAACATTTCTAAAAATAATACATGTATTATTACTTCTACATGAGGCAATCAGTAGACTGAATTTATTCACATCAGTATGTTTGTATTAGAAAGTGAATTCTTGAGAGACAGCAGCTTTAGCTCTGAAGAGCCATACCACTGCAGCAGCCGTGGAGAAGTTTAACCACAAGCAGATATTTGATAGGCAGTTGCAATCCAGAGGGATATGAATTAGCTCTGCCTGTCAGTGTTGGCTTGGAGAAATCATCTTTTAGGCTGACAAAAATAAGTGTCTATTGATACAAACATATACTATTTCAGACTGACAAGAGTTAAAACTGTTCTCATAGCATGCCATCTTTTTAAAATACCAGTGCACTTGTAAGCTTAAAGCTCTTATTTCTAATTGCCTACATCTACATAAAACCAAGAATCATTTGCTCTTACTTGGACACATCTGCCCTGGTGGTACACCACATGCTAATTCATAATAAAAAATAGTAATTTCACAATAAAAATGTAAAACAATATAGAATTATGCCACAAATATATTAGTTTTCCACTTCAGACCAACATCATATATATTAAAGATCATTAAATTTGATATATGCAGTTACTATTTAGTTTGAGTCTGAAGCTACAATCTCTCAATTAAATTTACTCTCTTCATTTCATTTTTGGAAGCTGTTGTTCATTCAGATCCATTCTAGGATTTGGATGCACTGAAAATTATATTGATTAATGTATATATGAGAGTTTGCCTATGCATTATTATTATTGCAGCCTTTTGCAGTGGTGCAGAATGAAGTCCAGGGACTCTTCAAGTTCACTGCCAACAGAACATAGCAGGAAAACCAATGCTTGTTGCAGTAAATTCAACAAAAAAGTATTCCAAGCTTGTGCTACACCTGGCACATTTTACAAAATGTGGCTTGAGAGCAGTGTGGAATTAACTGGGAAAAAAATTAGAAGGTGTACGTATGTTTGCAAAACAAGAAATTATTAAACTAAACTACACATTTCAGTCTTCCTTTCAAATGCCAACATTTGCAGTCACAAATATTGCTGTCTATTTAAGGAAAGAGCACATACATTATTATAGAGAGATTTAAAACTTTTGCCCAGAGAAATCTAACCTTTGTTTTCTCATCTACAACTCTGAGTCCATCCGCTGAAACCCACAGGACTGCTTTGACGGCTTTCTTCCCAGACTTTCAAGAAAAGAAAAAAAAAAAGGGAAAGAAAAGAAAAGAAAACAGTTTTATGCCAACAGCCAATTGCCTCCCGCTTCCCCTCTCCAAGAACTATAACATTAAGTGTAGATGAAGTCCATGGTCAGTAGGGTGCCCAAAGCTCAATCCAAGTTGCAAAACATTAAGAGAACCAAGCCAAAGCCAGTATTTCAGAAACAGCACGTCGTGGGGATGGGGAGAGGGCACAGGACAGGTGAGGCAGAAAGGTGTACATCCACTGACAGTAAAGAATTCAAGACTGACCAAGTGGGTGAAGAATTCCACTAGAGTCAGAAGACACTCATTCATAAGGAGTTACACCACAGGTAGCTTCTTCAGCACAAGTTTAAATATAGGAAAATTCTTACCTGATATTTCCACCAGCCCTACTCTCTGCCCTAATAGTCCCGTGGCAGAATCATGGCATCACCTTAAACCAGTGTTAAAAGCACCCCAAAATCATCAGTTACTGTGTAGCTGTTTAAGCTCATAAGCTTAATGCTAAGATCAATCACCCAAATATGTTTCACTAATTTACTAAGACCTAAAAGTCCTATCTGGGGAGAGAGGTAAGAATCTTTGGTGTGCATCTGGAAAAAGCAGTGGTGTGTGGCAGGCGGGTGCAGCGGAGAGTGCTCTGGCTTCTACCCAGAACCTGACTGTGGGAACTTTCAGCTGCCACAAGCTGAGGCTAAGTAAAAGTGGGAAATACAGGAAGGATTCAGGAGCCATTTAAACTACAGATTCTTTCCAGGCTGCTTATTTTTCAAGGGAAAGATATAGAAAACAGTACAAACACAATATTCTTCTGAAGTTAATTCATTGAAAAGAAAATAG
Organism: Lonchura striata; assembly: GCF_050655825.1. Taxonomy (NCBI): domain Eukaryota; kingdom Metazoa; phylum Chordata; class Aves; order Passeriformes; family Estrildidae; genus Lonchura; species Lonchura striata. The sequence goes on along the minus strand of NC_140707.1, from coordinate 38,322,377 downwards.
GTCAATGCAATATTACTGGTTGTTACAGAGAACTACTGCTAGCAAACTCATACAGTTTTTTTCTAGTATGCCACTTTATTTCACAATCCCCCTACTTTAGCCAGTTATTAAAATATTCTCTTCATGCGTTTTGAAGCACTGGGTTTCCACAGTTTGTGGCTGCTAATGGCACCCACTAAAAACCACTGCAGGGAGTGAAGAAAGCAACAAGGGGGGAAAAAAAAAGATGAAGGGGTTTCAGCTAGTGGCTTCAAACTAGAATTGCAACTATAATTTTTTTAATAGTTTATTGCAGATGTGTATACTTTATATTCTTACAGCAAGTAATGGAACAAGAATACACTCTGGCATAAGCTACTGCATGTTCCAAGTCTGCAATACCAATTTTAACACTGTAAGAATGAAATATCTTGGAGTGAAAACTCTCCAATTATATCACATTGGTTTCATTCTCAGAGAAAGCAGCAAGTGTGAAACAAAAAGGTGCTGGCAGAATTTCTGTTTGTTTTTTTTGGGAGGAACTATCTGTCCCAATTTCGAAAGCAGCAATGACATCCTGAGCATTTTCAAAAAGCTTGGTAAGAACAGAGAATGGCAGTGACTTGCACAGAAGAGCATTTAAAGAAAAAAAAAAAAAAAGAGAGAAAATAAGCACAGCATGAAAGCAAGCTACAGAGAAGTGCTTGCAGAAGCAAGTTTCTAAATGACCATCCAGCTTGTTGGATACCCCAGAGAATGTTTAATTTAGATTCCAGAATGCCTAATGGAAAGAGTGCAATTCAAAACAGAAGAAACACTTTAAATTTACCATCATAAGTGTTAGAAAATATTGTAGCATATAAAAGTAGCTTCTAATATTTTGTTTTAAAAGGCAGTATCAATACCCACAAATATAGCCTGTATTTTCAATGCTCAGCTAGCTTCCACAGCCTGAAGGTCCCTATTAAACCCTATTAAAGGTCTGTCTCCTTGAACTGTTTTTAAAAGAGTATCTGTTGTTTATAAGCCATAAGTCTTAAAAATCTTTATTTCAAGCAAATGCAAACAATGAAGAAAAGATAATGCCTGCAGGTAAGTTTTTTGTTTAGAGTGCCATCATTAGATTAAGAGATACACATCTTTCCCCAGCAAACAATAAAAACCTTGTCCATACAGAAACTGTGGACAGTTCTTGGAGTTTGTATTAAAGCCAAGTTTAACTGAGCTGGGTACTTCATAAAGCAATGCTGATCTTCACCAGAGCTACTCCTCACTTGCTATTTTATCAAATGAGGATTTAGAAATAGTTAACACATGAACTTAATGTTTCTCAAAATAAAATGAGAAGGCTAAAGAGCTTCCCACTGAAACATTAGGTTCCACATGCAAGACAACCAAAGATTTTGCTACACTAAAAGAAAGAGAAAACTCATTTTAATCTCCCAATTCCTTCTTCTATATTTATGGTGGATGCAGTGGTTTGAAAGGGCTTATCCTTACAGTCTATACCCCAAACCCACTGCTACTACTGCTGGACAATGAATGATTTTTACATTTTCTGAATTCTCAGCTTATCTGTGCCTACCAGTGATGTATAAAGGAACACACTCCTCCAATTCAGTTCCCATTGGACGTACCAATCAAAGTACTACTTCATTCTGGGAGGGATATTGCCAAGTAAATTGTGATTACAGAGTAGATAGGAGCATTGGCACCATTGGCACATTCTGGACAAAGATCAGACCAACTGCAAGATACTGCATGGGAGGTGAACTCCAACACAGGACCTCAGCCTGTGTAACAAATGCTGGGAGGTACAGGCAACTCCAAACAGAGCTATTTAAAGCAAGTGGCCAATATCCACTGGAACAGGATGCTCTGAAATGTTCCTACCAAGGGACTCCTCTAGACATCCAGACCTGTAGCTTGTTTTTATATTCTAGAGCTTTTAGATGACAGCACTGCCTGAGGACAGCCACATGTGGCATTGACTCCAGGAGCCTGATTTGTCAGTGCTGAGTCAGCACTGATAGAACCTCAGGGCTCAGCCCTTCTGGGAGGTCAGTAATCTCCTCCAGCATGAGATTCATTATCTGCACTCATTTCAGAGTCCACAGACATCTCCAGGAGGGCAGGTGGGCATTTATCCTAGCACACAATGAGGCTGGAGGACAAGGCAGGTCCATGGCAGGCTGGGCACGACAGAAACCCCACTGACAAACTGGCCGTGCCCTGGAGATGGGCATCAACCAAGAAAAAAGTAGATGCTTTGATACCTTCTTCTATTGTAAGGTGGTATTAAAGATGCCAGAAATTGCCCAATAATGCATTTTTTAAACACTGTAACTTTGTAGTTTTTCTGCCCATTATATTTTATCCTATCCTGGGACTTGGACATGGCTCTAAGATACACCTGAAACATATATATTTCTTCATATATATACACCTGAGGTATATATAGGAAGAAAAATTTTCATTTGAGACTCTGTATAAAACACTGTGTGATGAGAAATACACACACACATGGAGGGAAAGCACAACAAAGGTCACCAAATCTGTACTACTACTCCTCATTACAACAGAAAGGTTTTAGTTTTAAAAGGAGCTGCCTTCAAAGGCTGCTTATTTTATAAACACAAAAGCCTATCCTGGAGTTATCAACAGACATCTCATTTTTATTTCAAGTTTAAAAAAAGCATTTTCAATACTAACCACTTGAACATTTCCAGAAACAAATCCATCGTATTTACCTTTTACAAGGAGAAACATATGGACAGTGAAAGTGGCAGACATGTCTAGACTGACTTTCTGAAAGCTGTTGGTGTGTTTTAAATAGCTTGGCAATTTGGAATATTATATTAATCCAAATGCAAGGCATTTGAGAAGAAATTATAGATGAGACAGCCAAAGGATATTAGAGTTATTAGTATTTCTCAATTATTAATAAGAGAACAGCTGTCCCTTTTTCTGCAGATTTCCCTAGATGTGGGCTCCTGTTGTAGGCTGAAGCTGTAATAAAGGTACTGCCACACTGCTGCTGTGGGGATATCTAAACACTATAGATTTAAGTGGTTTCAGTGCTAATTAATGAAATTCACAGGCTGAAGTAGAAGTAGGTCCTTCTTTGTCAAAATATTATAATACAGGAGAAAGGAAATCTAAAATGCTGTGGTAAAGTACCAGTCTTCATTAAATGCCAACCAAGATGTAATAGGGAAGATAGCATATTTAATAATTTAAAAAGCCAAAGAAAGGTTTTTACCTAAGTGCTATGCAAATACCTTTCCTTTCACATCTTTGCTTTCTTATGTAGCCTAATGTAAGTTAGTACCAACAAGCAGAGAAAAAACGAACATATTTAATCAGGCTGAGGTGGGGGTTTTCTGTTTGTTTCCAATTTAGCACTTTGGGTTTGGTCCTTCTAGATTCCAGCTCTAGGATTTGATTTGCACACAGGACTGTTCCCATTAATCTCACTGATCTGCCATCTTCTATATTTTAGCCCCTCACCACCACCACTGTGCTTTAGATGTGTGCTCTCCTTGATGATAGGAAGAAACCAGAACTGGAGAAACAGATGTTCCTGTGTGACACCTATCATTATCTGAGTGAATGGTGAAAAAGGATCAGCTGAAAAAAACCTTACTTATTCCCCAAGTAAAGCCCAAACCAATTCATGACTAGAGAATCATCTGCTTCAAAAGACTTCAGCATTTATGAACATTACAAACCTGTTTGTTTCTATTTAAGCAAAGTTTCATTTTACAATAAGATAATTCAGAAACCATTATCTTAGATTAACTCCATATAAAAGCTGGATTAAAAGGTTTTACAGGAATTTTAAACACAGAGGTAGGAAACAGATGAGAGGTAAAAGAGAGCATGATCTTTCTGCCTTGCAGAAATGCAGGCAGTGGGAACAAAACCACCCAGCCACCAGTGCAGCACATTCTGAATAAGGACAGGGTTGCTTCCCTTCATCTAAGACACTGTCCTTGTGAAAACAAGAGCAACGATAGAAACTGGAGATTGAGCTGAAATTAGGAAAGCATAGTAGGTAAATGCCTGATCTCATCTTCATATATCTTTGAATTGGGACTGTGCTCGAAAAAGGAAGGTTTAAGAGATGGCACACTCCTTTTTGCCAGTGCTAACATTTGGGGATTAACCCATGCTGCCAGATAGCTGGGCATGAAGCACTTACACAGCACAGACTTCAACTGTTCTGTAGGTATTTGCCTCAGTGATGCAGGTTGGCACAAGTTTAAGGGTTAAAAAAGATTATTTTTTGTTTCAGGAACACCAAATCACTTCAGAACACTGGATTTCTGATACAGTCCACAGATATTTAAGTTTCTGTTTCGGATTACTTTTGAAACCACATTCTTTGATCAAAATATTTCCAAGCCTGTTTTAGAAGCAAATATTCTGAAATGGATTAAGGCACTCACAACACCCTGATTTTATGGCAGTGCTATACCAGGGATGTAACTCCTTATAGTGCAAGCACAAACAAGGCATTAAACTTACTTTTCCAAAGAAGCCTTTGAAGAACTTCCTTTCCTGGAGGAACAGGGGGGACAAGTCGAGCGCTATTACTGTAGGTAGCTAAAATGTCCCAGGGTTTTCAAACCAACAAGCACACACAAGAATAGGGTTTGGAGGGAAAGGAAGGGGTTTTTAGAGTTATCCATGAGAAGGTGCGACAGGCAAATGTGAAAATAATCCTATGAAAATGCAGATCAAAGGGCACACACACAATTCTAACAAGCTACTGCCCTGAAATTGGTGAAAAGAAGAAAACCTCAGCCCCAATTTCATGCAAAGTGGTTACTTTATTTTCACTCTTTCTTGTTTAGTCCCTTTTGGTTAGATTATAAACCAAACTTGGCAGCAGACATGTTGGTTAAACAAGTAAAATACTGCACAGGCTCTTGTGAAATGCAAAGTTCTAACTCCAGAATTGCAATCTAATTTGCTCTGTATTGATCACTCTTTCTTAAAACTACTGTTCTATATGTTGGAGAAGCATGTATGGCTCATATAAAGCAGGGGTAAGTACTGCTGCATTTTATTCCATTTGCTTGTTGCTCTGGCTTACATACTACTACTATGCTTCACATCTTACACAGTCTTCTCTGAAGAGCAAGGAATTTCATCATAACCTTGTGGTAAAATTCAAATAAAAATGAGACCTCTTTCTCCTTCTCTAAAGCTTTCCAAGGCTTTATGCAATATTTATACAAATACTAGTTATTCATTCTACAACTCTGAATTGATAGGTTGAGCAGCCTGTAAAATCAGCTCAGGCAGGCAGAGACAGTTAGGCAAGTGCAAAGATACCAAAGGCTGAACTACAATTTCCTACATTTCTTCAGGAAAGCAATTATACTGATTGCCCAATCCACATTAAGAAAAAGCCAGCACACGATTTTAGGCATATTTGCATGCAGTTTAGTTTACTAGCTTTATTTTGTTACCAGACTGTGAAAAGTAAATTACATGAGGGGACACTTGACCAGGCCTGGTGCTCTGCGAGCACAGCCACATGCTGCTCCGCGTGTGAGGGAAGCTGACGTAAAGCACAGAGCTGTTCCTGCTGTCTTTCCAAATTACTTCACTTGTAAGAAAGCTTTGGTAGTAATGAGGAGGAGGTGGAGAATTGCAGAAGAGACAGGGAGCATCTCTGTGACAGCCCCTGACCTCACATTTACACTGTGCAATTCCAACCTGTTCATCACTGATACTACTATATTAAAGCATTGCCACAAATATCCTGAAGCAGTGTCTGAAGAACTGATTGAAAAACAAGGTTATATTTAAATCAAAGCTATGGTTCTGATGCAAGGCAACAAAAGCCAAGAAAACACCAACTTAAGGAGGCAGTGTCCATCTTAACTTTGGATTCCCTAGCCCTACTGCTGTGTCCCTCTCTGCCCCCATGTCCTTCCACAGAATGCTTTACCAAGTATCTGTAACATATTTACATCAACTCAGACACTGTATAAAGACCATCTCCAAGCTCGGTCAGCTGAAAAGGTTAAGCACTTTTGGAGGCAGGAACAGTTATGTATTTGGACAGGATATTCTGAACACTGGGAGGGGAACTAATGGATTAATCACAATGTAGTGTACATAATGAGAAGGGGTTGGGTGCTGCTGCCAAGTTGAGCGATGACTATTGCATTGCACTGAATAACAGCTTTTTAAAGACAGCAAAAGCTAAAGAGATTCACCAGAAGCTACCTCATTTTTAGGTGATGGTTAATTTTGCTCTCAGAAAAAAGCTTGTTAAACAAGATTATTTTTTTTAAATAAACTAGACAAGGTTAATGGAAAAAGGCATCATGCAAAATGGATTTTAAGCAACACTAAGTTAATGTAGTTTAGAGATAACTAATGCATTTTTTAAAAATACTATGTCTCTTTACCTGCTAAAATAAGAACATATATTAAAACAAATGCATAATTTAAAACAAAAAGTAGCAAGTTAGAAACCAATACTACAAGCTAAAGCTGATTTAAAATCAAAATATGACATGAGAGAGTACACTTTTGTCTTTATATGATGTTCCCACACCTGAGTCAAATACACTTAATAAGACCCTTAAAGTTACTTTCCAGTTGACACTAAATATTTTAAATTCAGTGAAATGCTTCTGAAGAAACTATTCAGAGCGTCATGTCCATCTACATGAATCTTATCAAATAGTAAATGTATACAAAGCTAGCAATATATACTCTACTAAAGGAATAATGTAAGTGACACTGGTAATACTTCACTAAGGAAAAATGCAAGTTCTGTTGATAATATAAACCCATGTTAATAATAAACTAATAGCTAAATATGAAGGGTTTTGATCTATTTATGAGACTGTGAGGCCATTTCATCAGACAGAAAATTACAATATTGTTGGTGTGCAGTTTCAGAACTATAAAACTGTAACAGAGTACAGTGTGGATGAGGGATTCTTGAGCTAAATGTGGCTTCTTGTACTCAGCTGTCAATTAAGCAACATCTGAATAAAATGCTCACCATCATTGTTTGCAAGTTCTGCAAGATGCAGCGCTCAAAAACACTTATACCCATTAAAGGAGCAGGTAATAAAAAATCCCTTAAAGGTTATTTCCCACAATAAAGAGACAGAGATATTTGTTTGCATCTTTCCTTTCAAAAAGCAAAGCAGTAATTAAGCTATTCCTAAAGTCAAGACTAACACTGTTCTATATTCTTCTCAGCAAATCCTATAAAATCTTTTAAAACCCAGTAGTCAGTCCTATAAAACAACAGTCTTCAGTTCCCCAAATGAATTGCCAACTGTTGTACAGCAAGAATTAAGAGGAGAAAATATATCTATTAGAATAAGAAAAGACAGAACTTAATTTTTGGAAGCTACAGGATACAAATATTTCAACAATTCTAGTTTTTATTGACTGGGTTTATAAAACCTACACTTTACATGCAGAGAATGAAGTTTAAAATAGCCCACATACACTTCAATGTCATTTAACCACATTAAAAGTGAAGTCCAATTTCCCTTAAGCTAGTCTTTCAGTTTGAGCACTGCAGATCAAACTTGTAATCTTTTCAAAACCAAGAGAAAGTCCATCAAAATAACTAATATGAAAGCAAGGAGAACGAATTGTTTTCTCATCACATTCCTCACATGCTGAGATATCACTCAGTGTTTGGCTTCTGCTAAATTAAGAGTGTCTTGTACAGAACAGAGCTTCCAGTAATGGTGATGTCCTAAAGAAATGCCTCTGGTTTAAAAACCATATACTGGGTTTTAAGCAAGCCTTGCCCTGAGAGGCAGGGCTTGAATTGTAATAAGCAGCTCCAAATGGACCTTGCATCTGATAGAGTCTAGCAACTAAAGCACACAAAGTAATTTCAATAATCTGAATCTTCCTCTTGGGGCACAAAGAGAATTTCACCTCCACTTCTCAACTTCCAACACTGACGAAAGAGACAAATAGCAATTTTAAGAGATGCACACTTGTATTTGGTGTACACATAGACATAAAACCGCAGAAGAAATCAAAACTATCTGAAGAAAAATGTAAATTTAAGAGAATGGGTAAATTCATGCCATCCACAATTCGGAATAATGACATAACATGGATTAAGAAAATCTAACTACTTACTTTCAGAAAATGCTGACTAACTGTAAAGGTTAGATATCCAAGTCTGATTTTTGAATCAGTAATTCATGTGATGAAAAATCCCAACCCTAGAAATCCAGATTCCAGAAGAAGCTGGGTGCTATGCTTGTACTATGTCTCATTAATTATAAGCTTAGCTACACTTAGCTGGCTCCTGGACTTGTAAGATTTTTATAAACTAGAGAACAGCTACTCCACAGAACAGCTCCCCAGGGAAGAGAATGAAACAAGTTGCACAAAGTAGATACTGCAGTACTATTTGGTGTGCTAACAGAAAGTATTCTGAGAAAATCAGAAAAAAATCAGAGCCAAAAACGGATGCAATTGATTATGTGGTCAGTATGTGCACTTTTAGGTATGTAAACTAAATCCACAGAACAAAGAAACTCATTTATATTTTGTGTGGCCCTTTTTAATAAAAATCAATCACTAATCACTGCAGACTGAATGGGAACAGATGGGATGCAGCTTTAATGGGTTACTATATATTAGCTGAGAAAGAAAAGAATGAAAAGACTTGATTTTAATCAGAGCATTAAACCAATTCACAAACTTTACAGCACAACAGAAGGCAGAAAAGATAACCTATAATCCTCTGCTGTGTGCTAGGAAGAAGGGAAAAACAGGTTTAGACGGAAACCATTTGAGCTCTCAGACTTGGTGAGGAAAGGGATGTCCAGTAGCACTTATTTTAAACCAGCAGAAGTGCAGTAGAAGGGTTTGATGGATTTTGTTGAGCTGCAAGGATACAAGGGTTTCTTCCACTGAATGCATACTGAAGAATGTATGTAGATAGAACATACAAGAGAAGTGATGACAAGGACTGCAGTTCTCTATCTCTATTAAAAATTCCATTTTTTTCATGTCCTTTTTCCTGTTCTTTTCAATGATGCCAAAGCCTCAGTTCCTTGACAGACTGCCTTTCTGGAGTTTGCTATTTCCACAGGGTTTTGTGGTATTATTACTGCAGGAAAGAGATGACAAGACCTCTTCAAATGAGCCACAGAAATACAAAGAGCTTTGAACGAGTGCCATTTACAGGAGCAAACGTTCACAGAAGCCAAACTAAGAGCAGCCCATTTCATGACATGTCAGAATTAGGCAGCCTTCAGGCCACTTTGAGCAGATGCAAGCCAGATTATTTCATGCACGACTACAATGCTGCAGTGCATTAGAAAAAAAAGCATCCTAAAACAAGTAATATTTTGTATAATAATGGTGAATTAAGTCACTATTAAAGTGGCAGGCAACAGAGGGAAAGAGAGAGAGGGGGAGAAGAAAAGAGAGAGAGGGAGAAGCTGTTAAAAAACAACGGTTGAAGTCCCATGTGGGTACCAACTTAGCCTAAAAGGTCACAGAGAATTTTTACACATTTGTTTTGCAAATAGTTTCTGCAAGTAGAAAGAACAGTTGTAACTCTCCCTCTCATCTTCAGATTAGCACGTCCCCCCAAGAGCAGCATTGCTCTCAAACTGGCCAACTGTTCTCCTAACATGGGTCAAAAGTTCAGTCTTTGGCTGGAGCACCGCTCTGAACAGACCTTTTCCAGTAATGCTTACAGCCCCAAAGCCAACGTTTTCATTAAACAAATATACATACAGATTTCAGCCTCTTCACAGCATCTTCACAGATATGCATTCCTCTGGATTCATCCACTTCAACGTGTCCCAAGTACTGCCGAAAGAGTATGGGGAGAAAAGGTTAATAGTAGCTCCTTAAACACCTGGGGTTTTAATGAATGAGCTCTGAATTCATCTCAGTGCAGCTGATGCAATAGATATTACCAACATTTTGCCAGCCTTCTTTTAAACGTGCATTTGGGGATTTGATGTGTATATCTATGGGGGCACCAGCATCAGCAGAAAAGCATAATACAACTAGAAATTTGGAGGAAAAGACAGACATTCCTTACTCAGGGGAAAATACATAATTGAAAGTATTGAAAGTATTGTGCTTTCCTGCTTATTCATCGTGAGCTTCAATCATTTTTTTATTAGTATATCATGAAAACCTTACATCAATATAGAGATGATGGTGAATAAATAATTTTTGAAATATTTGTGCAAATGTCCAAATATGAGAAATTTGCCCACCCCTTTTTTAAAACTGTAAACCAAAATTGTTTCTCTTCAATACAACAGGCTGTTATGTGGATACTGAGACATTCACCATTCTTACAAAGAGGTGTTAAAATAAACCAAACCTATTTTCCACAGATTCATCTTACCAAGCACTACTTAAAAACCCCCTAGCAAAACAACAGTGAATAGAAACACCAAGCTCCAAAGCTTTTAAATTTATAACCCAGAATACTATTAGTCTATAGAAAAATCAGTTGCAAGAAATATATGTCAAGAGTCTAGTGTTCAGGATACCATGGATAATTTTACACTCAAACTTTTAGTTTTAATTTTTCCAATTTCCCTGCCTTTCCCAATCATAGTTTGGTTTTTTTATATAGTGAAAGGAAGTGTTCTCTCAGAAAAAAATCAGATTCTTATTCCAAGTACTTAACCCTTGAAGAAAATCAGGGAAACTATCAAAACTTTGCTGAAGTTTTGTAGAAAGAGCTATAGGTGAAAGAAACTTTCCCCAATTTACTTGCCATTCTAAGAGTTGCATGCACTTCAGCATTTAGATTCTAGAGAGTGAATAAGTGGTTTTAAAATATGACAAGAATCAGTGTTTGAATCACTTAATGCAGTAGTAAACACAAGTTTAATAGCCTATTAAAAAGTTGCACTCTATAGCAGACTATTCTGTCATGAGTTATTTGAAAATCCTAGATTTTCTTTCATTAATTAGGATACTAGACTTGGACAAAAACCATTTCACTCACAGTACCATACTGAAGCACCCTCAGATTGAGAGATTCAACTATATGGGAAAAAAAAAAAAATCAAGATTGTTTCAAAGAATTAATAGAAATTGGAAAGTTGAGTTTTCTTCATGCAAAGCAAGATGCTCCAGAAGAGAAAGCTCTACATATCATTAAACTGCTGAGAGATTTACAATATCATAAGTGACAGAGAGCTTTAGTATTAAATCTCACTATGTGGCATTTTTTAAAACACAGTTAAATGTGGATTGAACAATTTGGGAAGAATTTAATTTAAATCAGCCCTCACAGCTGGAGAACAGCTTGAAAAATAAATTGCACTGAAATTAGAAGGTAAATAAAAGATCTGACTCTTTAGAGCATTTTCAAAATGAGCTCTGTGAGGCTGAAGCCTTATAATTGAATGCTGGAGCTGCCAAAACAGCAACTGTACTCCCTCAGTTGAGCTTGCTGAACACTTGCGCAAGATCTTCATTTCTCCAGAGCACGAAGCAGAACATTTTAATCCTAAAAATACAAACAGTAACAACTAAAGATGCAATTACTGTGTGTCTGGAAGTACATATGTACATCATCAACTACTCGGTTGTGCCATGACTTATCTGGGAGAAGTTCCAGATGCAGAAATTCTGTTGTATATTTGTTATGAGAAAGTTTTGGGTTTAGTAACTTCTCTTTAAGAAGAGAGTTATAGACAGGAACAAGCCAGAGGTTTGTACTGGACATTAAAAAAAAAATGTGTAAGGAATAAACCATCTAGGTTGCATGACCATTTGCATCATCTATCTAGAGGGCAACTTCCACATTTCCTGACCTATCTGCACATCTCATTTACTTCAGTGTATCCAGAATGTTTCCAACTGAAGATTCAAACCATTCAGACCCTGTACTTGGCAACCTGCCTATTGCTTGGAAAAGGAGAAAAGGACCAGAGTAAATACTGCCTCATGTCACACTGCAAAACAGACAACCATTCTCCCCTGTGTTGCCAAACCTCTATTCAAGTCCCATGTTCCAACTTTCAGCAATCAGTCATGCCACTGCTATTGGAGACAGCAAGTTTAGCTGCAGTTTTCAATACTGCTCCCACTCCTGTGAATGGAGACATTATTACACATATCAAGTGCATCTATCCACACCAAAGGGGTACAATCCACAGACCTCATGGAGCATCAATCAATCAGTTCTGAATTTTAAAATAAATTACACTGGCACACAATACTTCTTTATGATATAGAGGACAAAAGGTACTTTGTTTGCATTTACATGTTACACTTCTAGCTCTTCATACAAAGAGAAAAAAACCTTTTTTTGCCATTGCAGAAGCCAGTTCTGCAGAAGCCAAAAGCTCATCATTAGCACTGGTGTTGAACATCTTACAGCAATTTCACACTTATTCTTGCTTTGGTTTCTAATTTTTTTGGGATGGAATGGTAGTGTGTAAATTGTTTATACATGCCAACATACTTTTCTTTCTTGTAAAAATAAATTTTAATTCTATAACCGGAACGCTGTGATCCTATTCTTTTCATAGCCAAATGCCCCTTAAGCAGCAGGTCTCTTTCCAAGTCTTTAAGCTTCTTTCATCAGTCTGAGATTAGATATACACAGCTCCTGTATTTAACCAGTGCTACAATATTTATCTGGCTTTTAATGGATTGTAATCAAAGACAAAAATATTTCCTCAAGAAGACTGGCAAGAAACTGTCAAAACTGAAACATCTTCTAGTGTTCATATTTTAAACAGAAGTGCTAAATTGTAAATCTATCTCAATTTATCCTTAAATTTGAACTATTGGCTCAACTTACTAGTGCAGCAGCATTTTAGGAGTGACATTTCAAAATTTAATAAAGGAAATGCAGCTACTAGTTGAAAGTCAGAAAGGAAAGTTAAACAGTAAAAATCAGGACTTCAGAAAAATAAACTGTTGTTAAACTCTGTTGTTACATCGCTGGAAAAGGATTACATGGAAAACACTTTAAAGCAGATACCCAAATCCCATACTTCTATATACAATCTTTCAGCATCTTTGAAAGGAATTTCCCTTTTGAACTAAAAAAGAAACATACTGTTGAAGTGCCTGGGCAGCCACAGTCCTATATAAGTAAAACCTCATGAAAATCCATGACAGCACCTTATCACAAACTCACTCAAGGACTGGGACACGTAAGTAGTACAGTACACTACATAAGTAGCTGGGTACACAGAAATCCACATGAACTGCCTAAGCCATACTGTGGTGGATGATGACTTTGAGAACAGTAAGGAAAGGAGTACATCTGACATATTTGCAAAGAGCATTTTTTTGTCACAGGGACTGCTGCAGCTAGAATTCCTGGAGAAAACGAGTACTTTTCCATCAGGAAAATGCACATAGCAGGAATGCAGTATTAATATTGAATGCACTCCTACTTAATTTCCATAGCAACCAGTGAATGATAGTCATGACATCAGCAATTCTCAGACATAAGTTGTTCTGTTAAGAGATTTAATCGTTATACCAGAAATTACCCACCAGTGCTTTTACAGAAAGCTAAAATCCATGTAGGCCGAGTCCACATATAGAGTAACACAACATAAAAACTCTAATCCAAATAAAATACTTTCAGGAGCTGTTGGAGAAAAGTCCTTAAGGCAAACATCATTCAATAGAAGCACTGCTTGTATTAACATTTTTAGCAAAAAAGATGATGATATTATGGTACAGCAAATTAAACCAAAAAACTTTCCCTCTTCATCACTGATTTTTATGTTCTCTTTCACTGAAGGTGGTGTTTGGTACCAATCTTAAACCAAACATAAAGCAATCGACATAGCAACAAGTTTAACTGGCACAGAGCAAAACATCCTTAGAATTTGAAAAGTGCTTGAGAAAATTTATTATTTTTCAACATTTTAAAATTTTTCCAACTTCATCCAAAAACCAACTACTCAAGTTACCATGTCAAGTGTTTCTGGTGAAGTTTTGCTACTGTCTTCTCACAAATACATGCTATTGAAATTGCACCTACTAAAACTTCAAGGGCTGATAGGTCAGAAATAGAACACCATCTGTGTCCTAATGCAACCAATACTGCCCTGATCTTCTTTGTTTTCATTTCTCTTTCAAACACTTGGCTGACTCAGTTTTCAAAATTTCAAAGTTCAACAACAGCTGGCAAAAAGATCCTTCACCAGAGCTCCTTCAACCTGGACAACTCACTCAAGCCAGTTGTGTTTGTTCAAGTCAGGTTATATGCTTTTACAATCTCTCTTTGAAACAGACTCAGCTACACAAATAATTGAAGTTCCCTCTGTATCAGCAGATATGCAACATGCACTGTTTTATTTGCAGCAACAGATTAGGTTCTTTGGATTACATTTGGAAGTAGATGGACACAGGAAATGAGCTTACTTGAAGTCTTGGCCAAGGTGTCCTGTGCTGGGAAACAAGCTGCCATAAAGAGGACACCAGCATTTCTTGGTATTTTTCCTAGAGGCAATAACATTCCTCTTTCTTCCTCTGTGGAAGTTCTAGTGTGTTATTTGCAACAGTAAGACTGACTACTTGACATCTGCATGTGCAGATATGCTTCTAGAATTGCTATTGCTCAAGAATTAAAGCCTGAGCACCACAGGTTCAGAGTGCAATGCTGTCTTGCAAGTAGACATAAGCTTAAATCCAGAAATCCTGGATATGCCTTAAAGCTGAGCTACTTTTCCACTGACTACTAATATTTACATTCCAATGCTCAATATTTTATTTCTCTCCTCTCACACCTATGCTCCTGCTTTTTAAATTTATTAGTTTGTAATAAATGTTTGCTCAGACAAAGTTGTAGAAGCACAGACAACAGAAACTCTATGATTAAGCATCAACAAAGTTTAATTTTGCTTAGTCAGAGCTATAGGTTAGTTAGGATGCTATGCACATCACCAGAAATCAAAATGTCTCACCAACCTGTTAAATTACCCAAAACAGGAACTACGACTGCTAAATGTTTCTGAATAATGAGGATCAAAAGAATCTAAAGCAGTACCTGTACCAGTAGTTCTCCCTATTTTTTACATCACCCCCACCTAAGAGCCACACTGAACATTTCATGTATTGGCTCTCACATGACCTTTATCATTGCCAACAGAAAAAACATTGTGAGTCAGGAATATTAAGATGCAATAAAGAAGCTTAATACAGGATATACAAATGCTATATTCTTCATTTTCTTATAAATCCCTAAAATGAGGCAGAGAGGGAACTCAGAAGGTTATGTAGGACTGCACTTGCTTCAGGGCAGGATCTACTTCCACATCTACATCAGAGAAGTCAGCCTTCAAGTATTATGACATTTCTGTAACTGAACATCAAAAGGCTAGACCTTCTACCCTGTACTTTACATGTCTCACTGTAGAAAGGGATGTTATTCTGCTGAGTTGTTGTTGCTAATGCATATCCTACATTTCCCTTGATGCAGCTAAACATACTATTTTTTCTAGTCCTGTCACATCTTCACATATGTACTGTCAGACTTTTGTTTTCAATTGTATGCTCTGATGTGCAATTCCTATTTTCCCAGGAATTCAGCACTATCTAATAAATTTAAAACTTTATTTCAAAAAAGGAAAATAAAATATAAAGGATATATATATATATATATGTACATATATATGTATATATATATATGTATGTAAAGGAAAATCAAGTGTTGATAACATGAAGTTTTATACACATACTGCACAGGTACACACAGGTGTACCTTTTCTTCAACTCCTGCAAAAAATTCAGTTTCCATCTATGCCACTGGGGATCTCCTAATTTTAAAAAACAGAATTAAAATGTATAACCCAATGAGAACTTTTTGATTTCCAACACCTAAATTACATTTAAAATAAATATTTCTGCAAGGTGATCTCATATCTTTAAAACAATGTGAAATTTATAAAGCTATTTAAGAATTTCACCTTTGCCAAAGACAGGAGGTTTTTTAAACTCAGCAAGAAGCTTCATTTAAAACTTCTTGTTTGCAAAGCCATTCAAATAAAACTAAGGGTTGGACAGTAGGGTAAAAAGTTTAAAAATTAGGGATCACCTTACATTCCTTTTAGCCATGACAAAAATGCATAGGAATATATTGGAAGTAAGCTTCACACCTTCCATTATAATCACCATCTTTTATAATTAGCTGACTGCCAGCCTTTTGCCTGTGATGTTAAATGCTGCAGGATTTTTAAATGTACCATTGCTTGCTGAGGGTTAGCATTCAAAAGGAATGATTACTGCTCATTGCTAACATCAGTTCATGCCTTCAGAGGTAGAGATTTCCAGTGTTTAATGTGTAAGGCTGTACAACATTTCAGAAATCAGCAGATTTGTCACATTAACTTCTTAAAAATACTTAACATAGTTTCCAAAGACTATTCAAGTACCTCAGGCTTTCACAGTGAAAAATGTCACATGCTTAACTTAAAGGCACTTCAGCATCACACTGGTAAATTCTTTCACAGCTATTATTTCAAACTAGAAGTACATTTAAGACCTAAAACAAAAGCCACAGTCACCTGTGCTTGTACCAGTCTTTCTGACCTGGAGAAACAGAATGCAAGCTGTATTTATAAACTTATTAAGTATAAGAAGTGATTTTTAATATGAGATTTATAAATTTGACATGAAGCAGCAAAGTTCAATATGCAAATTCCAAAACTAAACGGGACACCTGGGGATCCAGGAGTGATGTGAGAACACAAAGCAGAGTGGTTGAAATGGCCTAGCTCCTACTGGTGGTGGTTTCAGCAGTGCCAGGTATGGCTCAACAACCTAAACACAGGAACCCCAGGGATGAGAACGGACATTCACAGGTCCCAATAAGGTTACTCTACAGGGCTTGTGCCAGATGTTCCCTTTCCTTCTGCCTCTTCTTCAACACAAAGCAATACAGTGTCTTCCAAACATCTCCCATCAAAGCAAAAGGAAACAATTCAAGAGGACTTGTTCTGAAAAGTCAATTATTTTATATACTAAAATAGAACAGTATCCATACAATTGTTATTTGTCAACTCTAACACAGAAATCAAATTCAGTGGAAAGGTTAACTCCAATGATACCAGGTACTCAGCAGTAAATCCTGGATGCCAGAGATAGAAATGTGGTTTGTTACTCTTACATATCAGCTTTTTCACCCACATCTTTAGTCTTCTAGGTCGAATTAAAAAACGCAAGTAAACATGCAAATGATATACAACAGTAGCCTTAGATGCCTTAAGGTCAAAAGAGACTGACCAACCAGAACATAGAAATGACAAAACAAAACTAAATTATTCAAGATACACACAACTGTTGCATCTTCTAGAACACCAGGTAGTAATCAGCTGTTAATATTCTGTTAATATCCTTTTGGTCAGAACCAGCAAGAATTTGCAAATGTTTTGTTTGTTTAGTTCTCTTAGGTAGAAGGAAATGACCTAATTTTTCTGATGTAAATTTCACAGGCCAGTTACACCAAAGAGCATTTGTGTGAATGAAAACCACTTACCCAGAGGGACACTCGAAAAGGCTTTTCACACAAAACAAGCCCTGGTGTCAAATATTTCAGTCATTATACCACAGAACAGCTGCATGTTTTCAGTGAGGTAGTGTCTGGAGCAAGAAAGCAAGTTTGAAAATGTGTACGTCAATGAACTTCATTTGTTGCAATTCTAATGTATAAAATTGTGCATAAATAAATTATAGCACTGATAAGCACAGCTGTAATGTCTGTTAGAATATTCAACTTCTAAATAATTTTAAATACCATCTCTTCATCTAACACCCCTATATACTGCATGTATCTGGTACTGTTTTTCTCTCAGAGGGAGGATTCACTATTGAAACACAGTATTTACCTTTCAATTTGTTAGGATGTGGGAAAGAATTTGTCCCTGAAAACAGATTTCTGCACAGACTGCAACAGATGTACCAGTGCCACATTCACTAATAGGGCAACTCTTGCTGAACACTTATAAAAGCTGCAAGGTATTATGACTCCACACCACCAAAGCTAGGAGAGCAACACCATTCGAGTTCCCAATGGAACTGCAAAAGTCTGCAAGTCACTTTTCTAAACACAAGTTTAACATCCTTTTCATACCTTTGCAGACAGACAGGACCTGTCTCTCCCTGGCTCTTTCAATCTAACTTTAGCAGATTCAAAGCAGTTTACGCAGAAGAACACTACAGGAAAGTCAGCAGCCATTGCACAGCCCTATCTTTGAGTGTCAGGTTACCACCTCAGGTGTGGTTAGATTTCCAACACAGAGAAGAACTATCTGTAATTACAGCTACACACACTAAGATGACAGAAAATATGATCAATACCTGGCTACCTGCAACAGAGCCCCACCAATTAGCAGAAAAACACAGACTGTTAACAAAAAGGAATGCTATTGATTAAAAGGAACAGTATTTATTTATGATTATCACCACCTCCAAATTTATGAACACATCACTGGAGGGAACCAACTGTGGATTAAATCTACTTCCCTGAATTTTAAAGCAACATGAAGGAACACAACAGGAATTTGTGACAAAGGGAAGACAATCCATAGATGTATCAGATTTGCTCAAAATCCAACTAAACACTTAGTGACTAATAATAAGGATCAGCTGTGGACATAGCACAGGAAGAGCTTCAAGAAACAGCCAACATAGAAAATCTTTTAGCAATATTAAATCTGTTTGCAGTGCAGCATCCTCCAAGCACAATGAATAAGCAGCTACTGGAGTCCCTGTCCAACACTAACAGAGTGAAGCCTGAAGGCAGGATGAAATCCTATTTGCAGCATGACTTTCAAAGTGCTTCCACATGCTCTGTAACGTCTAAAAAAGGATAAATCTGTGGTAGGACTCTAGAAACACCCAAGCTCTGGGTGAAATATAAATGCCCAAAGGCAAGAAGTTAAAAACCAAACCAATTTAAGAGATCTTTTTTAACAGGAGAAACCAAGAACAAATGTTCCTGTACATGTTTGCACTAGTCTCCTGTCTCTATCTCAAAAAATAAGTATATTAGTGATTTACCTATATAAAATAGTAAGCCTTAGAAGTAACCAAGCCCACAGTTTGGCTGCTACTGCACTAATCTCATGTATTTTACTTTCAAACAGAAAATCCTACAGACAGCTGCAGCAACATTTATTAAGAATTTTCAGATCTTCACTGAGTACAGATGAAGTCTTCACCATCCCTGAAAACAAGACCAGATTCTGGTCTTACTACTCAGTTATGCTTTGAACTCCAAAGAATTGCAGACGATTTTTAGAGAGCAGGCAAAGCAGATCATAAGAAGTAAGAATAGGCTAATACTGTGCACCCCCTCCTCAGCTCCTCCAACATACTCAAGTGTGGTTGGGCAGCTATACTACAGACAACGGACCACTTTGGAATTCCCACTGCAAAACTGAAAGAAAACTCAGGTATATTCACCATCTTTCATATTTGAATGTATTCCTATTCATTAACCATTCTTCCCAAAATATCTCACTTCATCCTGCTCCACTGAGGAGCATCAGGAAGAAAAGTCACCCCACCAGATATTTAAGGACACAGGAGACTGCATACTTTTCCTGGAATGTATGAATTCCCAAAAAATACCCAAGACAGGCGTAACAGGATACTCTCCTTCACTAGCACAAAGTTCTATTCTTTCTGTGAGCAAAATACAGTACCACCCACTAAAGCGATGACTCTGCATCTGGTTTATCTTGTTCCCTCACAATTGCATACTTCCTGTCTCTATCTATTCAACACCAGTTAACACCCACTCTGCATCTCAAGCCTTATAAAAATTTCCACTTTGTCCATATCCAGGCATACTATATTGGACAATAAATTCTAATTAAGTAAGATAAAATGCCTCTTAATATTAAATTATTCTGAATTTAAGTTTTCACCTACTTGCAAGTTCTTTGGATATTAATACTCTACCATTCTGACCAAATCGATAAATGTCCCTTACATTTACCTTAAAAGCACTTTTTTCCAAAGAACAAATTAAATTAATTCAGTGATTTCCAATTAAAAGCAGACTAATGAGTGCACATAAGTCCCATTTTGATGACAGGATGCAAAGACTCATCAATTTCTACGCCTTTTCAGCACGGAATAGGCCAAAACCTTTTTTGACTTTGGGTACATGTGCCCAGAATAGATGAATGCTTCATTTAAATACAGGAAGCACTTGTCATTAGAAGTGCAAGTCCTGACTGAGAGTTTAAAAAAAGTCAGTCTTTTAACAGTGTGGAGTGGTTCACACCCTTTGTGTTCAGTAAAGGATTGAAAAAGTCTGAATAAAACTAAATGCCAAGAAATTGAGCACTCTGCTTTTCAACCTGTGTAATGCCTAAGTTATGAAAAAATCATCATCCTCGAACTTACAGCTCTGTTCTCTCCTACACAGTGTTAAACCTTAATCTAAGTTTGAGCTTTCCCAGAGCAGTTACTTTCAAAGCTTTGGCAAAACACCATCTCTGTTCAGTACTGAATTACAGTTCCTTCCTCTTAGCAGAAAAATAACTCAGGACAAAAATATGCAAGCAGCCATGAACTAGAAATGTTCTATACACTTGAGTATATGTAAAAGCACAAAAGCAACTCTAGTAGGGAAAAGTAGGGCATTAACCTCATGTGCAAATTCTCATACTTACCACATACCTACCAATCCACAACTTCACAAAAACATGCAACAGTCAGTTTAAAGAATTCCTCCTAGCAACATCACAAGTTAAACTATCAGACAAAATCACTTTAAACATAATACAGAGAAAAACTAATGGAAGGCCCATAGGTGTCAGAAGCATAGAGTGTGTTCCTTGTACATTGATATTTAACCCATTAGCTTTCCTCAAGTGTCATCTCCTTCCAACCTATTGTAGCTCTACTATTAGTGTACCTTGAGGAAGAAAGGGGAGCACATCCAACAAGGCACCCTAAATTTTATGTTTACATTTATTCTGGTATTTATTAAGTATTAATAATAAATATTATTCTAAAGTATTAAATTATTGTTTCTTAAATAAAGGGGGGGGAGAATTGGACACAAAAAAGAAAACACTCATTTATAGTACTCTGATAATCTGGAATGAGTTACCAGAATTTTAAAAGGTAATTTTAATTTCATATGCATTAATAGTCTGTAATATACACACACAAGATTCTAGCACAGAGGCATTCTCAGAAGTCAGCAAGTGCTTCTAACCTCATGCACCGTTTGAAATCCCAGGTGTTACTTGAAAATATTTTCAATTATTGAGAGGGAAGAAGGATTGCTTTCCAAGCACAGCCCACCACTTATCTTACAAGTCAAACTGTAACCACAACTGCACTTTTAACAGAGAGAACTGAGTACCTTTTCATGCAATCCAAGGGGTCTATCATTTCTGATCTTCCAGAGAAATGAAGACAGATATTGTATTACTCATCTATCAAGCTACATTATTTATTTCAACTAGATAATAATGGTAGGATATCTCAGACTGGTTTTCCAAGGCATTTGTTACATGAGCCATCTGGTTTTAAGAAAAAAGCCACATCCTCTGCAATGAGAGCCAACTGTAAAATAGGTCAGTGTGTAATGAAGCATGTCTCGGGTCTATGCTTGCCAAAAAAACCCAAATAACAATTCATGGCAAGAGTACTTCATGGATATCCAAAAGAAAGACAGTAACTCTTACCTTAACAGGAAAGCTACACTTGCCAGTACGAACGCCTTCTTCATCAGTCTGCCACTGATGAGGCCTGCTGGCCTCTGGGACATAGACATCTTTCTTTCTCCTAAAGCTTTGCCGTAATTTGTTCATTTCTCAGATTTTCACGTCCTAGAAGAAGAAAAAAAGAATACTGCCAATAGGCACCAAACACACATTTAGCCACTTTGGGTCAACCACTATCATGAGAAATGATGCTGCGGAGAAGCACAGCTTTTGTAAAGATTAATAGAAGGGCCTGTGAGAGAAAAGTATTTTGGACACAGATTCAGAGAAAGATGGGTATTCACTTCAAAATGGAAAACACAAATCCACATTACTTGCTTAACATCTTTCCACAGCAACTGAAGCATTACACCCAGGAATAACTATTACTGGGGCATACAGTTATCTAAAATAGCTGAGAGGAAGCTCTGAAGAGTGATGCACATGAAATCCTGCCTTCCCAAATTTAAACACCTACCTAAAGCAACCAAGCAGGACACCAATAGCAAAACCTTCCAAGGCACTCAGGCAAGACCAGGATTCATAGCTGTAAAACTGCTCCTAAAATCAGGTGCTTGTGCTGTTCATTAAGTACAAGAGATAGGTTCATGCTTTTACTGAGGGAAACAGTCCAGCCCTTGCTTACTCTACTGGTAGAATTCTTGTAGCTAAATGAGAAATGCACTTCTTCAAAAGGGGAAGACAGTGCTGCAAATATACTTCGGAAGCCTAGAATTCAAAACTTCATATACACTATTCCTTTATGTATCAATTTCTATATACAATCCAACTTATGCTTTAGACTTGCTCACCTTTACTTAATTCAAACTATAGTTAGCCAAGAAGCTCTCAGAGAAATTACTACTCATAAAAAGACTTGATATTCACCTAAAGAAGTAAAATTACATGGGATACAAAGAGGGGAATATTGAAGACATACTGAAAGCCTTCTTAAGATTTGGTTGTCGTTCCTGAAACAGAAGCCTTCTCAGAACGATGACATCTCATTTTGATTGAAAAAAAAAGATGCTGCAGAATGCAAGGCAGCAAAATCTAATTGGATTACATATGCTTATTTCCCATTAAACTGAATAAACTACAGAATATCCTCAAGCAGCAGATAATTAAAGAAGTCAGTTCCCACTACATCTTCATAGCATGATACTGGCCAATTTCTCTACAATCTTCCATCTTTCCATCACCTATTAAAGAAATATTGTAAGATAAGTAATAATTCAAAGATATACCCACAGATAAAGAAAACACCAGTATATCACTAAGACTGGGTAATTTAAGTGTGGTGATGTTAATTAAGTGCAAATAAGCACTATAGTCACACGCACAAGTTCAGTGGCATTTGAATTCCATTATTCCTGGGTCTTGCAGCATTCTGGGTCCTTTCAGCATAGAAGATAACTCCTGAAGTATTTCTACACTAGAAAACAGCCACGCCAAAGACCATTTTTACAGCAAATACTGTGCTCAAAGTTGCTTGATGAGCATTTGAAAGCAACAAGGTGTGATACTCCAAGCAACCCAAATCCAAATGCAAATCAAGTGAAGGGCTGGGATGGATGCTGAAGGCTACAGGCAACTGTCCCTAGTAGGTACCTAGAACAGCCAGGAGGTCTAACAAGCAGTATAAAGTGCAGGGATGGGAAGTTGCTGAAGGGTTCTCAATCAATTATCTAGTTATAAAGAAGTGTTGACTTCATGCCTTCATAGCTACAAAATACTTGTCATAACTAGGAACATAAAATATTTTCTTGAATTTACTTTAGTGGATTTAGAGATTAGAACATATATGCAAAATAAAAAACATGTGCATTTCTTACCACTCAATAAGCTGAAGCAGCTCTGTTCTACTTTCAGCTGGGACAGAGTTAATTTTCTTCCCACTGTACCAGTAGCTGGTACAATACTGTATTTTGGATTTAGGCTGAGAAAAATGTTGATAACACATCAGTTTAGTTGTTGCTAAGGAGTGTTTACACTAAATCAAGGTCTTTTCTGCTTCTCACTCCACCCTACCGTTGAGCTGACTGCCGGGCACAAAAAAGTTCTGAATGGACACAGCTGGGAGAACTGAGCCCAAGTGACCACAGGCACATCCCACACATATGGCACCACACTCAACATGTAAAACTGGGGGAGGGAAGGAAAGATGGACAGAAGGACAGAAGGGAGGATGGAAGAAAAGGGGTACATTCAGATTGACAGTGTCCTCCCAAGTAACTGTTGTATGTGACAGACCCCTGCTCTCCTGGGGATGGCCAAACACCTGCCTGTCCATGGAAAGCATTAAATTAATTACTTGGTTTGCTTGCATGTGTGGCTTTTGTTTTACCTATCTTTATCTCAACCCATAAAGTATTCACTTTTGCTCTTCTGATTCTCTTGCTCATCTCACCGGGAAGAGTGAGCAAGTGGCTGGGTGGGGTTTAGTTGCCATCTGGGGTGAAACCGTAACACTCTTCTATAAACATTGTTTATTTTACAAGCTATAAGCCATTTTAAAATCTCTGAGTGTGCAAAGGCAATTCTCAAAGTTTTAAGAGGAGCTGCAAAGCTTCTATTCTCCATGAATGCTTAGAGAGGCATTACAGCAGTATTAGTTATGTATTTTGTTTTACAAAATGCAGACAGAAGACTGTGCATCCATCTGAAGGAATCAGAATTTCAGGGGAGGCTATTCAATCACCTCGGGCAGGTGAAACATACTGCAGCAAATCTCTGCACGGCATCTCATCAGGACAGACACACACTCTTGTCCCTGCTGCAGACTGGCAGTGCCAGAGCAAAACCACTGCTCCAGCTGCTTCAGTGTAAAGTGCAGAAATCTGGACAGCACACGGCTTACAGCCCAGCTGCCCAACGCTGCACTTCAGTGAGGGACAAATGGACAGATACTCCACTCTGCCAAAAGCAGCAACAGACTCTTAAGCAGATAAAATTAGATGCAGTAAGGCTCCTGTCAGTTTTGACAATCTCAAGGTAACTCTGAATCTCAGAAACTTCAGTGAATAGTAAAGCAAGGACTGAGGACAGCACACAACCACTGTACCACTTGTGAAAAACCGCAGTCTAATTGCCTTATCATAGCATTTGTTTATGCGAGCATTCTGTTGGACTTCTCCCTCCCGGGCATTACTGGTGCCCAAGAGACTGGTGCCTTATCAGACATTTATTCTGACCAGGAATCTCAATCCCCAGGGGAGGATAAGAATAAGAGTTCCTCAACTACATTTTGTATGAGAAACTGAAGTGGCATTTTGCCCAAAGTATTTCCTTTTCACCAAAAACCAAACCCATTTTCCTACGTGTTCTAATTTTCAAGTCATGTTGGCAACAAACAGTTTAAAAATAGCTTATTCTATCTGGTAGAAATGCTGACAAACAGCAAAATTAATTTCTTTTCAGGCAACCAGCAAGCTCTCTCCAATGGCCACACTTCAGCTTTCTGAAATATCAGACTTTATGAGTAGGTTGCAAAACAGTATGTCCTATAAATAATTTGCTGGTAACATGCATGTTAGGACAAACATAACTAGAGCTGTCTCCTGATGGGAAATTGTTAAATAGAACAATTCACACAGACTGCATATTTGAGGATTCAGGAGAGAAGCACTTGAATTGCTCCAATTAAGTGCTGAAATTTTTACTAATTTTGTCTGGAACTCAGAAAACCTAGTGAAAAGTCAAGATAGGGAACTCAAAATCTAATTAAATCACAAAACATAACATTACATCAGAGACAAACTGCCAACAAAGGCTGAAAGCCCTGAGACTTCTGCAGAAATAAGGAAACAGAGCCACCATGGGTCCTGGTATGTTTCAAGGTTATCTTACTGCAGACAGCTGAGTATCTAAATGGTCATTCCCACTGGAAAAAAAAAAAAAAGGCAAAACAAACCTCAAAAAAGCAAAACAAAACTACCCACATAACATGAAAACCTCCACCACTTTTGTAATTCAGAGATTTCAACATGAGACTAGACATTAGACCATTTCCCAAAGCACCTACCTACAAAAGGTATCAAAAAGACAAATGAGTTTTTAAATTTATGTTGCCATTTATTTTTATGCAGATTTATGTATTTTGGAAGCAGAGCTCCAAAGGCAATTTAAGAAGAGCTAAAGCATCATTATTCTTCTGACCAACAGAAAAACTACCATTTACACTTCTATCATTTCACTGACAGCTCAGGGGCAGAGTTGTCAGAAACCACAGAGACAGAAACAACATTGTCGTGGATAAAAGTGCACGTTGAAGCACTTGGCTTCACTGCCTTGTGCACCATCAGGTTATGGCTGCAGAACAAATTACTGCAAGATAAACCAGCATGTTAATTCGTGTCTTGTTAGCTGCTCTGCTGTACAATTGTGTTCACTTTTACCCTTCAGTGAGCACAAGCCAGCAATTTACCCTTCAGTGGGAAATGGGTATGCTTTCATATTAACTGAAGTTAGATCAGGAGGAGGCTGCTGATGATGCAAATTTGGAGCTTAGCTGTGCAAGAGTTTACCCATGTAACCATACCTTTAGATAAGCAATTCATTTACACTGTGGATAGCTGTTCCTTGCAGAGCAGTTGCTGCTGCCGGGCAACCCAAACTAGAGAATCTGCAGGGCAGAAGGACAATATGGGTACCTGGGTACCTGAACTGCATGCACAAATTCAGCTAGTTAGATTGTAAGCTAGGGTGTACTGTGCATTTCATACTAAGCAACCACTTACAGTTTCAACACTCAGGACAAAGAAACAGCACAAACATTTTTTCTCTTTCTTATGAACTCTAGCCTTCAAAAAGGTTATTTAATCTGCATTCAATTATCTATTAACTTTTCTATTTGCAATGACAAAGGATAAAAATGGGTATTAAGTCTTCAATTTTTTAAAACCATTCAGCAGGTTTGGGATTACTATCCATTTTCTTTCAGAATTTAATACTGTTTACTAATTTAGAAAAAAAATAAGTCATGGGTCAAACAAGAGCAAAGTACTATCTACAGCCTGCAACAAATGCAGAGTACCCGGGGCAGGAGGGAACACATCCCGTGCCACACACACCCACCCACTCCGGGTGCCATCCTCTTGATTTGTAGTACAAAGTCCTCCTACAAGCATGAACCACCAGGATACTACTGACACATGAACAAAATTCCTAGAAGTATGCACTTCAAACAGCAAGGAAATACAGTTTCAA
This sequence comes from Lonchura striata, assembly GCF_050655825.1. Classification (NCBI taxonomy): domain Eukaryota; kingdom Metazoa; phylum Chordata; class Aves; order Passeriformes; family Estrildidae; genus Lonchura; species Lonchura striata. Next base: position 38,295,486 of record NC_140707.1, on the reverse strand, counting down.
GAACAATGCATTACAGGGATCATTCTAAAATTTAAAAGCCTCCATATAAACAAATTCAGTCAACTTGATACTATCAGGTTAAGTCATTTAAACGAAAAAAACCTGTCTCATTTATACCAGTATTGCCTGCTGGCCATACACAGGTGAGGGCTAAGCAGCTGTACAACCATCTGCTCCCTCATGTGCTCTTCCCCAGTGAAATGCACCTAATACTGCTGAAGGGCCAAGCCAAAAAGTCTGAAACACAGAGCAAAAACCTCAAACATCTCTAATATGTTTTTCTCACATTTCTTGACATCAAAGCTTTCAGAATCAGAATGCATTCTTCCTACCAAAGCTACCTGATATTTCACATCTAAGAGGAAGTGAAAATAAGCTTGTTGAAAAAAATGTGTTTATCTAACCTTCTTAATAGGAATACACTCCAGAGACATTCCTCACATGGCTGTGAAGGTCTGTATCCTTAGAAAGCTCAGTGGCTCTGAGTTCCTGTGCAAGTAGACAACCTGGTCACACTCGTCCACAGATTAATGTTTAACAGCTATCTTTTAAGCATTATGAAAACCTCAATCATACTATGAAATTCACCAGGAGATGTGAACAGCCCACACTTCCATATTCCAGAAGAGTATTTCACATTGCTTTTTCCAATAAAATACATTTCACTCCTGCCACTTCAACATTCTTGTATATCTTGGCTATAACCAGGACACGAGCACATCAGTGAGGAAATATGCTTGTTTCAAGTCATTCTCTTGGGATGAGCTTTGGGTTTGGCAGGCTTACCTGCAGTACAAACACAACTAGAAGCAGTTCAAAATATTTAGATCTCTTTTGCTCTCTAATATACAAATTGAGTCCCTAAATTTAAGATGACAATGTAAGAACATTTCATTTATAAAAAAGAGGCAAGCTACAAAAGCAAGTTGAGTGCTGCCAAAGTAAATAGTCTGCCCCTGTCTATTATGAAGCTGCTAGGATGGAGTTTTAGTTCTCTGAAAAATCCTTATTAAGCATTGCTGCTAAGCAAACGTTCTCCCCTCCTCTCCCACTTACACAGTACAAAAACATGTAATGTCCTATCTCACCAAGCCTACTGTAAAGGTTAGCCAAAACTTGCTGCAATTGCCCTGCAACAGCTTCTCTGCAATTATTCACCAGCACAAGCACACAGAGTACCCTTATCTTCTAAGGAAGAAAAGGTCACCCCATGTGTCAGATTCTCAATGCAGAACTTTGAGCCTTTTTGTAAGTTTAGACCCCATAAAATCTAATTAAATCCAGCACTGTCACACTGAAGCAAATGAAGGCAAGTAACCGTATGAGCATGCTCACTAAAACGTTAACAGCCCAGTTTCGCAATACAGGCTGACTAACCACATTATTCACCACGCAGCTTTCCAACCCATTCACCCTTTCATTACCCAATTAACATCTCATAGTACAATACTAAAAGTAACCATTCTATCAAAATATGCATAAAGGTGAAGCATTTCTTCATTTGTGCAGCCAGCAAACACATTTTGTTATTATTATTATTACTTAGAGTTCAAATTAAGGGGATTTTCCTTGCTGAAGATAAATTATTGGATACATAACTGAAAGTCTTCTGAAGCTGTAGAAAACTCACCTTTCAGCAGTGAAAGTAATATTTAGATCATACTTTGAAAACACAGCAGAAATGGCAACCTTAAACTCTTTATGTAAGACCAAAGAGATCAGAGCTGTGACAATAATGTCTCTGACAGCATTCTTTGAAATTGTGATGCATTGTTATCATATGATGTGAAGTACTAGACATCCTGAAATCCATCAGATTTCTTGCTCTCTTATACCTGAACTAAGGTATCGTGTGAGCACTCCACAACTCTTTCCAGAGCACTTGACAATTCTATCTGCACCACAGATGAGGGTGGAAGAAGGGGAAAAAACAATGTTATGACAGCAACATTTTACTGGCAAAAGCCAGACTTAAAATTTGCAAACAGCTTATGAAATATCAGGAAATGAAATAATGAACTGTACTCCAACACACTGTTAACAATTATGTGGCTAAAACATTCAGCTACCAGAGGGCCTGTCCTAAAGTTTAGGATTTTGTAAAATACACTTTTCAAACATAAATACCCCCAGACTGTAGCAATTAACATAGGAGTGAGTATTCTACAATGCTATGTAACAGAATTATCACCAAAGTAAACATTCAGACTCTTAAACTGTCACAAAAATACAAGTTTGATAATTGCAAGGCGGAAGTTATTCCTAAGGATATGCAATGTCCCTTTCTAGCCGATGTAAGATAAATCACTTGCCTCTCACAAACCTGTGAAATTCAGCAAATAAAAGAAAGCAAGCCTCATTTTCTCCATTAATAACTATTATAAAGCAAATGTCCCAATTCATCAGACACCACAGCAACTGCAAACTCTGACTATGGTCCTAAACAATATGCTAAGAGGTTTAAGAGCAGAGATATAAGGCAGTAATCCCCTTGTTTTGTAGGCTCACTCTAAAAATACCCTGCAAACTGCCAGTCACTGGTGGAAGGCAGGTCTCCTAAACACTTGATGTGATACAAAGTGAGTTGAAATATATTATCTATAATAACCAAAAATAAGCAGAATTTTAGCAAAGAAACACTAGCTATGTGCCTTGTGAAAAGCAGTTCAAGTAATTCTGCTTTGCAGCTCATCCACACACATGTGAATAATTTTCCCTAACCAAGCCATGTCATTTCCAAGTGAATAATTTATATTTAGGGCAGCTAAATATCAGACAACTCAACAGTTTTCAAACATGAACATCTCAGTTTAAAAGGTATCTTTACAAATACATGCTGAATTTCAAAATGAAATTAGATATAGAAGAAAGTACAAAAAGAGCTGAAACAGCCAAAAGGTATGTTCTTTAATCACCCAATTCCACAAACTGCAGCTTGAAGTTATGTATGTCAAATCCCACAAAAATAAATGTATTTTCAAAATTCAAAAAATACTATTTTACAAGTAAAATAGCTATCTTTTACTGGTAGAGCAATCATAAATCTTAGGTTTTTACACTGGACTTACTTCCATAGTACCTATGAGTATTTTATAAGCAAATAATCAGTGTTGACTAAATAAGGCCAAAGAGCTGCTGCTTAGTAACAGACAGGGTCAAATATAAATCAGTCAGTCATATCTTTGTGCTGTTGACCTGATCACTCCCTACTTACTGAGAGTCCAGAAACATATGAACACACATTTTGTGTATTTTTGTTTCCAGCTCTTAGGTAAGAGATTTTGTGTATTTTTGGTTCCAGCTCTTAGGTAAGAGCAGACAAAATGAGCTACAGATCCAGAGCACGCATTGCAGGAACCAACTGCACTCTAAACCAGTTTACTCAGAGGATATATTTCAGCAAGATATTAAAAAATATTCATAGTGAAGCTTTACCCTTGGTTCATAGACAATGTTTCACAAAGGAAAAGCAACCCCATTTTGGCCAACTGATCCGGCAACACTGCTCTACAGCAGCCCACAGCATGGTCCAGCCCAACAGCCCACCAGGCCCACATACTGGAAACATTTGGAACAACAAATCATGGATTTGTATCAGCTTTATGAGAAACCTTCAGTGGGAATGAACAGTAGTACTGCTGAGTCTGCCAGCAAGTAGGATTCAGGTACAGAGAAACTAAGTAAATCCACATAGTGGCATGCTCAGATACAAAACAGTGAGGTATAGAGGGCTCTCCTCTACCACAACCAGAAATGTTTCATTCATTCATGTATGCTCTCAAAAGAAACTAGTTCAGCAACTGTTTGCAGGTGATGCAAAATGTTACGGAGTAATTTAAACTGATTTTAGAAATATAAGATCATCTCACAAAGAAGAAATTATCCTGTAATAAAAACAGCGGAGAAAAGCATATGGAAGAAGGGTAAAAAAGCCACTGTAATTATTAATAGCAATGAATATGAATTCAGTCATTGCTACTGTCTAGGAAAGGTCATAACTCATGTTTAGTCCTCTAAAAAATTAATTGTAAAATAAACAAACAGTATTAAGAACTATTATGATATTATTGTGAAATACTTATATTTTAAAATTATTATTAAATTATTATGAAATAATTATATGAAAGGAGCAGAGCAAAGCAAGCAGGATGCCGCAGCATAAGACCGGACTGCACTCAGCTTCAATACCATATAGTTTTTGTAGTTAATATACCCTCTCTGAAATGAAACTGGAAGGTGCAGGAAAGAAGCAAGGATAAGGAGGATAGCAAGGACTACTTAATACCTTCAGCTCAAGGACAAATTAGGTATATCAAAGGTCTTCTCCTCAGAAAACCAATTTTCCAGTGGAGAAAGCTCCAACAATTACAATGTCATAATGTTAGAAAATAAAAAGGGAATTATGCTTTTCCAGTTCTTGTATTGTAGGAAATGTGAAAAAAGTGATAGAATCCTCCAGCAGTCCAGTTTTTAATAGAACAGTACTTCTTTCTGTGATACAAAATCACGCAGGACAATTCCTAGGTCTGGGAAAGTTTAAAAACTAAAAACAGAGAGAAAATTAAAAAAAAAAAATCCCCAAACTACTCAGATGAATTATTTGATCGAAACTTCCAAAAGTTATTGGAACCTCTAGTGGTGGTGGTGCAGCCATCCATTTAGGAAATCAGCCAGTCCAATGTGACCAGCTGGGAAGTCTTGCTTCATGTCGAAATCTTCTGTTCTTCCCAGAACACTGAGTGTATCAGAGAGAATTACTGTGCTATGGAGCCTTTGTTGTGAAGCAGCCCAAGTCCCAAGCTGGTGTCCCTTCAGGGCCAGTCCAGCTGGCCGCACCTCGTGTTGCAGCTGTCACAGCACCACGGCAGAGCTGCTCACAGCCAACTGCCCCAGCACCGCCGACAGCTGCCTCACTACACGCTAAGGACCTCCCTTTCCAAAAAACACACAGAAGCAGAAGTTTTTATAGCTCAAGACATTTAAATGAAATGAATCTGTATATTCCAGATAGCTCACAAAATCTGAATTATTGTGGCAACAAGCCATGGGTGCACTTGGTCAATCTCAATTACGAAATGAAAATTAGTTTAAACTGCCACTAAGTGTGTCATTCACAGGATGACAGATGATTCCTTGTGACACCCCAACTGCGCTGGGCCAAGCGCTCCAGTCAGTCACTGCCTGGCAGCTGTTACATGGCAGCTCAAGACACTTCAATCGCTCCCATCCTCCATAGCTAAATATAATTAAGGCCCTCTTATCTGTGGGTTTTCTTCAGCTTGTTCACGCTAAATCAACCACACTTTTTACTGCAGCCAATGCAAAGAAGGAGGAGGGAAAATGACACAATAGGCAGTTTTAATATTAATTTAGAATTCAAAGTGAAATTGTGAAGCGCTGCACCAAGCTTTTGTGAAGAAGTGGCAGGTTTTAATGATAAAAATGAGCCAGAGAAAAGATACAGTAATTTTTTCCAGCTGTCAGAATATCAGAAAATCATTTGATCATCCCTCATTAAGCCTAACAACAGAAAAAGTTCACTTCCACATAAAATATAGGCAGAATGATCTTAGGAACTCACTCTAGTATCCAACATTGCAACTGTGGTTAACTTCTAAGAACATGCGTTTTTCTTTACACAAATCTTATTTATTATAGTAGGAATTAACGTATACATTTGTCCACCTGTCCAGTGCAAGTTTTGAGTTGTTCCATAACACTTTTCTCATAATAACTCTTTACAAAGCACTACAAGAAACGGAATTTTCCCAAATCCATTTGTTTTACACAAATGTAACCAAATCAGAAGCTAGCTTAAAGACACAAGCTACAAATACTTTTAAGCACACAGAATGCAATGCTTTCTGAAGTCCCTCACCAGTTAAATACCTTTAAAAATATTTTGCATCCTCTCTAGAGTCTAATATGAGCCAGGTGCTTCATCAGCCACATGAAACATTTAAGGAATCTGCCACCATACTCCCTGTGAGAGGTGTCTAAACAGAGAATTCCAACACAATTCCACCTTTCTGGCACCATTTTGTATTTAGACAACTAGCATTCCTTATGATGACACAGCACATGAAAAACCTCACTTTGTGCCTAATATTTCCCATGTCTGTTTACTGCAAAGCCTTAAGATTTAAGCATGACTTCAGTGATTTCGAAAATTATATATAGCAACATAACTGAAGAAATGGCTTTTATAAGCACTTACCTTCATAAAATTCTGATGTACATAATGTTGGGGGAAAAAAAAACAGACCCTAAACCCAAGTGTAGTAGAATCAGTTACCAGAACAATGTTCATGTAACAGCAGCAAGAATACGTTCACTTGGTGACTAACTTTTTCCCTCCCCTCCTCAGATTCTCCTATAGTTCTTTTCTTTAAAATCCCTCTCTCTTGAAGCTATAATCATGACTCCATGGATATTTAAAACAAACAAACAAAAAAAAAATAAAAAGGAATCTATGGACTGAAACAAAGGGGAGATGATAAAGTGATACGGTCAAGTCCAATATGGGCAATAAAGGGTTTCATGTGGGAACTTAGGTCATTTTCTCCCTGTACCTCACAACATAATGTTTTTTTAGATTATCTCAAGTGTTTATTTTAAAGAACAACCCCACAATCTGGAATTATTATGCCATTATACCAATTTACCACAACTCCAGTCAATTTCTTAATTCATGGCAACAGACCTGAAGCTTCTCAGACCTATGACAAAACCTTTCATCTTACTAATGTCAGTGTTTGTGTATTTTAATTTGGGATAAGAGGGGAGAGAAGGGAAGAGATGAACTCTATGGAATTAAGTGATAAGAGGATACATTGATCAGTCTGCATTTAAGGTTTGAGGTTTTATGGAAGAATTCAAAGTAAAGTTTTTCATGTCTGCTCTTAGATGCATACTTCTCTCCCCCACTCCCTCTCCCTATTACTTGGCATTTAAAGCCGTCTGCTTGTCAGGATAGTAATGTTAGTCGTTATGGAGGCTAGAGGTAGATAGGAATTCAACTGCTATTGCTACAAAATATCTCACAGGCACTGTTTTCTTAAACACTGATAATAATCTCTCAGACATTTCCTTCCCCAGAAGTTACCAGATTTCATGATGGTCATTAAAATTAGTAACACATTATTTTTGACCAACAATGATATATTATGAATCCACAACTACATGCTCAGCGAGAATTATCACATAAAGCTTCAGACATCAATAAATCCCAGAGTTCCTCTCCAGATTGCTTTTTTTTTTTTTTACTTCCATTAAACCCAGAGAAGGGAAAAGAAAGTTCACTTTAAGTATATCTAACAATGAAAATGTATTTCTCTAAATAAATAACTCTGTATACATCCAAAGAGATTGTTTGTAGCCTTTTCACCTAAAATCAAATTAATTATTACAAAATTCCTTCATGATAATGAAGTTTTTTAATGAAAGCTTTAATTAAGAAATGGAAGCAAATATGTTAATTTCTCTAACTAGTCAAAATATTTGGTCTTTCCAAGACCACAACAGGGTTTAAATTCCAGATTGTAAACAATATTTAAACCAGTTCATCTAATATAACACTGGGGGGGGAAGTATATATGTGAATTTCATGTTGCTACCTGAGACAGACTGCTCCAAACTTGTAAAACTGCTTTACCTACCAAACGAACTGCAAGAACTCACATCAGCATTTTACCTGCTAGTCAAAACTAAGTCTATGGTAATTCAGAAGGTCAAGTCTTTGAATATAATGGACTAGAATATAATGGATTCAGACTTACTGTATCACCTTCCTGGTGATACTTTTTTCTGTTAGCTTTCTCTTCCCCATATTAATTCTGCTAGCATACAGATTTTATCTCTTTCAAGATCAGCACAGAATTTCTGCTACAAAAAACAAACATGCATTAAAAGCCAAGAACGAGCCTTTGCATGTGTGCTTTCTTCACAAGCTATACTCCCATCTCAAAATTACTATTAAGAAAAGGCCACAACACGCATTCTATGCAAACAGTTTAAAATAACCTTCATGTAATAATGAAAAACCTCCACTGAAATTGTCTGTAGAATTTGGAAATTAAGATCAAAATTGTTCCCATACTCTTAGTGCACTAAGACACAGAACACTTAGTGAGATGAAGTTAAACCAATCACTTTAAAAGTTAACCCATCATACATTAAAAGACAAAGTTAAGATGTGCATCTCAAAATGCCAGTGATGCCTCTCAGGGTCCCAGTTTACCTATACAAAGAGCTAAGACTATCACCCTCTTCCATGAATACCAAAATCCTATAAATATTCACAAAACTGTCTCACTATTCTTTGTTAACAGTTCTCCCACCTAACTGATTCTAAACTATTTTTTATTTTTATAAAATAATTTTTTAAATAAAAATATATGTTTATTTCAGCCCCAATATGGAAATAAATGGTCAATTTAATATTATGAGCATGAAAAGGTGTTTTTATTTCAAAAGCTTCAAATGAAGATATAATTACACTCAATACATGCTGAATTAAGTCAGAAACATCTCAAGTCATCAGTAAAACATTCGGTCAGATAGGGCTGATAAGAACTAGAGAAATGTTGCATATTGCATTCATTAGTTCTTTTTAAAATAAGCTGTCAGCTGAGACATGGACAGAAAGACCATGTTCATTATGCAAATATTATTCAGATGCTCATTATTCAAACAAATTGAGCTTTTGACCATCTTGTTACAGTTGTTCAAAACCAGGAAAAAAAGTTCTATATTAACATCACCCCAAACTAGAGAGGTATGTAGTTTTGTTCCTGGTATATAAATTAACATTCCTCACTGCCATCATGATCTTAAGCAAAGCAGGATGCTGCCTATCATATGTGGGATCCCAGTTCTGTCTCCTTCCGAAGGTGACATGCATTTCACAGCTGCATGGCAGGTCATGCTCTCCCAGAGGGAGATCAGGCTGCCCACAAGTCAGTACAGGACTACAGACAGTGGCAATTCAGCAGCTACAGTGATGCCAAACAGTCCTCACAACACACCAGTCTGACTGAATGACCTCAGCTAGGCTAGAACAGTGAAACCCACACGTCTCTCACTTTTCTAAATCAAGTGTTGTTCACAGTAAAACAGCTACGATCTGCTGCAACACACAGGGCTTGGTGGCAAAGAGTCCCAGAAAGTGCACTGCCCATAAGTAACACATGCTGGAAAACCACATGGCTGCAATAGCCTCTTGAATCATACAATACCTCTCATCTTCCCAACTTTAAACTGCTGGGCAAAAGAGTAAGAAAAGTCAAACAAAAAATAATGAGGAAAATTTGTCTTCGCTCTCAAGTCCATCAAAGCAATCAATGAAGCTTCAAGCTAAGCAAAGACAGAAATATCACCTGACATCCCTGAAATCCTGCACCCAACAGGCAGCCTTTCCACATCTACAGCACAGTGCACTTCTACAAGTCACTCCTCAAAAATCCAGCACACTACAGAGCAAGTGGCAGAAGGTAACCAAGGCATCACTCACATGAATTTCTCCTGAATAATTCAGATTCTACCACTGCCATATTCTGCATTGCCTGCTGATGGATGTGGACAGTGGCAAGTAACAAATTTCACTCCTGGTATGAGTGAGTTTGACATAAAAGCAGTATGAGCTCTACAACTGGGGCAAGTAGGAAACTGTCCTGCTTCTACTGCCCAGGAGGAGAGATAAAATCATGTGCATTGCATTGCCATCTTGGTATGGAGAACATCACCCTACTTTCAAAAAAGACAGCTGCTTCCTGGGGTGGCAACTGAGCTGGGCAACCGAAGACAGGATGAAGAGGAAGCAGTCTAAAAATGCCTGCAATGGAACAGCTGACACATAGCATCAAGGCAGGCATGATAGAGACTCAATGAAAAGGACACTCGATATTGTGCTGCCAGATTCACACAACCATAAAAGTCACAACTGTTTTATGTTCACCAGCAACTAGTCACAGAGTCCACTGATTCAAACAGCACCTCCATTATTCTGGCAGGTGACTGTAGCACTACTACTCCATTCATGTATCGCCATTCTTAACAGTATGCCCTGCCTTCCCTTTCTAAGTCCAGAAAATTTTAAAGAAGTTAATCTTACAGAATGTGCAGTTTTCTCTTATGCAATAGGCAGCATATAAGACACTGGCAATATAGATAACACCATTTAGAATGCCATTAAAATTAGGTGGGAGACATCATCACCTTCCTTCACAAGGAATCAATTATACATTCCTTAATTCACAGGAACGGAAGTAAAAAACAAGGAATGCAAATAGTGACTTGGTGACATAGGTACTGAACTGAGGTAGGAAGTGAGCTTATTCTACTCTAGGAAAATCAGATTTCCTAAGAAGTTGGCATACTGTGCTACTGAGATGAGCTCAGTTGGTTGGAATGTAGAACTAATAATGTCAAGGCGGTGGGTTCAACTCCCATATGGGCCATTCACTTAAGAGCTGGTCTTGAGGATCCTTGTGGGTTCTTTTCAATTCAGAATCTTGGGATAATCCCTTCTTGCTGGCAAGTTCTGGAAGAGTCAATCTTGACCACAGCCCCTGGAAGACCAAACATCACCTAATGTCACTTTGAGATTACCAAAGGTACACATTTCACTTGGGCAGAAAACATCAGTGCACATGGCAGAACTTCGAAAGTCTGCTCAAACTGCACCACTCCCCTGGCAGCTTTAGCAGTCTTCACACCTGGCTAACTAATGACAATTGGTGTCTTGCAAAAATACATGAACAAAACTAGAGAAAACCAAAGGCTGTCTACAGCTGAATGGCTAAGGCCTCTCTATTTGCCATTCAATAATCAAGCATTTGCTCATACCCCACATTAATTCTCAAAGGTAAGATTTCATTCCAAAGGCTGATTGTCCACCAGGGGCACTGCAACTATCTATATTACAGAGTCCACCCTTCTACTTTGCTTATGGTTTGCACTGCATCTTCCCAGCTCAAACTCCTGAGATCATCTACACTACAGCATCTTACCTGCAGAACTCTGAAGCTGCACACACTGCACCAAACAAACAGCACATCTAAAGGCAGTGGTCCCCTTCAGTGGTATTACCTTCTGTAAAAGGAAAGAGTACTCAGACAAAAACTACAAAACTCATCTCTCTATATGAGATTTTTTTCAACATTATAGCAGTCTAACCACTGCAGGTAAGAGATACTGAGAGCTTTTATATAAGGCCTTGCTACAAACAAATACACAGCTTTACCAGCACCGAGACTTAAGAAGTTGGATTCCTACATTAGGAATGGAAACAGCCAAGTAGCTATTACATATGTTTCTCTGACCAGCTTAGTCTCATGACAGTAAAATTATGCAAGTGTCTACGGTCATTTGAATCACATGCCTCAAAAAGTGCTGTTGCAAGCCACAGACCACTTTTTCTCAAATTTCACACTAACCAGATTTAAGAGTAACACCAAGTTGATATTTTGCAGTGGTGAGGCAAAGTTGATGAACTCAAGTATCACCCAAAAAGATCAATCATCAATGCAATAACATGTTCTTTAGTTATTTACACTCAGCATTTTACATACTGAAGGCTTCTTCAATGAAATCTATCCATTTGGAAATGTAATAACTATTTTCAAGGGCAGCCTACTTAAGTCACTCCTTTTTAATTAAGGATAAATTAAGTATTAATGAATTCAGAGTTCTTATGCTGTTCCCTTACTGTCTGTAAGAAAATACTCTACAAAGGAAGGGGCAAAAATAATGTTCTCCTTTTGTACCTCTCTCTGTTGTGAAATACACCCTCTGAAGTTGACCACCAGCACTGTTTACACAGGGATTGTATAGAAACAACTTTATAAAGTAGACAGTGTCTGACTACACAAACTGACAGAATTTCCTCAGCCCTTCAAAGTCTCAAGTCTGAGCAATGACAACACCATTTAGTGACAACAGTTTCCAGGACACTCATATTCACATTGCCTATTGGAAGTGCCTTATCACCAGAAAGGATTGCAGTCCAACCATCATGCCTGACAGCTACAGTGGGTTTTTCCATGTTCACTTTCTTTCCTGTACTTGGTCTTTCTGTTTTCAAGTTTAACTCAAGGCTGCGTCCTTTCTTGGTCAACCAACTTGAATTTTAGAAGTTTAATATTAAACATTACAGTCATTCTGACAAAATAAACTTACTAATGGTACAAGACGAAGCATCCCGAACCCTGAAAACTACAGCAGAAAGAATGGGACGAAATTCAGCATGCCCTGGAGTCTAAACCTTAAAGCTGACAAGCAATCACAACTACATAATTTTTATTCCCAATATTTTGAAGTATCAAGTTAGTGATCTACACAGGCCTTTTGTATCATCATAGAACTTCTCTCTCCCTGAATTCTTACAAAAAAGAACTAAAGATGAAAGTGACAGACTAACTTCAGAGCCTGGAACTGAATGTTTTTCATAGCCTCTAACATGAACTTGTAAAATGCAACAGGCTGCTGTAACAAAGCCAAGATAACCGAGGTTATCTTGGATTGTCCTCCAACCACACCCAGGAATGCAATGCATGCCAGAACTCCACAGTTGGTCACAGACATGGGCGCAGGAGGAATCACAATGTGCTCTGAGTCAGTTTCTCACCGCTGGAATAAGGCATTGAGGCGGGCTTGCTATAAATATCCAGGGCTGGAGATACAGGAGGAGATTGGAGCCATATGTGGGAGACCCAAATACCAATTACACACTGAGCAAAGTTCCAGCAATACAAAATTAAGAAATAAGAGGAGATTCAGGAAATGGCCTGCTTTAGGGCGTACAGTCTGTACGTTCTGAACTCTCACAGAAACAGAGCAACCAAGAAATAAGGCTGGGAAAGAAATCAGAAGTTTGGGCTACAGAAAAATCCCCTTTCTGTATTATACACCAATGCATACAATCCTGCTACTGAATTTATGTTTTCTACATAGAACAAGTAAAATCTGTGTGAAAAAACAGATTAACTAGTAAGGCAAAAATCCCAAAAGATGTGACTGACCACAGGAGCTAACTTCACAGAACATACCTAAAGTTTGCCCAAGCTTAAGATATATTCATAGCTGAACATGCATGTGATCTCCTCCAGTTTTTGCAGTTAAATTGTCTTACTCCCTTTTTTTGTGGTTTGTTTGTTTCATGGGGAGGGGAGGATGTTTTTCTACTAAGAACATTTTTACTTTTCAAAATATTCTCTATAGGTGAGTGTCTTTTCTAATAAAAAGGATTTTTAAAATTTTGTTACTGCTAAATTCCTCTTTTAGAACCTACCCAGGACTTACAAAAACATGAATATCTGAATAGAAGTTTAAAAATTGTCTTACATTTCACAAGAGTGAAGACACCTAAAGCAAACTTGTAAACATTTTTTCCTAAAGGGGTAGAGAAGCATTTGATAAGTATTTGACATACTTATTTCCCTGATACTGGAAAGAAGGTTAGAAAGCATTCCTAAAATATTTCATCGTCTTGAGATTCACAGTAGGAGACTGCATTTCCTGTTGGATAATAGTATTTTGTTACACATAAAAAGGCCTATGTCAGTAAAATTAAAACAGCTATGACACGTGAAGCTCTCAGCAGAGCTCCTGTTCGGTTTGAAAGGAGACTCCAGAAAGGCCCAAGGGATTTGGGCAAGCAAGAGGGATGACTGAACACCTCTGTAAAACCCAAGTATCCCAGGTTGATGATCATTGTGTGAAGTTAATTTATGCTCACGCTGCTACAAAATCAGAACCTAAACCTCAGACTAATTCTCCTTTATAAAATTATTTTGGGAATGGGAAAGAAAAAAAACAATGTGCTTTTTGTAGATATAATTACCCAGAGATTATGGGAGCAGGCAATGTGTGTCAGTATTACTGACTAAGCATTATGTCCTAGGACTGAGAAGAAAAAAAGTAAGGAAATAACAACATGAATAAAAAAGCATTGTTGGCATAGCTATTGCTAAGTGACATCTTATCTAGCTTTTATAGTGACTAGTTATTGATTAGCATCACAGAAGAAATAGATTTTGAGTCTGCATATTGATAACATCAGCGTCATGATGTTTAAAACCAAATCCAAGCAAGACTCAAGTCTTCAAACTAAAGAAACATTTAAATTTATCTACTAAATACACTGTAAGAACACCTATTGTTTATTTACACTGTACTACATTTCAAAGGTTCAAACTTTCAACATATCAGTAACTAGTAACTTTTTCTGAATCTCTTTTAAGTGGTTAAAGATTCTCCCTATGCAAACAATTAGAGGGACTTTTTAAAGATCTCACTGAATTTAAAGGTCTAGGTTGAGATAAATTCCAAGACCACAAAAAGATCTTCTACACTATGTTCTCACTTACATTAGGATACACATTTTAAAAAGGAATAAATGTCCTGAGGATGTCCCACAATTTTATAGAGAATTCTATTTCATAGAATCTCTCAAATGCTAAAGCTCACAAAATCTTAAGACAAAAAGATGTAGTATTCAGTATTTAAGAAATTATGGAGAAATTCACAAGATTAGTTCAAGGAATAAACAGATTACACAACTAATGAAAGAAATGAGAACTCACAGAATACACTCTTAATTTCAGACAAGTGCTAACAAATACCTCCTGCTATAATTTGAATCCAGTCCATCCAGGATTTGAAAACTACAAGACATTCACTTTCACCTATAGTATTAAGCTGTTGGCTCCCATAGCATTTTACTTACTATTTAAAAAAAAAATAAAACAAAAACAAACAAACAAAAAAACAACAACAAAACAAAACAAAAAAAAACCTGTTGTTCTAAGGACTCCACAGATTACTACCCATTACAGACTTGGTCAGTTACACAGATGATACAGTTCCCCAGAATTCAGAGCATGAAAAGATATAATTCTGCAAGAGAAGGAGGTAAGGCAAGAATGTAGCTGAGACACAGGCTTTGCTGGACAGGCTGCCCTGAGACACTCCCTGCAAATTCCCTTCTCTTCACGCCCACGCCCCCTCACATCAGGCATCCAGATATGACACGCAGCAGGAAGGGCCTGGCCAGCCTTCCTCGTGGGTCAGGTACACTGAAACACCTTGGGAAACCTACAGCAACTGCACACAGCCTCACAGGCTACAGCCAGGGTACCTAACTCGGGGCTGGGAAACACTGCAGCGTACACAAACCAAAGCCGCTTTCAGCTGCCTTGTTTGGCACAGGTTCTGGTAGTGCCTGCATCAGTTCTGAGACTCCAAAACAAACAAACATTTTCTAACAAACTACTACAGTCATAATACTTTAAGACAACTCAGAAGCAATAGCTATATCCTGCTTTAGAAGTTAGCACAGCTTACTGTGGCTGTCACTTATTACATTCCACCAGAGCAGCAACTGACACAACCAAATAAAAATATAATCTACTGAACCCCCCTTTTTTTTAATCCCTGCAGTTAATGTGCTCATGAAGTCCATCCTTCTGTGATAGAGGATGAAAACCAGTGAGTTTTAGGAGGCACCAACAGTCCTCCACTTGGGTACAACAGCTAGAGAAACCTTCAGCAACACCCTGCCTTTTCTGCAAAGCCTGAGCAAGTGCACCAGTGGGCCACTGGAGATGCCTCATTTCCTCTGCATCTTCAAGGCTTACGCAAGGTTTTACCAGCTCCAGCTGTACTAACTGATAACATAAGGAAGCTTGTAAAAAACATCTGAGAAGGAGCAGGGTAAGGTCCAAAGTGAAACATTGGGTATGTACAGCATATAGTATGTTTAGTTCCATAAAATTAATTTAGTGTTATTCCTGAATCCTGCTTTTGCTCATTCAAGTTTGTCTTTGTGACTGGCAGAGCTACTTTACCCTTCAGCACACACATATAAAAATAACTGTGCAGACAGGATCCCAAGGTGTACTAATAAGACAGTTCAAGCCTAGACAGCAGGACATTTCAGTCTATTCCAAAGGAGCTTAATACTTAATGGAAGCATAGACACCTAGAATTACACAGCTAAGTGCCAATATATGTTTTTTAAAATATTAGAGCTGGAAAAATTCACCTGTCCTGAGAAGGAAAGAAGCCAAATGGCAGAAGACATTTCCAGAATTTCTCCCTTCAGCCTTGAATTACAGAAGTCATTGGTGGTTTTTACACCTCTTGAACTCCCATAATATATTCAGTCAGCATGGTTTACCTCATCAGTAAAGACTAGAGCAAGTATCCAGAAATAAGTATCTCTGGAAAGGTGGTCTACAAATATTCAGAAATACTTCTCTTTTTTTAATGTCAGAAAATATAACACACACACCAATTTGGTCATACATAGTATAGTTGTTTGGTAGTCGTATATGTTAACTTCTGCCATTTTTGTCCATTTTTCTTAAACAAACATACTTATTTCTATCATGCCAAGTACAAACTAATGCATGTACATGGGACTAAAAGCGAGAACCATCATTCCCATTTAGAAAGTAGAAGGGAACTTGATCAACCTGAAAAGATGCAGTCTGAATTGCAACCTGAAATATATTGCAAAATGTACAGAGATGGCAACTGTGCTGGCCAAGGGCAGGATGGGAGAGAAGTACTAAGTATTCTTTTATTTGAGAAACCAAACTTCCTGCAGTTACAGAATTTTAGTCAATTTTTAGGCAACACTGCCTGACCACTTCCCAAAACTTGGGGTAGCAGAGGTAGTGACTTCAAGATAACATATTTATAGCCCACACAACCCACATACAGCCATTAATTCTATAATTAAATACTAAAACAAGATGCTATTATGAACACAATGTCTCTGGCAACATACCACATTCAGATGGACACTGAAATATCTTTTAGATAATTGAACTCAATCTAATCTGAAGTTGGTATTTCCTGGCCAATGATGACTAACTCTTCTAAACCATCATTAAGTATCAGGAAATACCCACCCCCAACATCAATCACTATCTAAACATACACCTAAATATCATGGTTTGAACCAGTCTTCACTCACAGATAAATATCAGATAAGCAAAAGTGAGGGGAAGAAAAACCCTTTGCACTAGTCTTCAAGTAACCAAAATACAAAACCAAGTCCTAATATTAATAACAAAATGTGAGTAAGGCCCAGATTTCCAGCTCACTTGTACATTTCACAAGATAACACTGGGCTCTTCCACAGTTATCTCACTCCCCCTTCATTCATACATTAAAATGCTACCAGAATTAAACTAATCTAAACCACAACGATGGGATGGTGAGTTAGAGAAGAGCTTGCACCAGTACTGTGCATACTTTATACAGTGAGGACACTAGTCTTGCACACCTCTGCTGTGCCCTTCCCTCTCAGCTTCCCAGGTGCACTTCCTACTGCCCCAACCAATTCCAGTCCTCAGCAACCCACACGAAGAACAGAAACAGACCAAAGAGCCTTGGTGCAAACTCCAGCCTAAAGGAGAAGCCATGCCCTTTTAACTCCATTTTCTCTTCCATTAAGAACAGCAGAGGAACGAAAGCACTTCTTAGCTAAAAACAAACAAAGAAAGAAAAAGAACCCATGGTAAGTGAAAGACATCACATTTATATTCAGGAGGGCACAGGAGTGGACAATTGTCCTCTTCATTTCTGTAGAAACCAAAATTAAAGGCTCGCAGTAGGAAAAGTCACAGCTCTAATCCCCTCTTCCCCCTCTCCCTGAAAGTACTAATAGAAAGTTTTCATCACAGCAGTCAATATATCACTATGTTGTGAATATTAAATCTAACCCAAAGAGACTGCCATGATTTCTTCTCCATCTTTTTTCCATTTTTTTCCCTTTAAAGGTAAAAGATTTGCTTTACAACTGCCATAAATGCACCTAAACTATTTCTAATTTACTTAGAATTACAAAATAATTTAATCCTAGATGAAATTGCTAGTTGATATTAATTACACTACTATTCTATTAGAATTCTACAGACTTAGCTTAAGGTTGGCATGTGGTTCTCTGCAAGTCAAACACTTCCTAATTAAATCCTAAAATCCTATCAGATATCAATATTTAAAACTGCTACCTTGAAGCACATCTACAGCTTGTGTGTCAAGAATGATTTTGTTTCTACAATCATTCTGGTGAATAGAGTCTACTGCCTGAATAAAGCAGCTTTTTTTTTCTCTGAACATGAAAAAAAATCAAACCTCTTATGAAAATTGATATTCATTCCCAACCCTCCTCCCAGAAGAGCTAACCACTTATCAAACCACTACAGTAGATCTTCTGGCAGCTCTTTCAGCTGTAATCAGATATCAAACTTGCATTCAGATCTTTAGGAGGGGGGAGAAAAACCACCACCACCACAACACAGAGCACACACACATACAGAGTAGTTCCCTTTATCATTTAATTTTAATTTACAAAGACGGCTCCTTTGCACTCATCTGAAACCATGTTATGTGTCAACATGTAAAATGAAATCAAGCTTTTTTAGAGAATACTTTTTTGGACCAACACCCCCATAAAGCAGAGTGCTACACCTGGGAAAACACATTAAACTGCTGGTTCAGAATTCAGTTTGCAGGCAAGTGAGCAAATAATCCCCACTGGCATCAGCTGGCATGACACCGCTTGAACTCCTTGTGTCAAGTAGTTCTTGACATGTTACATATGTGCCACTGAAATTAAACTAGTGATATTTTTCTCAAAGTGGGAAGCTCACATAATGAGAAGCAATACCACAAGTAATCCAGAAGCAGCACTCACTTAGCATCAACTCACAGCACTGTAAGGACAGAAATGAGTTGTACACAGAAAAAAGTTCACAAGAAAACTTCCAGCAGCAAGCTACTTTAAAAATTAAAAAAAAAAAAAAAAAAAAAAAAAAAACCACACTCCTGACCAAATCAGCCCTCTAATTCTATTATATAAAGATGTCTAAAGTCAATATATATAGATGTGAAGGATGTAAATTAAGAGTCATGACTTGGGGGAAAAAATGAACAAACTGAAACACTACAAAAAAACTCCCTGAGCATTTATCTTGCTATTTAAAACAGCTGTGTCACATGGAGTAAAACAGCCCACTAAACTATATCTAAAAAGCAAGGGCAGTACAAAGGTCCTCAAGAAACTGAGTTTTCACAAATTAGAGCTTTGCACACAGTTCAGTTGATAACGTGGACTTTGTAAAGATCTGAGACTTTCCTGGTGACGTGCTTCTGAGTACACAACAATATGAGGAAGTGCTATAACTAATACCCCTCTTCTCTGCAGACAGTCACTTATCAAAGGTGCATCATTGTTTAAAATGGCTCCAGCTCCAAAGGGTGAAGATCTACTCCCTGTCCTGTCTTGACCTTAAGGGAGGGGCACACTGTCCACCAAAACATCCTGTCAGGAAAGCAGCAAGAAGCGTGCAAATTTGGAGATTAGGATAATAAATATACTTTTGCTGGTTGCTTATTTTGGCTTTCAAAAAAATTATTGTCGAAAAATACAGAGGCTTTTCTAACCAAATTTTGTCCATGCCAGAAATCCTGGTGAACATGTCCACTTGGCAGCTGCAGGGAACTAGGAACAATGTATTTGTGAAGCTCCCTGAGTGATAGTCTTGTGTGAAAGTTTTCATTGTTACATCCATTCTCTTTTGAAGTTACATGTTTCCTGAAACCGGTTTAGCAGAACAAAACTGCTATCAATTATTTGCTATTTCTTCCAATATAGATATTTTGAATTTATGTGAACATAGTCCAAGTCTGTTCACTAAGTAAAGTACATGCATCTATGTAGGAAAAAAAAATTGGGATATTTACTGCTTTGGGGTTTGTTTCTGTTTCCTTTTTAGGACTGCGTTCCCAAACTTGCGACAAGATGCCCATGACAAAAGGAACAAGATGAACAAGTATTTTAATCAGGTTCTTTTTCAATATTTCTTAGAACTGGCAGCAAGTCCTTACAGAACAAGCTGTTTAGACCAATAATAAACTGCAAGGCTCCTAAATAAAGTGGCAATATTGTACCTATTTCTCTCCTAAGTAAAATTACTGCTTTTTACTGGTTAAAAAGTCTTATTTTCTCAAGTAGAATTTTTTTTTTTAAACTGGTCCAGATTACTCAAATAACTACTTTAAATGTGGTTTTACTGTGTTTTTATTATCATACCTTTATATTTAGCTACCTGTTCTCCCAAGATAAACAGTAATCTCTGCATTTTTCTTGAAGTTTATGCAAGTGGGAGAGCATTAAGCAAGTAAGCACCATTATTTCAACCTTTTTATAGTAAAATGTCTATTGAAAACCACACAAAAGTTTAATTCAAGTTAGTGTTATAAACCCTAACAGTGTTTACTGGAGTGAAACGGACAAGCCTGCTCTCATATTTAGTCCAATTGCTAAGTGTCAGCAATTAGTTAACATCTCTAGATACTTGCACTTGAAACTGAGGTGGGGAAGAAAATAAACCTGGCAGATGAGATATCAAACACTTAGTATTTTTTCCAGCTCAAGCTTTTCATACCTTAGATAAAATGCATTACCTCATTTGTTAACAGCTAAGGTTTTTTTGGGGGGAATGTAATTTTATCAATTAGCAAAGAGAATTTTGCAAGCAGCACACAGCAAAACACAAAGCCAAGTCAGAGAATTAAATTTGAGCTTTCATGTACTAAAATCTAGTCCAGTGAAGCTCACTTCCATAGTGTGCTTTTTAAAACAGTGACAAAGCAATCACACAATCCAGACTGAATAAACCAGATGTTATGATTATAGGCTCAATGCATTCTGTCCAATGTATACACACCATTTTCTATAAAATAAACTAAGACTGAGATCTCCATTTCTCAGGAACTAGAAGTATTGCTAAATTCACAAATGTCATTGCAAATAATAAAAAATATGTTAGTACAATGAAAAGATTAATAAATATTTTTTTTAGAAAGGGTCGCTACGTTATGAGCTGCTACTTGAGCTTTGTACAAACTCACAGGGAAAAAAAATCCATTCTTCAAAAAGTTGTTACAGAATTGTTTCATTTTCACTGTATTTTTACTGTTCAGCTTCAATTGTACTGAGCAACCTTGAATTGCAAAAGTTAGTTTTTGAAGTCCAATTTCAGACTGAGCAAAGTCTATCAAAAGATTTTCATGAAGTCCCAGATTGCCTGCCTTCCTGTAATGGTGTGGTTCCCATACAGCACTGTGCCATAATTACCTCTGTTTAAAATGAGAAACCAACTCTGTTTAAACACTTACTGTCACTTTAAGATCTTAAACAAACTACACTGCAGTCATGGTACTGTACACATCAGGGACGTGACTACCATCTCTTTTAAAAAGCAAATCAACTCCATTTAATTCCTGCTTGGATCTAGACATCTGGAATCAGTATATACAGGAGGAAGAATCACACAGCTGCAACTGTATAAATATTTTTCTTACCAATTCCCTGCCAAGAGCATCTCAAAATTGTAAGATCAATTTCACAGACAAGAAATAAAATTAAGGTCACACATGTAGAAAAGCTTTTAGAATTTGGGTACTCATATTTGGTGTGAAAGCTATTCCAGGGCCAACATACAGTCTCATCTTGGATCAAAATTTTTCAGATTTTGTTTCCTGTGAACTTCTGGGGCAGAGCCAGTGCCTCCTTAAACTGGCATAATGAATATCACTGATTTTATCATAAGAATTTCTGGCATCCACTTCAAATAACAATCCAGCAGACAACGCACATTCCAGCTTGAGTTATTAGGATTAAAACAGGAACCCCTTTCTATTGATATACTCCTTCCAACAAGGGTTATCTAAGCAATTGCCAAACCAATTGCAGTTGATTACAGCATGATGATGCATAGATTCCTAGGTATATTTGTTAGCTGAAAATACTGCAGCAAATATAAGTCTTCAGAGGTTTGATTTATAAATAAGCTCTAGAATGCCCTTTTGATTCAACACAGTATAAAGTATCTGGAACCCATAAAGTATCTGGAACATTATTTCTAGATTCAGAACACTAGGAGAGATTGATTTTTTTGTTCACCTGCAGCCAAACAGACTGCATTCTGCCTTCTCACACAAACTCATGATACCTGTAATTTCATTACAGAAATTAATACATATGGTCATCTATCACTGATGCACTAAAAAATTCATTCTTCCCCCTCCAAATCTGCTAAGCCAACATAAGTAAAAGGTTAACCACAGAAGCCTGCAAAAGTGTTGTGTGTACAGTCAAACAACTACATCAAGTATCAGTGGCACCAATTCTTTGGCACTTAATTCTTTGCATAATCACACTAATCAAAGTTTGGGGCTTGGTTTGGTTTTGTATTGTGGCTAAACAAAATTGGAAAGTATCGCCATTCCAGAGACTGCTCCATATTTAGGAACTTGCGATGGCTTTGCTACACATACACCACCATTCACAAAGGAGCAAAGCTAGGGAAGGATGTCACAGTATCAGACCTCAATAAAGACACACTGCAGCTCAAACCTTAGGCAACACAAATTGATACACTGGGCTGTTTAGCAGGGAAGAGCATAATTCGTAGCATACAAGTGATTCCAAGTTCTCCTCCTGAAGTTTGTGAACTATTATGCTTCTAAGATCATACTCAGCACTGATCCTACAAAGCTGTTGCTTTTTGCTCCTTTCAAACAATTAGTCACATTAGAGTTTCACTTTATAAGGTTTAGAAAAACCTTTCTGAATTCACACACCTACTTACTGTGCAAGTTTGGCCCTGACAATCGACACAGGTCATCTTCATCAAGTCCTTCTCGTAGATTCCAATTTCTTGTATCAAATGCTTTATATAGCATCACACAAGATGCTTAACACCAACACTTCTATTAAAGCTATTCTGGTCACCTGCAAACACAGACAACTTAAGAGTCTGTTCCTAAACTTCATCCTCAAAGGTTTTGCCTCTTCATAACCCACTTCTTTGCAACCATTAACTACAGCAAATCTATTACAAAAGATGAGAACTTAAACAAAATCTTGAAAGAGAGGTGCTTCAGCAAACAGTAATGTGAAGTGACAATAGTAATTTTGAAGAATTAAGGTCAGCTGGACAAGATGTTGCACTTCCACAAAGAAATAATTTACAAATCACATGCAACTGTGGCAGCAGGGATGACTGTACAGACTGCGAGTTCAGCAACACAGGGCTAAACAGCAGGAACCCTGCAAGTTTTCAAGGGGCAAAGCATGATATAAGCTGTGACTAAAACCGGTTTCACATTCCTTGCCTCACTGAACTCTGACATCAAGTAGCATTTTAAATAATCATTCAGAGCTGTGAAAATCACTTGTCAGTACTTCAACTATCCTTAAAATAAAAGTTTTAGTTTTGTTATCACAGTCTTCTCTAGGACTTTGATAGTTCTCTTCAACAGTTTTTGCATATTTTAGTCTAATCACCACAAGTAAATGGCAGTATGCTGCTCAAGGCAGAGTACCAGCAGTCTACCAGCAGCTGGAAACGGTGTGAGCAGTGAAGTATAGGGATGATGATGCTGGAATTCAGACACCCTTCCAGCAGATTTGCTTGCTGAACCTTTTTAAATGTAAGATTCCTGTCAGCCCATGTCTTTAGCCTGTCAAGGTCCCTCTGAACAGCAGCACAGGCATCTGTGTCATCCACTCCTCCCAATTTTACATCATCTGTGAACTTGCTGAGAGTGCCCAGCATCCCATCACTCAGGTACTAATGAAAATAAACAGCCCAGGCTCTACAGCCCTAGGGCACACCACTGCTAACTGGCCTGCAGCTGGGCTTTGTGGCACCACTCACACCCCTTTGAGCCCAGCATTTCAGCCAATTTGCAATCCCTTTCCCTGTCTACTTAGCTAGACCAGATGGTGAGAGTGTTATGGGAGACAATGACAGAAGTACAAAGTCCAACAGTACAAACTTCTCTTTTCTCCTCCACCAACCCAGTCATTTTGTCACGGAGGGCTGCCAGGTTGGTCAAGCATGATTTCCTGTTCTTGAAGCTACAATAACTATTGCTAATCATCTTCATGTCCTTCTTATGTTTGGAAGTGGCTTCTCAGGAGAATTTACTCCATCATCTTCCCAGGGATCTAGGTGAGGCTGAACAGTCTGCAAATACCCACACCCTCCTGCCCTTCTTGGAGACAAAAGCAACACTTGCATTCTTCCAGTCCTCAAGAAGAGTCTTGTATTATCTCAAATCTTTCAAAAACAATTTAGAGTGGTTTTGCTATGATATCAGCTCTCTACCTACTAGTAGGTACATTCTATCAGTTCCCATGGACTTTCTTGTGGATAGCTTTTTAAAATGTTGCCTTCCTTGGTTCTTCTCTACTGAGGCTAAATCTTCATTGCTCCAGACTTTCCCACTAGTCTCTAAGCCTGGAGCTCCAGATGACAAATCCTACAATAAAGACCAAGGTAAAAAAGACATCTAGTACCTCAGCTTTTTCCATGTTTTCCTTCATCTCCCTGTGGCTGGTCATGTACTTGCAGAAGTCTTTCTTGATGCCCTTCATGTCCCTGAACGCCTACATGAAAACTGAGATCCAAAGCCAATCCCAGTCACACCTCTTCCATTCCTCATGCACACACAAGCAGGAGGGGCAGTGAAGTTCAGATTCAAAAAAGGGTAAAGTAAGGGAAAAGGCACTTCTTGAAAAACTTCATACTGGGCCTATTCTAACTTAACCATTGTACACAGAAAACAAGGAAACCATAATTAACTGCAAATTGCCTCTCTGCTCTGCTTAACATTATGACACAAGTATCATACTAATGATGGCTAAGCTTGCTCCTGCAGTCAAAAATAGAGCATGACTGACAGATGTGATATGCACTGGAATGAGCATGATTAGACAGTGACACAGCTGTCTTCTCAACAGTAGCACAACCTCTGTTTATAACTGTGATGAAAGTGAATTGTTACTTTCAGGAAATCTAAATTATGCATCCTGGTGGTTATATATTCTGTATTTTACATTATACAGCTCTTTCATCTTACGTATTAACTCATACCTTACAGCCTGCCCTGCATTTCTAGGGCAAGACAACATCATACACGTGTCAAGAGGCGAAATGTTATAACCAACAATTTAAACAACTCACTAGTTCTGGACAGTATGCATCAAAGATCTCTGACTCTACATGGTAAATGACTGAACTACCGAGCATATACCAAAGCCAGGTTTATTCCACAGGATAGTGGATGCTGCACTCACATGCAAAGGGTGATAAAAGCAGTTCTGTCAATTGGAATCGTACTTTAGGTCAATTGGCTGGTTTAAACAAAGCATGTGAAACAAACAGCAGCAGTAAAAGCGTAGAGAAGCAGAGACTAGCTGGTATTAGTAGTCTGACATGTGTCAAGACAAAAACAATATCTTTACACTTATAAAAAGTAATGTATTCCCAAACTTCTGTGTGTTTTAAAATAATAAATTATTTCAAACCTAACTAAGGCTAGGTTAGCAACTAAGAAGGATAAACAAAATCTAATTTTGTAGAAGTCCAGATACACTTTAGTAAAACCAGCTAGAGGCATTCCAGCCACTCTACCACTGTGTGATATGAGGCAATTCTTAATGGCACAAGGAGTCTAAACATCTGTAAAAACACCAATAAACAAAGAAAAGCTGAGGAAACCAACAGTATGTCCTTAATCAGTTCCCTCTAAATTGGTGGCTCCCTAACTGATTTAACAGGTTTTTAAAAAAGCCTTTAAACAAAACTTTAATTAAATCTATTCCAAAACAAGTACTCATTTCAGCTCAGTGCTCTAGGTAAAACTCCAGTACATTTACAAGTATAATCAGTTCAGCACAGTTCTCCCTCTTTCCTCTAAAAATACAGCTATTTATGTTTGACCCCAACCCACATTAAAACTCAAACACCCAGCATGCAGCTCTTTCACCTACTTCTTTTTCTCAACCTGATCAACAGTAGAATGGCAGATGGAGAAAAGTTGGGTATGATACCTTCAGAAAACAGTCAGAAGGGTTTTTTTCTGTCTAAGTGTGATAGTGAATACAAAGATCTGCCTGAGCAAGTGCTTTTACTATGGAAATGCACCATACCTGCACAAAAAATACCATTTTCACAGAATCATAGAACAGTTTGGGTCAGAAGAGAGCTTTTAAAGTTCATTTGGTCCAATCCCCCCCTGCAATGAGCAGAGATATCTTCAACTAGACCAGATTGTTCAAAGCCCCACCCAACCTGACCTTGAACATTTACAGGGATGGGGCATCTACCACCTCTCTGGGCAACCTGTTCCAGTGTTTCACCACCCTCAATGTAAAACATTTCTTACATATGTCCAATCTAAATAGACTCCTTCAGCTTAAACTCATTACCCTTTGTCCTGCTGCAACAGACTTTGCTAAAATGATTGTCTTGGAATACTGAAGGCTGCAATAAGGTCTACCCAGAGCCTTCTCCTGGCTGAACAATTCCAAATCTTTCAGGGGTTTAACCCATCAGATTTAAAACTCACTGGAACAGGTACCAAAACAAATGTTTAGAAGTAAAGAAGAAAGCCAAGATACTATGAAAATTAGTGCTATTTATTTAAATTTTTCTGATTTTCCAGTTACAACTCTAGTTCTATTAACATCCATCCATTCAAAAAGCAAAACTACATCTCTTCTCAATACATTGATTGAAAAGCCAGGTACTAACATGAGACCTGTAACATCTAAAGTATCCCTAAAAGCCAGGACACTCAGAGCCATGTCCCTGTTGACACAATTCTGACCAAGCATTTGAAAGCCTGCTTTGAAACAGCAAAGTTATCACACCACTCAGCCTTTCATACATCTAAAAAGGCATCTGAGCATGGAAAGCAGAGACTGCTTGCATCTCTACATGTTATTTCTGCCCACACCAAAGAAGAAGTGTGATCAACTGACAAGAAGCCAAGAAGCAATTTTATTAAAATATTTTAATTTTCTTTTTTTTTTTTCCCAGAAACTGATGGTATTTAATAATTAACTGATATACAGGTCTGTTAAGAGTCACAGTATATAAGTTTTTAACAAAACATGCAGAAAAAAAGCTTCAGCAAAGCGAAAATCTTACTAGTGATCCATAGCTCAGACACAGCTCATCAGAGAATTCCACTTTAGAGTGGATGAGACAATGGTCCTTTACTACTCAGACTTCTAAAGAAATGGAATTTACTTTACAAAACTGAGAAACTTCGATGAACTATTATAAATTATAACTTCAATACTGTGGAACATTTCATAATATTACTTCCTTTTCATAAAGAGAATTTCTGTGTTTTTTATCAGTTCTCACCCTATTCAATAGCCACTAACAATCTTCAACCAAAAAAAATTTGTTGTACAATATATATCTGTTTATGCTATGTGAGTCTGGGAGAGAAGAAAAAAAATAAGGAAAAAATCCTATCGAGTACCTTTAGTATGAGGACTGCTTTTCCTGCTACTGGTTTTTGATTCCAGTATGCTCAAAATTGAACAAACTGGCAATAGTTTCTTATTCTATTGTATAGATACACTTTCCTTTCCTTAGGAAAGGAAACATATCCTTAATAAGGAGTTTCTCTCCAGGGCTATATCAATCATAGGTCAGACTTCAACATGAAAGCCAGCAACAAGCTCATCAAACCCTTCCTAAGCACTAAGTGGCAAGACTAACAGTGAGCACCACTAGGCTAAAATTCTCAAGGAATCTGCTTATGGACATTCCATTTTCAGAAATATTCATATGACTAGGATCATGCTACTAAATATTACAATTAAAGTCCCCACCAGGTCACCTGTCCGCATTAAACTGCACCTAAGCATCTTGTGTCATCTGTACACATCTGCTGAGAAAACAACCAGCACTTAACGTTCATAAAGGAAAAACCAAAATAAAAGGCCTTCAGGGGCTGAATAATGAAATTTTGTGCTAGCTTTCCCAATGCTGGTTTCCCAAATTGCTGGTTTCATTATGGTTTCAGAATCTGAAATTTCAAGATCAATATAAGCAGAACAGGAAAATTTAAATCAATCTTTGCAAAATACTAGCTTAGAAATGAAACAAAGAAACTATGACCCAAATGCACATATTTTACATTATGCTGGTTACCACTGAACGAGAAAAACTGGTTTGCCCACATGGACAAAAGAACAGTATTACTCACCCAACTCATGTTTCCCTAATTCAACTTTACCAAAATGAACATGCTCTTTAGTCTATTCTTGAGGAAAGCTTTGTGACTGTACAAAGCGGTCCTACAGTTTCATTACAAAAATGCAAAGGGCAGAAAATGGCAACAGTGGTCAGGCAGCATATACTGAGACCACGTATGAGCTAAAAAAGCCACAATGCCAGCGTATCACTACAGATCAGTACTTAAAACAGTTGAAAGGTTTGTGTGATAGCTGAATATTTGAAAACTTTTGACCCCACCAACACTTTTGGGAACAAATGCTGTCAAGATGCAACACTGTAGCAGTCATACAGAACCCCACCTTCTTAAGCATCTCTGAACTTCCATAACAATCTCCGCGACAAAATATTTATTTAGATACTTCTGAAATTTCATATTATAGTTATAATTTTGTGGTGGGCTGACCTTGGCTGGACACCAGGTGTCCACCAAAGACATTCCCATCACTCCCACTCCTCAATTGGACAGGGCAGAGAAAATACAGCAAAAGCCTCTTGGGTCAAGGTAAGGACAGGATCATCAGTCACCAATTACCGTCATGGGCAAAACAATCTTGACTTGCAAGTCAAGTTTGTTTAGAATTTAATTTATAACCAATCAAATCAGAGTAATCAGAGTAGGACAATGAGAAACATCTTTCTCCCTACTTCAGCATGGGGTCTCTCCCACGGGAGATTATCCTCCATGAACTTCTCAATGTGAGTCCTTCCCATGTTCTGCAATTCATGAACCCACTGCTCCAGCAGAAGTCCCATCCACAGGGTACAGTCCTTTAGGAACAGACTGCTCCAGCAGGGGTCCCCTGTGGGGTCACATGTCCTGGCAGCAGACATGCTTCAGCTAGGCTTCTCTCCCAGTGGTCCACAGGTCCTGCCAGGAGCATCCCCTAGCACAGGCTTCCCATAGGGTCACAGTCTCCTTTGGACACCCACCTGCTTTGACGTGAGGGTCTCCAGGGGTTCCAAGTGATGTCTGCTTCACCTTGGACCTCCACAGACTACAGGGACCCAGCCTGGCTCACCACAGTCTTCACCCACAGGCTGCCAGGGAATCTCTGCTCCAGCACCTGAGGCCTCTCCTGGCCCTCCTTCACCGACCTTGGTGACTACACAGCTGCTTCTCTCATATGCTCACTCCTTTCTGCCTGCAATTGCTCCCACACAGAAACATTTTTTTCCCCTTATTAAATCTGTTATCCCACCACTGCCCAGGCTTGGCCAGCAGTATCTCCACCTTGGAGCCATCTGGCACTGGCTGTGTCAGACATGAGGGGAGCTTCTCACAAGCCACACCTGAGCTCTCCCTGCTACCAAAACCCTTCCATGTAAACCTAATATATTATTGCATAAAACTTGAAGACGACCTAAAAAGGAAAATTAGTGTTAGTATTTATGCTCCATTTTTAGATATGCTTGGCTATGAAGGGTCTGCTTCAGCCCTCTCTCCCCTGCCTCCTTTCTCATCTCAGTAACATAATTCTTCAGCCTTAGATGTAAAACATCACATTGAAATGTCTTCAGAGTTACGTATTACTAGTTTTATAAAAAATATTTATATAAATATTAGTCCTAAACGACTTCATTACCCATTTAAAGACACTACTTTTTATAGACATTTTATTTCAATAAATTAAATAAATAAAAAAGCTAGTTGCAGATGAATCAAGCTTTTTAATTCATCTATGTCTATATATAAACAGAGGCAGAGGGGAAGAGTTACTATCTGTTTGTTTTAGAAACAACACATGTAGCATTCCAAGGCTGTTCATAAAAATTCTTGTGTGTGTGCAATGTATGGAGCCACCTCTGAGCCTTGCTAATGGGGTTTTGCATACAACAGGCTTAAAAGAATCCTCCAAGGTATCCACTCATGGCAAGTAGCTATTTTCAGGTACAGTTCATAGGATATTCAATTATGTTGGATGATGAAAAGTTCTTGCCATTCTAACAAAAAAAAAATTAGGGGTTGCACTGTTCTTCCCCAAATTCATCCAGTAGGGACCAAGATTTATCAGTAAAACCACAGACCAAGTCCACACTTGCTAAAAACAGAAAATGACAGCAGCTGGCATCATACTATCATACACTTTTGTGATGACAAGTGTCAGGTTTTCCTTATATTTAACTCATTGTCATCTTTCATAACAGCCTCCTCTCAAAGGAGAAAAGATGATACACACACACACACACACACACACACACACACACGGAGAAGGCACAATTACCTCACACAATAGTCACTTCTCAGCTCTGCCAGGTATTAGCTACAATAGTCAGGCTGTTAATTCCCTACTGCCTTATATTACAGTTTAACTGTATTTGGCTTTAATTAAATAAGAAAACAAAGGTTTTTAACTTTGTGTTTTTCTGTAACCTGAATTTATAGTAACAGTTTAGCTTTGCATCAAATCCAAATTTGAGTTTGAGTTACAGAGGTCTTTATGCATACCACATTTCTCTCTTCAAAAAGCAGATAGGAAAGACAAAAGCTCTTGAGTGGGAGGAAGCAACAGAGAAAGAGAGGAATGTATCAGCTTGCCAAAAATGTGCCACAGCCTCTACAATACAATGCTAATAATTCTGCCTAATGCAAATGCAATAAAGTTCAGCATTTCATATCCAGAGTCAATCCTTTTCCTATTACTGGACAAAAAATACACTATAGATTTATTTTTTTTTTTTAATGCTTTAAGAATTACTCATTTTGCTATTCCTTTAAATTGAAGGCTGGCTGAGGTTTCCAACATTTTTTCTGAAACTGCTTTCACATGTATTGCACAGAATACTATTTTAAAGACTCTGGATTGCTTTTTCTGGCTTTATTTCTGAAAGTTTTGACATAATTTTGCACCAAAAAAAAAAAAAAAAAAAAACAAACCCACTGAAGTATAGCAGCTTTTTCAACTTCTTCACAAAAATGAGCATAATACAATACTAAACTTCATTTTCCTGATAGCTACTTTGAGAGTTCATTTAAACAACTTAGACTGATTTGAAGCATATTCTATGCACTATTTGGAGTGCATATAAACTAGTTCTTACCTGGTAAAGAGGAAAGGACAGGTTTTGACTTGTGCAATTCAGTCATAACCACACCACAGAAATATTTCATATCCTGCTTTTTACATTGTAAGAACTTTTACATTCAGAAAATAAAATACTTTTAGAAGGAACAGTCCATGTATTCTCATGTTTGCTTCACATCTTGGAAGCTCTTGCAATGTCCATACTAGCTATTCAGAAAGTAATGGAAGGGCTGCTAAACTCATTTGTAACCCATGGTTTCTGACATTACTAATTTGAAAATTAATCAGATCATATAATACAGTAACTAACTCTTTCTTTTCTCTCTACTCAGATGTCTCCAGACCTCCATAATACAATTATATGTCAAATAAAGAATGAAGTGCAATCTCACTATTTCTGTCACAAGTTCTGAGCTTCTGTCCCAAGAACCACCATAACCACAAACTAACCTCTAGGGAGTTAAATAAAGGCATATAAACCCCATAAAATTTAGCTGCATAATCTTAATTTCAATTGGGTTAAATGCTGACCTACCTATGTGATCAATTAAGTGGATTAACAGGTAAATAGAAGTCCACAAGGTAAAGAAGATGCTTCTTTTTTCTATTTGTGTCCAGCAGAGATTAGTGTTATGCTTATGCACTTATGTCTGCAAAGAAGAATATTCGACAGCATAATCTGCCAGTATCAGAAATTGACAAATTCAGAGGTAGCACTAAAGGACAACTTATGGTGACAAATTCCTTTCAGCAGTAAAATTATTTCAATATGGCTTATGACAAGATCATAAGATAAGATCATGTATACACAAAAAAAAGAATATAAACTACACTAGAGACTACCGTGAATTCTAGTTATGCTGGTAAGAAAGTGAGGACAAGGTGAGTATTTGATGCTGCAAGAGACAGAATAAATTACCTCAGAACACACAGGCTGGGAAAGCCATTGACAGGTCTCCTTTAACCCCAACTGATACTTACAGTTCAGGTGCCCCGCCCACATTTTAAGAGAAGCTCATCCCACCCCCACACGTACATGAAAACTGAGTTCTTATATTTTGCTTAACTGACTTCTGAAGTAGAAAATAAAGCTACAACTAGGTCATAATCTAAATAACAAAGACTTCAAACTTATTTTCATCTTTTGGTTTCTCCTGCTAGATCAAGTACCTGGCATTTGATGAACATTTGTAGCTTATTCTTAGACACTGGAATAATTTGCCAAAGTACATGAGGAGAATCCAACATTTGAAGTTTAAAAAAAACTAGAGCGTGATTTACAGCATAAGTTATAGTTCAAATAAAACATGGACTTGCTATTTTAGGTGAACCTGTATTGCATCAAATTTCTAACTAGAAAATAATTTGACCTAGTAGATGATTTACCATAGCCAACACTGGCGTAGTTCAAAATGGTGCACCAAAGGAAAAAAACCAAGCAAAATAAGAAAAGAGATCCTCAGTGTAAGCCTTACCTCAACATCAGGAAATTAAACGAGAGAGTGGATATCTGCATGCCAGAGACAAGACTGGTTGCATTTTACAGCTGACATCTTTCTCTCTCATAAAAAAGGGGAGATGCTGGGGTGGCGAGCACATGGAGAGACAGGCTAAAAGAGAGATACCAATCCTAACGCCTCTAAGCTCAGTGCACTCACCATGGTATGCTTTTATATAAGCTAACACACATTATCTAAAGAGAAGAATACTTTTTAAGAAGTGCTCAGAAAAAATAAGAATTAGACAAAAATTTCGGTCCTACTATGGGCCAAGTTCATTAATATCATCTACCCAAACAAACTTGGCTGGACTGCCTAAGTAAGCCCACGTATTCAATATGGTATCAGAGTCCTTACATCACACGAAGGAACTCTGTACTTTACTATCTGGACAGGGAATTTCATAAAGGCCAACCCTTGGGGTGTGCTTGGCACAAGCAAAAGCCAAATGTAGCTAGCTCAGTATTTGCACTCTAACCTGAATAACAAAACTATAAAGAAGGGGCTCAGTTAGACAATATTTTAACAGAATAGTATTCCAAATCCTATACTAATTTAAACAGAACTCTGCCTGTGACTCAAACCTTAGGCTAAGACACTCTTCACTAGAAGTCTAAGCATTTTTCTTTGCTGCTGTTTTGGATTTTTGTCCCTTTTTTTTTTTTTTTTTAGTTACTCAGAGTATACTTGGGACAGATTAATTTAGAGATGTGCTAAAACATATTCCACACCACTGAGCTTTATAGAGCTATGGGAATGAAAGCTGCATCCTACTGATAAAGAAATATTACTCTTTTAACTCCATTAGGATGAAGAAGAGATACCACAAGGCAAAGTTGGGGTTTGTTTTCTTTCCCTCCAGAGACAGGAAAAAAGTTACAGCAGCTACACTGTCTAAAAGTGGACAAGTCTAAACTCAAGACCAAATTTTGTACAGCCCCACTGTTTGCAAACAATCAATACACAGAGACAAACTCTCATTACCCAAGAGAAAGGCAAGCTGAGCTATAACAAAGCCTGGGACCCACCCAAGTAGAATCATCCCAAATCCACAACCCAAAGCCAAGCAGCTACAGAGCTATGTCACACCCTACCTCTTCCTCATAGCCAGCCTGGGTGCAGCACCAGCCCCACACCAACTCCCCAGCACTGGAACTACTTTGGGAAGTGCTTCTAAATATGGCAGCCACTAATGGTCCAACCTAGCAGGACTGAGCTAACAGCAACTTGTAGTTGATCTTTTCAGAAAGAAAAACCTACTGCCTGCAAGCTCAGCTTTTTACTCCATCTGCACCAACAACATCATTGAGAGGGTATAATTTTTTTTTTTAATTTTACAATTTTTCAGCGTTGACAAAATTGCTTTCACTTGGAACTTCATGGTCAAGTATAATTAAGGTAGGTAACACAACCCAATGAGAGAAGGTAAACTGCAATCTTGCCAATGAAAGCAATTGTTTCAGTACAGCTACATACATTTTTGGGAATCAAATGGTAAATGCTAAATTAAGTCTGTCTTTGCTTTTCTAGTTTGTGACTTTATTAACACCAACAGCTTTCCCTAATACCATAGTTTATCTTCTAGGCAGACTTCAGGGACTAAATTTAAAACACATTGCACTGATTACTAAACTGCATTTCACAATTCCCTTTGGATCTTGGCAACATTCTCTCCCAGTTATTAAAGCAAATCTTTCAAACACTTGATCCATTATACTGAGAGTTTCAAAGAAATTGATGTCTGCCTTCATTCAAACAACTAAAGAAGAAAACAGACAAGATTTCTTTAATGCAGATGTAAGTGAACACTTGTATGTGACTGGAACTTGGCACTTTTAATTGTTAACAATTACTAGACCTTATCTTAGTCCTACTTCATCAGAATATACATTTTTATGAACACTCAGTTTAGCAAAGTGAAGGAAATGTGAAAATTCAGCCCCTTCTGTCCTGAACACCTCAACTATCTTCAAGTGCGAGAGCACAGCAGAAGTGATCATGAATAAATACAATCACTTTTCTCCACCGCTATTGTCCAGTATGTCTTGGCTACCTGTACATATTACCTTTCTGTGAAGGACAAACTGCCTTCACAACCAGTTACTCTAAAAGGAAAATCTACTTTCCAAGTCTGCACATTTTAGATTTAAATTCTACTGATAAATTCAGTGTTTTCACAGCAAATTTCTTTCTCCAAGAATGCCAGATATAAGGATACCAAATATCAAACTGCTTCAGTATCAGCACATTACCCAGTCTCCAGACATACATATTCTTTTCACTATATAGCTATTATTTTTAAGTTCCATTTTGTGACTGAAAGCTGTACTAAGGCAGAAGACTAATACAAAGCTTCTCTAAAGATGAAGACTTCATGTTTGTTTGGTAGCAGTTCTAAAACAATGACTTTTAAAATTATCTTACCCAAAAAGCAAGCCCTTTTCTTAAAAGCTGATGTTACCTGTTGCTAAAAGGCTTTTAGTGCTTCTAACACTCTTTTTGGGTAGCATCAGCTTGCTTTCAGCCTCCTATAGTCAGAATAGAAACACCAAATATCCTCTAAGAACAGTCAATAGGCACTTGTGGTTCACACTGCCATCATCCCAGTAGAGCTGAGGCTCAGTGGACAAACTGGAAATGGCCATTTTTCCATTTCTACTGCTACCAACTGACCCAAGATTCTCTCTTAGCAACCAGGATGAAACTGCCTTTAGAGGAAGGATTCCTACAGACTTCATATTTTAAGTCTTGTTAGTTGAAGAACATTACTCATTTTCAGTCATAGTTACTTTCCATTTTAGCCAGCATTTAAGAATTATGTTGTCTGCTTCAGTGGATATATCTTCACTCTCAGTAAAGCCAATGACAGAGGATTTCCGTGTGTTTAGCTGTTTTAACACAAATTCTAATTGTTATATTAATAATGAACAGTACTGAATTTGTAAGCATGAAAAGCTTCAGTCGACATGACGGAACTAATTGCAAAATGAAATTACAGACTTGTGACTTGTCGTAACTGTGAGATCCTTCCCTCACTTTTGTATCCAGAATTTATTTTAAAAGAATCAAAGTAGATATTGTGGCTCCAGAATCCATTTAAAAAAAAAAGACACAGAAGCTTTGCAAATCACCTTTATTTAAATAGATAGTCCTCACCATGTACTTAAAACCCCTAGTTACTTAATTTCTTATATTTATTTTCTCTCCTTGAAGTATCTTTTGAACACACCCTTTTTGTCTTCAGGAACTACTGTATTTTTTAACCCCTGAAAATGAAGGGAGAAAAAAATAAAAAGCTCAAACTTAAAATAAAACTGTGGGAGGAAGAAAAGACTTGTTCTACACCTGCCTCAGCCAGGATCGCTGTTTTTGTAATGTAGCGTGGGACCCGAGAGCCACGAGGCAGAACCTACCTTGAACAGCAAGAGTTTTAAAGCAACCCAAACCTTTACTCATGGTCTGAGTAATTCTTAGGTGCAGACACCATTATCTTCGTACTAATGAAACAAGCCACCTAATGGAAAATAACTGTGCACTGACTTCTCCAGTACTTCTGAAGAAAATCTTCCCTTGCACAATTTAGTCAGC
This sequence comes from Lonchura striata, assembly GCF_050655825.1. Classification (NCBI taxonomy): domain Eukaryota; kingdom Metazoa; phylum Chordata; class Aves; order Passeriformes; family Estrildidae; genus Lonchura; species Lonchura striata. The sequence goes on along the minus strand of NC_140707.1, from coordinate 38,259,249 downwards.
CTGTAGGTTAGCAATCACTCTGAAACCAGAACCTGATCTTTGAGCTACAGCAGCAAAGAGCAGCAAAGTCCTCCCGAAAACACTCAGAAGAAGGGTGCTGGTCAAAAGGCACAAGAACTGGAAACCATACTCAGGTAAAAGCTTCCTCTTAGGTTCTGCCTGCTTTGAGCAAGCATACAGAAAGAAGCAGGAAATGTTGTTTCATCTTCTCAGTATGAAAATGTGCCTTTCCAGGCTACGATCTATCCTTTCAAGTTTTCTACAAGTTTTAAGCTTTCCCACTTGAAGAATAATGGAAAAGCAGGTTTGACAAGAAGAAAATTAATTTTTTTCATGATCAAGTTTTATGAAATAAGTAGAAAAAAACCTTTAAATATCAACTATAAAAAGGTGGACTTCATCCAGACTAGTCCAGAATCAAACAAAAGCTGCTCTCCAAAAGCCTCACACAAGTGTTTCCACTAATATGCATTCTCACTTTGAACTCTCAGCCTTTTTCCCATTTCAATTTCTGTAAAGCTCTTCACTTTGAAGCAAACCTGTTCATATTTATAGTGAAAAGCCTCTTCTTAGGGAAGCTGCATTGGAACACAGAACCTGAAATAATGGCTAGTTAGAATTAAACCACAAAACTAGCTAGACTGAAAGTAACTCAAAGACAATTCATTCTCACTATATAATTTAAGAAAATCAAATTAGTTACATAAGTAATCACTTCAGGAGAGAAGATGTCAGCTAATAACTTAGATTATCAATCACCTTAATTACCCTAACATTTCCTTTGTATTAAATACTGCTCAAAGGCAACCACTACTTATAGGTTTCCTCAGGCTCAGACTTCTCTGCAGCTCTTTTCTTTAGTTGTATCTGTAGGGCTATCTCCACACCTAAGCACAAGTCTCACACTTCATTTCACCCAGGCCACTCTGACACCTGTCAGCAGCACACTAGTGCCCATGTACAAGCTATTTCACAGAGATGAAGGCACCAAGGAAGTCAAAATAAAAAAACAAAAAACAACATGTTCAGAAAAAAATGCAAGAGTTGCTTGCCAAATTAAGAAGGAATTTTTATCTTATGCCCTAGCAGAACAAGGACAAAATACCCAAATCTGTTTTGTTTATCACAGATAAGCCTCCGATTTTAAAAATCTGAATGCCTGTCCATACATATTTATTAATTACTAGAATAACTGGTAAAGGTTCTCCTGAAGTACAGAATAGCCATTTTTTAAGACATTGTAATACAAATAACCCTTCATTTCTTTAGACATAAGAGTTGTCCAACACACACACACAGCTTATTGGATCAGCTTGAGAACATTAACACACAGGAGACCTGACAACTCCATTAGGCAAAAAGAGTCAAATCACAGCTGTGCCCCAGCAAGTAAGTTGTCAATTTAGTGTCACACACCAGAATGAAGGGGGTAGGGAGAAAAGTATACACTCATTTCTCACAATTGACCATTCCTACTACAGTTTATGCACAACTAACATCCCATTAGTAAATTACAAATACTATCATATTTAGAGGATTTTAAAACAAACAGCAGGAATAGATTACAGTGTCTAAATGGCAAAAGCATCCAGGCTTTACAATAGCACACACAGTTCTGCATCCATAATAAAACTGAATTTACAACAGTTATGTTGGGAAGTGACAGTTGACAGTTTTGTTGGGAAGTTTGGAGCAAAATTAATTTTAATAATCAAACTACGCATAATTCCATTAAGATTTTTCTAGATCAGATGTCCACATCACCAAAATAAAAGTGGGAAGCAATGTGTTTCAAACCTTGCTATTTTACTGCCTTTTTAAAGTCAGACCTGCACACCGAAAAGTTCAATCACCATTCTTCAGAGAAACAGGAGAATTTAGACTAACAGAGTCAGAAAATTCCATAGAAATGGTAAGGATAAAGTACCAAAGTATAGCTGAATAAACACAGCAGGCATCTTTATCACAAAAGCAGATCAAAGTGTACTTAATATTCAGCTTCTTCTCCCAGCTTATATGGAACATGCAAGTTTACTTCAAAATAACTTCTACAAACAGTCATTACTTGGCATTTAACATCATGGAGTATTACAGAAAGGTTGGCTGGAGCAGACTGAAATTAAAATATTTCCTCCTACCCAAATAAAGTTTCCTGAATATATAATCATGGAGCATTTTGTTCATGGTTAAAATTCTTTAGCTCTTCCATAAATACAAGGTGTTTATCTCCCTAAAAATTGGCAATGCTGATTCATTTTCCAGCTAATTAAACTCACTTATATTTTGTTTCCTTTACAAAGGCTATTTAAATATTTTTTTCTAAAAACTCCGTGCTCTTGGCAGACTCTGGGGACTAACAGCGTGATAATCGGCTACAATGTTCCCAGTCCAGATGTGGGCACCTGGTACTGCTACAGCCTTTTGCTAAGAAATAAGTTACTGTTTAAAGGATGCTTCACTTAGAACACAGTAACAGAGTGACCACGTCACAAGTACTGCCTGTAACATGTTAGATACAGTGAAATGCTGGTTCTACATCTTTAACAAGTGAAAGATGGAATTCTACAGATTACACTAAACAGTTGAGGCAAGTTGCTGCACCTGCACTCCCTGGTGCCTCAGGGTTTCAAAGGAAGAAATACAATGCAGCCTATCTGAAAGCAAGAGCTGATTAAATGAAAACATTTTGGAAACTAACATATGCATGCTTATTTCCATTAAAGCATCAGTCTCAAAAAATCAATGCTCAGCGATCTCTGCAAAGATGGCTCTTGAAATAGACAAGGTTTTGTAGGTAGACTACATAGACAAAAGCTGCTTCCTCCTTCCCCAGAGAGGCAGCAAGAGCAGTCAGCAAGAGGGTGAGATGAAAACACAAATTAAGGGACCACAAGTAATAACCTCCTTCCTCTCACAGCCTAAACTTTGCCATTGCTCAAGGTTCTGTGTAAGTGAAATTCTCTAATGGACCTGTTCATATGCAAGCCCAGCACTTGTTCCCTCTAATCATGGCTGTGCAGTTCACCCCTATCCACATAACACTAACTTACTGCCACTTGACCAAGCAGCCCTCATTTAGAGCAAAAAAAAACACACCAAGAGGAGAGTGTTACATCCACACACTAAAGAGAGGAAAAAAAAGTCCCCAAGTCAGTCACCACTAATTCCACCATTCTCACTTCCTTGAGAAGGGGCCCTCACAACTGGGCTAGAGGGCTATGCTTGCCCTTGGCCCAATTCTCTAGTCCAGTACATCCTTTATTTCCCTTTTTTTTTTTTTTTGTTTTTTTTTGGTTTTTTTTGTGTGTGTGAGGAGCACCTTCAAAGTGATGCTATGAAACATTTTCCCCTCAAAAAAAAAAGTTGAAACACTGTACTTTCACAAGGGTAGCTCCTTTTTTGTTTACTACTTTGTGCAACCTGCCCTCTCAAAACACACAAACAACTTCCTTTGCTCAAAAATCACCAGCATCCTACTTCCAGAGGGAAATCGAGCTAAGTTAAACTATCTGTAAATTATTTTCTCTATTCCCTCCACTGGAGAACTTTAATTATGACTCACATTTAAAAGAAGCTTGCAGGAGGTGGCTATGCCAACCCCACTGCCCAGTGCTCCCCTAGTTCCCATTCTTCCTTAGACAGCATTTCCCAGACCACTTGGAGCCAATCCAGCTCACCAAAGCAGCCGAAAATACCTTGTGCTGGTTTCATTGAATGGTTACGGTATATGAGAAAATCAAATACAAAAGGCACAGCAGAAGTACACAATGGACAGTGAGAACAGTTATTCCAGAGGCAGCAATCAGGTTAAGAGTTCATAAGCTAGCCTGGGTCATACTTAAGATATCCCCACTAGTGTCACTGTCAGGATCAAAACCACTTGTTAGTGAACAGACTGGCTTGGGATACACGTTTGAGCTAACAGCTCATCCCCTTGTCTGCTTCTCTGCATGTCATAACCCTGACTAGCGGCGCATGTGTTAGAAAGAATAACCCATTAACCACAGAAATGTTTTCAACTTCCAAGGAGGCACACAACTATAAATCCCAAGGGTTATAAGCTATAAAGTAAGAGGACTTGAGTCTAGACTCTTATTTTCTACACTAAGCAGTAAATACCCTTTCATTTCCATGAGATTCTTCCATGTCTAACTTTCCACCATACACAGGAGAACTAAAACATGATTCACTTGGAGTTTGGCATAGCAAGAACCTAAATGTTAACATGGAAAAATTTAAGTCTTCTGGATTTAACCACAAATAACCCATCACTGAATACATCTGTAGAACAAAACAAAAATTAAGCCAGATCTCACAAGTCTGCCTTTCACTACTAGAACCTGCATCTTTCACCTTGAAGTTTCTACGGAAAGAGATTAAGGAAAATTGAAAAATAAATTAAAAAAAAAAAAAGTAAAAAGGAAAAGAAAACAGCAGGGGATCCATGAACTACCTTCCTTCTCAATGAACCTGTGCTGCATCATTAACCATTTCCTGTGTATCATGAGAATTCTATTTTGATCAAGTCCCTCACATTGGATTTACTTCACTGATTTCACAAAATTACACAATCTGCTACTGCCCTGCCTTTTCCCCTTTCTGATGAGCTGAATTTCTGATATTCAGATGTTCCATTAGTCTCAGTTAGAAGAAATGTTCTCTTCCTTTATTTAAGACCACTATACAATGATCTAGACTTATTACAGCGTAAAGGTGAATTTTAAGTATGTTAAACTACTCTGATCACCTTTCAGATGAAAGCCAAGTGATATTTCTATACCCAAACAGATCAGACATAAAAACCTTAAGTGGATGTGAAGAACCTCCCTAATTTTGCTGTGGACAAGACAGAGTAATGAAATATGTTACAGTCTAAACAGTAATCACCTAACACATTTTCCATGCATATGAACTTGAATGATCTCAACTCCTATAGGAAATTATAATATATATAATGTCAGAAATAATATGTATTAATGACAGTTCTCTTAGTTAAGCGCTTTGCAAATGTTATTGGGACTAAAGGCCTGTGGGGAGGACAGGGGGACACAATTTCCCATCTCCAGAAAAATAAAAACAACTTCTAAATTACATGAAAGAATTAATATTAAAACTCAGGAACTTCTGTAACCCAGTTCCAAATTTAAAACAGCAGATAATTAAGTCCCCAAAGTAAACACAGAATTATGACATACCTAATTTAATACAGTAATGCAGCTTGTTTTAACACCTACACATAAGTGAGACTGGTCTCCATACACTGCATACCAGGATTACTAGGGGAACATTACTTGGTAAACAGCATATTGAAGATAAATATGTACTCATTACTGATACCTAATGCATCAAACTGTGTTTGTTTTTTAAAAGATGAAAACACTGAATGTGGTGCTTCTGGGGGAAAAAAAAAACTAAAAAAATCCCCAAGACCATCCTTTCTACATCCCTAAACTAATCACTGTCTTCAATAACAATGAGGTGCCCAAAAGAAGCAAGAGCTAAGAATTACCAGAATTCAATACAACTCATTGCTTAGGTCTCAAGGGCTATGAAGTCCTGAGTAGGAAGGCTGTTCACAGTTCCATGTAAACTGTTGTGCAGAGAAGCAATTCCCAGCGTGTTTCACACCAGTACCATCCCCAAATTTATGAAATGAGATTATCCCAAAAAATAGGCCTACAGCTTTAAACCAGTATTGTTTAGAGCTCCGACAGCCGTACATGCCTTAAATACTGCACCACATAGAAAACCAAGTAAAGTGCAGTATAAACCCACAATTTTTGGTCATCAACTGCATGAATTATCTATGTCCTGAAGTGTATCTGAAATCAAATCCTGGATGGAAGATGGAATTAAGACTTATGTAAATTTCAAAATATGACAGCTATAGACATTTTACACCTACCAAAGAAAAGCAGTCCCCATACTCTGAGGGTGATATAATGCAAGACTGGCAGATGCCAGTCCCTTTCCACTGAAGAAACTGGGACAACTCACAGCAGATTGATCTGGTATCTCTGTACAGAACTAGACCGGATGCAGTGTCATCTCTCATACATGAGTCAACACATCATTAGTTATTTCATGATAGCACCTATTTCAGCTGCAGCTGATCGGTTTTTAAACACATGATGTGCCTCACAGCAAAGAAATATTAGAAAGCTGAAAGACTGACTCTGAAAGGGGACAAGAAGTGCAGCATTTACCTAGACTAAACACTGAAACAGATGAACAATAAGCAATCATTTCCAGTGTAAAAGCCACATAAGACTGAAGCAAGCATGTTTGTTTATTTCTACATGTAACTGGAGCCAGAAATAATGTGTGAAGGGGAACAAAAAAACAGTCCTCTGTCAGAAAAATATTTCCCATTCTTTGTAGAAAATCTGAAGGAAGGAAGATTTTAGGACTACTCTTCTTTTCCCTAAGGTAACATTAACAAGATAAACTGTGTATTCTTGATCACCATATTAATCATTTTAGCATTTGCCTACACTCTGCCCACACCAGTCAGTTCCTTTTCTCACTTGATCTAACGCCATAAAAAATAAAGATGTCAATTTAGTTACCCCTTTATACTTGTGCTCAGATGGCTGCACAGCCTTTACTAACAGAAACTCCAACTTCTAGGGCCATTATGGAAAGGGCAGAACTAATTCAGACTGGTAGACTGTGATGTACTATGTGAGGAGCAAGAGCCAAGGCAGTGAGTAGGACCCAGTTGGTTTAAACAAAATCTTGGTATCTGCTAGAAGCAGACAACAAAACAATGTGACAGTATCTGGAGATGTCCTGTCACTGATGGATCCAAGATGTTCTCCCATCTCTGTAACAAAACCATCAGCAGCTCACATAATTGGACCTACAGATGCTTCTCTACTGAAAAAGGACAGAGCCATCACTACTTGTGCCACAGAAATCACTTATGTACCTAGAAGAAACTGTTCCAGGGAACAGCTCCTGAATGCACAATCTTCATCTCAGGCGAGATCTTTGGAGGGTGAGGGAGGCAGGTGGGCAGGACCATTTCCAAAATATACTACATCATGGTTACATTATCCGGCACCGGATCCATGTCACTTCCTTTTAGCAACAGGACACCCCCTCTGTTTGTCCTCCCTGACCCAAAGCTCCAGGGTGCTTGCAGAAGTGAAAACAGGGGCCGATCCTGCTGAAAACAAACCTGGAAAAAGCAAATCACATATTCAATTAAAGAAAGGAATATACAATCAGAGAGTCCTGGGATGTTGAACTGCAATTCAGAAGTGTAAGAAGTTTAGCTGTCATCAGACACAACTGAAGATAAGTTATGATCCAGCATCTCAGAAAATTCCAGGACACATCACATTCCAAAAAATGTTTTTTACCTCTGAATACATAATTTGGTTTTTTGAAATTTTTTTTTTTGCCTGAAATGCAGGAGAGGAAAGAGCAATACACTATCAAATCAACCAAATTCCTGCAAGTGAGAGAAAGTTTGCTACAGAAGAAGGCAAGCCATTTTGTGGAAAACTTTTTTTTTCCCAACCAAGTAATTATATTCATCCATAGCAAAACACTGCTATGAATGAATAGCAGTGGGGGAAGGAAAGAAAACCCCAAAAAGCCACTCTATCAGTAGGTATGTGCTAAAATGCAAAAAGCAAAACCAATACCACAGCTACTGAATCCTGTAAAGTCTGGTTTATGTAAGACCTTAAACTAGACAACCTAATTCTCATATTCAGATTTTCAGACTGGGTTAGGGAATTAGATGTACATTTCAACTTGAAATCTGATGGCTCAACATAAATACAGACTCTGCACTGATCAGAACTACAAGGAAGAAATTGCACAGGAACCCCAGCCCAGCCCAAAGCACTAAACATTGACTAGTACTACACTAATGATGGGTAAATTCTTTCTCGGACTTTTTAGACCAGATTAAGCCTCACAGGCTCTTTGGAAACACTGTCACATCTCAATCTTTTAAATCAAAAACAGTCAACAGAAATACCATGTTAAGCAGACCCTGACAATAAAATAGCTAGCCTTAAAAAAAAGTATATGCTAAAGGCATAGTAGTAGTAAAACACAGGAAAACGTTGGAAAATTCATCTGACCCACAGCTGAGATATGAGGAAGCTACAACCCCCAAAGCACAACCGATAGAGCTCTATAGTTCTACAGTTACAGCCACCTGTACAAATTAAATAACAACTGTCTTTTTGTAACAAAAAGTACCCACTGTTTTTTCCCCACAGAATTTAGATTAAATAAATTTGAGGAAGAAACAAATATCAGAAAGAGGAAAAAAAAAAAAGCAATTAAGTTTCATGATACTATGGTATTCAGCTCCTTGCTTCATGTGAACTGGTCTTGTGCTACTGAGTTCCAGAAAAAAACACCCAAGAACAAAATTAGAAGTTTGCTGTTAAACACATTTGGAAGGCAGGAACACACTTTTCCCTTATACTGTGGGAAAACATAAATCCAACACTTGTATCATTAGTTACTAAACAAAAGCTAGACCCAGCCTATATTAATTGTGAACCACGTTTCTATTTGTGTCATTCCTCCATATGGGGAACAAATTCCTTCACATGTCTCCACAGATTTTTACTACAGCAGTTGATGAATTAATGTCTTTGATAAAAGACTACCCTCACTCAAAATCTTAAGGCAACACACAAAGATATCAGCTAACTAAAGATCCAAGCATTTATGAGCCACTCAGCACTACAAGGCACACTGAATACCGAGGAGAGTTTGGCTCTTAATGCTCAGTGGTGCCCATCAGCAAACTGCACAGCACTGAAAATGCCAAGGTATCTCCAGTCCTGGTGGATTACAGAAACAAACTTCTTTAACAGTCTAAAATCACTCCACCACTGAGAGTAGAGCCTCAACAGAGGCTTGAATTGCATTAATGAAGTTGAAACAACATTAAAAGAAGGAGACATCATTGATGCTTGGAGTTTTTGCCCCAGGAAAATAAACTAATTAAGAGTGGTCACATCCAAACAGAACAGCTAGCATGCAGTAAGAGTGGTTCTGGCCAAGTACATGGTTTTTTCTTAGTCTCAGTAACATTTGCAGCTCTTAGATCAGTGAACAAGCCCAGGCCAATGACCAAGTACACACCTACAGAAAGCAGTTCTGAAGAGTAAACTCTCTAGGTAATACCTACAGTACTGCTTATAATCCAGTTCACCAGGAAGTTCCAGTTTGTTGTTTCCCAGAAAAGGAAAGGTAATCAGAAAAAGATTCCAAACAGTTTGGTCCAAGTTTTAATACACTGTACTTGAAACCACAGTTTCACTTAGAAAGGTAACACCTTTGGTTCTGGCTTCAGTATCAAAGCCCACCAGCAAGATCTCAAAAATCCTACAGACTCAGTACTCAAAGAAGCCAAGAGCTTGTTTCAGATCCCCAGACTCTGAAATTAATGGCTTTATATTTTCCTCAAGAGCACCTTTACATTTTGGCATGCGTATTCTTTTTAAGCAATTTCTCACACACAAATGAATTTGTCCTGACACACTTACAGTCACAACTCTGCATAAACCAAAGTTACCATCCAGAAACATCTTAAAGCCATCACATCTGGTAATTACTACTACAGAACACCAGGATTCCACAAAGAATAACTATGTAAGACAAATTCCAAACAAAGCAATTCACATTTTCAGAGCTATCTCCTAACTACATGCTTCAGAGAAGTCTGGATGAATGTCTAACTGCAGCTGATGCCATTTATACATCCAAACTAGTATCTGCCAATTGCAAGTCTTGCTCAATAAAAATGAAGAAAAAGAAAAGGAAACCAGGAAAAAAACAAACAAAACAAAACCCACAAAATAACAACAAAAGCCACATCCTGCACAGCAGAAAAGTCTTCCTGATCTTGCTTATTATTAAAATTGTGTTCTTTCTGATGCAACATCTGTTTTAACTATACACCATAAAGAACATGAGTTCAAAATGAGCATTTGATGGATCCCACCCTTATGATGAGAACAAATCCCCTTCCAGACACAGCTGTGTCAGTCTGAGGTTACTGTGCTGAGCACATCCCTAGTTCTGAATCCTCTGCTCATTACTGTTGCCACCCACATCAACATGCCAGCTGAGAGAAATGGAAGAACACTCTCCAATTTATTGTGATTTTTACCTGCCAAACCAGCTTGAAACACTTTGCTATAAGTCCTTGTTAACGCAGGTCATGTTGATGGAAATGTATGGTTCCAGAAAAGCTCCAGGAAATTTCAATCAGAGCCCCATCTCCAACCCCACTTCAACCTAAGTCCCATTTCCACTCCCTAACCTGGATGATCTGCCAGTTCGGATATATGATCCAGCCAAAATTCAACAAAACAAAAAAAAGCAATTAAACACCTGATTAACTCCCTGACTTCACTTAACTCAGAGCAACAAAGGTCTCCTTGCCAGCAGCTGAAGATGCACAGTCAAGAAGGAGACACAACCACCACAGCTTCAGTTGAAGCTGCCAAGTCTATTGACAAGGCAGGACTATTAGGCAAAACTAAAATTGAGCTGCTTCAGCAAAGAGTGGTCACAGCCTCCTCCTCCTCCTATGCAAGCAATAACATTTGTATAGCCATGAAGTCAGTTCAGGCAGTTGATCCAACTGAAGCTTAACATTTTTCTGTACAGCCATTTTCAGCTGGATCAGCAAAGAAAGACTAACGGGGGAAAACAGATCCTTTTGGTGAAAGCATCGGCAGAAAAATCAAAGCTGCTGTGGTGGTAATTCAATAATATGACTGTAGAGGACATGTTAAGTCTTAGCTTGATTGAATTTATGCTTGGTATTCTGCAGGAAAAGAAAGGCAATGTGGTCTAGTTTCACTTATTAATATTTTGAGATCAGTTGAGACTTAACAAGAAAGCTGTAATTTTAATATATGTTCACCAATCAAAGCAAACTCCAAACACAAGACTAAGGACAAGATTTCATATGAGTTTAAACCAAGCTTGCTTGATAAGCTGGGAGAACAAAACTATAAGTGAACTTTCACCCCTCCCCTAAAGAAAGAACAAAGTCAGCAGAGTGTCAGACAAGTAGATGAGTGCAGTAAGTAGGATACAACTAAAAAGTCACCAATTAGACCAGCTTTGGCTGCCAGTCTCTTACTTGACAGCTTCTTTAAAACATCTTTTCCAGAGTACAAAAGATTACATTTCTATAGCATTAGAGCATTTTTTTTCCAGTGCTATGCAGTTCCATCAATATTACTAGTGGAATAAAACCAGCTATAGGCAGAATTCAAGACATACTTCACAGTGCTGTAATAGGCTCTCACAAACACACAATAAAAAATCTACTACAGTATATTTTTCCCAATAGCTTCAATTCCTGAGGAAGGAAGCACTTTTGCAAAGACTTCCAGTACCGTTTCAGAAAGTTTTTAATCCATCATACCCGTTATGGTAGGAAAGAAAATTACTTACAGATCATTCCGACACCAAGCAGCTCTATCAAACTACAAAATGTAAGATTTAGAAGTCTGGCAAGTTTTAAGAGCCCAATGTGGCTTGTTGGTTTAGGTTTCTTCCCAAATGCACAATGCTGTCAAACTGCTAACAAAAAATCAGAAGGTTTCACAACACTACATGAAAACATAAACAAACTTGTCTACTCTATCTAGTTTACATGCGCCTTCAGTTTCCACACATTTAAGCTAAATAATAAATGCAGGAAAGTAATTCCAAGGATAAAAAATAAATTTTCTGCTAGTAAGGATTTAAATTGTTCATTTGAATTTCATTTCTCATGTATATTTTAGGAAAAAAATATTTTATGTGTTAGGTTTAGAGTTCTGTAAATCTAAATTTTCACTGAGGCTTAAAACCAACACTATATGCAATTACAGATTAAAAAGCTTTTACTGTAGGATAACTCAGGGTACCAAGACTCCTAGAATCACAGGCAAGAATGAACACATCTGAAATTCATTGTTTTGGACTTTGTTCACATCCTTATTTCTTCTGTAAGACTTTTGCTAAGGGGAAAAAAACAGCACTTCCACAGACAATTGCCAAGAGATGAAGAAATGGAAAACACTCACTGATGAACAGAAAAACAATCTCTTTCTCTATGGTAACTATTAACTCCGCATAATCATAAAGACCATTTTAGCAGTAACTATAGATCAATAAGTCAAATAGAACTGAGTCAGAAATCCATTTAAATATTTACATTTTTTGTTACAAGTCATACTTAGAGTATTACTGTAGCCAAAGAGAATGACTGTGCCTTCCATTTTATTCACTCTCTTCATTCAGGAGCCTATCTTGATATGCAGAATGATCAAAAATACAAAACAAGAGCAAAATGAAATCCTTTAAATGGTAGAAATATACATTGTTGACAACTATAAGCTTCTCCTACTCCGGACAGCTGAATTAGGAAATATTGATAACAACACACAAAACACATCAGCACACAGAAAAGCTCCCTTATCATTTCATAAACCATTAATGAGCAGGTTATATAAATCTACTGGACCGAAGGAGTTGTAGATCAGAGCTGCTGCAAGACATTAACTCTACTGTGAGGGATAAATCATTTCATTCTTGAAGAATGTTCATCTCCAAGAGCGCAATAAAAGGAATTAAGGGCTCTCCGAACGGGAGCTGCATTTTAACCCTTCGTGACCGACCGAGCGCGGAGCGGGGCGATGCTCCCCGGGCGCACCGCAGCCCCCGCCCCGCACGCTGTTGCTCATCCATCCCTCCTTGGCCCGCAGGACGGGCCGAACCCGGCCGCCTGTTCTTTGTGCAGCCTGGCGAGCTGCCGCACACGCACCGAGGCACCGGCCAAGCCACGAACCGGGTGAAAAGAGACGAGCCCCGCTGCCCACGGGGCCCTTTCCCCTACAACTCCCGCTGCCAGACCGGGACGTCAGTACCATCGCCCAAAAGCCTCGTCCCGACGCCTCCCGAAGTTCACAGAGCCCAGCCCCAGCTGAGACGGGGCAGCGGGTTCGGGAGAGCCCCTGCTGCCCGGAGCCCCCTCGCTCCCACGGCCACGCAGGGGCGGCAAGCGGTACAAAGCGCCCGGGAGCGGCCGCGCCGGAGGGACCCTCTGACGGAAACCTGGCCGGGATTCAAGGCCTAGGAGAGACCGCAGGCACGGGAGGCAGCCCCGGGAGAATCCCAGGGAGCGGCGCCGCCCCGGGGGTCGCTTCCTCGGGCCGGCGGCTCGGTGCTCCCCGCAGGGCCCTTCGGTGCCGCGGCCGCCCCCCGCAGGCTCCACCTGCGCCGGGCCCCCGCTCCGCCGCACCGGGGGATCGCGCCCCACCCCACCGCGCCCCGCCGGGGCGGGGGCCGGAGGGTGCCCCCACATCGCCCGCCGCCTCCGCACGCACTTTCCCGGAGTACCCCTGCCCCCCCTCATCCCCTCCGGCCCCTCAAGCTTCCCCCGCCTCCGGCGCCCCCCCCCCCGCCGCCGGACCCACCCGCGCCCCACGGGGTTTGGCACGGCCCCGTCGCGCTCGCCTGCGGCTCCGACCACCGGCCGCTGCAGCGAAGGCCCTTCCCCGCATCGCGGCCCGGCCGTGCTCACCTGCTACCCGCAGCCGCCTCCCTCCGGCGCCTCCTCCGCCGCCCGTCGCCACCGAGCAGCGCCGCCGCCGCCGCTCCGCCCCCGCCCCCCGACCGTCGCTCCCGCCCCCGCCGCCAGCCACGCCTACTCCGGCGGCCCATTGGCCAGGCGCCCCGAGGTCCGGCCTTTGGATTGGTGTGAGGAGCCGCCCGTCAAAGCCTCGGCCCCGCCCATCCCCGCCCCACAGGTCCCGGGTGGTTTATTCACGCCGGGGCTTTGGCGCCCCCAATCTCTCGCTGTCGGTTCCGATTGGCTGACGCGGCGGGGACGGCGCGCCAGGATTGGCTGCCCGAGGTGCCACTGCGGCGGTGCGCCCGCCCCGCCGGGGCTCGGCTGCGCGGTGCGGCGGGAAGGCGGCGGCCGCTGCCGCGCCGGGCTCGCGGCCGGGGAGCGCCCGGACCTCCGGGCCCCCCGGCCCCGGGGACCCCTGATGCGTCAAGGGGCGATGCGCCTCCCACCGCCCGTCTGCGGTTCGGTTCCGCTGTGGTTCTTATCTCCTCACGGCTGCGGCGGTGGCGACACCAGGAGGAGGGTTCCCGCAGCCCCGTTGCCACCTCGGTTACCCCCCCGATAAACCACATGTGGTGACTGCCACCCTCCCTGGGGGCTGCAGTGAGACGTGCTGCTAATGCCAGCTCTCCGGAAACCGTAATGTCCTACATCAGCCAGAGGCCAGGCTTGCACGAAAATCGCGAGCAGGCTCCTTTAACCTCCACGACTGAGACTGAGAACCACAGTATTCTCAGGATACCCTTCTTTCGACCCCAGAAACACTAGCATGCCTCCATTTTCGAAGTGGAGACAGTAGCAGGTGCTGAATTCAGCAGGGAGGCTGCGCTTCAAAGGGAAGTTACCCAGGGGAATCCTCTGGGAGAAGCACCCTTGCGACTGCACATACGGGGCTTGGCCTGAACGCGTTAACCAGAATGCGTATTTCAAACAGCTGCCTCCTCTCACCAGACTTTCAAGCAGCTGCTTCATCCAAAATGCAAGCCAGAACGATTCCCGGTGCATTCAGCTGAAAAGAAGAAGGGAAAAAAAAAAACTAAATGCAACGATTACCTGATTTTTCCCTTCATTATTATATTCTCCCTGCATACACCATCCCCCTTATTCCTCTTTGCTTCTGAATCAAGCAAAGAAACAGAGCAGCAAAGAATGCGGGCCATAATGTTAGCTGGCAAACATCAAGAAAACAAAGCAACTGAAATCACTGGGAATTTCAGAGCATGTGCAAAAATAATTTACCAAGTTTATACAGGAAGTGCTCAGGCAGAAGTATGAGTATGACACTGACTCAGTTTCAGACTGATGCTCTGACCCCCAAGTCACCCCTTGTTCATAAATTAAACTGAGAAGATGCAGGGATTCTCCTTACATCTTTTTGCATATCCTTTGCTTTCCAAGGAAAGCAAAATCAAGGCAGAGAGCTGCCTTCCCTCTCAAATATTCAAGTCCCAAGTTTTCTTCAGATTTTATGAAAACATTCCTGACTTATCATAGATCTTAAATACTGCATTCCCAGTACCTTCAGTATAACACTTCATCTTATTCACAGTCTCTGTATTTCTGACAGAAATTTTTGTAAAGCATGATGCTCTTTATTTTTTATGAAAATTTAATTCTAAATTAACAACTCTCATATTATCAAGAAGCTCTGCTTCTAAATGAAAAGTATAAAGGAAAAGGCCAGGACATGCTATTGTAAATAAAATCCAATGTATGCTTCAGCTATTTATAGCTTTTACAAATATTTATAAGATAGCTAAATTCATTTGTTGCCATTACTGCTTCTCTGCTCAGCTAATAACTTGACCTCCCTGTATGGTCGTTGGTGACTGAAGGGAAAGGGGGCCGTGGTGGGAAAGGAAAGGAAGATGACCCTAGAGGTCACTCAGCTGGACACACTAAGCATCCAACATAGCAAGCTGCACATTCACAGTGCTGCACTGCGGGTCCAAGGCACCTTCTGGGTTGAGTGTGTTGTCTTCCCACAGCACTTCCATGGGAGGGGGGGAAATTACTTCTCCAAGGTCTGACACTGGAAGAAATGCTTTAAATGCTTTGATCCTCATAGATAACAAAGAAATGGAAGATACTTCATAGCATTCACAAGAAACCAAACCAAATTTGCCCCTTATCACCTTTTCTTTAAGAACAGGACTCCCTGTGTAATACACAGGATTAATGGCTTTGACTCCCTGTCATGCCCACTGACTCCTGTCAACTGTGCCTTTCTAGCCAATATCCTTCCTGGACTCAGTGGGATAGCAGGAGAGTATGCTATTCCCTAAGGACCTGAGAATATATCACACACACATTCATGACAATGCAAACTCCTTTATCCCCACTGCAGATACCCAGAGGCTTAACATCATTCTACTCTATTGGTTATCTAAAATAATGTCAGTGATTAAATCTCCCTTCACCATGTTATCCCTTCTAGGAACAAGCCATACCAGTATAAATATATGCATTTCTATGTTCACAAAGAGGAATTCCATCTTTTCGGCAGTATATATAAAACAATAGGAGCTTGTGTATCTGGATGAGCACTGGAAATGTTCAAAAATATTTCTATAAGGTGCCATATTGGCTAGTAGCAATACATATCTACTATGCGAAGCAAATAAGCAATTACTACAGGGGCTTTCTCCTGTCATGCTCTGAGCAGATCTGAACCAATATGGTTGCTAAACCAAGGCATTCTGTTTGCATAGTATTTACATCTTGGTAGTGCTGCATCTGAGGTGAGCAAGCAATTTCAGAATACTTCAGAAAAACTTAAATATAGGAAACAAAACATAAAGTCTTTTTGTAAGGCTTTTGACTAGGAACAGCTTACAGGAGAAGCAAGTGTTGAATAGGGTTGCCCTGTGTTGGCACAGTGATATGTTAATCTTGAAATAGTGGGCATAAATGTATTTAATGAGCAAAGCTATGCAGTTGCCATCATTAGTACAGAAAGGATATGAGGAGCAAGAATCCTTTAAAACCTGCCTTCCATGGAAAAGCATCAGCCAAACAGCTTGTCAAGAGCCATGGTCTGGGCATATCAGAAGGATATTCTTTAGCACAAGATTTATGCAGGAAGAGTTTGACTGTACTTTCTACCTTGATTCTTTAGATGTGATTAATCCCACAGGAGAAGTATTTCATTCAGGTTCTCTTTGCCTTCATTTTAGGATGGGGATTTTCTCCTCATTGCCATTTCTTTCTCTCCTTCTACTGGAGCCTTGAAGTCTGGAACTTTGTATTTAATCACTGCCTATGGAGTCACTGCAGATGGTATCTGCTCAATGCTACTGAATGCTAGATGGCAACTAATAAAAGCATAAAACCCCTCATAAAATTATTTCAAAATTTGAAAGTACACATGCCCAGTCAGGGGGTTGAATAAACTCAGTCAAAAGTCCTACTTAATTACATTATTTTAATTCAGCTTTAATTCCAATGTATTTGCTTTTGTGTCACATGGTACATGTGCTTCCAAATCCCTCCAAAAAGATAATTTCACAGGGAGGACAGGACCTTCTAATTATGATTTTTACAAATGTGCTTTAATTTGGTTGTTCCATGGCAGGGAAGGCTTCTTTTCTCAGTGGGGCTCCTTGTACAAGATAACCAGGCTTAAAGACCACAACCAGTCACTGAATAAGAAAATCCTCGGAAAGAGAGAAACAGCTGGAGGGAAGCCAAAGCTGCTGCCAAAAGATGCTTCAGTGAGTGAGTGCATTCACTCTGACGAGGGAGGCCAGAGGATAGCTCTTGAGAAACAGTTCCTGAATTAGCTTTCAGTCTTGTTATCTGGCAGTGAACTTTATAGCTTTCACAATGAGCAGCAGGCTTCAGAATCCAGCTGTGTCCTTCCAGTGATGACATAGTGGATGTAGCTAGGCTGTGTAAGAAAGACTGTCAGCTAAGCAAACCTGTTAGTGAAGGCTTGAAATGCTCTTTATCCTTACTAGGTATTAGTTTTGGCATGAGAACAAAACTGATGGTGCAAAAGGAAGGTCACCAGCAAAGTAATAATGAGAAGAAGGATTAAGCTGGGCTTAACTTTCTAATAGTGACTGGTTTACATTAATGGTTTGCCAGGAACACAGAGAAAGTCTGCATGATGGTGAACAACTGAGTATCTAATACACAGGAAACTGCAAAGAATTTTGCCCTTTCCACTCATTAGACTACTCATAGCTTTGCAGGGTCAGGCCTTACCCAAAATCCTCCTTAAATTTGAGATTTCAGTTATTTGAATGGCATAAGGTTAAAATATCAAATGAACCCTACATCTCTTTAAGGTGCCATTTACTTACTTCTTTTAAAGTCACTTGTGACTCTCTAATAGGTTGTACTCACCACGTTTATATGCCCTCTTAAATAAAACACATGTGGCTCTTTCAATGCAGCTTATATGTTCATAAAATTAAAGAAATTTTGTGCTAAATTATAATTAAGAAATTTAATTGAGCCTCTAGTTGCTACTCTGTCTGTGTAAGCAGCAGCTAGGGATGACCTAATCATTCAGAGACCTGTATTACTTTCCTGATGTTTATTTAAAGAGCTGTACATGACACATATTTTTTTAGACAAATTCCTGTGAAATATTGGACAATGAATGCAAAGAGCACATAAACCTTGTGGCTACTCCTAAACAACCATCTCTGTAAGTGATACTGAAGCCCTCTCTTTTTGCTCCAGGTCAAAACCCTTTCTTGTGTTGCACAGAAAAATAGCAACATCATTTATTCTCAAAAGCATTTATTATTAGAAAGACTAAATTGTCAAAATAAATGTTTTCTTGTTATAGAGATTTAACTACTATTATTGTCCACCATGTCCTTCGCTCAGACATTTTGTTATACATCATAAAAAATCCAGTGTCAATCAACTGTCTCTCAGCAGTAGAAAGTGACATCCCTGTGAAGATCAGGGCCCTCAAATGAGACTTTGAACCCCATGTACTGGTAAACATCCAAAACAGCTTTGCTGCTGTCATTACAGATATCCTGATGTAACTCAGGTCAGGCTCTGTGCACAGTGCCCAGCTTCTTCTCAGAAGGATCAGTTGCACTCCAGTAAATTAAGCAGTAACACAAATAACAATCCAGATGCCCAGGTTTTTCAAAGGTCTCCCCCCCTCCCAAGCCTGTTTAGCCACGCTTACATATAATTAAAGCCTACAATGGCCTAACTTCTATCATATTTCAAGCGCTTCCATCTCGATTTTGTTAAGGGTCCAGTTCTGTCGAAACGGTTTCAGCTGATAAGATTATTCTAGTAAGCAGGGCTTAACCTTGGGGAAACAAAGAGTGGATTGAACTAGAGCTCGCCCTTCCCTTCTCTTCCAGTCTCCAGGGGCACGCACGGGCTGCTTGCGCTCCCCGCCCGCTGCCAGCCGCCCCCGCGGGCCACCTCGCCAGGCAGATGCGGCGCTCCCTGGGCGCCTTTCCAGAGCGGGGTGCACAGCGCTGGTCGGCCTCTGCCACCTGCTGGCAAAGCCGGACACGTCCAGGCGTGAAATCGGAGGCTGAAGTGCTGCCTGTGCACGCCTAAAATCCGCCTCCGTTAACTAAAACCATCGCGGCAAAAACAGGACAGTCTTCTACTGCCGTTGTCGTCACGCAGCTTTGGCTGCGAAGGCTATGCCCAAAGAACTCCGTCAGAAAAATACCTCCAAAATTAAAATAGCTGTTCTTGCACATATACAAAAAGGCCTTTATTGCTTAGAGTATATTGGTGTTCTCTGAGACTGATTTGTTATGTTTTTAAGGCAATTCAAACAACCTGAAACCTTTGAGACGTCTGCATCTATTCTAGAATTGAAACTTAACAGCTGAACTTATCCTCATTAGGCCTAACTAATTTCTGCTCCTGAAATGTGGAAAAATTGAAGTGTAGGTCTGGGTTGAAACCCGGCAAAAGGTGAAAATTCTCTTTTCAGCTTCATAGCCTATGCCTGATATGCTAAGTAGCCCACACAGCAAATCTGCACACGCCTTGTGAGTGTTAGCTGTTTAACATATGTGTGCAGATGATACTCGTATCTGTGAGAGGTTAATAACACCCTGTGAACCAGAGGGTTCTTGGGCACACTTGGGTAATTGCTGCAGTTAAATGCTTTAGACTCACAGCAGCCTCTGGAGATGAAATTCTCATGCAAAATTCATTCCCATGAATTACTGCAGTTCATCAAAAATTCTTCTCACAAAAGTACTGCACAATGAATTTTCTTCAAGCTTCAACAACTTGGTCAGAAACAGTGTCTGTCAATACAAACTCCTACAGTTCTTCACCTTTGCCTCAAGCAGAGGTTTGTTCTACCCCTCTAGCAAAGCTTCCTACACTGCAGCTGCAGCCTCTGGAAGCACAGAGCAGCCCTCAGGCTGCCCAGCAGCACTAACGTTGGCCTTCTGGAAAGCCTCCAAGAGAAAATGGGAGGAAACAATGATCTGCCCAGGTTATTAGGCAGTGAGCGGATTTGGGAAAAAAAAACAAATCAAAACAAAAAAACCCACTACAACACCACAAACAAACAAAAAAACCAAACAGTGTGACATGGTAGTCTTTGGGGTTTTTGGGATTCTTTTGAGATGACAGCCTTTCAGCTGCCATCACCATCAGAAACACAAGAAAACGGGAGGGGGGATGGCACACAAGAATTGGTTCCATTCAATTTGGGTTTCTATTCCTTGTGCAACACGATCTTATTAAATATGTGTTACCTCATCTAGATTCATTAGGTTGCAAAGTAATTCCAGGCTGTCTAAAAGCATATCCTTACGGTATGCCTTCAGAAAAAACAAACAAACAAAACAACAACGAAAAAAAACTTTCTGAACGTGCTTAGAGCGTACTTCCAGAACGAAGCTTCCCAGCCAAGGAACAGACCTGCATCGCACCAAGGGGAACCATCTCTCTTTTTCTTCCGCGGGGCAAATACACCCAGCACATTTTAAGCGGCGGCGCTGACAAAAGACAAGACATCCCGGCGCACACCGCACCCACACCCTTCCGGCGGCAGACGCGCGGGCTCCGCCCCGTGCCCGGGGCGCTCCCGGCGGAAGCGGCGGCGCGGGGCGGGGCGGGGCAGCCATGGCGGCCGCGGCGGCGGGGCAGCGGGAGCTGGGGCGGCTCTCGGCACTCGCCGTGTACCGCCGGGTGGCGGGGGCCGGGCGGATGGAGCGGCGCCGCCGCGGGGCCCCGCTGCCCGCGGGTCGCAAGCGGGCCAAGGCCCGCCCGAGGCGCGGCCGGGCTGGAGGCGGCGGCTCGGAGCCGGAGGCGCCGCCGCCAGCCGCGAGCCGCGCGGAGCTCCCCGCGGAGCTCCCCGCGGAGCCCGCCGTGGAGGCCCCCGTGGATCTTCGGCCCGAGGCGACGGCCGCCGGGGCTGACGCGGAACCGCGGGGCGGCCCCAAGGCCACGCCGGGCGGCGGCCCCAAGGCCGTGCCGGGCGGCGGCCCCAAGGCCGTGCCGGGCGGCGGCCCCAAGGCGATCCCGGGCGACGGCCCCAAGGCCACGCCGGGCGGCGGCCCCAAGGCCACGCCGGGCGGCGGCCCCAAGGCCACGCCGGGCGGCGGCCCCAAGGCCACGCCGGGCGGCGGCCCCAAGGCGATCCCGGGCGACGGCCCCAGGGCGATGCCGGGCGGCGGCCCCAAGGCCATGCCGGGCGGCGGCCCCAAGGCCATGCCGGGCGGCGGCCCCAAGGCCACGCCGGGCGGCGGCCCCAAGGCGATGCCGGGCGGCGGCCCCAAGGCGATGCCGGGCGACGGCCCCAAGGCGATGCCGGGCGACGGCCCCAAGGCCACGCCGGGCGGCGGCCCCAAGGCCGTGCCGGGCGGCGGCCCCAAGGCGATGCCGGGCGGCGGCCCCAAGGCCGTGCCGGGCGACCCGCGGCCGGCGGGGCAGGACGGCGGCGGTGTGTCGGGGCTGCTGCGGCAGCTGTCGCGGCTGGAGGACAGCCGGCAGCGGGCGGCCGAGCTCTTCCGCTGGCTGCTGGCCCCGGTGGCGCCGGCGGAGTTCTTGGGGCGGCACTGGGAGCGGGCGCCGCTGCTGGTGCGGCGGGCCGACCCCGGCTACTACGCGGGGCTCTTCTCCACGGCCGACTTCGATGCCGCCCTGCGAGGAGGAGAGGTTCACTTCGGCACCCACCTGGATGTGACCAGCTATGCCGAGGGAGTGCGGGAGACGCACAACCCCTCCGGCAGAGCGCTGCCCGCCGTCGTGTGGGACTTCTACCAGAACGGCTGCTCCCTGCGCCTGCTCTGCCCGCAGGCCTTCTCCCCCACCGTCTGGCACTTCCTCTCCATCCTGCAGGAGCAGTTCGGCAGCATGGCAGGGGCAAACACCTACCTCACGCCCCCGGGTACGCAGGGCTTTGCCCCCCACTATGATGACATCGAGGCCTTCGTGCTGCAGCTGGAGGGGAAGAAGCACTGGCGTGTCTACAGGCCCCGAACAGATGCTGAGGTGCTGCCCCAGTTCTCCAGCGCAAACCTCACGCAGCCCGAACTCGGTGAGCCTGTGCTGGAGACTGTGCTGGAAGCCGGGGACCTGCTGTACTTCCCCCGGGGCTTTATCCACCAGGGTGATTGTCTCCCTGATGCACATTCACTCCACATCACTGTGTCTTCCTACCAGAGGAATTCCTGGGGGGACTTTCTGGAGAAGCTCCTCCCAGCTGCCCTGCAGATGGCCCTAGAGGAAGATGTGGAGTACCGACGGGGGCTTCCCATGGACTACCTGCGGTATATGGGTGTTGCTAACTCAGACACAGTCGATGCTCGACGAACAGCCTTTGTGGAGAAGGTGCAGAGCCTGATAAAGAAACTTGTTAACTATGCACCCATCGACGCTGCTGTGGATCAGAGAGCCAAGTCGTTTCTTCATGACTGTCTTCCTCCGATGCTTACTGAAAGTGAAAAGGCGCAGAGTGTTTATGGCTTCCCGGCCCGGTGGCAAGATGGAGGCCCCTGCAATGTTGATATTCTGATAACAAAAGACACCGAAGTACGCCTGCTCCGTCATGGCATCGTTAGACTGTGTAATGAAGAAGCAGGTGTGATGCTGTACTACACTACAGAAAACTCAAGAGTGTATCATAAGGAAGAACCCAAGTTCCTTGAGCTAGATCCCGAGTATACAGACAGTATTGAATTTCTCCTGTCTTCCTATCCAAATCATGTAAGTGTAGCTAACCTTCCATGTGAAACCTTGGAGGAAAAGATTTCTCTAGCTACACTTCTGTTTGAGAAAGGTATTCTGATTACGAAGAAACCTCTGGCAAAAGTCTAACTCTTATTTTTTTCACAAAATAAAAGTACACTTGTTTAGAAAATGTTCTGTCTTGGTCTTGCCTTCTGTCTGCTAGATATGAATCAGCAGTTCAGGTCTCTGCATCTCATCTGGGGGTAGAAGGGCTTTGTCATGGGTAGAGAAATCAAATGTTCTGATTAAAATAAGTATTTGCTCTAGGAGCAATTCTGCAGGGCTAAGTGCCTACAGAAGAGAACTGGTTATCTTCTTTTCACCAGCCATGTTACTACACCCTAGGTAACTTCAGGAAGGTTGTGAACTTCCTTGTAGCTTTCTAAATCATCATGTTTTCACATATTTTAAATCATTTTAAATCTGCTCAGCTGCATGCAGGAAATACTGTTCATAGGCATATTTGGTGATGGTCACCATTCTGTGTGCCTTTGCTGGGCTATTCTGCATTATATGGTGTGGCCTTCACACTTGTGTTGTGAAGATCCCTTGGTCACCCATTTACCCTTCCTAAAAGTGGGTTCTGCAGGCAGCTCCCACTCAGTTTGAGCAATTACACCCACCTATGTGGCCCTGCCCTTACTGAATGACGCAGTAAGAGTTTCTCAAGCCAACATGATTTGTTGCATTTTAAATCCTTCAGGCTCGCTTGCTTCCTTTTCAGTCAAATAATAGAGATAAAATATATTGACCCACTGGTTTCCCCACAGCAGCCCTTAGCAATGAAATTATTGGTCCTTTCAAGGCAAGTGGAGTACCCTCCAATATGTTTGGGGTTTTTTGTGCTGGGTGAAAAAAGTTTCATTTTAGGACCTATCAAGTTACATGAATATATATGCCTGGCTGTGTACTGGCAAACCGTTGAAACATTTTCCACAATGCTATTTTATCATAGCAGTCAGCAGGTGAGAGATACTCTTGTCTTTAAAGCTTCCTAAAGATATACCCACAGTGAGCAGGGTGCATTACCCTATGCTCCTCTGAGCTGTTGTGTTATCCAGGTTTTGCAAGATGGCATCCATACACTCTTAACTGTTCGGGATTTAAGTGTACACTATATCCTCCAAGATCCCACACTTGCAACACTGCCAGCCTTTCCTCCCTCTTTTGACTGTATGCTTTTGCTAAATCTTGAAAGTTGAGCTGTGTAAAATTGCACAAGATCATCCTGAGGTGCCCTTGAGGCCTCTTGGCTCTGTGAAGCACCAGTGGCTGGACAGAAATGCTGTTGCCAATCTCATCCTCTGACCCCCCTATCTATTCATCCTCACCAGAGGGTCAGCCATCCTTACCCCACCATTTATGTCCCTGGTAAATATCTTGTGTCTCAGTGGTGCCCTTCCTGGGTTGCTCTGTGTGCTCTACGTGCAATCACAGGCACCAGCACTGCAGCTTTGCTGCTTGGGGCTGTGCTGCAGAGCTGCACCAGGAGCGCATGCAGCCTGCAATGGCTGCAAGCACCCCCGTGTCTCTTTTGAGCACTTTAATGCCACCCAAAGATAGCATAAACTCTCCTTAGCTTTTCCTTTCACTGAACTCTGGAAATTACCTAGGCTAGAAACCTTACAGGTACTCCTCACAGATTTATGCAGGGCTAGCCAGGCACAGAGTTTCTCTTTTCTTCATTGCTCTTTCTGCAGAAAGGTATTTCTTGCTGAGACCTGCTCAGTATACTAAATTTTTTTAACTAGGAGGTGGTGATCCATTTTGATCCCAGTAAGAAAAGCATTCATATTTTGTAAGGTATCTAAAAATGCTATGTATTATAGCTAACACTAATCTACATCCCTTTAGATGCTAAGAACCCCAAACAAAGAAGCATTTTCCCATTTCACGGAGATGTGGTTCAGAGCAGAGATTGTCCCCTTTCAATCTTTTAAGGTATTGTAAGATTATTGTAAAAGGTAACAGCTCCATTTAGTCTATCTTCAGTCAAACAGTGTTTGCAAGGGAATGTCTTTCTGTGCTGTTCAGTAAGGGCAGGGCCGCATAAGCTGTGTTACCTCAGGTCCTGGGTGGAAGCTGCCTGTGGTCTACTCTGTAAGGAAGAGCTTGGTTCTGTGCAGGGCAGCACAGGCCTGCAGGCCCCGTTGTACAGGCAGCACAGCACAGGCACCAAAGGCATGGGGCAGCATCGTGTCCTCCAGAGGCTACACCATGGCTACTGTAGGGGAACGTTCTGCATGCTGTGAGGCAAGGACCACGCTGAGGGTTCCTTCACGGGCTTCCAAGCAGTGCAGAAACACAAATGAAGGTACAGGGAACATATCCACCAATTTTTCCAAGCAGAGCTGAGCAGGACAGGAAGGTTTTGAGAGAGTAAGCCTTTATTTGCTCTCATAATCAGACCCTTGGGGATAGGAACATCATCTTTTTGAAGGACACAAGGACCATTGAGTTTCACAACATCTACAGGGACACAAAAAGTGGGGAGGGGAGTTGGTAGTCCCCCGTGTGCCTGTCACTTTGCCACTTTGGAGAAAGATAAAGAAATACTCATCTGATTTAGCTAGCACCTGACAGAATGCTCACCTAGGAAAGGGGAAGGATCAAACACGTATGTGCTGGAAGGGCAGAGCATGGGTACTATTCAGATACTTCCATCTCAGAGTGACTGAGAGGAGACACCTGCATTTTTTGAAGCAGCTTTCATGAATTGTCACCACATGCCCACATGTGAACCCATAGTCTAGAAAATATAAAGAAAAAATCCTTTACTGGTAGCCAACAGTGGGGGGTTGACCTTGGCTGGTTGTTGGATATCTGCCAAGCCACTCTTTCAATCCTCTTTAGCAACAGGAGAGGTGGAGAAACTAAGAAGAGAAACCTTACAGGTAAAGATAAGGACAGCGAGTAATTAATCAATATTTTGCCCAACATCATGGGCAAAACAGATTTAACTTAGAGAAGATTAATTTAAATCATTGCCAATAAATAACAGATTAGACAGAGAGATATAAAAAGAAATTTAAAAACACCTCCCCCTCATCTTTGAGCAGCATCATATACATTTCTGAGCTGGCTGAAACTGTCCCTGTCCAATATAGGAAAACCCCGATCTCTTCTTACAGTCTCCCAATATCAAAACATTCCCACTTTAGCTCTAAATAATCTCATTTTCTCTTGTAATCACAGCTCAAAAGGTCTTATTGTGCTTGTTCTCTCTTGGCTATCATAAGGGAATGTTTTGCATGGAATAGAAAAAATTTTTGTGTAGGAGGTGCCTGTCATTTGTTCAGAAGGAACAGGATTCATTGCTATGACTTTCTTCATGACATTTTGGAAACTCTCAGCATTAGACAGTCTTGCCCTCCATGAATCAGCTGTTGTGCTTTTCAGCTCAGCACTGATGAGCATTTCCTCCTATCTCCCAGGTGAAGGGTCCAGGGGTTGGCCTGCTCGGTTTCTCCAAAGGAGGTGAAGTGTCCCTTGCCATGGCTGCCTTCCTGAAGAACATCATGGAAATACTCTTCTGGTGACTGTGTCATTGCAATGGAAATGTCTCTGACTTCTGTGCTGCTGGAAGTGTGTAAGAGTGGCTGCTTTGGCCAGGATGCTTGGCTATCTCTGGTTAAACCTTGGGAAAGGTTGTTTGCCTTCTTGGTTACTGGGGTGAGAATTGCAATAAAGAGTCTGAAATTTGAAAGCTGTGTAATCATTTGTTGTTTGGTTAGAAGCAGGTTTTGCATCTTGGCCACTCTCCCATCCCAGGGTAGATCAAGGGCCCTGTTGGTTGAAAGGCCCTGAGAGCCTCCTGCCCTCCTCAGCAGGTAAGCCACACTCACTCCAAAACATCTGCATACAATAAACTGCCACCAGCACCCCCGACTGCTTTGTGAGGACAAAACCAGGGCCCAGGGAGCACCATTTCTGTCAGACCTGGAGGGCTGCCACCTCCTTTGTGAACACCATCACCCTGCACCAGCTGAACCAGCTGTCCTGGGTTTCTCCATTTTGCAGGTGTCCTCCAGGCCCTTTTGGTACACACAGGGCAAACCTCAGAGCCAGCAGCTGCCTCTCAGCCCTGTCACATTTTCAGCACCTGGTGTCCCCATTGTAGCCTTTCCTTGCCCAGCATGATTCAGCAGCACTGTCTGACATCTCTGGGCCTGCCCTAGCATGGGTAAGGCTCTTTGAGCATGGGCTAAAGTGGGCCAGAAGAGAATGTGACAGAGCGGAAGGGAGGGAGGAACAAAGTCTTGGGGTAGCTCATGGCAATGCCAGGTGCTGTCACACACAAAAGGTGCAAGACCACATGACACAGGAGATCTGGGAGAGCAGTGCTGGCTGGTGGGACTGCCTCTGCCTGAGATGTTCCCAGACCTGCAGCTTGGCTGAGTTTGAGGGAAAAAAACAGAGCCTGCGGGAGAAACCCAGTAAGGAGGGATGCAACTGTGTCTGTGTCCAGTCCAGCAGGCCTGCTGTAGAAAACTTTGACCACAGCAGATAAGCACACTATGCATCAACAGCTGGAGAGAGAAGCTGCCTTTTGGAGATCTTAGTATCATGGAATATTTCAGGTTGAAAGGGACCTTTAATGTGATATAGTCCAACCCCCCTGCAATAAGCAACTAGATCAGATTGCTCAGAGCCCTGTCCAGCCTGGTCTTGGATGCTTCCAGGCACGGGACATCCACTGCCTCTCTGGGCGACCTGGGACAGTGTTTTACTACCCTTAAAAAACTACCTTATGTCTAATCTAAGTATCAACTGCCTTTTAGTTTAAAGCCATTGCCCTACTAACAAATTTGTCCCCATTTTACAGGCCTCTTCAGGTTACTGAAAGGTGGCAATAAGGTGTCCCTGGAGCTTTCTCTTCTTTGAGCTGAGATGCTCCATCAGTGTCAGGGGATCAGCTGTGATGATTCTGCCCTGCTGTGGGTGCTGGCAGGGATGCAGCAGTGGCTCCAGGCAAATCTGGCATCTCCCAGTACGTGTAGATCCACACCATTCCTGCTTAAATTCCCCCCACCCCCGCCTGTGTGTGGGAAACCGCATTTATAAAAGAAGCCTCAGCTTGAATGCAGACACAACTCACAGTGTACTCAACAACTGCGGAGCTATGGGGCAGGTCAGCGCCCGCTCGCTGTGCCGGGCCAGCTCCAGCGCCTGGCAGAGGCGGCTGCCCTGGCCCGGCCCCGCGCCCGCAGCCCCGCGGGGCCGCAGCCCCGCGTGGAGCCCCGGGACAGCCCCCGCCCGGGGACTCTCCTCCGTGGCCCCCTCCATCCGCCTGTCGCCCGCCGCCCGCAGCCTCTTCGATGAGCCGCTGGCCATCGCCGTGCAGGGCCTCGGCCCGCGGCAGCAGGTCACTCTGCGCGCGTCCTTGCGGGACGAGACCGGAGAGCTCTTCCAGGCCAGTGCGCGCTACCGGGCGGGCGACGACGGCGAGCTGGACCTCGCCCGCTGTCCTGCGCTGCCGGGAGGCAGCTTCTCCGGCCTGGAGCCCATGGGGCTGCTCTGGGCTTTGCAGCCCCAGAAGCCTTTCTGGCGGCTGGTAAAGCGGGACGTGCAGAGCCCCTTCCTCCTGCAGCTGGAGGTGTTTGAGGGCCACGGCGAGCGCCGCGGGCGGCTCCTGGC
Source organism: Lonchura striata (assembly GCF_050655825.1). Lineage (NCBI taxonomy): Eukaryota > Metazoa > Chordata > Aves > Passeriformes > Estrildidae > Lonchura > Lonchura striata. The sequence goes on along the minus strand of NC_140707.1, from coordinate 38,230,799 downwards.
CCAGGCGCAGCACGAGCGGGCGTTCCTGCGGGACGGGGTGCGGAGAGTCCCGGTGCGAGAAGGGAGGATCCGGGCGACGCTTTTCCTGCCCACTGGTGAGTACCAACTGCAGCCATCCTGCTCTCTCTAAACCGGTGTTTGGTTGGTGAAAGTTGTTCCATGACCTCTGTGAAGGGGTCTATTAAAGACCCATGTCCTTTCCCCCATCCTTTTCTCTTCCCTCCCATGCCACTGACCAGCCTGACCATCCTTTCCAATTCACCTGCCCATGCATGTGCCAGGACACAGTTGCAGAAGGGAGAGGAATAACCATTTTTACCTGGGCCTTGAAGTTAAAAAAAGAAAATAGAACACCAAAAAACAACCATTAATAAATTCACGGCAAGTGAATGTGAATGTTCCAGGAGAGCTGCTGGACAAGAAGCTGCAGAATACAGTGGTGGGGAAGGGCTCTGTGACAGTCATTGTGATTCTTACTCACTGGGAGGGGTCGCGGTTCTCTCTTCTCCCCCAACAGCAACTAATTATAGTAACTATTTGGTGACCATAGCCCACCATATTGGGGTGAGTATCACCAGTTTGTGAAAAAAGGAAGAGGAGGGGCTCAAGAACATTTACAGGGAATAAATCTTTCCAGCAGGAAAAGACAGTTACCGAATTGCTCCGGAAAAGGTGCAGAGCATCTTTTGGAGATGTAAGGCTTGGCCAAAACAACACCTGTCTCCAGCATCTTCTGGGCAGCTACACCAAGACTTTCCTGGCAGAGTCCCGGGTGTGGGAAGGCTGATATCACACATTTAGCATCCCACCCACAACTAAGCCAGGACTCCCTCCCCTGCCTCACCTCTACCCCATCTGCTGACTAGGAGAGGGAAGAAGCCACCTGCATACCCTCTATATCCAAAATGTCCCACTTCCCCTCAGCTGAGGCACTTTCAGTAAGTCAAACGATAGTGCATTTCCTCCGAGTTCCCTGACTCCACCTTTTGCCTGTGTTTTAAAATGTGGCCCTTGCCACACGTTGCCTGGCACTTTGAATTGTTTCATAGGCACTTTGAGTTGTTTCCTAGGCATCAGATAAAAAGCACTTATCCCTACCCTACTGCCACCACAAACAAGCTTCAACTTAGCAGGACTGTAAACTCAGTCTGTAGGCAGTATTTCTCTTAGTTCTATTTGGAGATGTGTTTCACAACCATGATTTCACCACACTCAAATTGTCCTGCACTGAGGTACCCCATCATGATTTTCAGTTCCTGAGCCTGCTTTCTATACCACACATCTCCACATTCAGGTTCAGTAGTTGGATACTCCTCAGCAAATGGCATAAGGCTATGTAGAGGCCGAGAGCTCAAAGGACTTTTGCTACAGTACTGTTGCACCTCCCTTGAGCACCCCCATGGCCTCGTTCAGCTGTACCACCTCCTCTGGGCTTGTTCAGTGCAAGTCCACAGAATCCTGCCACACTCAGCTGAGCCATGAGCCACAGACAACTGCTCTCCTCACCCCTGGCCACACAGCCACTGCTCTGAGTGCTCATAGCCTGTGAAGCACCAGTAGATGTGCTGCTGCCTGCATGCAAACAGCCAAAAAAGGAAGAACACAGCAACACTTTTGACAGCAGGGCTCTCCTTGATCCAAGGCAGAGAGTGAACAGATGCTGTGCTCGCTCTCTCCTCATCTCTGTGACACCCACCCTGCAGCACATTCCCACCTTCCACCTGCAGCCTTATTTGTGGATTCATGGGCCACTGTGGTGTAGGGTGTGAAGCTGTGGTAGAAAGGCATTCTCAAAGTGTGGGAGGCATGAGCCCACTCAGGCCTGTGGCTGTCCTCAAGCCAGAAGTAGGTGTGAGCTAGGTCTTCTCCACTCCCCAACAGGTCCAGGGTCACCTTCTCTGGTCTGTGGCTTGTGAGGCTTTCCTGTAGGTTTTAGTCCCAAAACTAATCAGGCTGAAGAAATACGACATGCAAAGCATTCTCTTTCCCTGCACTGGCTGGACAGGTTCAGGATTCTCCCAGGATGAGGAAAAGAGCATCCTGGACCAAGAAAGATCCAAACAGAGATCTGCTGATCTGCTGATTACCCACTGAGATACCTGTGACATCCTGTGCAGAATTCGATACTGATTGTTGCCAGACACAACTAGCAAAAGAAAAAAAAGTAATGGTTTGGGTGACTTACAGCTTTTCAAAGGATCCCAAATATTAAAAAGCCACAATACAAACAAAAAATCTTACAGTTTCTAGTTTGCATTGCATCTATCAAACCATGATACCTTGAGGATTCTTATAGTGATAGATGAAGCACTTGTTGTTACAGGGCTGCTTACAGGAAGAGAATTTGGAACAAGATTCTTTTACCAAAGACCTGTTGACCCTAAGCACTATGCACAGTACTGCTGATTACTAAAAGAAATAAAGGTTTGCACCTTACCTAAGAGGTTATGTTCATGCACTTTTTTTCCTCTGCAACACATTCTAGAATTTTTTCAGGTGCTGACACTGCACAGCTGACTGATAGTGTCTTTTCCCCATTAGATGCTTTTCTGCAGTTCCTGTTTGGTACCTCATTTGATGCATTCCAAACTAGAGAAACACTGAAAGGAATCATTTCAGGCAATTCTGATCTTTGTCTTGTTTGCTCCAGGAGAAGACACCTTTCCAGGGATCATTGATATACATGGATATGGAAGAGGTCTTTTTGAGTCCAGAGCAAGCCTGCTGGCCAGTCATGGCTTTGCCACACTCGCCCTGGCTTATTATCAATTTGATGATCTGCCCCAGGAACCAAAGGAACTCCACCTAGAATATTTTGAAGAGGCAGTGAACTATATGCTGCAGCACCCACAGGTAGGAACACCCGTTTCCTCTGAGTTCCAGGAACCACTTCTGTAAAGTCCTCTAACTTTGCCCAAGTCATCTTTGGAGGAAGCTGCAGAAATACTCACCTGGTAGGGCTGGCCTTTGCAAAGATTTTGGGTGTCTGAGTTCTAGGAAAGAGAAGGGGCAAGTATAGATGCACTGGAAGAGGGGTGGAAAGAGAGACACAAAGACAGAGGAACATCACAAGAGACAGATCAGATGTAACCAGGTGGGAAGTGTGTGAAGGAGAAAGCCTTCATGAGTTGCCAACAAATGTCCTCCTACAGTTTCAAGAGTGAAAAGTAAAGAGAATCTGCCAGGGTCTAAGACTAATAATTCATAGCTGTGACCTACAAGCTGTCCCCAGATGGATGAAATAATGTCCTCACTCCTGTCTGATTCCAGCATACCAGGGAACATTCTGATTGCGAGTGGTTTGAAGTACAATGTGAGGAGGAAGTATAGGAGGTGCCGGAGGGTGTGCCTGTCATTTCCAGAAGGAAAAAGATTCATTGCTATGACTTTCTTCATGACATTTTGGAAACTCTCAGCATTAGACAGTCTTACCCTCCATGAATCAGCTGTTGTGCTTTTCAGCTCAGCACTGATGAGCATTTCCTCCTATCTCCCAGGTGAAGGGTCCAGGGGTTGGCCTGCTCGGTTTCTCCAAAGGAGGTGAAGTGTCCCTTGCCATGGCTGCCTTCCTGAAGAACATCATGGCTGTTGCTTCCCTCAATGCCTCTGTTGCTGCTACATGTATTCCTTTCTCTTACAAGGATAAAATCATCCCCACTGTGACCGTATATGAACACAAAGCCAAGGCCACCAATTCCAAATTCCTTGATTATTCTGAAGTCATTGATGATCCCTTTCAAGCCCCTGGCAACCAAAGCCGGATCCCACTAGAGAAAGCTGAGGCACAATTTCTATTTGTGGTGGGCCAAGATGACCGTGTTGTCAAAAGTGAGTATTATGCTACTGGACTCTGCAAGCTTCTGCAGGCTCAAGGGAAGGAAAATTTTCAGATTCTCTCCTACCCTGGAACAGGGCACTGCATAGACCCACCCTTTTTCCCCTTGTACCACATAGGAAGCCACCCCATTTTTCACAAGCGAGCAGTCCTGGGTGGGGAGCCCAGGGCTTATTCTAAAGCTCAGGTTCATGCTTGGTCACAGATCCAGGCATTTTTCAAAAAGTATTTAATTGCCAACTAATGTGCAACAAATAATGTGCAAGCTACACACAACTTTGAACAACCAGATCTGATAAATTCTACTACAGTTATCATGTCAAACCTTGTCACAGCTGTACCAGTACAACTACAATATCTTCAATACCTTTGCACATCCATAACACAGAAAATAAATGGATTTGCCTTTTCTGTTCCCCTCTCAACCTCGTTGCTCAAGTGTCAAGAAAAGGAATGGTGGTTTTTGCATTAGTCTTTGATAAAACAGGTCATGTGCAAAATGCAGTTACATTTCTTGGGTGGTTTCTATTCCTCTAATACTTGACAGCGCTTTCCATATCACTGTGGTCTCTACATGCATATGCTATCCTCATGTCATACTAATTGTCTCTAATGACAGTTTTGGAGCAGGGATTTCACTGCTCTTCTGGTGACTGTGTCATTGCAATGGAAATGTCCCTGATTTCTGTGCTGCTGAAAGTGTGTAAGAATGGCTGCTATGGCCAGGATGCTGGGCTGTCTCTGGTGAAGCCTTGGGAAAGGTTGTTTGCCTTTTGTGCCTTCTTCCCTTCCAAAATAAGTGCTCTGGCTTGTGGATACTTCTGGCCCTGAGATATCATGCAAAAAACTTTCTCTTGAATTTACAGCCATTTTTATCTTCTCCTACATGATGTGGAACATTTCGATCTTTGTTACTGGGATGAGAATTGTAATAAAGAGACTGAGATTTAAAAGCCATGGAGTCTTTTGCTGTGCTTTGGTTAGAAGCAGGGTTTGCCACTTGACTACTTTCTCATCCCAGGGTGAAGGCTTAAGAAAGCTTCCAGCAACTTGGGATCAAAGGTTGCCCAGGTGGGAACAGGAGGCCATAGAAGATGGACACATAGCCCCCTTACCTTCACTCTCTTCCACAGCTCTTGTGTCACCAAGCATGAAGCAGAAGGAATTTTGCTGAAGCCTCCAAGATCCTTTCCCTTAGCATCTGTTCCCACATATGGTCAAGCCCATGATCAAATCCAGTAGTGCAAGGCACAGAGCATTGTTCTCAACAATAGGAGTAGTTGCCAGACATTCAGTGCTAGACACCAGACAACATACCCAAATGTTAGATGGCAGAACATCTCACCTGTTTGCAGAGAAAGGGTAATTTCCACGGTGAATTAAAGATTGCCAGATATCTCTGACCACTTAATATTTCCAATTAGGGTGATGCTTGAGATTCTCTTAGATGTTTCCACTTCTTTCACACCTCTAAGACAGAGAGGAGGAGCTCAGAGCATGAGGCATCCCTGCCTGCATCTCCCAGGAAGAGTGGGACCTTCAGGAAACAACTCTTCCTCTGCAGTTCCCTTTGGATCAGAAGATCCATCTCTGCCTAAGATGTACTGAATGACCCTGTTTTTTAAATCCTTGCACAATCCATTACTAGAAGAGCCATGTTTCCTGACCTACCTAAATAGTCTGTGAAAGTCCTCCTCCTTTTTTTGCTCCTGCATCCCTGACCACCCTGACCATCCTTCCTAATATACCTGTCTGTGTGGCTGCCTAGGCTGGCCAGAGCCTGGAGGAGACATAACCCACCTTTCCCATGCCTTGGGGCAACGAACAGAGAAGCAGAGCAGGCAAGGAGAAAAGAAGCAATGGTGAGCAAGTACTGGTGTGGCTTCTCTCTGATTCGGCTGGAGCCGGCCCTTGTTGCAGTCCCTTGGCTGAGTGGCACGGCACAGCTCGACCGTGCCGTGCCTGTCCCATCTCTGTACGGTCTGTCTTACACCGGCCCTTCCCTCTCCAGTGAATTCCGACTGCGATTCTGCTCGGTGGCTCGTCTTCTCCCCATGTCTCCTGCCTGCAGCCCCCGTCCGGCCCGGGAGAGCTCAGGGGGACACCGAGGAGCTCGCCGAGGCCCCGAGGGTTTCAAAGACTCGGTAGCCTTTGGATGAAGCCTCCCACAGCCGGGGAAGGCAGCGGGGGGAAGACAGGAGAAGAGGCGAGGAGGCAGGCATGCAAGGAACTAGGGAGGCACGGAAACCGGCAGGCAGGCAGGAGGGAAGCAGGCGGGCGGCACAGGGGACCTGCTCCTCCCCGCCGGGGCGTGCCAGCGGCACTCCAGGCCCGAGCCCGGCCCAGGTTCCGCGAGGATCTGCCCTAGAAACCGCCCCCAAGGGCGGGAGCGATCCGGACTATGGGGCAGGTCAGCGCCCGCTCGCTGTGCCGGGCCAGCTCCAGCGCCTGGCAGAGGCGGCTGCCCTGGCCCGGCCCCGCGCCCGCAGCCCCGCGGGGCCGCAGCCCCGCGTGGAGCCCCGGGACAGCCCCCGCCCGGGGACTCTCCTCCGTGGCCCCCTCCATCCGCCTGTCGCCCGCCGCCCGCAGCCTCTTCGATGAGCCGCTGGCCATCGCCGTGCAGGGCCTCGGCCCGCGGCAGCAGGTCACTCTGCGCGCGTCCTTGCGGGACGAGACCGGAGAGCTCTTCCAGGCCAGTGCGCGCTACCGGGCGGGCGACGACGGCGAGCTGGACCTCGCCCGCTGTCCTGCGCTGCCGGGAGGCAGCTTCTCCGGCCTGGAGCCCATGGGGCTGCTCTGGGCTTTGCAGCCCCAGAAGCCTTTCTGGCGGCTGGTAAAGCGGGACGTGCAGAGCCCCTTCCTCCTGCAGCTGGAGGTGTTTGAGGGCCACGGCGAGCGCCGCGGGCGGCTCCTGGCCCAGGCGCAGCACGAGCGGGCGTTCCTGCGGGACGGGGTGCGGAGAGTCCCGGTGCGAGAAGGGAGGATCCGGGCGACGCTTTTCCTGCCCACTGGTGAGTACCGGCCGTGCCGGGCTCCTTCCCCCACATTGCTGCCTCTGCTTTTGGCCCCGCAGTCGCTGGTCCGGAGCCAGACCGCCTCCAGGCTCCCCCGGTGCCCCGTACCAGGCAGAGGACAAGGGGGAGCTGCGTCTCACCTGTAGGGGCTGGACACTTCTCAAGGCGTGGCCTGACCAGCTTGGGTCTGCTGGTCCTGCTCTTCACACAGAGAAGCACGTGTGTCTGTTTAACTGACTTCTATTGGACATGAAGGCATTGATCACAGTACACTTTTTGTTCCCAAATGTCATGGGAGGTGAAGTCAAACAGTTTGCAAGGCACCTTTCCTCTGTCTGTTTTCTAGGAAAATCAGGTGGTAATTCTTTTGAGTAAGTGGAAGATGCTTTCCTAAACTGTGGCGTTTAAGTCTGTGGCTTCCCTTTCCAGCCTTTCCACACATCCTGAACTTTGTAATGTCCTAATTGCTGTAGCCCAAGTTACATTTTGCTGCCACATTTGTCCCCAATTCTTCCCTGCTTGTGAGCATGTCAAGGAAAACATTGGGGAGACTTGCCCTGGCAGTATTTTTGTCAGAGAATAATGAAAAGGGCCTCTGAGGTTTTCAGATTGCCTGACAAATGCTGTGTTGTCCTTCCATCAGCCGTCGAGATTTCTGCTAGTTTTCTGTAGAAACCTCATGTCTTGCATTCCCTTGGTTCTGTAGTAGCCACACCCCCAGCACATCCTATCTTTCCTTCTCCTCGTGATACACAGATTTTCACCAAGCATGTCCCTGGAACCCCAAGGAGCTCTTCTATGTACCACGTGCCTTCCCCTCTCCCCTTTCTTTCCTGCCTGTCCCAGATAACTCTTTCATGACAGTGCTAAAATCATATGTGCTGTGCCAGCCAGTGCCCTGGGCTCTGACTTGATCTGTTTCCTTGAGGCTGGTGGTGAATTTCTTGTTCTTGCTTGTTACACACGTTTGATGTTAGTCTGAAGACACCTGAGGGAAACCTCACCCTCTCTCCAGAGCAGGAATGGAAGTCTCCCTCTTGGCCTCCTCCTTTCCATACCTGGTTAGTACTTTGCAGCAATCCTTCTCAGCTCTGGACTTCAGTCCCTGTCCCATGATGAACCTAACTTAATGCTTCCCATACCAGGTAAGTAAGGCTGGTTTCAAATACTTTCTTCTTTTAATCCCAGAATAAATGACTGAAGTGCATTTACGTTAAAATTGAGAAGCTGGAACCATCAGAAGATGATATTTTTTTTGTCATTGTCGAGGCAGGGCAGGAATGAGAAGACTGACCAGAAGGCTGTGAGAGTAAAACTCCGATTTATTCAAAATACACTGCTCTTTTATACAGAGCTTCATGAAGACCAACTCCATTGGTTCTGAAGTGAAAACAACGCACAGCATTGGTGCAAAGTGCTTGATGCACAGTGATAGAACTTAACTATAAACAATGTGAAAAACAAGAGAGATAAAGAATTATTTACATTCTTCTCCAGCTCTTTCTCAGGCTTCTGCCTGGCTAGAAACTCTCAGTTTCTTTCTTTAACTGAATCTGAGTCCCACATTTTTTGGTTCAGCCATCTGAAAAATGCACTAAGGAGAAGCCTGATGGGTATTTTTGAAGCAGAGCTTAATACATTTGCAGTGAATTTACATGATACAGAGTACTAATTATGACTGTCAAAAGATCCCTTCTCTCTCAGCTGCCTGTTTCCTGATATTATCTAAAACATGTTATCTAAAATTAGTAGACCTGCTAATTTGTTCTAGTTTGTTTAATCTTGAAGCAATGTAGCCATTTCATTAAAACTGTCACAGTAATTTAGGACCCTCAATACCATTCTGCTGCTGTAGTTTTTTTTAATACACATTTCCAGGCCTATGAATTTGGAATATAAATTAAAAATTGTGGGTTAATGTGTCCTGTTATGTGGTCTCTCTCAGGAAGTGGCCCCTTTCCAGGAATTATCGACTTGTATGGAACTGGAGGAGGACTCCCTGAATACAGGGCATGCCTGCTGGCCAACCACGGTTTTGCTGTGCTGGCTCTGGCTTTCTACAGCTATGAAGATCTCCCCAAAACGATGAAGGAATTCCACCTGGAATATTTTGAAGAAGCTGTAAACTATATGTTACAACACACCCAGGTTGGTTTGTTCATTGACTCTCACTACAGTGAACTCGGATTAGTTAGGTTCCTGTCAGACTATAGTTGGGGCAGAGCTGTTGAACTTAAAATAGCATCTCTGTTGAGTTGGCTGTTATTGTTTTATATCTTTAACTCCCACTACAATGGCTCTCTGGCAGACTATTCCAGCTCTTCCTTTTGAACTGGCCAAGTGAAACAGTGACACATTGGTCACATTTCTACTCCATTCAACCCAGTGTCATAACTAGGGTACTAGTTTCCTGGAGGTTTACTGGACTTGCACTGGGGATTTTAGATTTATGCTCTGTAGAATGTCCTTCAGAACTAAATGTCCTTTTCAGCTGTGGAGCATATGATAGCTTTTTGTGATCCAGCTCTCAGGGAAACCAAGGCTGTGTATTTTATAAGCTGTTAAAATCACTCAAAATGTTGGTATTTCATAAGTGTGGGTTTTAGTAGCTAATTGTGCACATAAGGATCCTTCTAATTCAGCACCTCTTGGAAGAGAACCCTACTCAATTCTGCATCTCTTTATAAGTAGCTGTGAGTGAAAGTAGCTAGAATTGCAAAATCCAACACTTGGTTTCTCTAGAGAATGATAATAAAAACCTTCCTCAACCTCAGAAAGATGAGTAGTTGTTAAAGATCTTGACTGCTTTTTATTCATCTTAACCTTAACTGCTCATGCCACCTCTCTGCCCAAAAAAATCTGAAAATTGCTTCCCCCTGCATTTTTTCCCCTTGAGAGCAGTACAGTACCATTGCCTCCCATTAACACCTTCATGTGTTTTTAATGTGTTGCAAAGTTTCAGCCATATTTTCTAATTTCCCCCTTCCCATATTTCAAAATCAGTGGGTTTGAAGCCTGTTAGACTGGTGATAAGACACAGAAGGTGTTAGATTCTGATGCTGTCTCAGAGCCTATTTGCCCCTGAGAGTCTTTGGATATTGAAGAGTTGTGTTATTAGCTAACCTTTTTCCAGTATCCTTACAGGATTTCAGCACCCAGTAAGGTTATTTAACTTTCCTTTTCTAGTTAATTTGCCTTGTGTAAAAGAAAATTAAGGTAACCTAGTCTAAGATTGACTCCAGGGGACTGTACAATTCTCCTAGAAAAATGGTTTTAATAGGTTATAGTTTTAAGATAAATTTTAATGACTAAACTACCTCAGACTATTTCCTGTGAGTTAGATACCAAACATTCTAGAGAAATGGAAGAGCAGCTCATGTGGAGCCTGCTACCCCACATCAGCTTCTTAATAGGGGAACCTTGAATATAAGAAATACATTAACGCAAGTGATGACAATATCATAGTCATTGCTGACTTTGAGCACTTTGCACTGAAAGAAAGCAACTGCAGAGGAGGCCTCCCCTGTTCTTTCCCTCTTCTTCTCTCAACTGCATTGTAATCTGAGACTGCACGTTTGCAAGCACAGCTGTACTCTGCTTCAGCACTCAACCTTGTAGCTTTGTTAGGATGATGCCACAGTCTCAGTAGGGCATAGCACCATAAATCAAGCACAGAACAGTGCCTAGGATCCCTCAGACATGGGCCCTGCACACAGGACCTCAGATGTCTGTATGTGGGGTCCAAATCTGGGACAGACAGAGCTGCAAACATGGCATCATATTAAAGAAGTGGCCTGCCATGGTTCATTGATTGTGATTTCTCTTCTCTCACCTCCAGGTTAAAGGTCCAGGAATTGGTTTGCTTGGACACTCAAAGGGGGGTGACCTGTGTGTCTCTATGGCCTCCTTCCTAAAGGGCATCACAGCCACTGCCCTTATCAATGGCTCGGTGGCAAATGTGGGTGCGGTGCTCCACTACAAGGACATCATCATTCCACCCCTTGGTATCAATCCAAAACGCATCAAGGTCGGCAAGTCCGGGATTGCTGATATTATTGATGCATTGAACAGCCCACTGGAAGGGCCTGACCAGCAAAGCTTTATCCCTTTGGAGAAGGCTGAGTGTTGCTTCTTGTTCATTGTTGGCCAGGATGATCACAACTGGAAAAGTGAATTCTTTGCAGTTGAGGGGAGCAAACGTTTGCAAGCACATGGGAAAGAAAAGCCTGAGATAGTCTGTTATCCCGGAGCAGGACACTACATTGAACCTCCCTTTTTCCCAATGTGTGCAGCCTCAATGCACTTGCTACTTGGCAAGCCTGTGATGTGGGGAGGGGAGCCCAAGGCACACTGTGAGGCACAGATAGATGCTTGGCAGCAGATCCAAGCTTTCTTTTGTAAACACCTCACAGGCAAGACATCTGGAACATCCAGTAAGCTCTGATATGAATTAGGCTACTTTACAAATGAAGATGCTGGTTTTGTTAAATGTTTTGTTAAATAGCTCAGAATGAGAACAAGGTGTAGGGAAAGATTAAATGAGAAAGCCTTATAAATATGATTGCCTGGCAAAGGATTTGGAAAATACAGAGACTGTGAGTGAAATTGAGATGAGAACAAGCTTTGAGATTTCGGTCCTTGGTTGCGAAGCAACTGGGGAACAGTGGTATAGCTAGTGGAAGGTAACTCCCTTTTTTGACCCACAGACAGATCCAAGGGTCAGATAAAATGTTCTGTCTCCTCCCTCAAAAATGTATAGCTTATTCCGCACCTCCCCTGAAGTATCATGTATCTGTAATTCCATTGGTCCAAAGTGTTATTCCACACCCACTCTGAAGCCCCCTTGATAAGGTGTACCCAGGAGACCAGGCCTCTCTCTCCCACCCTTTCTCTTTGCCCTCTTGGACCCTCTCTTGGAACTCTCTCTCGCTATCTCTCCCTGCTCCCACTCCTTGGGCCCTGCTTGGAGCTGCAGCTGGCAGGTCCAAGCAGGGCCCCACAGCAAACCATATATCCTAAGACTTGACTTCAGAGATCTCTCATCCATCCAGGACCAGCCCTCGCCACAACAAGGAACATCAGAGAATAAGCTATTAGGTTTCTTGAAAGATGATGGTGGGTGAAAGCAAGAGCAGCTTCCTTTTTACACCCTCCTCTAATCTTGGTTAGAGGTTTTGGCCTCCTGTTTTATGTAGTACAGGGTTATAAGCTGTGGAAAACAAATGGTGGTAAGGCTGTGTGCTTTGGGTGTGAATTAAAGTGGTAGGTAACTCTTCCAAGCTGAGAACCAGGATGAAAACATGCATTGGCCTTCTCAGAGGAGATGTGTGCCATTGCCCAGCTTTGTGTTCTAGTTCCAGTATTCCAGTTTTTCTGGAAGCAGTAATCTACCTCCAGTGATCTTTCTGTTCTCCCTGTACACTTCTCTCTCCTTTGTTGCTCCTTGCCCTTCTCTCAAACCACTAAAATGCATCTGCCTTAAAAATATCTTATATTTCACTTACCAAAAGCAGTACTACTGTGCCAGCACCCTCAGGTAACACTTCATATTTGTAGGCAACAAACAGCCCAAGCTTGATGTGATGTTCAGAGAGCATGCTGAAGAAATGAGACATTTAAACAGTCTGTGGAAGTTCATAAACGTGAAGAAGCAACAGAACAGGTCCTGTTAGGGGTCATGCTGGAGTCGCTCCCGGGTGTCACCTCAGCACGGCTGGGAATCGCTGTGGAGATCCGCAGCACTGTCGGAGCTCCCTGCCGGTACATTCCGCAGATGCCGCCTCAGCTGCCTGCTGCTAGGGCGGCGGCGCTGGCACGGCGGCTCCGTGAGCGGCTGGAAGGGGCCCGAGGCGGCCGGCCCGCTGTGGCGGAGCGGGGCTCCGGCCGCACGCCCGCTGCTCTCTGCGCAGCGGGGCGAGCGCTCAGCCCGCGGGGTCGGCAGTAACTGTGCACCCAAGCGTGGGGTTCAAGGAGCAAACGCTGGGAGTTGCCGGTGCATTTGCACTGTGTGTCCGAACACGTTGTACCCGCCAGTGCCTACAGCCCGACCTCGCCTGTGCGTCAGGCCCGTTTGAGCGTTTTGTATCCACCGTACTGTAATGGATAAAAGTGAAACTTTAACCGCTGCCCACGGCTCGCTGCTCCAGTCGCTTGGATGGCTTGGGGGAGGCGGGAGCGGCCCGCCGCTGGCTGCCTCCGGGGCTGGGGGGCGGGGAGGGGCTCTGCTCTCCATTGGGGACGCCTGGAAGGGGCGGCGGCCGCGGGACCGATATTGCGGGCGGCGCGGCCGCAGCGCGCACCCGCCGCCGCCGCCATGTGGAGAGCGCTGGCCGCCGCCGCCGCCCCGGCACGGGCCCTGCTGCGCGCCCCGCCGGCCCGGCGGGCTGCTAGCCTGGCCGTGTCCCCCACCGCCGGCCCGGCGGACGAGCGGGTAGAGACGCGGGTGGCGGGGCTGAGCCCGGGGCAGCCGGTGACCCTGCGGGCCGTGGCGGCCGACGACCGCGGCTGCCTCTTCCAGTCGTGCGCGCACTACCGGGCGGACAGCCGCGGGGAGCTGCACCTGGGCACGGACGCCTCCCACGGCGGGGACTACACCGGCGTGGAGCCCATGGGGCTCTTTTGGAGCCTGGCCCCCGCCGGCATGGAGAAGCCGTACCAGCGGCTCGTTCCCCGCAACACCAGCCTCCCGATGAAGGTGGAGGTGTTCGTCCACGAGGGCCACAGCCCGCCCGGCTCCATGCCCGGGCCCGTGGTAGCCAAGGCCGAGGTGCAGAGGTTGTTCACGGCCCCCGGCGTGCGGAGGATCCGGCTGAAGGAAGGAGTCGTAAGGGGCTCCCTTTTCCTGCCGCCGGGTGAGTGCCTCGGCCCGAGACCTTCGTCCCGAGGCCGGCGGGACCCCCCGCCTTCTCTGACCAGAGCAAGGAAAGTCTCGTGAAATAAACCCGTGCAGAGGCTGTCACCCGGGGAATCTGCATTCCCTAACAGCCGAGCGCTGCCCTGCAGACAAGTTGCCCTGAACTCTTCAGAAGATATCCCAAGTGCTTGTCGCGACAGGGCCGGGCTTGTGCGCGGCCGCCCCGCCTGGTCCTTCTCGGCGGCACCGAGCAGGGCGGGCACGGGGACGCGGCTCTTGCGGGACGGGCCGGAGCTAAAGGAGAACAGGGCTTAAAGAGTTTACTTCGTTGCTGTGCTCGGCCTGTGGTTTTTCAGTAGGTTTGATGTTTGCTCTGGAGTACCGGAATCTAACATCCAGAAAAGCTGATGCGCTTAATTGTGTGAGCCTGTACTGAATGTCCCAAGGATTTTACCCTAAGTAGGACTGAATTGAAAAGGTATTTTTCTTCCCTTTGAAACACAAGTCAGGAAGCAGAGTAGCAGATGAAATTCTAAAAAATACATGTATCTCATCTCTGTTTCTACAGAGTTATTACAGTTAGTAGTTGGGTTACTTTGTATAAAACCAAAATAGATTTATGAGCAAGTTCTGCCTGTTCTGCTTATGAGATGGTTGTGCTTTATGAGGTGTGATATTCTGATGGTCTGTGAGTGGTGATGGAAAATGAAACCTTACACCAGTGATTGTGTTTGTACACTTGAGCTATGAGTTAAGCTTCTTGTAGTTCCCTGAGTGTTGTGGGTACTGGAACTGCCCTCCACATTACCTCTAATTTAATACTACTTGGTTCAGCAATTCCTGTAAGTATCACTACAGTTATTAAGTATTTAAGTTTTTTCATTCCAAACCAATGAATTTTATCCATTTAGATATGGATCCAAAGTCCACTGAGGAAAAAAACAACAGAGAATGAACTTTGAATTTCAGATGTTTAGTCAGCATGCTGGATTTTCCATCTCCAAGACATTGTTTTGATCTATTCTGCCTTAGAGGATGAGTTTGATTTCTGCTGAGCTCAGTGGGAACCCAGACATATGCAAGATGAAACTGCACTTTCTCCTTTAGAAAGTCTGGCATTGTAATAGTGCTGAAAAGTCTGGAATCATTGCTTAAATTATATTGACATCCATCATGATGGAGGATCCAGTTACAGCATTATGATCATACACTTCTTTGCTCCAGGGACAAAAAAAAAGTTAATATTTTTAAGATAGGAATCTTAAATATCAACCATTCTTATTAAAAGTGAGAGGACATGAGTGGTCTTAAGATGTAATTTTAATCTGAAAATGATTTCTCAATTCAGGAATAAGAGTTACAGATGTAGAGGTTTGTTTTTAAATGTTGGTAAAGTTGTCTAGCCCACTTTATCCTGCTTTTTAGTGAGTTCTGCAGGAACCATATACTTGGGCATGTGTAAGCACTCAGAGAAGCAGTCCAGGATCCTTGTGCAAGTTAAAGGGTGTCTTCATGAGAGAGAAACACATCCATCTATGACTATGTTCTGATTACATGCCCTTGCTAGAAAGCTTTCCAGGTAGGAGTGATTATTAAATATGTATTTTCTTGCCATATAATAGCATTATAATAAATTTATCCCAACCTATTTTCTCTCAAGTAGAATATTGAACTTCAATGAAAGAAAGATCAGAACTGAATGAGTAAGAACCCAAAGGCATGTTTCAGTCCTGTTCTGACTTCTTAATGTTTTAATCTGGGAGGTTTCCACCATTTAGCATGTCTTATACAAAACTTCCTTTTCTCAAATGTGTTGAAATGCCAGAAAACTTTTCTTCAGCATATAGAGGTAGTGTCAGAGAGTTAACATACTCTTGCAACATGCGTGTCCTCTTTGTGCTGAGATGGTTGTAGTGAGCTGTATCAAGGCACATCAGCTGTGACATCTGGTGGCCAGGGGAAAAAAAAAAAAGAAAAAAAAATTGTTTGCTTGGGGTCTTTAAAGCTCCATTAAGTAGCATCTTTAGCCTTCTAACCTAAGATCTCCTGGCTTGGCATACAAACATTTTACAACATGACCTTGATGGTAAAAGCACGGCTGTTGAAAATTATGGTTCTGATTATTTCTGTAGTTTGATGGGACAGATGGTATATATGTATGTGCACATTTATCTGTACATCAGTCCTGCACACACCCACACAGCTCTCAGTTCGGCCTTCTGTCTCATCACTTCTGCAGGAGCAGTTCTCCTGCCAAAGCTTACAGTGCTCATGTTGAGAGGTAGTAAGTCCAGTTGATTTTAACAATGGGTTGTCTTTGTTGGGTTTTGCTCAATGCAGTTTATTCCAGAGTTTACGTAAGTTTTCTAGAATTTACTTCAAGGGCTCAGTGTTCTTGCCTCATTACTCATGAGCTTGTACTTTGCTAATTAAGGAGCAACTTTGTGGGAAAATAGCTGACTTGGTGTATGATTGGTCTGAGGGCAGGAGGTTAAGACCATGGAAAAATAAATTTAGAATGGTTGTTGTTATTTTTTGGGGGGTTTGTTTGTTTTCTTTGGGTTTTTTGTTGGTTTTTAAATTTTTTGTTTTAAAAAGCTAAACCTGTAACTTCATATATTTTTACAGGAATGTAAGGACTTGGACCTATTCTTTGTTTGAAATAGCTGGAGTGGGATACAGCACTGGTTCTCTTAAATCTCTGCTGTGCAAATGGAAAAATAATTACTATTAATAGCTAATGTCTTAGATGACTATTAATAGCAAATGTCCTAAGCATTCTGTATTTTGTTGTTCACTCTTCACCAGATAGTTTTTTGTGTCCTGTATGATAACTTTTCCTCTGTAACCCTTCTCTTTAATATAGGGGACGGTCCCTTTCCAGGAGTGATTGACATGTATGGGGATGAAGGAGGCTTGATTGAATTTAGATCCAGTCTCCTGGCTACCCATGGTTTTGCTGCTCTTTCTCTGCCATATTTTGACTTTGAAGATCTTCCTAGGGTGTTAAAAGAATTAAAACTTGAGTACTTTGAGGAGGCAGCAAGGTTCCTACAGCGTCACCCAAAGGTGAGTGCAGTGAGAAACCTCTTGAGACTAGAGAGGATTTAACAGTTATACCTAAGTGGTGGTAGTTGTGATTTTTTTTTTTTTGTATTTGAGTATCAGTTTCTGCTGGGCAAGCTCAGGCCCAATAACAGCTTATGCATATGACTGGGAAGAGTGAATTTCTTCCAGCACAAACTATCTGTTAAATTCATGCTGGAGCTACAAGATTGCTGATCAGTAGGATAGTGAATGCTGGAGTATCCTCCAAACACGACCAGTGGTGATAAAAATGTTTGGCTTGTTTGGGTTTTTTCCTTACATGAAAGCAATTAGTTTTAATAGAGGATGATATGACACTGCTCAGTAGTAGCTGAAAGAATGAATTTGATAATGTAGGATGTTGCTTTCAATTTTACTTTCCAGGCTAGGAAAAGACAAGACAAATGTTACTTATTAAATCCTTCAAATATAATTTGTGAGGTTACTTTATTTTTCTGAGACTTGAATTTCCTGTTACCTGTTTTAGGAAAATGAGAAAAAATTTGCATTAACATATACAGTAGGGACCAGGTAAGGACTGAGCGATAGTATGCCTTGTGCATGTCCACATTTTTTGTGGGGTTTGATCTCTCTTGGTGTGTCTGAAAAATAAGACCATAAACAGGAGGAGGAGCATGGGTCCAGACTGTCACTTTCCAACAGGTTACATCAATAATTAACCTAACCTTTTTTTAAATAAAACAACTCCAAAGTCAATTAATGGCTAATCCCATTATAATGTATGCTTCCTTTATTCCTTTCTTCCTCTCTTCTCCATCCCCTATCTTATCTGAAGGTGAAAGGACCAGGAGTTGGAGTGATTGGGACTGGGAAAGGGGCAGAATTAGCACTCTCCATGATCACCTTCCTGCCAGAAGTAGTGGCTGCTGTCTCAATCTCTGGCTGTAGTTCAAATACAGTTGCAGACCTCCATTATGGTGAGACGACTCTGCCTGGGCTGCGTTTTGATATGAAGAAAGTCAGTGTCTCTGACTCTGGTGTATTTGACATTTTTGAAGCTCTGGATGACCCAATGAATCCTGCTAATTCTCCTAGCATGATCCCCATTGAAAAAGCAGATGGTCACTTTCTCTTAGTGGTAGGGGAGGATGATCGGATGTGGAAGAGCTCCTTATATGCTGAGCTGGCAATCAGGCGTCTTCGCCAGCATGGGAAAGAAAACTTTGAATTCCTGAGTTATCCGGGAGCAGGTCACCGAATTGATCCTCCTTCTACTCCATTTTGTCAGGTAGCTATGGATCGTGTTTTGGGAGTGCCTGTTCTGGGAGGTGGAGAGAGCAAAGCACATGCCCATGCACAGGAACACTCCTGGGGAAAGATCCAGGAGTTTCTGCACTTGCATTTGGGATGAACACTTAAGTACATGCAAGCTGTTGCAGATCTGCAAGGACTGAACTTGAGCCACCAAAATGACTGGTGATGACCAGTGAATTGAAGGGATTGACTGAGACAAGCCTTGAAATATGGAAATAACCAAATGACTAGTTAGTTACAAGTAAAAATCTAAAAAGAAAGGGATTTATTTGGAGCAGCCTAAGTTAATTTAATTAGGTAAAGAGAGGAGATGTGAAACAACAAGCAGGCTGCACTGTGGTACAAATTTGACAGCTCAAAGTGGTCATGATGAAGAAACAAGTACCTGAAGAGAGTACTAGGTACTTCCTTGCTTGCAGTATTTACACCTCATAGAATGTTAACAGGCAGCCTGCACCCTCAGCAGTGACAGACAGGATCACACCTCGGCAATGCCAGATGATAACGTAGACATCCAAATAATTAATGACTCTGAGTCCTAAGCTAGCTTTCCCCAGAATTCTCATATTTACAGCCATATACACTTCAGAAATGTTTTCCATTTACACAAAGCTGGAGATACCTACTTGAAATGAGGCTTGTATACTTACTGTGGTCTTCTGGTGACAGTCTGTTTCTTTCCAAAAAGAACTGTCTGCTGAATGGAAGAATGAAGAGTACTTTTCCTTGTCATCCAAGAAGAAAGCAGTACTAGCACTGTTTTGTATTTGGGATGTACCTGTCTGATTCTGTAATGTCTTGGATTGCCATTTGACACTCAGGGTATTAAGATTCTGTTGAATAGGTTAGAGCATGTCTAAATACAGCCATTAAGTTAGGGATTAATTACTTGGGGAACTCTTTAGTAGTGATGTCAACAGATGCTGAAAACTGTTCTTAGGGAGAAAGCAGAGTTGGGAGACAGAAAACCTAGCCTGTAGATTTAAACTGACTATAAAAAGCTGTCACCTTATGGTGGTGATTAACTCAGAATCATACCAAACTAACAATGCACTCCAATCAATCACCCAAAGCCAAATCTAGGATAGCTTTTCTATGACTACCTGAGATTTTTTTTTTTTTAAATCCAAATTCATTTTTGGCTAGTGCCTTTTTCCCCCTCACCATTCAGGTAGAAAGAAACAACTTCTTCCCAAATGAGCTGATCTCTCAAGAGGGTCTTGCTGAAATAGTGCCAGTGCGGAAGGCCTGTTTAAAGAGGGTCTCTGTTAGCAAAATTTCACCTTCCAGAGTCATTTTGTCAGACCAGGAAGCTGCCCAGGAAGATACAAAACTTTCATTAGTGGTACTCAGTTTTGTTTTGCTCTCAGGGATCTCTCTCCAGTTAACTGTCGTTATGCTGCTGTTCAGTCTCAATAGCTTTCTGCAACTCTTATTAATCCTTATAATTTTATTAAAGTCACATGTTTTTCACACACAGTCAAGGCCAACTGAACAATTTATCCATCCATTCCTTACAAGAGAAGCTCCATCCTGCAAACTCCACAAAAGATCTCTTCATGCCTGGTCTCTAAACTCCCTCACCAGCTGAATAGGCTTTTGCCAAGTCATATCTGGTGCCTGAACCTCTGCTAACACAAGCAGCCTCAGAAGTCCAGGACCAGAACCTGCTGCAATGTGCTCCTTGGTGTCACCCATACCTGTCAGACTGCCTTTTTCTCCAAACTCATTTCAAGTGGCAACTGTAGGAGAAAGGGTTGTCTGTTGTGTGAAGGTTCCTGCCTCATCCTGTGTCTCTTCAGTAGCTGGAGCTGTTATTAATTGTGCAAGAGCAGCACCTCCCCTATCCCTGTTCTGTCACTCTCCCAGTGCCAATACCTGTGCTCCACACTGCAGTCCTACCTCAGCATATGCATTGCTATGCAAGATTGCAATTTGGAGGTTCAGGAAGTAAATGTTAATTTGTAAATTAAAAAAACCCCAAACAGGTAAACTAAGAGTTTGCAGACTTAATTTCTAAAGCACAAGTTTTTAAAATAATTTAGTGTTAGATTTTGTCAAATACATGCAATTTGAAAGAGAAGTAAAACTTTCTTTATTAAAAAGCAACCATGTGTAAGAATTTGATGTTATGTATTTGTTTGGAGAAGTAAATGATACTTTTGTTTTAAAAGGAGGAAAAATTAAAAACAATGTAATTTTACTGCACAGAGCTTTTTTGTCAATGAGTCAGGGTTTCCTGGACAAAATAATTAATAGAAGGACCTGTTGAAAACCAGACAACATTTGTGCTAGCATTTTGTATATTTACAATGCTGCCTGGGGACCCAAGAGGCATTGCAGGCACTCTGCAGAATGTGTAGCTATTTCCTGCAGTGTATATTAAACTGAGTGCCTGATTATGGCCTTACAGCCACGTTATTTATATTGGTTTACATTCACAGAATTGTTAGGGTTTGAAGAGACCTCTGGAGATCACCTAGTCCAATTCTCCTGCTAAGGCAGGGTCACCTAGAGCCAGTTACACAGGAATGTGTCCAAATGGATTTGGACTGTCTCCAGAGGAAGACTTCATGGCCTCTTTGGGCAGCCTATTCCAGTGCTCTGCTACCCTCAGTGTAAAGTGGTTCTTTTTCACGTTGAGGTGGAACTTCTCGTGTTTCAGCTTAAGGCCGTTCCTCCGTGTCCTGTCACTGGGCACCCCTGGAAAGAGCCTGGCACCATCCTCTTGGCACCCACCTTTGAGATACTTGTATCTATGGGTGAGCTCTCCTCTTCTATAGACGAAACCGGCCAAGGTCCCACAGCCTCACAAGAGAGAGGCTCCAGACCCCTCATCTTTGCGTCTCTCACTGGCTCCTCTCCAGTAGCTCCTCTTGTACTGAGGAGCCCGGAACCCGCCACGGTAATTTTTTGCCAGGCCAAACGCCCATCACTTTCCATTGAGACGGGTGCTCGGGGGGCGCCGCGCCGCGCCGCGCCGGGGCCGGGGCCGGGGCCGCGCCGGGGCCGCGCCGCGCCGGGGCCGGGGCCGCGCCGGGGCCGCGCCGCGCCGGGGCCGGGGCCGCGCCGGGGCCGCGCCGCGCCGGGGCCGCGCCGCGCCGGGGCCGGGGCCGGGGCCGGGGCCGCGCCGGGGCCGGGGCCGCGCCGGGGCCGGGGCCGCGCCGGGGCCGGGGCCGCGCCGCGCCGGGGCCGGGGCCGCGCCGGGGCCGCTCCCACAAGGCGCCGCGGCCGCCGCGCGCGAGTTCCGGGCGGGGCGCTGCCCGCGCCCGTAGCAACCGGAGCGTTCGCGGTATCCACGGCGCCATGGTGAGTCCTGCGGCCGGGCGGCGCCGGGGCTCGGAGCGGGGCTCGGAGCGGGGCTCGGAGCGGCCCCCGGCCGGCGGTGGCGGCGAGGGGCGGCGCGGAGCAGCCCGGGCTCGGCGGGAGCGCCCGGGAGCAGCGCGGGCCGGGGCGGCGGCTGAGGCGGGGGCCGGTGGCCTGCTGCCGTGCCCCGGGAAAGGAAAGAGCGGAGTCACAAACCGCAAACCTCCGTAGTACGTGGTTTTAAGGCGGCAGTATCGGTGATCATACAGCGATTAGCTTGCTGTCTGTTGCTGTGCAATTCCGATTTCATCTATTTAAAATACAAATAAATGTCTACAAATACAGGCGAAGTGTCGCTGTTTTGCTTTTTACCGGGGGTCTAAATTTTGTGCATACTATGTGTCCACCCTCTATGTTTTACGGGGGGACATACATATATTTTTTTACAACTATTACTAGTACAGGAGTGGTTATTTTTCCCCTTCGGAAATTCTGTTTCTTGTTTCTACCATGTTAATGGTGACTCTTCAGAGTGACCACTGGTCACTTGGCATTTTGAATATTTTAAAATGAAGTATTATGACTTTCTTTTGACTAAATACCTGTAGAAAATTGTTCAATAAGCAGGTAGAAGAACCCTGCAGATAAGCTTTTTGGAGGAAGTTTCCCTCAAATACCCTCCCATGGCAGAAGATACTCTGATTTACCTACAGAAATTTCAAGTGCACCTCAAAGAAAATGAAATCCCTAATATGTGCTCACCAGATAACTTGCTGTGCTGATGTCCATGTTTTCATCCAATCAGCAGAGATAAGTCTACAGAGGTCAGGGAAGAAGCTTCTCCTTGTGCTCCCATGGATCAGTAGCTTTAAAGTCCAAACTGTTTTTAGGCATGCCTTTGAAACAGCAGCAGCCACTGATCTTATAAATGCATTTCTGCCTTCAACATGAGTGACTGAGATCATGTACCCAAATGCCATGGTGATTGGCTGCTATAATTATGCAAAAGACAATGAAATTTCTGTCCAAAAAACCCCAATTAACTTGAAGCCAGCTGTTTTTGTCTGCACACTGGTAACTGTTAATTGACTTGAATGAGGCTGTTGTAGTTGAAACTTAGGGATGCATGACCCAGAGGAGGTTATGCAGATGTTAATCTCTGGCAGACACTGGGGAGCTGCCATTGGGGGTCAAGTTTGCAGGTCATCTCCAATGAGACTTAGAGCTAGCTATCACTTGGTATAGACCAGATTGAAATGAATGCCTGTCAGTGGGCAGAAACAGCTGGAACATCTGGGGATGTCTAAATGGAGGTGCATGTTGATGTTTGAGGTGCATGCTCAGGCTCCCTGGTGTTGCTGGGTGTTCGGTGGCTGTGGCCTTTTCTTATATAAAGCTGTCTCAGCTGTTGCCTTATAAATTGCTGGGACCAGAGTTTCCTGTTGTCCAAAGTAAAGTACCCAACACTAAAACTCTGTGACTTGAGGTGGCTGCCTGTAAGATTTTTGGAGGAAGTTAGTTTGTTGCTTTTAACTTCTACAATGTATGAAGGGGTTATATATCTGATTACCTGAAAGGGTGCTTTTAATGCACACCTTGTAACAGCGATGCCAAAACTACAGTCTTCCTGTATTTGTAGAAAGAAGGCTGTTGATCACTGTTTGTAAAAGCTTGATCTCTGAAACCTTTTTAATCCCAAAGACATCTTGGAATATGTTTAATGTTTAGAGAAACATTAAACATGTTGTTTATATACTACTGTTTTGGATATCTTTATGTGGTTTCATTAAGACTCTGATGTGAGGTAGAAAAGTAAGAGTTAGAGACTACAGAAAGTTGGTCAGTGAGTCAGTCCTTAAAAAGCATCTCTCAGGTTTTTCCAAACCAAATAATAGATGTTTTCACATTGCATGGTGTAACTCAATGCAAAACAATTGGAAAGAAATTCCAAATATATATAATCTAGACTGTTCTTGAGTTTTGGCAAGATGTACCTCATTTTCTTCAGTGAATTTTAGGAGGCTGTATCATTTTCTGGTCACAGACTTGCTTTGAGGCAGGAAGTTGCTAATGCACAATAGAAAGTGTGAGGGCTTAAGAGCATTAGACTGCAATTTTCAACGCAGTAACTTCTTATGCCTTTAGATTGAATTTCACCATAAAAGCTAATAAGCAGTGTGCCATGGGGCAGAGAATGAGATCAAGAAGATAATGTCCTGACATTAAGCCTATTGTTTTCTTCCGAAAATACAGCAAAGTAACCCAGAAAACAAAATTACAGGACACTGAAGGGTTTCAACTCCTTTGATTTGGCTGACCCAAGTGGTGGAAGGGAGGCAAACAAGCAGGATATGGAGAGGGAAGGAAGAAGAAAAAGATTTGCAGTGAATGAGCCACTTAAAAAATTCAATGAATATTCATTCACTTAAGTTTGTTTCACTTTTAGGCAAAAGCAACAACCATCAAAGAAGCTCTAGCCAGATGGGTAAGTACTAGAACAGTGTCTAGCAGCGTAAGGTTTGACTGTATTCAGCTAATATTGTTTTTAAAACATTATGAGAAATATGTTTGCTTGAAACATCTGCTTTAAGAAGTTTCACAAAGTAAAATTATGATTACTGTTGTTGTATAGTACATTCTGTCACACTTTCTGTATGTTCCTGTTAAATTGATACAACTGGTATAGATTAGTCTGTTTTGCCCTCCTGCCTTGTTCTGTTGCATATGCATTGTCCTGAAGCCACAAAGAGTTTCAAAGTTGGGGATGTATTATGTTTTAAATATGCTCTGTTCACTTTACCCAAGTGCAGTCTTTCCCACAGAATAAACAAGCATGAAATTCTCACTGTACTGAATTCACTGAATTCAGTGAATCTTTTACATGTCTTTTGACATATGGTCCCTCATATTGTGCAAAGCTTAACTTGGAATGAGGTTCTTGGTTTTTTTTCTTCTTAAAGTACTCTGTTAATACAGAAGCTTATTTGTCTGGTTGTGGCTGACCTGGTCTTCCAGAAAGCTGGAAGACCAGGTCAAGGTCTTGTGTTGGCAAGGATGTGGATATAATGTGAAATGATGATGTAGGATGCTCAAGGATATAAAAAAAGTTTGTTTTTCCTCCCTCACTCTTTTTGCCTTCCAGAACTTCAGCTCCATGTTTCCTATTAACAGATTTATTTTTCATTTGCTCCTCTGTCACATGTCTCTTAGACAGAATCAGCCTGTGTCAGTGAGTTTCCATTTATGTTAGGCATAAAGTGCTGCATTTGTTTTTCTGTTCCAAGTTATTAGGGGTCGGTCTAAATGTTCCTTTTACTCTTCCTAAACTGGGTCTATGTGACTTGTACAATTGCATTTGGTGTTGTGTTGCATTCTGAGTGTTTTTCTCCCCTCTGCCCTACAGCCAGGGTGACATTAGTTAAATCAAAGCAACTTGAAATCAAAGCAGCTTCAACTTGGCAAACATGTTACCTGTTCTTATAAAAACATGTCTGTTGTACCTATATTTTCTCTGTGGGATATTGTGGCTGTGCAGCTGCTTCCAGAAGTACTTGGCAATCTGGATGAATTTTCTTCCTGAAGGTGCTCACTGCTGGCCTAGTCTGTGTTGGAAGCTCTCTCCCTTCCATGTTTTTAAGGAAAAATGTATTTTGTTGGTATAAGCTCATAGATTACAAACTGAGTGTAAATACAAACAGATACAGTACTGTTGTTAGAAAAGAAAATGGAAGTTTCACATTGATATAATTACTTTGTTTGAACATGTATCACCATATTCCAGCAAAACATCTGATGTGCTTATTTGCTAAATCACTAATTTTTAGTAAAAACACTGTCACACTGAATTTGGATGGAAACTGGAATACAAATAAATGTACAAGACAACATGATTTTTTAAAAATTAAGTTTTCTGAAGTATTTTGGATGCATAAGAGGAAAAACAATGTTATCAAAACCTGATGTTCCTCTGTGGGATACTAAAAGACTTATGGCATATGATTAATTTAATTACAAAGTAGCCATATCAACTGTGGCACACTCAGCTTTTCAGTACACACTACTCTTTTCAGTAGATGCATGAAATGGAGGAGGAAATAGAACTCCTTGTTTTGAAAGCACCCAAGATTTCTCCATTGTTAATGGACTTCCAGTTCTTGCACCGAACACTGAACTGACAAAATGCTCCCTTTGTGCTGTCAGGGAGGCAGCTGTCAAAACTGCTCCTACTCTCTAAACAGATACTTGTTCCAAGTGTTTAGTCAATAACTGACATCACTTCAGAATTTTAAAAGCTTTAATTGACCATATTTTTTAATAAACCTAAATGCCAAAGTTGTGTCCATTTTTCCAAGGCTCTGAATTATCAGCCTAGGTTGTAAATGGGAAATCTGTCTTTTGCTATATTCTCTAAAGCGTGACATCTTCCCTCACTCTTTTTTAATGGCTAATTAGATTTTTTTCTTTTATTCCTAATGCTGTGAATCTGTTGATTCTCCCCCAGAACACACTCCCCTGTGTTCAGTTTGTGCTGTGAGCTGAGAATGAGTTCTGAGATTTCTGGGTGAAGTGAGAAGGAGACTTTTCTGTCAGAACTTTTAAATCTGCTTCTGCTCTAGACTGGCCCTAGTTGAGGTTTATGGATATATGTCAGTCTCCATGGAAATACCTTAATCCAGAATTTTAGCCTTCCATCTATTTTCCATTCTTTTTGGCAGATGACTCCTTTACTGAATTGCTGAAGTGTTACACAACTTTTAAAAAACAGCATATGTAATGTATGTTATTTTGATATCTTGAAAATAAGCTAGCTTTACCCTTTTTATACCACACTAGCAGGAATCTTAATAACAGCACTCAAAATACTTTTTCTTTCCAGTAGTATGTTGGAATTCCTTCTATAGTATTCACTTTTAGAGTAATTCTTTTAGTGTAGTAGTTTTTGGTAATTGCATGTAGCAGTGAGTCTCTTCCTCACCTTGTCTTTTCTTTAGGAAGAGAAAAGTGGCCAGAAGGCTTCAGAGGCAAAAGAAGTGAAACTGTACGGGCAGGTTCCTCCTGTGGAAAAGATGGATAGCGCTCTCTCCGCACTTGTTAACTGCGAGTAAGTTCAATTAAAAACATGTTGGAAACAAAATATTCTCCTTTCTTCATTTCAGTTTTTCTGCTGTCCACTGCAAATATGTGTTTACTGTGTTTGTGTGCCTTCAAAGCAGCAACTTTATCTTCTTTTTTCCTTAACCAAGCTTCTCTTTCTGTACACAATTGCCCTTTGTAATTCAAAGACCCCTGTAACTTAACTCAGAAGCTGTTAGGGTAGATTCTGTATTAATATTTGTCCCTAGAAAATGATATACTGTTTATCAGTATATAATTACAGATTTGTGTTTGGAGTCTATCGGCTAAATGGCATGTTTATGATCCACTCCAAAATTCATGGGAAAGAAGAGGCAATTTGAACAGACTTTCAGAAGGAGATTAGAGTAATTTCAGAAATAAATATCCATGCATTTTATAAGGTTAGGCATCAAAAGATAATCCAATATTTCATGTAAGTAACTCATGGTACTTTCCCAAAGCTACATAAAGTTGAAGAAATCTTAATGGTATGAGGATATTTTGAGTCTGTTAGACATACAGTTAGTTTACCATCTAATGAGACAAGAACATATAATTATTTCTAATGCAGTGGTGTTGGGACATGGAACTCTTCCAATGCAGTGATCCCTTATACACTGTGAATCAATTATTCTTTCTTTTAAAGGAAACTATCACTGTCTACAAACTGCATTGACAGAATCGCCAACTTGAACAACCTAAGTAAGTGACAAGCCAGCTGTCCATTATGTTTGTTTTCTAGTTGCCTGGTTAGGAGATATACCATCATTAGTTACATGTGTCCAGCTTTATTTATACCTGTTATTATTCGTTTTTATTCCCTCCTCATAGAACATTACAAGTGACCTTTAAAATGACCAGTCTTACTGGCAATGCATGCTGAACAGCCATGGTTATTGCAGCAGGTATCCCTGCACTAGCCTTGACAGTTGTCTCACAGTGCAACAATCAAAAAATTCCATTCACTAAGCACTTCAGTACCTTTCCATGGGCCTTGCCATGCTATTCAACACCTAATCAGTTCTAAAGTGATGTCATCACCATTTTCCATGTTGCTGATGAAGACAGTCTGCCATTCAACAACTCTACAAATGCATTATTGGTTGCAGTGAGGTTGGAGTATTATAGACCTGGATGGAAAAAATGTCATTCCACTTTGCAGAGGATTGGATATATTTGGTTTCATTTTATTCATACTTTATATATGGATGTGCCACCTGTCTAGAAGTAGAGCTTCTCTTTCTTGGACAACTGTCTTTGAAACTCTTAGGTTACTGACTTTGGAACAGAAGTCTTAATGGTCTGTCCTCAAGACTTTGACTGTGGCATGAGGCTGGCAAAGAGCCGCAAGTTTTGAAGTCAAGCTTCCAGGCTTTTCTGTTCCTATTAAAATGCCAGTTGTATAGATAAGAAACCTGGAATCTCATCCTTTCCAACTGCACACCAAGAGATCTGCCAAAGAACTTGATAAACTTATTATTTGCATAATAAGCTCAGACTTGAAAAGATTTGGAAATACTAGTTAGGGAAAAATATTCCAGTAGTTTTTCAAAATAACTGTTCTGTAATACTTCAATTGAGTATTCAATTGAGTATCATGAGAAAAAATAATTAAGCAGTTATACATAGAAGTGAAACCAATAATTTTTTTTAGTGGGATAAAACCTTAAATGCCTTTAAAGCATCCTAAATATTTATATTAATGTAGATTCAAAACATCCAGTCTATACCAAGTATTTGATGCTAAAGCCAGACAAACTAGACCTAAGCTGAATGTCTCTCATCAGGCATCTATAAGGCAGCTTTATATGCTGCCTCTAGTATAGAAACCAAATCTGATACCTTAAAATAAGATCAGAACCACTTTTGCCTAGAGAATAAGTGATATGAATTATGTAAGACCAAAAGAAGCAAGTCAGCAGTCAGAATTCAGGTGCAAGGTTAAATAATAGTTTTTTGTTCAGTTTTTATCAAAACTGAATTTCAACTAGATAACCTACACACTAGCAGCTTTGTAATCGTTTAGGTCAGAAGGTTTTGTTTCTGTTAGGTTGTTCTTTCTTAAGGCAGCCTGTTCAGAGTGCAATTTGTAAATAGAATATGGTATTTTACCTGACTTACAGCATCTTCTTATTTTAAAGAAACCCTGTTTATTAACAAGATTTTTTTTTTTTAATTTATTACAGAAAACTTGAGGATTCTGTCTTTGGGAAGAAATAACATAAAGAACTTGAATGGATTGGTATGTGCTTTTTAGTATCAATATTTCACTAACAAAATAGAATATGAGGTTATTTCCCTGTGGTCATACAAGTCTTTGCTGAATTCAATAAAATTAAGTGAATTAAAAGGTTAGGCACTAATCTTTTATATTCTCCTTTTGCTGTCATCTGTTCACCCTCTTACTTCTGAATTTTCAGATAGTTGTTCACTTTTTTTGGTTCAAATTCTCTTTATATTTGGAAATTTTTCTACCTTAATTTACTACACTTAAAAATTTTAGAAAGAGAGATTTTCTTATCTTTATTAAAGATAATCAGAACATATATTTGAAAATTGCTGTATATCTGTAAAGCCATTTAAATTCCGCTGGCTTTAGATGAATATAATTCCTGCAGACTTTCTGCATGCAGAATTTTGTACCTGAAGATACTGAGGCTGTGCTTCTTTAATACAAATATTGGCAGTCCTGTAAAAACAGACTTCCTCAAAGTCAGCCCCTTGTATGTTAACTGGCACCTGGAACGGTATGGCTTTAGAGTTGATGGTGGCAGGACTGAGTCTACCTAGTAGGGGAAAATTAATTGAGGAAAAAAATTGATCAATTTTGTTACATTTGAATTCAGGCCAGAATAACACTTTTTTCAATCAGTATTTTTAAAATGAATATATAAATTATTTTCTTTCTCAAGAGATAAGGTTTCGACTCAGAGATGTTCTGACCTTCAGAGATGGCATCTCTTAAGTGTGAAAGGCAGAGTTAGTGTGTAATGACTGGTTTAAAAAAACCTCTCTTTTGAGAGAATTAGGAATGGGATTTCTGGCCAGCAGATACAAATATACCAGAATATACCAGAAGGAATAATGCTCTCACACTGTATAACATCCCTTCCAAAGCAGTTGTTGAATTGAATTCTCTTCACACATGCTTGCAGTGCACAAGTAGGCAGATTAGTGTCCTCTGCCCCTATGCTTTAAGAATTACTGCAGCCAGCTACATCTTGTTTCATTCCAGTATAGCAATTTATGTCCTTCTTACATATATTTGCATATATAACTTTGCCTTTTGATTCCCATGAGCATTTGCAATGCCTAATAATTAGGGACCTGCTTAAAAGGAAATTAGGACCAATATACCTTAGTATTTTCTCACATGGGAGAAGGTGATTCTTCACCTGTAGAAGTTGAAGAAAGAGTATGAATAATAAGGAAGATGTACTTCCGCTTATCTGAGTAGTCCTGTCATTTTCCAGGAGGCAGTTGCTGAAACTTTAGAGGAACTGTGGATCTCATACAACTTAATTGAGAAACTGAGGGGTATCCGTGTAATGAAGAAACTGAAGGTTCTTTATATGTCAAATAATTTGGTGAAAGACTGGGGTAAGCCAAACATCTCTATTCTGTAGAGACTTCTGTAAGTGTGGTGAATGCATGAGTTAAGTCACCAAGTGAAAAATAGTGCTCGCAAGAACTCATGGAGTATCTCATGGAGCTTTGATTGTAACTGACAAGCCTGCAGACATGTGCAAAATCCCTAAACACCCACTCATGCAAGAGAATAAAAATAGTTAGAATACTGAATTTAACTTCTAAGTCCAATTAAGTTCATGCTTTGAATCATCTTTCTCCAAACTCTCTTAAAGCACATCACTGTTCTTTAACCTGACACCAGTTAGAGCCCAAGCAGTCCCTCTCCTGTTTATCCCATGCTCTTTATGTTTGCACTGAGTGTGAAAGGAATGTGTGGTGCAGCTGTACTTTCCATGTTCCACAATCTGGTTAGTGTTTTCACCTTTGTGGTTGCAGCAGAGTTTGTGAGACTGGCAGAGCTGCCAGTACTAGAGGAGCTGGTGTTTGTAGGCAATCCACTACAAGAGAAATTTGCTGCTGATCAGAGCAGTTGGATTGAAGAAGCAACCAAACGGGTACCCAACCTGAAAAAGCTGGATGGTGAGTTTGGGGCATGAGGCAATTGGGTTGAGTTAAAAGCTTAATATAAAGACAACCACGGGAAATTAAACATAACCTCAGAGATTCATTTGTGTGCCCATTAAATTAATATTCCTCCCTCCTCTTCAGAGTTATTCACTGAAGAGGAAGTAGTTACTGAGATCCTGGCCACAATGTTTGATGGATTTTGGAGTGCTAAATCCAAGTGGTCTTGCAACCTACAGTTGGGCATTATTCCATAGTTACCCAAGTAGTTTTATCAAATACCTAATAGGGAATGGAAAGATTTAGCATTAAATAAGTTAACAAGGCTTTCATCTGCCAAGTTGAATTAGTTTTCCCAACAAAAGAGGTGACATGAGAGAATGGAGATAGACAGGGATATATTCTGGCTTGCTTTTGATGCAAGGGCAAATTTTCAAAACTGCATGCAAATTTCCTAAATGCCTGAATATGCAATAAGCCTCAATTTGTGAGCTGTCCTCTCCTATTTAAGACACTGGTATGAAAAGATATTCAACCATTTAGTTACTAAAAATTAGATAATTTTGAAATCTGCTTTAAAATATGTTAATTCCTGTAAATGGAGATGTTAGCTGTTCACTATTATCCCCTGTTTATTAAAGCAATGAAGGGGAGAGCAGGAGTGGTTACACTAACACAGAGTCAGAATAACAGCAGGGAAGGGAAGAGTGGAAGCATGCCAACAAAAGGTGACAGCTTCACTACAGGGGGTGGTGGATGGGAAGTCTATTACCAGACTCTATCTAAAACCAGATCAACTACAGTAAAAAAAAATTATTAGAAAGTGGAAACCTGATGAGAGATTTGCACTGCTAGGAACGACGGCCTGCAGTTGTCCATTTGCTTTGTAATAGGAGAAGTTTTGAATGTAAAACACCAAAAAAAAAAAGAATAGGGCACATATTTGTGGGCAAAAAGTGCCCTTGGTAGAATAAGGTTAGACTTACTAACCACACTAAAACTTGGGCACATATGTCAGGAAAAGGCAGCACAAAATAGGGGCCCCACAAGAGAAGGGTGATGTGCTGATTGGTTGTTAGCAGTTGAACTGACTTGGTGCATCTCCCAGAGACCAAGTGAGGCTGATCTTTGCAGAACATAATTTAGTACCTTTTTATTCCCTGTTACCCAAGAGGTTGGAAAAACATCCAACAGAGGAGCTCATAAGTTGAAGACTTTTCTAGTTAAGACCAGTTGAGGTATGTGGAAGTTGATGTTGGTTAGAAACAGGCAGGAAATACAACTCCTGACTCTTTCCAAAAGGACAGATAATTCATCATTCAGATAAGATCATAATTGCAGGTAGATCATAATTAACTATGTCTTCCTCTTCTTCTTTTCCTATTTTTTTCCTCCTAGGTACCTTAGTTGTTAAAGGAGAAGAGGAAGAAGGAGCAGAAGGAGCAGAAGGAGCAGAAGAAGCAGAAGGAGCAGAAGGAGCAGAAGGAGGAAACTGATGACACTTTCTTATTGCGTATTAAATTATTAAAGTATCTCCAGATAGCTTTGCACATAAACTTTTATAAAAGTATTTGTTTTGAAGGAAATCTTTGGGCAGTTTTTAAAAGACCAGCTTATCTCTCCACAGTCTCTCACCCAAAGAGTTAGTTACCAAAAATTGCTCACACTGGTTTTGTCAAGCTTATGACACCTTCTGTAGAGACTAGTGGAGCTGAGTTTACCTGCTGTTTGGCTAGCAAGAGATTTTTATTTAAATTGATACATAGCTATTTTTAACTCCTGATTAGTGGTGCTTGTTGTTCACTCTTGGGTTATTGGTGCTGCTGGCCAATATTGAATTGGAAAGTCTGAGGCCAGAAGAACAATGTTGTGGTTTAGAGACACCTGACGAGCTTTGTTGTGTTTCATTTTGTCATGGGACTTCCTCAATATTTTTAATATGTGAATTTGCCTGTTCATTCCATGAAGTATTATGCCAAACAGGCCCAGTGGTTGCAGACATACGCACAAAAAACATACTGGTCTGATGAGTGCTTGTTCCTGGCCTTAAGTCTTGAAATGGGCTTCTCACATTGGAACTCAACTGCATTGCTTAGAAGGCCATGTCCAACTTATATATTTATTTATTTTTAAGAGGCAGTGGGAATTCATTGCATGGTTTCTGTAAGACTAAAATACCTGCTAACTTTGGGTTTTATCTCTTACTAAGACATTATATTAGATTGGAATATGTGGCCTATTAGCTTACAGCTCTTGTCTGGCTTTGGATTGGGTCACTGGTGGACATAATCCTTCTCAGCTCTGGAATCTTCCTGTAACTAAGGAGGCTGATAGTAACAGAGAAACTAACATCAAACAGAAGACCTGGGCTCGAGGACAGAAAATTTTGATTTTGGGGATACTAACTTTTTGTGAAAGCACAGGTATAAGCAGTGAGAGAAAGTAGTGGGGATGATGTAGTTAGTGGGGATGAAGAGAAGAGAAGAGAAGAGAAGAGAAGAGAAGAGAAGAGAAGAGAAGAGAAGAGAAGAGAAGAGAAGAGAAGAGAAGAGAAGAGAAGAGAAGAGAAGAGAAGAGAAGAGAAGAGAAGAGAAGAGAAGAGAAGAGAAGAGAAGAGAGAAGAGAGAAGAGAGAAGAGAAGAGAAGAGAAGAGAAGAGAAGAGAAGAGAAGAGAAGAGAAGAGAAGAGAAGAGAAGAGAAGAGAAGAGAAGAGAGATTGGTAAAAAAAGTATTGAAGAGGTACTGAATGTGCTATATTGCAGGGTAACCAGTTTTAGTGAAGCCCCCTTATGTGGCTATTTCTAGTGAAAAGCAGTAAACAATGATGAAGACATACCTGATTGCACTGTGGGATGCCAATAGTGCAGTTTTAATTCTTCTTTTTAAAGAATAGATGGAATCACCTGAGTAGATTTTTCTGCAGTTCTTTTTTGTTTTTTTAACAAGCTTTTCTTCCAATTTGTGGTACCATCTTTTTTTTTAAATTGAAGTGACAACACGTATATCTGCTGGTTCCAACCCAGGCATAGGAGGGACAGGGTCAGAATGCCACTCTTAGTTGTTTGTTCGTGAAGGTGTGGCAGGAGTGTGGAGAAATCTTGGAGGACAAGTTCAGAGATGAAATGGTAGAATTGGTCCAGGCAACAGTGGTACAGATCTCAAGCTCCAAGTATAATTGTTGTAGGCAATTCTCTGAATCAGTTTCTAAGTGAACACTGTGAAGTAAATTACAAGACAATCACAGTTTTGTTTCAATATATTGCTACTTAATCTGTGATTATTGGAGGAATTCTAAAGCATTCTGATTTAAATTGGCATTTGCTGAAGAGGTTTGAGTTTGGTTTGGATCCATTACTAAAAGTAAGGTCATGAGCACAATGGCAAAAACTCTGGACATTCTTCACTCAGCACAAACTATTTCCAGGCAGCTGTTCTCTTTACTAGAAACTACTTTCTTAGTTAGCTAGTTCACTGAGTCTAGACAATTACATTTTTGTTTGTTATTTCTTTAGAAGTATTCCCCTAGCTTTATCATGAGTAAAGGCAGCAATGACCAAGAAGCACCATGGAGGAGTGTCATTTCACATGTCTTTTGAAGCCAAGCCATTCTGTTCACTTGCAGTCAACCACTCTTGGCAAGGTGGGTGTGCTTTGGCAGTACAGAGCCCATGGCACACACGTGCCCTGCTGGCCCCATCTGCTGGGGTGGCCCACAGGAGATTGGCTGTGCCCTTGACCACTGTAGTCAGTGTGGCTCACGCGAGCCAGAGCTTGACTGACTCAAAACTTGCCTTCTGAATGTTCCCAACAAGCAGAAATGCCAGATTCATCTCTGTGTTTGGAGATATTGACCACATGGTGCTCTTCTCCTAGTGCTTGGCCACAAAGTGGTTGCAGCTGTGGACCTGGTCTCTCCCAGCACAGCTGCAAGTAGTGTGTATGGCTGGGTTAGCTCCACACATGCTTGTGACAGGAGGAAAAGGGAGTGACGAGCACAGTCCAATACCAAGTAATCCTGCTGGTTGATTCTTTAAATATGGCCTAAGTCTGTGCATTTCTGAAGGTTATGTTAGATACAGCACTTGCTCTACACTTTGGCTATATCAGGGCATTCTGAGAGCAGAATAGAAACTTAGTGTTCTGACTATGTTGTAATGATTGAAATGAAACACAGATCCATTGACAAGCTGTGAGGGATAAGAGCAGTTCCTGGCTCTTGAAAGTGATGAGTAGAAGCTACATCTACAGTAATCAGTCCAAAATTATTGTAGGTGGTGGTAGAGCTGGGTGGATTGTGTGGCCCACTGGCATTGGTGCTTTCCACAGATGAAATGGCACAAATTCTCTAGCTCTTTTCTTTGGGGGCTGCATTATAAATACCAAAAAAAAAGGGGAAAAAAAATCATTGTTGAAGAAAGGGAGCATCAAGTCTTAGAATATAATTAAAAACCCTTCTGATAAAAACTGTCAGTCTCATTGAAACAATACAGTAAGAGTAGAATTGGCTGTGGCTTTTCTTTGTCAGGAGATGCTTTGTCTCAAAGCTAGTATCTTCACTTTACCTTGCTTTGTCTGATGAGTCATGATTACTCTCAAGAACAAAACAACCTCCCCAAACTATTTCTCCTCCAAAATTTTCCTAAATTTTTTAATTTGCACTTTAAAATTAGGCACTGGATGTGATGGAAGTCATAGAGAGGTGGTAGAATTAAAACAGCTGGTTTGCATATTGGTGATGCTACACAATGCTATGTATAAGGGGACAGTGACACCTTGGCCTGTGCCCCCACAGGAACATTAGAGTGAGATGCTGGAAGGCCTGGCTTTCACTTGTGCACCTGCTGTTCCCTATCACACCACATCCAGCGAAGCAGTAAGCACGCTATTATTCATGAATGAATGGAGCACCCATATAAAATGTGCAAGCCATGTGGAATTCTGCTTTTCCCAGTGAAGTTACAGAGGACTAGCATCCACTTTATTCCTTAGAGAAATATCCTAAAATTAAATTAGTGGTAGAAACTAGCTAGGTTTTTTGCTTGCCTGTTGGCACACTCACCTGTGTTCAAAGAGCTGATTGATGTATGCAGTGATTATTGAGAACTGGTGGGAAAATGACAGAAGAGACCTGAGAACCAGCAGATGACTCAGGTTACACTAGAAGTAGGCTCATCTAGAAAAACTTCCAAGCAAGAGAGCACTTTTAACATCCCCTTTGGCAATCTTTTGTATACAGTAATTTTGTAGCATGAGAAGCTGTTAAATTTGCTGTGTTTAAATTATTTAGGCCTATATTTATAAATGTTATTCTGTGAAAGTTGTTCAAAAATAATATAACCTTATTTTATACAAATGTCTTTGGCTGATGTGTAATGAAATAGTTCAGCTTGTGAAGAGTATTTGGAAATTAAATTTCATTTTCATGAAACGTTCCTGGCTGCTCAGGAAGCAATGTATTTAGAGTATGATAGCATGTAAATGCTGTTCCTTATTGCCTCTATATTTTAGAATAGAAAATAACTTCAGGCTTTAAAAATGCTGATATATTGTGATTGTTGTCATCTGATACATAAATATTTTTTAATCTTTTAAGACATTGGTTGTCAGAATTTGTTCTTAGGTCCTAAGAGAAAAGTCTACTACTGCTGTATGTGGAAAAATATCCAGGTAAGTTAGAAAAAATAGCTGGTTTCTTCACGACAAAATTCACTTTGAATTTAAATTCTATTAACAATAATATACAATCAGTTCCATTAAACCCAGACAGGGAAAGGCTAACTGATTCAAAGACTTCTCTAATAGAAACTTCAGCCTTGAGTAGACCATGTCACTGAATTGTAATTTCAAAACTCTGTATAAAGAAAATTCTTCCTACCCCACAGTCCACAGCAGTTGGTCTCAATAATGACAAGAGCAGCATCCTACCGTGATGGTTGTAATGCTGTTTAGAAAGCATATAGGGAGTTACTGCCGAACTCCTCACAGTACCACTAACTCAAAGCTTACTAGTCACTAAAATGCTTTATTAGGTTCCTTTCAGTAGCTGAAATAACTTCCAGAAGCTTGGACTTAGATCCAGTAGTTAAAAAAAGAGAGAACCCAAATTGGTCCAAATGTGTGGGGTTTTTGATTGTCCAAGGTTTGTTTGCACAGCCTCAGATTTAGTGCAAAGTACTAAACTTCAGCATTTTTGTCAGCTGGCTTTGACAGGGATGCAAATGCATGACTTAAAGCCTTAAAGTCCTGGTCTGTTATCTCAAATGAAGGCTTCAGTGTTACCTATTCCTTCACACACCAAGCAAAATAATTTTTTCTCCAAATGTCATTGCTGATCAACTGCCACAGGCACAGGATTAAACTAAAGCAGGATTAAACTAAAACTAAACTGAGCTGAAAAAATTAGTGTTTTCATGTTTTGGGCTGAGTCTTTCTCCTGCCATCTTTGCCAAAAATATTGAAATTAAAAGGTCAGCATAAATTAACAGGTGTGCTGCCTTAGATCCTAAGTGCAATCTCGCAGGAGTCCAGTCAGGCACTGGCACATTTCTGCCATCTGCTTTATGTAGCATTTGTAGCTTTTAAAGACATCATACCCACAGGTGTGAGAACACCTGTGTAGCCCAGTTAACTAAAAGGCAAAGTACCAAAACAGAAGGTAGGATAGATGAGGATTGAGGATAGATGCAAGCGTATTTAAAATCCACAGCAAGGTATCCAACTGGTGCCAAAAGAAACAAAATACATACTGTGTAACAAAACCTGTTAAATATCCCCCCCCCTCGATTCAGGTAACAAGTAAGTGCCTTTAAGACAGTATTTAGTAAAAGTTTTTTCAGACTTTGTCACTGAAAGTGTGATACAATATGATCTACAACTGAAGCCATCGAAGAATTCACATGTGATGCAAGCCTATCAGGTACTAAGTTACTCCATGATGTCTTTGCCTTGCCCATGGTCTTTGTAGTTGTTTCAGGTAGTGTCAGAATCCCACCGGCCTTATTTATAGCACAGCAGACCTAGAACTATTCCCCAGGAATTCCTAGCACAGTGTCAAGGTTGTTTCTGTCTTTCTGCAAAGGTGCTTGGCTTGGAGGGGGACACACATCCCCCTTCTGTAAAGCAGTGGAGCTGCAGATTTCCCTGGTCTCCTACAGCCACAGGTGCCAGTTATTTTCTTGGATGTAAGAAATAACACATATTGCAGGCTTGTGCCTCGGGGGAAGGTGACAAACAGCCTCTGGGGCTGCTGTAGGAAACCCAGGTGAGTACAAAGAGAGAGCAGAGCAACCAAAGAACTCGGGACAGCCTCCGGTGCATCACAGCCTGCACAAGCCCCCAGCCACTCCCTCGTACCATCGAGAAACTTAGGTAAGAGATTATTTTTTTAACCTCATTTAATAAAAGGTTTTTTAGATATATAGAGGATATTAAGTAAATAAGTTACATAGTACATTACAATCACATCTGCAAGATTTCCTTTAGTGTATTAATATTTTATAAAAAAGCACACAAAAAATAAATTCAGTCCAGTCTATCACAACTGTACAGCAACAGGTAAATATATTTATATATGTACATTTTAAACATGTAACAGTCTTTTAAAAGGTGCCCTAGGCAGCAGACACGCAAAAGGAATGTCTGCTCACTTGTTAAAATAAAAGTAATATACTTTATTATAAAGCATTTATACAGTAATTACAAAGGCTGACTGCTCCTGTACAGTACACCAAAGCTTTGACTACAAATTTAAAAACAGAACATAAAAAGAATGAACACAAAAAAGTTTATATCAAATCTGAACTACAAGGGGGGAAATACATGTGGAGAAGCTGCAGGAAACTTTTTTAAAATACACAATTACATTTCTATAAAAATATATGTTGTCTTCTAATCTGGAGAAGTTAATGGTTTTTCAGGATCAGCTGTCAGTGGAATCTTAGTCTTGGAAAGAAAGATCCTTAGACAGCTTGGGATTTAAAGTTTGTGTCTTCCTAACATATGACACAGAAGAGAAGGAGGGAAAGTAAAGCTGAACCCAAGTGACAAATTTACATAGAAATTCACCCCTCCCAGAAATCAAATATGATTTGTATACTCGCTTCTCTGCCTCTTTAAAGCTTTATAAACTTCCAGACATACATCAGAATATAAAGCAGGGAGAAAGTTTGTGTGGGAAAATGTGTATTAGAATAAGGTTTCTGGTAAGCATTGGACTAAATGTGCCATTGTATGAAAGCAAGACTCCTATGGCTATAGTCCTTCCTACTCCCATTTCTTTAAAATACAGTATGTATCTGTAGAAACCTTCTAGTCCATTGCCTGAAAGAGAATTAAGAAGTGTGTAACTGCAGAGAGTGAGAAAGCTTACATTTGTGATTTAAGAAACATTTTTTCTGAGAAGTGTTGATTTTAATCTAAGCTTGTTGTAATGATAAAAATGACCAAAAGCCTCAGTCTGATAAATCGGGAATATTTTAGTTAAATTGGACTATATCTACAATGGGTTTAACAGATGAGTTACCTTTAAGCTTTTGAATTTCTATCTTTGCCCTTCCTTTAAGCAGCTACATCCCTACCTGTTTCTAGCCAGCAAAATGCCATGGTCCTGCACAGCTGGGTGAAATTCTGTAGGCCTTCAACTTACAGAGCCAAGTTCTCTCTGATACCATCACTGTATCAGTAAAAGAACAAACATCAAATAAATTAAAATGCAGAGTGGTTCTTCCAGCTGGACTGCAAAACACCTGCAGCTGTATCAGATATGCATCACAAGTACATGCATCTATCTAGTAATTACATACACACATAGTCTTACAAAACTCAGAGATGCTATCCCATGCAGATCACAAACCTGAAAGAATGAATTTATCTGTAAAGGACAGGCAGAAGCACAGGCAGAAGTATGTGATCAGGGCAAATATGACCTGTCACTGCATCTCCATG
Organism: Lonchura striata; assembly: GCF_050655825.1. Lineage (NCBI taxonomy): Eukaryota > Metazoa > Chordata > Aves > Passeriformes > Estrildidae > Lonchura > Lonchura striata. Next base: position 38,191,216 of record NC_140707.1, on the reverse strand, counting down.
ATGCCCAGTGCTGGCATTCAAGACTCAAGTAGATAATGATTTGAAATACAGCCATCTGACTATGGGGTATATGACCATCTGAAGCCTGATCTTGCACTGTAAAAGGCAAATCTATTAGTACACATTTACAGAATTACATTCTATAAATATTATATTTGTTCCCATTTGTTCTTCAAAGTGAAGTAACACTTTGTTCAAATTAATTACTTTCTTCTGCCTGTTTTCTAAATTAGCAGCAAACCCTTACACTAAATGGGGATCAGTCAATAGGCCCTTAAACAATGGGATATAATGAGCATGGAGTTTTAAAACAGACATATCAACAGAATATTGAGAAGAGTTTTGTTTGTTTGGGATGGGTTTTTGTAAATCTTAACGAGAATAACACAAATTAACATTGTGCTACAGTAAAGAGACACTCGTTATTTTTCCCCCACAAAGAGTAGGAGCATAACTCATTCCAGATTAGACAAATTCCATTTAAATGCTTTGTCCACTGAAATTGGGGGTTGGTTGTTTGGGTTTTGATTTTGTTCTTTAAAAAAAAAAAAAAAATCTGCTAGCTTTTGATACTAGGCAAGCTCTAATTCAAATGCAGGATCAATTCTAAACTCCTCTGTAAGCCAGTGAACAGAAGGCTTGGTTTGCTTATTTGTCTTTTAAGATGACACTTGGAGGAGCTGGTTTACTTACTACCATGCCAGAAAAGAAGTCTTCTGGTGGCTGCTAGCAATTTGGAAGTATGCTCAGAAACATTCCAACTTGATGCTACTTACTTAGCACATTTACCTGATTGTGGTCAGCCCTGGTAGCCCACAGCTGTTATAGAGGTTATCCTCAGAAAAGCCCTTTTCTGATTTTCTTTCAATGACAGACTGTCCAGTTTTCCTGTTCCATTCTACTTAAACTGCAGAAGGGTGGGAGAGAAACAACCAGTACTGGAATCAGCACATAATATCACAACACTTCTATGAAAGTAAAGAAAATCTCTGATTTGTTCTAACCAGCACCTCAAGAGCTTGTACTTGACAAGAGGAAAAATTATATCAGTTTGCTAAAATAGGGAGAATCAATGAAAGATCTGGCCTTTGGAAGACTGTAATCATACTTGCAGTTGCTTCACCTACTGTTTCTCCTGACTGTGTTAAAGCTTCTGTTCTCTCCAAGGGCCCTAAGGTAATGGCAGACAAACATTTTCCCCAGTTTATAAAAAACAAAAGATAAAATTCAACACTGAAATCCTTAAGAGGAAGACTGATTTGCTTAAGCTTCTTTTTAAAGAAGCAGCTTTTAGTTCTTTGCAGTTTTTAAATTATATTACCAGTTCACTATGTGCCATGTGCTTCCTGGTTAGTCAGCCAGATCCATTCAATGTAGGAACGTGGAACAGTCATCCAAATGCTGAAAGGAGCCCCAGTTTTGATAGGAATAAAAAATACAATCTTGACAGAAAACTGAGCACTTACACATGAAAGTGTCAACTTTGCAAAGAGTGCAGTCCTTAATGATGTTCCTCCTGATTTTGTAAGAGTAGTAACTGTTTCTGCTATTCAGAAAAAAAATTCTATGCAAAGGCATAGATATGTTAAAGCAAACATTGTACAATACACAGCCTCCCAGACAAAAGAGTGAAGCCATCATGAAGCCATCTACAGGGGAAGAAGACTGACAGATGACATGCTGGAGTTACAGCCTCTTTCTATAGTTAACCAGGAATTTATCTAGCAGCTGGAAGGGTCAAGATTTAAATTAGAAATAATCTGCCAGTCAGGCACACTCAGTAGTTCACGTACAACAACATCTCTTAGTTCCCTGCTGAGGAAGGCAGGAGTGATCAGCTCCTTCAGTACGGTGTGGTCTGACATAGTGCCAGCACCTGAGAAGCTGGGGATCAGTGCTGCTCCTAAGCACTGGCTGGAGGGAGGAAGCTGGGCAGCCAGGCTACAGGATGGCACCAGCTGGCCATGAAGCACAAGTGATTCTCTGCATCCTTACAAAATAATGATAAATGTGGGCTATAAAGATGTATGGAACAATCCTGTCTGAATTTAATATCTGTCACCTGTGCCACTTCTTCTTAACTCTCTTTCACCAGCAGCTTTTGGTGGCTAGACTTTTTGGGATACTAGCTTGTGTCAGTTCTGAAGGAAGAGTCAGCATTTCAGCAAAGAGCACAGCTCATAGCAGGACAACCCAGCAGGCAGCACTGCCCAGCCACTGGTGTGCAAATAGATGACAAGCTTCTCCTGTACACATTGTCTTGACAGCAACTGTCTGGGAAATTAGGGCCCTGCCATAAAAGCTTAATGATGGCAATTTCAAGGAATAAATGAGAGTTGGTACAAGACAGAAGAGGATATTGAGAGGTAAAAGCATTCACAGAGGGATCACTGCTGGAGATGAGATTCCATTCCTCCCATTTCTGAGCTGCACACAATCTAGGACACAAGAAAATCTGGGTTCATTTTCACTAAACAAACTTGCTCCCATTTATGTAAATTCAAACCCAGCAATTTTCATTTCAAATTGCACTTGTGAAGCCCAGACTCCTTTAAGTCAATCAAAGGCTATTTTGTTTTCCAAGATGAGACAACCTGCAAGGCCTGTTGCTACTCTTATCTCACAGGATATTTTTATATCCATTGCTATGTTCTTAATGCCATAAGATAACTGACCTCAGGCTTCCAATTGAAAAATAAAACTTCCCCTCAAAAGGAAGAAGAATGTCTTGCTCATCCTTCTCTTCATTTTTGTGAAACAGAGGTCAAAAGTGTACACAATCTTTCCAGAAAACTTGTTTTCTGCCTGAATAACTGCTCATAAAGAAAGGCAGGAAAGCATAAAAAAAAAAGAACTTGCTGAGAAAGGAAACAACTAGAAATCACCAGTGTCATAGTAACTGGATACACTTAGCTCAGAGCAGAGCTTCATTTTCTTGCTCCAGTCTGGGAACCTTTATTTCCAAGAGTCCTACTACCACAATTCCTGACAAGAACCAAAAGAAAGGTCTGACTGACCTGAGAGAACTTACTTCCACTGCAGTGACGTTGTTCTATTATGTACCTCAGATATCATTATAAATAGAATAGGAATCTTATTAGTCTTAAAAAAAAAAAAAAATCCAAGTTGAATCAAATCTTGTTATCCACCATCCTGGCTTGGTCAGTACTGGCAACGTGAAGTGGAACATGTGGCATGAGGAAATGGCAGCACTGAAACCAAAACCTGATGGTTCAGGTAAGAAAAGTGCAAGCAAAAAAAGTGAGACCACTGAGAAGGAGGCTGGGCCCAGCCTTGCTACTCCCTCCACTTCTGGTCTGCTGCTATATTTCTCCATCTTCATCCGAGCTGGCGCTGCTGCTCCCGCTGCTGCTGCTCCCACTGTCACTGCTCTCTTCCTGCTGGGCCTGGCTGCGGGCTGCCGCCGCCGCTGCCGCCTCCTTCTCTTGCTGCTTCAGCGCCGCCGCCTTCTTCTCCTGCTCCGCATGGCTCTTCATGTGAGCACTGCGGCTCTTCACCTTGTAGAACACCCTGAGGAAGGCACACATGGACATTAGCATTGGCCTCTCCTGTGGCCTCCTTCAACACTTCTCTGGAAGAGCTTCTGCTGCTCCGGCCTCAAGTTTGTGAGCTTCAGCTCCAGAACTCCCGCTGGCACTGCGATAGAGCACCTACGGTAAACACCACTCAGCATGTGCCAGCACAACGCTGGCCAGGGATCCTGAGCACCCTCAAACCTCTCGCTTCGTCTCTTACTGTGGCCATTTCTCATTCAGCTCTGAATTCAGAGGGGCAGTGCTGGTACCTGAATTATGCATGTGCTGCTTAACACAACACAGCCCTGGTTTTCAGGCATACCCCTGGGCTGCAACAATACAATCAGCATGGAGGCAAATGATGGTCCAATGCCACTCCTGAGCCTTGTCCACAGAGCTCAGAATACCTGAGCTTTTTCCTTCTGACTTTACATTTCTGTGATCTGTTCCTCCACCATTAGCTATTTGGATTTTGCATGAAATGCCACAAGTGAAGTTCAGACATCATTAAGAAGCCTTGTGTGCTTGTCCTGTTGTTTTAAGAGTAAGCAACTTTTGTAGGGAACAGAATTTTCCTGACAGTTTGATTCTGTTGGCAACAAAAACTACTAAAACTGTGTGAGGAAATACAAATATATTTGACATCCACCAAAGACAGCTGCAAATGCAACCAGATGAACTATGTACCTACTGCCCTAATAGCTGCTGCTATAACAATGGTAGTGCCTCTACACCACTGTTCTTAAGTCTATACCATGTTCTTTATATGTGATCTAGCAAATACATAGAAACTTGTTACAAAATTGTAAGCATTACAGAGGGCCAACAGAGCAGCTGCTTGAAAGTGCAGCTTAACACCAACTACTGTACACAGTTGAAACTTAGGTGGTATCTCGTGCCATTTGAGGAAAAACAAGCCTTAATTTGTAAGTATTAGTGGGGCAGTAATTCTTTAGAACTTTTGCTAATGTCTATGGCCTATACAGAAAGACAGAAAGCTCATTTGAGAAAAAGTTTCCACAGGAGATGCCCTACTGTGATTCTGTGACTATTGCTGGAAGCAGAGTTGGTCTTACCTGCCACATTTTTTACATGGAAATGTGTTTTCTGCGTTTTGTGTTTTACTGGTAGCATCTGGTTTCATCTTCTGTTTCCTCTTCTTCCTCTGCACTGGAGCAGTAATAGGCTTTCGAGGCTTCACTGTTGTCTCCCTTGTCTTCCTCCCAGTTCTGCCCGTGACAGTTGACTCGTGACTCCTCATGTTGGTGTCTCTGGCCTTTGCAAAGAGGAGAAGAGTTGAGGCAAAGTGACACTTAAACCCACCATCAGAAGGAAACAGTGGCTGAGCTCCTGTGATTCACTCATTCCAGACAAAGCTCTTATTTAATGATAAAATCTTCAGGCTATTTTAAGGACATCTCTCATCAGGGCCCTCTGTGTTCACCAGCCACAAAGAATACATTTCCACCTTACACATCTCAGTTCTCCCATCACAGCATACATTCTGATTGATGGGAACACTCAGCCCAATCTCTTGCTCCAGAAAAAGTAGGAGATGAAAACTTTTTGCATCTGGAACTGTTTTCTAAACCATTTGCAGAGTGAAGGTGGCATAGAAAGCACAACATGCACAATGCAGCACTTACTATTACACCATCCTGTAGTGTTGGTTCATCTTTCAGAGCATCTGCACTCCTCTTTCTGTTATCCAACCCTTCCTCTGCCTCCTCTTCTTCCTCCTCTTCCTCCTCCTCTTCCACATGCCCATGTTCCTCACTGAAGATGTCCCTTCTGAGAGGAAGAACACGTGCAAACCTATGGGAACTCTTTACCAGAGGATAAAGGAACTGTTAGTTTTGATCTCTGTAGGTAAATGACATTATGTGACACAGGACAAAAATTTGTGATTCTGGACTTCTGTGGAGAAATCAGATTGTGATTTTGATTTGACCTGTGAGTGAGACAACACCCAAGGCTTCAAACCACAGCCCAAAATAGGTGAGAGAAATTTAGGAAATTACTTACCTTGATGTCAACTTCAGCTTCATCTTTCATAGATCTCTCACTAGCACCATCAATGTCCCCAAAGATTAAGGTCCCATTCCGACCAATTTTCACCTGTTTCTTGTATGTGTAGTAGAATTCCACACACTGAGCCACTGTTTTGGTTTTTATCTGTTTAAAAAACATGAAAGTCCAATGGATTACATGATTTTAGAAAGACTTATAAATAATTACTAGGGGTGCAATAAATACACTTTGTATTGTCTTTCCATAGTTTCCATTCCACCACAGCTGCTGTTGAAGCCTCCTTTTCTGTGCCATATTTGCCTGTCTGCCCCATCCCACAGCTTATCCCCTACTGCCATTGTTATTCACTGAGAACTTGAGGACAAACTTTCAGAAGAAAAGCTGGTCAATGTAAAGGTGACAGAACCTGGAATATTGTAAGCTTAATGCACCTCTTAGCCTCTGAAATGTTCCAGCTGAGCTATCAGGCCTGACAGCAGCCTCTCAGTTTTATGGAGGAGCTTTATTTTGCAGCAGCACTTCAGAGAAGACCAGAGCAGAATACCAATCCAAAAATGGAAGTGAAGTTTGCAGCCCCTTCCCGTTTTGGCCACATGCATTTTGTAGGCATATGGTGCTAGACAATTATCACCACAGACTTGTGACTATGTACATATTCTGCATCAGTGATTTTAATGAAATATTTGGAATTTATTCTTAGCTTCTGAGCTTTTGCAATGTAATGCCTTTGGGGAATTTATTCAGTAAATATGTTTGCAGCTCCTGGTTTCACACTCTCCTTCAGTGATTTCCCCCTTGATGACATGTTATACCTCATTAAAACATGGGAGTGATCATTTTTACTATCATTGTCACAACACTGGAAAGAGAGATAGATAGGATGCATCTTCTCATATCCTTCTTTGGTCCTCTCCATCAGTGGCAGAGATGTGTTTCTTTTTAGTTTTATCAGCAAGCCATTTAAGTTAAACACTGCCAGTGCTCTATAAATGTGCCCTGCAGAGTAGATATCTGCAGCATGGACTAATGGAACTAATGCAGTTTAAATGCCAGGGTTAAGCAAAACCAACATTATTGCTCTAGTTTTCTGGTGAGATTTCATGCTGTGCTGGATGCTGACATTTCTCTGAAATCTTTTGAGTGCAGGACCTAATGCCTAAAATCAAGGTTTCAGAAAAATCAAGATTGAACTTCCTGTATAAAATGTTCAGCAAACATATAAAAATGTATCATGAAAGCAAACAAACAAAAGTAACTTACAAGTTTTTGGACCAAGAAAAAGTCTTTCTTGTAGACTGCAATGCCTTTGTTGAATAGCTTTTTTTCACCAACCTTCCACTTGTCTGATCCTGTAGGTAAAAGTAAGTTGTAATAGAAGCCCATACAATTTCAAATGTTTACTCTTCTACATACCTCTTCTTCATGTTTGCCTTAAATAAGACCTATACACACATGTGAGGGTGAGTCTGTCCTCGAGCCTACTACAGTAAAACTGCAGAGTGCTGTTGACTCCTCCCTTATTGCTCCACCTCAGCTCTCCTCTCAACACTTCCTTTGTGCTAGATCTAATGCTCATCACCACAGCTTAACTCAGCTCAGCTTGCAAAAACCACTCAGATGAACTAAGATGTTGCCCAAGCAAGGTGAAGTGACACACTTAGTGGTGACCCAGTCATAAGATTTTATAGTAGGGTAATGGTGGGGCAGAAGAACAGGATCTTCTCTTCCAGCAGCAATCTGTACTTGAAGATTTACTACATCTCCAGTATTCCTCAAATATTCCTTGCCTCTAATAATAAACACATTTTTGATTCCCCTCCTTCCTTATGAATATTATTCAAGTAATATTTGCCAAGAACTACAGTAGGAATGAGTAATAATGAAGAATTGAATTTTCTATGCCTTGTGGCACCAGCTATGAGACATCTCTCTACCACTTTACATAAGTTCTTTCAGATGACTTGGGTCACTCCACATCACTGAAGTCAGTGTCACACAGCTGACTATTTTCTAATTAGGCGCAAGACTACAAAAGAAGCTTAAGGCATTTAAATTTTGCAGAAACACTAACAGGTATCCATAGCTGGCTGAGGCTTTTTCAGTAAGCTTGAAAACTATTCCCCATAAAACTCCTGTTTAACTCCACCCTGGAAACTAATGCCAGAGAGGCTATGATTCTAAGGGTACCATAGCCTTTCTTGTACATACTGTCTGTCTTTCTACATTCTCTGTGGCTTAGTGCAAGGGATTACCCTCCCTTTTTCCCACAGAGAAAATCAGAACTCATACCTATCCCAATATACATGCACATGTTCAGAAGGGTACAATGTTTCTTAGATTTAAAGTGTCATAATTTGCATAAGCAAAATTTATGGCAAGCCATCATTTGAGTTACAAGAGTACTGCTCTTTTGATCTTCTTGTAATGTAACAGAGTACCCCAAAAATCAGAAAAGGATAGAAAACTTCCTGTATGATAAGCAGGCAGCCCAGGGTTGTTCTGGTTAACAAACCTGTGTAGTGATAATCTGCCAGAGGGTGGGTAGGTGGTCGCACTGGCTTCTTCAACAGCAGTTTGGTCAGAGCTCCCTTGGATAAACACAAGTAAAATAATTAAATGTTTGGGGTATTAAAAACAAAGATCAGGCAATTGTTAATCCCCTCTTTTCTGTGGCAAGCTAATAGAAAAGTAACAGAGCACAGCTCAGAGTAACAGCTTACCACCTAGGACAACTTTAAAAATCACATTCTTGACTGCCCACCTAATCTTAGGTATCACAGGCAAGTGGAACACTCTTGGCACCTCTTCATATCTGTGAATTGACACAACCACCAGGGTACTGGGAGAGAGCTAATTCCGTAGATAGAGATCTTGCATCAGTTTCCTCTCATTAATCAAAGGCCTAATACACACACATCCAAAAACATCCTGAATGATACCTGTCTTATACATCCAAGTAATTGTATTCTGATCTCACTTGACTAAGCATTATTTCAAAATAAAACAGCAGTCATGTGACTGAAAGATTACACACTCAAAATGCCCATCTCTCAAGCTGCTTTTTAGTTTTCATTTAAACCAGAAAAGCTTTCAAATTTTGTAGGAAGGAGACAACAGAATCATGCTTCCACTGGCAGTTTTAACCACCTGAACAATGAGCTCCTCTTGTCAGAGGCAGTCCTGCTCCTCCCTAATGCCAACAGCAACATTCTCAACAATGGGCTGCTGGAAACCTAACACATACATGGACAAAAACTACTTTCTGTTTGAGCTCTTCTTCCATGCAAGTTCATGTAGTCTCACAAGTGTCAGTGCCAGGGGATGGGAAACAAGCAGCCAGGCAAAAGTATGGGATACTCCTGACCACAGGGCTGATTTATGCCAGGTTAAATCAGCCATAGAACTGTAAAAATATGACAAAGCTTTGCTGTTTGCTCTGCTCTTTGATATTACCTCCTAGGGGTGTCAAAGGGCAATAATGAAAGTGTATCATGTCTTACAATACTGATACAAAATTAGCAGCACAGCTGTTCAACAGACAGAGAGAGAAGTCAAATGGGATCTACCAAAACAAAGAGGTGCAAGACACTGCCCTCTGACTCAGCTTTCAGCTTTAGCCTGTTATTTTTCCTTTCTACATAGTAAATTTTCCAGGAAGACAACATCTAAGACTCATTTAGCAGTCTTGGCTCACTTGCCCTGATAGACTGTCAGTGTGTTTGTTAAAAAGCCAAATATGTCCAAGTTGGAAATATAAAAGATAGAAAGTGCACATGGAACTGTGCATCAGTCAGAACCCACTTTAGGGACATACAAGGGACACATACAATGGGAACCAGATGCACTGAAAGGAATTTGCAAGGCTCTCATCTCAGGAATGACAGGTTACCTGACCTTCCTTAATATCTTTGACCACATTGAGGTGAACAGCTGGGCAGACTCACCAGAATGCTTCCTTTTTCTTCATGTAAGAAATGCAATGCCAGCTCCTGGTTGGTTCCAGCCCCAGGAAAAATGCTTGAACAAGCAGCAGCTAGCAGGTTTTCCACTATTTCCACGGGGGTACCAAAAAAAATCAGAAAAGAAGACTAAAATGAAGTTTCCTACAGGATTGACATGATTAATTACCTCTTTTGGAGGAGAAATAGACATAACAGAAAGTAAAACTCAGAAAAGCTCAATGTCCTTGCAAATTTACCTGGGTCAAATTTGGACCCCAGAACTCTATTAGACTACAAGGTCATGCAGCACTATTTACACATGGAATTTCTTGCAAATCTCCTCCCTGCTCTGTCTTCCCACCCTCCCTTCACCTCAGACATTTCTTGAAACCACCCTTGTATTGTGAATTTCCATCTCACAAAACCCTTTTTTCTCTCTCATTCAAAAATATTTCTTCCAAGCTTGCCCACTTCCTCTTCTATTCAGGACTTATACAGGCCAAAATCCATGTGTAACAGAAGCAGTCAGCTCCCCAGGTCTGCTATTAGCCACCACAACTCCTGCTTTCTCATCAGCCTACAACTTGATTTTTTAAAAAATACTATTACATCTAGAACATCCCTCAAAAATACAGGAGTTGAGTGTGTGTGGTTTTCAAATGTTAACAAAACCAAGGAAGCTTCACTGAACAAAAGGCTGCTCTTGGCCTGACAGAAGCAACAGGCCCAGTTTTTTCACAGTTCATTGGTTCTTTTTTCACAAAAGAACCAATCCTACCAGCCTCCCCTTACCCCAACATGCAATCTGATAAACAAGTTTAGCTCCTAAAACTCTTTCTCAAGACCACTCAGACATGCCACTTGAATGGCAGCTCTACAAGATTTTTAATTATGCCTACAGTAGTGGTTACCCCTACAACCACTGCAACAACTCTGCCCTCTTTAACAGCCTTCCACCTTCTTACCATTCTCTTGGGTGACTTTGTTGGTTTCCAAGTCACCCCATGGCTGCCACACCAGCTCTGCTTTATGTTCATCAGCTTCTGCTAGAGATCTGTCTTGGAGTGATGGGATTTCTGCTTGAAAGCGAGTTCCTACATTTATTCGCCTGCAGAGAAGGAAAAACGTTACAGTCAGGCCATTGTTACAATACCCAGAAAGTCTTCCTCTCTGATAGAAACATTAATGAAGAACCAAATGAAGAGCCAAATGTATATACAAATGCAGGCTCTTGCATATAACACCAACAGTGTTGTAGGTTACATAAATAACTCAGAAGTTGAGAGGTTTTACATCTATTACCAGTTTCTATTTTTTTTTGTTAGCATAGGTTGAAACTGTATTTAAATTAGCATCCCCTAATAGCTGCTCAAAGAATAGTTATTAGCTCCCAATAACCATCACTTTTTGAGAGGTCCTCTTATGGCAAGCTTGTTCCTCAGGCATCACATAGTGTGAGCCTGTTTTAGTATTAACGTTTTGTCAGTTAACAACTGAACCAGAGTCTCCAAAAGTCCTTTTCAACCTAAACACTGCCATCTGGTCCAACTTCCCATTCAAAGCAAGATCAAAATTTGGTCCTTTATGACCTTGACACAAGCTGGTGTCTTCTAGGTACTCTTTCTAACAACTGAAACCAAAAATATAAAACAATGAAACCTGTATCACTCATTTTGTACCAAGCCCAAATCCTATTCTTTCACCAGCAATCTCATACTTTTACATCTGAATTAGCAGACAGATTTTTCACTACACGCAATCCACATTTGCTTTAAGTCAAGACCATCCACAGAGATTCTTCTCTTTATTAGCAAACATGATTTTGTGCACAGAGGTGGGTAAGAACCACCACTGAAAGACTATTCTACTATGTACTCAATGCAAAAGTGTTTCTCATTCAGATGTTAGTCAACCACACTGATAGCTCTTGAAATAATAAAGCATAGAAAAAGATGCTCTTTTTTGGAGAGAGCAGATTAGGCAGTGCCTAGAAGATGATAAAATTCTGGAGTTGCTTCACTAGAAAAAAGTAAAACTCCCTGCACCCAAGGCAAGGTTTGCTATAATTCTCAAGTCTTGACTTCGTGCCTCACACCTAGCACAATTACCAGAGAAAGAGCATGATCTAGTGCAATATGGAATAATAACAAAAACTTCTAAGAAATGCCAACCTCCAGACTTTTCTCATCTTCTGAAATGACACACACATGTTTATTATGAAAAGCAGTTTGGAAAAGGTATGAGGAAGCCTTAAAACAACATATAACCTGTACAAAAATACAGAGATACTAGCAAGTGTTTCAATATGGTGTTTTGAAGTCCTGTGTTATCAAACAGGAAGAAATGGGTATGGAAGGAGAAGAAGCAAATATCTTAATTCCTTTTTACACCCAATTCCTCATTTTGGTATTATTATGAAATACTTGCATTGTAAGATGGCATGTGTTGGAAAAGCCCATGTTCAAAAAAATGACTGACTTCTAAAACACATAAAAAGATATTCTGCAAACTTTTTTTTTTTTTTTTTTTTTTTTTTTTTTTTTTTTTTTTGCATCTACAGCAGATCCAGATGTCCTTAAGGGGAACAGTAAATGTGTAAACAAAGCAATGCAGAAGTTAACAATACGTTTGTTGCAATTTCATCGCCCATTCAGCAGTAGCTCCATACAAGTGGGGTGGGATTCCTTCTTGGATTCCTTCCTCCAGAATCTGCTAGATGCAAAGACTGATGCTAACTTCCTCTCAGTAGGTGATGGCAAGATGACATCAAGCATGATAGATGTAAGTAGGGAAGTTTTATGTAGGCAGCCATGTACTATCTGTCTTTTTCCCCAAAAACATTGTTTCCAATCCCTGTTGAAGGTAAAGCAACAGGGACATTACGCATTTCAAATCACAGCCATGGGCAGGGATGAACTAAAGCAATGTTGCATGAAAAGGTTGCATCTCTAATGCCCCTCGTTATAACTCTATCAGGATCTGGTTCTCCAAAGTAATTTCATTTCAAATGCACACTAAAGTGGAACATGCAAGAACAAAGAACCCCAAGAAAACATTAAAATTTGATTTTAAGTATTTTACAGGTACAAAACTTGTTTATAATACTATATAATTTTCTATTTTTCCTTCACTTATCCTATTCATCTTGGACAGTAAAAGTACACAATCCAGACTAAAAATGAAAAGTAAGAGATTTCATGCACGACTGAGAAGACCTTGCTAAAAAAGCAAAGCCAAACAACTACCCTGGTAAACCAGCCCTCCTTTCAGAGCATACTGAGATGGACTGCAGAGTAATGTTCATGTGAATTTTTCTACTCATTGTGATTAGTCTTGCTTACTGTTATGGCATGCAGTTTCACAGAGGAGGAAAGTATTATAATCTGCCCTAGAAGGAATGACTGCTTGAAACTGACACTTTGCTGTCACCTGGCAACAGATAAAAAGGTGTTTTTGCAGTAGAACCAGAATTTCATCAGAAATTTGGGATATTTCATGTCTCAGGGCACAGACACCTCTAACCTTACTTCCGAGAAAGAAAGAGACTGGAAAATCTGGAGCAAGGGAAAGAATGCGGGCCTTCTTGAAAGTTGCTTTCCATTTTGAAACTGAACTCAGAATATGACATCTGTGGGCTAGAAAAAACTGAATTACACCTCGTACCTGCAATGCCCAAATGAAACCAGAATTCTACAGCAAGAGTTGATCTGGGTAACCGAAGTTTGGCCTGCTCTGAGCAGGAGCTTGGACCAGATGATCTCCAGAGATTCATTCAAGTTGTATTATTCTTCTGTTCCTTTACTGATGAAGTCTAGATTTCAATACATCAAGAGCTCTTGCCTGTAAGCACCAATGGTGCTCCTGGGATGCCATGGGATCCAAGTGTGACAACATCCAGAATTAAGGCTGTGAACTGGGAAGGCAGTTCACATTGATGCACCACAGGTATATTTAAGGCTACCTACTTCAGCAGTTCGGTGCAACTAAACTACAAGACCAGCAAGACACAAGGATCTGTGACAACAGATGCCTATTGTACCATTTCAGAAAGAATTAAGCTTCATTATCACATTTCCTATTTCAAATCACTGCAATTAAATAACCTTTGAAAAGCATTAACAGAAGGTTTGGCAAAGCACAAGCAATTAAGACCACTGTACTGGGCAATCACAAGTTAGAGTCAACTTCTGACAAGACTACAAAGCCAATTAGACTTTTTTTTCTTCTTAAAAAAAGTGCTTTCTGCCATATTTTCTTTAAGGAAGATATGTCTACATAACTGACCACAACAGTGCTGCCAAGCACAGAATGACACCAGGTTAATAATTTGTTGTCATTAAAAGTTAAAAGCAATCTTCCTGCATAAGCGTCTGTTCAGTAAGACTTAAGATGACATTCATTCACAATTGCAACATTTGCTTAGGACAGCTGCTCTGACAAGTGCAGAAAACTGACCTTCAAACAAGAAGGGAGAATGGAAAAAGGGCAAGAAAAAGAAATTGTCAGCAAATGCTCCAGTCCATTTTTAAAATAAAAACCGTTTTGGATAAAAGCAAAAGAAAGTTTGAGTTAAGTATCTCAAATGTTATGGGATAAGCTGCAGAGTTAGAGCAGAGATTCCTGACTGCACAGTCAGATGCAGAGCCATGTGGGTGTTTTTATGCCATATGGGTGCTTCCATGCATCTCCATGATTAGATTTTGCAGGAATTAATTAATTAGGTATAGCAATGAACTGGAACTACACTACCTTGCTGTACTTCTGCAGTACTGAGCTTGAACTGATAACACTCCCAGAGCATTGGCAAAGGCTGCGCAAAGATATTTGCAGCTCTGCTCAGGTTTAGCAGAACTGGCACCAAGCCTAAGCTCACAATTCCAGCTTCAGCATCTCCAGACTGTGTTCCCTACTGCTGCTGTGTCCACAGGTTTCCCAGCACACAGCCAGCTAAAACCAACAAGGCTGATTAGCTCAGGGCACACACCCCATATGCCACTGGCCGTGGCATTTTCAGGCTGAGCTCGCCCAGGGGAAAGCCAGGTGTTCACAGCTGTGTTGCAGCTACAACACACCTGCAATTGGGCCAGTCCATGTGAGAGCTAACCCCAGTTTTCCAAGGACATTCTGTCCTTCTTCTAAAGGAGCATCATCTTCCCGACCTAAAACAAGCACACAGCATACAAAGAAGTGCTCATATACAACAACACAGGACTGATTCCTCTTTAGGTAACTAACAGTAATTCAGCCCAGAGACAGGTGAGCAACAACAGACAGCAGTTAGTGTCACCAGAATTACATTTGCCCAAACAAACACTATTTATCATATCGAGTAATTTTTAATCAAGACAACTTATATTTTGAACCACCAATAAGAATAGTCTTAATGCTTCTAAGAGATACATTGGTCACACAGGGAGCAACTTGAAGCTTTAGGAGGAAGCACTTTTGCTAAGAGACTGAATCTACTGGCTACTTACGGTTCAATGCTGACTGGTGTGGCTTCCCCCACTACTGTAAGAATCGGAGGGGTAACTTCAGAACTATCTGCAAAGAGAAGGAAGAACAGCTCAGCTTCACATCTGAGATTTACTTTTTACACAGCTTGCAAATCTAATCAGAGCTGTCCATCTCTCAAAAAAAGTACCCCCAGGCTAAATAAAGGTGTTTCAGATGACAAGGAACTTGCCTTCTTCCCCTCAGTTCAAGATACTGACAACCTGAGAGAGGAACTGACTTTTCATTCCCAAGAACGTCAGCAGAGGGTGTTGCAGGTTGCTTGTGAACCCATCTTAACATCCCTGCCGAGATGGAGCCACACTGCATTTCCTCTATTCCAGCTCCCAGACAATCAGGAAGAAGCTCCAGTTTCACACAATCACACCTCCTAAGGGCATGATGTTCCTCCTAATGCTCCACAGTTCCTAATCATAAATTACACAAGAAAGGAAGGTTAAAATGAAACTTACTTGATCTAAGCAGAGTTCTGTGACCACTTTTGGGAGTCATTGGAGGTGCAACCGAATGACCACTTGAAGAGAGGATAGCATTAAAATACAGCCCAGATCCTTCTCTCACTGGACTAAGGATTGGGGGAGGAGTGTATGGAGGTAGCTCAAAGTTCCTATCTGAAGGATGGTCTGCCAGACGGACAGGTGACCGTAAGTGGCTCTGATATGGAGTAATGTTGGAATAAACAGGTGGTGCAATAAAGGTGCCAGCTTTTGGTGGTATGAAGAGTGGCTCGGGTCTTGGCCGCTGCTTTGGTTTTCGGGCAAAGCCCTCTGCTTCATCCTTTGGAACAGCATCTTCATGCTATTAGAAAAAAAATCATATTGTTAATTTAATTTAAAATCTCAGGTTGTTTTACAACTTCAGTGAGATGACAATATTTTTTCATGGCAGCTTAAAATCTGGATAGGACAGTTAGAGGATGTCTCAAAATTAGCAGAAAGGGAAAGTGAGAGGAAGAACACAGGGAATGGAATAAACTGGACACAGGAACTATTAGGTAGCAGCTCTAGCTTATGTGATTATGAAGTTATATTTCACAAGAACTTCATGTACATCTGGTCCAGCATTCATGGCAGCTTTAAAAGAGAACAAAAAAGCACAGCAGAACCCTGGTACAGATACACAAGAACACTGATACAGCTACACAGTGACACCAAATAGCACTAAGAGAACAGAAGACAATATAACAGCATTTTATTAGATGGTTAGGCATTTAAATGCAGAGAAACCTCCCCAGATGCCTGCCATGTCTCTGCTATCTGAACATTCTGTTGTACTTCTGGATAGAAGAGAGGGAAAATAAAAATATCAACCCACCCACTCATCACTACCATGCTGCAGGGGAACACTCAAGTACTGACCTTCAGAACTCAGTAAAGATTTTCAATTGCATGAGAATAAATCTTCACTTTGGATTCTATTCACATTGACAGATATGTGCACTACTTAGAATTCATTGGTATTTATGTATGTATGAAGAAAGCACTCTTGACACAGACAGACTATTATTCTAGTCTTACTCTCCATGTGGCTTTATTCACTGTTTAGTGAATTCAGTGAGGTGCTGCCTGGCTTTACTAGCATTAGCTGTAGGTCATGAAAAGCCAGCAATGCCCAAATATATGGTATCATTATGATAAAATCCCCAGACTACAGACAGTCCAAGTTCCAAGTCTTGAGATCAAACTACTTTAACAGAAAAGTTCATGGCTAAAAACTGCGTGATTAAATTTAACAGAAGTGGCTCATCTTTGGTTTCTTAGTCCATCCATACCTGACTCGAGGTCTCCATGTTATTACGATTAGATCGCCTCCGAGTGACTATCACAGAAGGCTTCCGTTCACACGGAGCTCGATCGTTTGCTTGGCCTCTCTGGAGCTTTCCATCCTCAGACTTTTCCTTTTCAAGGCTCTGCAAGTCAATTTTTCTCACTGGTACAGACACAGGAATGATAAGAGGCACAAGGCTGTTATCCTCCCGGGCTTTTTTGGGAGCTGGTGAAGAGCAGGCGAATTCCACAACACTTTTTGAAGCTGCAGTAGGTCCTGGAGCTGTTACTAGCACGCTCTTCTTCTCCTCTGAATTATCCAGCTCCTGAGAAGAAATACAGAGTCCTAAAAATTCTGTATTACTTACGTAATAAATGAGATATCATCTCACTTTCAGTGTATATCAAGTTTCTCAAAGCAATTTGCAAGCTGAAATGGATTTGGAAGCATTACTGGAGGAAAAAAAAATACTTTACAGTGTTAATAAAATTCCACAGAATAACTTGACAATTGCCTGTAGTCTCAACTGCTAGAACACTTATATAGGTCATTCTTAAGAATTGTTTCACTACCTATGTTTTAACATTTTATTTTCTATATGAATTTGTGTCCGCTTTATAACTTTCAACAACAGCTCTTTAGTTTTAGTAATGATCAAAAGCTGCAGGTTATTAATTTCAAATATTGGATTTCTGCTCTAGGGAAGACTGAACCATGATAATATCTTAATTAAATCTCTCACACAAAAAAAACCCAAACCCAGAGCTAGTTTTTTTGCTTCATTTTTTTTTTTTTCTGACTCTGGAAAACATTAAGCCTTCAAAATAAGCCAGATAACAAGATTGAGCATATAAAATCTACTATATCAAGAAGATCCAGGACTGTCTCCTTTCAAGACCTTTTATTAGAGTTGGGCTAAGTTGCACAGAAAGGTTTACTCTGTAACTTACTCTGCAGTTTACAAGTCTGACTCCTTCTTCACAGACACTGCAGATGTACACCCCTACCACACAGTGATGGAACGCACAATTGTAAAGTCACAAGTGGCATCCATTGTCCCAGAATAAGCCTCAGGACAAATTAATGAGGTCTCAGGACCTGTCTTCACTTCAGACTGGTGTCAGGCTCCTGTACTTTCCCATAAAACCACCAATTTTGGGTTTGGATGGCATTCATCATGTTCATCATGCTGACAGACATCACTGGAGTCCACTGACTCTAGACATAAAAGGGTTCCTGTATCTTTTGGTAGCTTCCCTCCACCATGTTCTGGGTACAGCAACATGTAATGACAATGTGAATGTGTGAACAAACACCAATTCTGACCAATCTAAAACCTCAGGTACTTCCTGGGTCAAGAGACCTGAACTAATTTGCTGACTTCAAGAAGGAAATTATGGCAGCTCAAAAGT
This sequence comes from Lonchura striata, assembly GCF_050655825.1. Taxonomy (NCBI): domain Eukaryota; kingdom Metazoa; phylum Chordata; class Aves; order Passeriformes; family Estrildidae; genus Lonchura; species Lonchura striata. Next base: position 38,173,015 of record NC_140707.1, on the reverse strand, counting down.
GCAATAGTCACCCAAAAGTGTCACTTTCCTCTATTCCTCTATTGGTTAACTATGCTCCTTTTATTTTCAAAACTCGGGGGAAAACAACAAAGGACTCCTCCTCAGAGATGGGAGAGATGACCCCTCCAAAAGAAGAAGAGAAGATCTGAACAGTAGCACTGATAGAGAAAAGGCATCAGTTGGGACTTAATATAAGTAATTGTGACATCCTTAAAAATGTCCACACCACTGCTTTTCTGATCACAAAAGTTCACACATACCTAATGTTTACTAAGAGACATGACTAATTTTGAAATTAAGCCTTTTGGTTCAGATCCCTAAATAGTTTCTCAGCTGTTAGATTTTTCACAGAGGTAAGCAGAAAGGATGGGACCTGGTAGGGGATTTTCAGCTACCTCAACATGCCTGTTGCAGAATTTGGGGCAGGAGGGCTGCTGGATAACTGCAGCAAGTGTGACATGTGGCACTTTCATTTAGACTCTTGCATAAATACCGAGATATGAACTAGTCATCTCGAGTCCTCCGGGAAATCCACAGAAACCTATCAGACATTCCTGCATCAATCCTGTCTATCCCTCAAAAAACTTAAAATTCACAGAAAAACCCAACTGCAACAGTCAAAAGAACTGTTCCAAGGCCACATATGTGATCTGATTAGAAACCACACCATCCTTTTAAAAACACCTGCCTACATAGTGCTTTCTGCTATCGTTGTGCATCATCTTCATCAAGGGGAGGCAGCTTCTGTCTGCAGTCAAACCAAAGCTTGTCCATGAAAGAGGCGAGTCCACAACTACAATTCTGCAAACAAAACTTTTTTTCCCCGTTTTGTTTGTAGCAGCTGGTGCCCTGCCCTGTGCCAGAGAAAAACAGCTAGGTAACCAAAATTTATCTTCCTTCCATAAAGGACTATTTAAATTCAGACATCCTTTCAGATAACCATTCAGATTTGAGAAATTTTTTTCTGTACTTTTAGAAGAAAAGAAGTCACATTGAAACAATTAAACTAGGATTTGAGAATTTACTGCAGCCTGTAGGCAGCAACAAGCTTGCATCACCTGAAAAAAAAAAAGGCAGCCACAGGCAGCTCTGGTGCAAAGCATCAGTTGTGACACTGCAGGTAGACAGATATTGCTGTCCAGAATATTATTTTTGTGTAAGGTACACATACCTAGACTGGGATATTAAAAAAACTAGTTCAAATTATGAATGTTATCTTCTTCAATCAATAATTTAACTCTATGGCCTTCTACACACTCTTCAGATAACCTATGCAGAGAAAGATTCTAGGTTGTTTTTAATAGAAAGACACTCATAAGAGAAGCAGCCCACTCTCATTCAGCAAACATATCTTCTTTTTCTCCCTGACATAATATCCAACATCTTAAAGATGTAAAATCCATCAGACCTCTGGTAAGAATTTTATCATCTTTCAAAACCTCCTCCTGAAAACCTGAAGAGATCTAAACATAACGAGTTCTTCTGCTAGTGCCATTATGCTTGCATAACTGCAAAGAACAAAAGAGCATCTGTCAAAACACTTCTCTGGTCTTTACATTATGAATCTGACTGCAAGCAGACGTGCCTTCAAACAGCCAATTTCTAGCTTCATCTCTCAGGGCCTTTTCCTAAATGCTCTATGTGCTTCTTGTTGACACTGTTAGTGATCCAAGTGCCATGTGCATTGCAGGCCTTCTGCAATATAACCACACAGTGGCTGGCAAAGTATGAGCAAATACACCATGCTACTATGTACTACCATTTCTTTATCAAATCTGCTGGTTCAACTGGAGTTAGAGCAAAAAGGATTGAAGAGAGCATCAACCCAACATCAAACTTTCTGCTGTCCAAGAGATGGAGCAGGCTATGGATATTCAGCTCATTGTTTATTAGTTTAGTTCTTTCACTCAAACAGCACATTCCACTAAAGAAGAGATGGGAAAAACAGTGACAGACAGACTAGGATAAAAAGGATGATAAGAACAAAACAGGCAACAAAATGCCCTTCCCTTTATCGTCTGAATGGATAGCAACTCAGATATCAAAAGTGTAGGTAAAAGTAGCTCATGTAACGTATATTTCTTCAGCCTTTGGCAACAAAACTTCCAAGGAAACGTGTGCCTCCTAAGAAGCACTCAATGAAAAATTAGGCAAACCATAACTCTAAGAAAACATTAAAAAACAATCCCTTCAAAAATCTTCACTCAACTCCAAAATTTAATCCCATCACTTGTCTCCCAATAGACTAGTTAATTTTGAACTCTGTCATTCTGCCATATGGAAAATATACTGTTCAGTTTAGACTGATGGGATATCAAAAGTTTAGGAGTAGTGAACTACCAAATCAGTCAGCACTTTCTTCTCCTTTAAGTCGTACAGGAGGTCTATGGGCAGACAGGTCATTTGGGCAGACAGGTCATTCTACAGCTCTTAGGTCATTCTTAGAAACAGGATGCTGCATGAGACAGGCCTTTGTCATGCCTGGTATAGGTCCTTCAGGTAAGTGAAGCTTCCTTTGACTTTTAATATTTGAGAAATATTGGACATGTAATTTTTAGATAGAGAATTTTAGAAACACTTCAACTGCTGAAACTGAAAAACTGGCAGGTAAGCCTAAGTCTTTAAACAAAAAAGAAAGAGAATATTAAATTGGTAAAAAGACAACAAGTAAGCTGCTTATACTTGCCTCTCAAAACTCCTGATCACATTGAGACCAAAGCTAAAAACATTCATATTTTCAGCCATATTTTCATTTTTATGGGCTAAAATAATGTTTGGTGTTATTGAAATAAAACTTTCCCTTAGTGGTTTTACTACACTACATCTCTGTTCTCCCACATCTATGAACTAGAGTAGCTGAACTTATATGCCTCCACACCAGAGTTGCCCTTGTTGCACACTTCAAGATACTATCCTATCCTGCATAACTTCCTTTCAGCCCTATTTTGTAGTCTAACACATGTTATATTGGTTAGGGTCTATACCTTACCTTTACATTCTGAAGAGAAGCCAGCTCAACAGCTTTTTGGGCCAAAGTCAGCAAATTGGCTTCTTGAGAAACACGTCGCCTCCGTCGGGTACTCTGGATTACACCACCTCTGACACTCTGAAGATCATTAGTTCTCTGAGTGTTTTCTTCAGGTGCTGCTGCCTGCTTCTCCTCATCTCTACCATTGTGGGCTGCAGCTTGCCTGTCTGTTTCCATCTGGCACTGCTCACTATTCACCAGGACATCCTTCTGCCCCAGATCCAATCTTTTGGGGTGCAAATAGCTACTTTTACTGTGGGCCAATGACTCAGGTGTTTGCTGTAATGGGACCTCTTGCTGATGTGTTTGCCAGTGATGCAGAAATAAATTGCTAGGTGGCTGTTCTGCCTGCTTAGAAGTCAACACTTCTCCTGCAGATGTCAGCAGGCCACCTTCTTTGGAGAGTCTCCGTGACCTTCTTGGAAAGGGAATCTGCGTCTGAGGTAGAACAGCCTGTTGGTTCTGCTCTGTTAATGCCTTGAATAGCTCCTGGTTCCTCTCTGCTTGCTGAAACTGGTGTGGCATCATGTGATGCTGAGGTGCTGCAGCTGCCACATGAGGCTGTGCTATAGAAGTTGTTTGCTGCAGACCAAAGGCTTGTGTGGCAGTCTGTTGCTGATGCTGCTGCTGCTGCTGAGGATAGAAATTTTCGAAGAGCTGTAGCTGGGGAAGAGCTTGCTGTTTTTGTTGTGCAGTAAATGCTGGACTGGAAGAAGTTGGGGCTTCTTGAAATACATGTAATAGCTCAGGAAGACCTTGCTTTTGGCCTTGGTGACCAAATGCAAGTTGGAAAGGCTGCAATGGCAGAGTTTGATTCTGCTGCTGCTGTTTCTGCATTTGATGAAAAGAATTCATTTGAGCTTGTTGTCTAACCAGGGCTTGCTGTTCCAGCTGAGCCTTCTGAGACATCATCTGCTGGACAGCATCTCCATATAAATCCAGCTGTGACACAAATACTCCTTTCTCTTGATTTCTTTTAATGGCTTCTGGGTGGCCATAGAAACCTGGGGCACCAGCATTGGAGTGGGGTCCTTTTGGGTTGCCCCCAAAAACCATACTGTGATTCCACATTGAAGGTGGAGACTGCCAGTGGCTGTCACCCCTCTCTGGCAACCGGTTTCCCATTAGTGAATTCTGCCATTTGACAGCTGTTACTGACTGGGGCATCATCACTGATTCTCCCCTATCTTGATTGTAAACAGAGTTCATCAAAGCAACGTTGTTGGGTGCACTTGTTAATCCTCCTGGATGAGAAATCTCCATAGTTTGGGAGACTGGTATATTCCCTCCATGACCATAGTACTGCCCTTCCTTAAGCTGCTGCTGTGGTTCTTTTGATGGCACAGCTATGTCCTGCTCATTAAAATAGGCAACTCGTTTCCCAGTCCGTTTACTTGAAGACTTTTGCTGAGCCTGAAGATTCATGGTTCAGTCTATTCTCCCAGCCACACACACAGTATTTATAATCCACCCATCCCTGAGGTTGGGGGAGGAAAGGCACAGCAGTCTTTCTTTCCCATTCAGCTTCAGTAATAAATGGTAGGATAGAAGTCCAGATGAAAGTGCATTCACTTCCTTTTTCTTTGTGTGCTTTTCCCACTTCTTTTCACTCTTATACTTTGTGGTTCAGAGGTCACTACGGACCACTTAGTTACAGGTCCTGAAATAGAGAAGCAATTGCAATGAATCATCAACAGACATAACTGGCCTATGAATGCTCATGTGATAAGCAAAAATGTGTATGTCTGTCCCATCTCCCATGGAAATGAAGACCAGGATAATAGATGGAAGAAACAACAGATGTGACCTGCTAGAAGAATGCAAAACAAAACAACTTAGTTTTACAAAATAGATACCACACTGTACTTGCATGATGCAACTCCCTATTGCACACAAGAATTCTGACTAATCACTTAAGTTCATCCTGAAAGTTTTACTCTTACTCTTTACTACCTCTGATCTGGCCAATGACTTCCACATCTTCCTGTAGCCAGAATAATCTGGTTTTAATCGCAACTCAAAACCACAAAACAAAAAACCATCATGGCTTGCTTCCCAAAGACCTTTAAAAGACACGTGTGTACATGAAGACTGCAGCCAAACTTGCAGCAAGATGCTCAATTCAGAATTCTGAAAGAAAAGGGTCAGGCAACAGTCCATCAGTCACACATATACCATCAATGATTACAGATGATTTCTGGTCAAGAACTGCCTGCTGAGCGTCCAAGCCCTAGGGCCAGGGCCTGCTCAACCTGTTGCTCCCTCAGAAGTTTTCTTCAACAGCTGAAAGAAACTGCTCCTGCTCAGGTAACACTCACTGAAAGGCAGTTCAGGCAGCTCTGTTGTAACAGCTGTTCACAGGCATCAGCAAATATCTGTTAGTGTAAAGCTAAAAACATAACAGGAGAAAGCCTTTCCAGAACAGGCACTCTACTACAATTCTACCCTCCTATTCTCTTCTTCCATGAAGAAAAGCTATCCACAAACTCTAAGAGGCTAGTTTGCAGGATTAAGGTCTAATGTGTGTACACATATACTAGTATTTCTACTTGGACACCTAAAACCTTTTTACATGTTTAGTTTTAAATTCAATTATATTATCAGATTACCACTACTAACATTCTAGTGTAAGTCTCTATTCCTACCCTTTTCAGTGTGCATTCTGTTCCACTTTAAATCCCACTGCCAATATATTCCAGGAAACTTACAGCAAATTGTTAAAACCCTATTCTTATTACATCCCTTCTGTTATATAATCAAGTTTGTCTTGAGTGGAGCAGGTAAGACTAACACACACATCCCCTCCAATGAAGCCTGCAATCTACTTATCCCGCTTTCCAAACTGAAAAATAATAAACCAAAATTATATAGCACACTGAAGTCCTGTAACCTGAGCTTCCTCAGATGGATATGGGTACAGTGCAGGTTTTAATACTGAGGTGGGGTTGGGAGCATGACAAGAAGGAAAGGACAAAAAGTTTTAATTAACTTACGCAGCTTCCACCTCAGAGGCCAAGCTTGGCTTCAGTGCGACTGGAACCACGGGACTGTGTTTCAGAGTGAAGTGACTCACTTCCTCAGGCTGTTACATAGCTGTTCCCCCACACTGCCTCCCCTTTGCCTTTGGCTACAAACCATGGACCTCTGCCACCCCGCAGCACGGAGCCAGGGCATTCCTCCCTCCTCTAAGCACAACGTCTCAGCTCATTTCCCAAGACTATCACAACAGGACGAAAATAGGAGAAATTATGGACACGTGAGATGGAAAATTCTCTCTAAACAGCAATTAGTACACAAACAAAAATTTCATAAGGTAAGTTTTTCCTACTTCAAAATTTCACTAGGAGAGGAAAAAACATCTTACAGCAGGAAACTGAATCCCTGGTAGCAAAAATGTAGAGGTGGATAAGCTGCCATATGCCTCTCAGAAGCCTTAATGCTATCCATCCTCTCTCCTTGCTTTTTGCAGTACTGCAAATGTATCAGAGATAACAGCTAAACTTCAACACCTGAGGTAATACTACTAAGAGTGATTTCTGACAGTCTTACTCTGTGAGATCATCACAAGCTATTTTTCTCTCCAAACTCAGCAAAATTTTCTTTCTCTTGATGCTTTTGTAATGATCAGTCACAGCATTCTGATAAAAAGAATGGAAGGTTTTCTGTATATTAAAAGTTAGAAGACATTACCATTGGATCAAGTTTTAACCTGACAGCTTTCTGAAATTCTGCTGTAGACTTTTTACACTGTGAAGAAAAATACAACAATAATTGTCAAAAAGATGTCATTCAACTTTCGACATGAAGGGCCTTTGTTTTCAACCAAAGAAAGAAAGTAAGAAAGAGCCCAGCTGATGCTGTTCTTAATAGTTGTGGCTGGGATTTGCAGTCACCACACAGAAAAGTACCCAGAAGACCTTTAGCAAGAGGACTCTCACATTAGTAAAAAAGCATTGCATTAGCACAACTTTCCAAACCTGCACTTGTGTGGACTTTGATTCTGCTTTTTCTATTACTGGGTAAGAAGATACCAATATCACAAGGTTTAACTCAGACCAGTTTAGAACTGCAGCAATCTGGGAAAGAGTTCTAACAAAACTATTAAGATGCAAAGTATAAAAAGTAGTAAGTTCAGAGATAACGTAAATGAGGAAAAGGAATATGTACAATTGAAGTTATTCAGCACAAAACCCAGGATAGTGAAAAGGACATGACCAGGGAGAAAAGATATTTAAGGTACTTTGAAAAAACACGCATACTGAACATCCCAGGTCTCCCAGTTACATGCAAAAATAACTACATCCTAAGAGATCACCAAGATAAAGGAAGATTTGGTGCATCTGGTATTTAATGGTAAAAGAAAGTACCACAAAATTCACATTTTAGAAGTTCTTTCCATATAGAAAATCTACAGAAAAGTATCTTCTTTGCCATTCTAATAATAACAGTTCAGAGTTTAAGCTGCAGTGATAAATGTTCAAGTTGCAGCATGACTATGCTTCAGGAAAGATCATGCTTGGCAGCTTCACTGCATGAGCACTGTTGGCTGACTAAACAGGCTTCCCTCCTGAGGTTGGGGGAATGAGCTCACACAATCATCATCCAAGCCAATTACCAGCTTTGGGGTTTTTCTGCTTTGCTTTGTTTTGTTTTACTTGAATTTCAGCACAAGAATCAGCCTGTAGTAGCACAGGAAAATGGCAACACGCTTCCAGGCTTAAGTGCTTTGGAGCAGTACACCCTGGACCATTCCTTACCTTTGAATAAAGCACAGAACCAGTTCCAATACTGTAATTCCCAGAAGATACTGTGTCTTGCCTCCAAATATACAGAGGTGTTATGACACTTAGCATTGCTTTTACATTGCACAGATAAAAAGTAGAACCTAGGATCAGTATATTTTGTTTTAATAACTCTATGATTTGGCATGCAACATCATCAGTTATTTTCACTTCCAGGAGCTTCTGACATTCAAGAACTTCTCCTGAACTTTCTCCAGATAAATACTAATTGTATATCACCTCCTTTAATACTGTAAATATTTTCATATTTCTAAGGGATTTTTGATATTGTAAGGCTGTCACTTCCACACCTAAAAAGAATGACAAATTATATATACATATCCAGTGAGCACATATGCAGTATTTTCCAGAAGGAAAAATACCTAAGGAAAGTAATTCATGGCACCTTACTGAGGAAAGTTAGGCTTAGCATTTTTAGCTAAAACCTTCTCTAGTGTATCTGCACTAATGCATTAAACAAAATCATGAACACATATAAAACACCATATGAGTTAATTTAGGCAAAGAATGCTGAAGAACTTCCTGAAGTATACAAAAGGACTACAGAGCAGTCTCTTCCTGCATCCAGGATTCTGTTCTGAAATGATGAAGTCCTTTCAAAATAGATATTGGAAGCGTGCAGGGCATAGACACTCAGAGCTGCTCACTAGGCCATTACCAGCCAGACCACCCATCATCAGATTTTACCCAATTCAAAGCAGAATTATTGAGACATCCCAACACAGTGCAATTATCTTGTCAGAGTTTATTATTAGCCTGGAAAGCCTGAAATAAAACCTTAACTAAAGTTAAAGATTATTTTATTTAGGGAACAAATAAAAAACACTCAATGGTAACCATTTAATGTAAAGTATCTCTATCTCTCTTCAAAATTTGTTCCCTGTATAACTGGCAACTGTTGCCTGTAAAACTGGTAAATAACCACCATTATTCCATTTCTATAAATATTCTCTTAACTAAGCATATGTATATTTGTACAGTTTCACATATCAAGTTCATGACCTCACACACTGTAGTAATCTTGAACCTTACTCTTCAGCTCACTTTTTGAGGACTGTGCTGTCCTGTGCATTGTTTAGTTCATTTGCTACATCAGCTATATCTGGCATAGTAACAAAGTTGAAATTGTGCACACTCCTCATTCTCCTTTGAGATCATTTGCAAACATTTCTCTCTGACAGAACTCTGATTTCTCCTCAAACTTCAGCAAAATTAAGGATGCTGAGAATACTAACAAGTTGTAGTTGCAGTTGTAGACCATCTTTTATTCCACCATCTTAGCTTTTAAATTCCTCTCTTTTAGGGTTTTATTCATGTAAAATAAAATGTTCCTCTGTGTTAGCTAATGTACATGCTCAGCTTTAACTGCAACAATGATGTCACTGTTCTTTACAGGAAATCTGTCAGATTACTGTGATGACAATAATTTCTCACTAAGTCCTCCTGCTGCCAGCAACTGAAATTATGGTTCTCCCTAGTAAGCAGCTCAATCACTTTCAACCAGGATGATGGACAGATTCCAAGAATAATCTTACATTTAAGACAAATGCAGCAAATTACCCATGTCCTTCTGAGATAGAGCAATAAAACATTCTTTCTCCAATTTACTCATTATTATGGCAACATTTCACATTTATGAAACACGTGAAGAATTATAATATGTATTTTAATAATAAGGAAGAGAAACAGAGGAAACAACTCACTTATATGATGCAATAAGCAAGGTCAAAAATTAAGCAATATAATATAATAGCTACCAGCTCCCCTTCAAATCTGAAAGAAAACATGGGTTTAATGAAATCTACCTGTGAAATATGTAAGTTGGGTGTGCTATTCATGTGCAGAAAGGCAAAAAAGTTTAAATTCCTTCAGTTCAATAGGAGGTCAGAAGAGGCTCAATAGGGTAGATTTTGTTTCTGGCTTTTACATTTTTGAAAATGACTGAAGAGTTACAGGTCATCACAAACTTGTTGCAGCTAGCAGAAATCTACCTCTGTGAAACCGCTAGCACCATTTGCAACAGTCTTGGATATGAACAGATAAAAGGCAGAAAACATGGGTCAGTTTTTGTGTTTGCAAAAGATTTCCAAAGTTTATTACATATAGCCTATGCTTACCCTGCTGTATATGGAAACAGCTTCAATCTCTCCTTCCAAAGCCTCTTGGCACACTCACTTTGTCACATTTTCTTCCAGACAGTTAGCTACATCAAAATTCCTGCGGATTGTTTCCAACCTCCTACTCACCACCTTCAGACACCTTGAACAGGAAGGATAACAGCACAGCATAGAAAATAAACCATGTTTGTGCAAGAAAGCCAAATACAAAGATGATGATTTTATGTTTCTGTCACTTTATCACAAATGGTATGGTATTTTCCAGACATCCAGAATGACTGTCACTATAGCAAAAGGTGTGTTTTCCAGGAGCGTGGCACTACAGAAGTGCAACAGCTGAAGCCCAAAGCAAACAAACAAAACCAAGCAACTGAGCCATCTGCAGTGTAAAAGAAGCCCACTACAAAAGAATGTAATTAGGTATCAATCTCCCCTAACACCTCCAAGTATGAAACTAATCCAGAGAATTTATCAGACCAAAGTCTTAGAATCAATAAAGCCCATGAAATGGGGAAGGCTTACTTGTTGTATAACACCATAACACTACACAGCAAAAAAAGGAATCCTACAGCAGTCCTGTAATAAAGACAAAATGATGAAAGGAAAGCTGCTTCACAGACAGACAACAAAAGGGAAAACACAGCATCCAGGAAGTTTGGCAACTTCCACTGATTCCTGAAGGTACCTGCCTGGGGCTAGCAAACACCTAAATAAGTAGTATGCATAGCAGACACTTACAGACCTACCCAAATTTTCATGTGATTGGCCCTTTTCTACTGCCACGAAAGACTGAACTGACTGACTGTAGGGGCGCCTCTGCCCTGAGGACACACTTACAATTACTTTGCTGCCACTTTCCCATTTTCAGAGGATGGGAATTAATAAAGCTTTATTAAACCACTGTAATAACCAGAGACTCAAAAGTGAAACCCATCAGCTCTGTGAGGTGAAACGTGTGAGAAAGTGGTCATGCTGTGACAGACTATGTGCCAGCAAAATAAGGCCGCTTGTATTGGACCATCAGATACCACAGACTACTGCTCCAATCTAAACCATTCCTGACATTCAGCACCACCAGAAGTTAATTACCCACAGCAAGCAAAATAACACAAAATGTAGAACTACCATATTTTAAATGGAAATACATGAACTACACTTCACAAAGTAATCAATCCAAGGAGAAATACAAATCCTACTTCAAGAAAAGATTTTTGTTTATGGTAAAGGAGGTAATAAATGTGAAGCAGTGAAAATGCAACCCTTTAAACATTATTTAATTAGGTACATTTCTGTTCCAACGGTCTTCAAATTCACCAAAGTATGCACTCCGATTCTATTTGGACCTACTTTTTACATTCATGGATGTGATTTTATTTATCCACATCACCACAATATTTCCATACTCAATCTAAAGGCACAGATCCATCCTAGTATGGAGGATGTTACAGAGAAGGATTTTGGTGTTTTGAATTAGAAGGTCTGAAGCGCCTCAGCTACAACTCAAAGGGAAGTTTTCAGGTAACAGTTCTATGAGGGTAAAGTCATATACTCTTGATGAACACTTAAAAAATAACGTGTTTTTTGGGGTTGTCTTCCTTAATTCAAGCTGTAAACCTGGTTACAAGTATTGGAGGTTTCCTTTTCAAAACACACCCAGGATTTTCCACATAATTTTGTTCTAATAGATGAGGAAGAGACAAAGAGTTGCTACAAAGAAAATGCCCATCAAGTGCTGATTAGTCTTAGCCTTATAACAAGCCAGACAAAACCTGGCTTACACAAACAGCTCCACCAGAAGAAAATCAGCATGTATGAGGTAGAAAAACTACTAAAAAGACACACTAAAACTTTAAAACTTAGCAGATAATTAAACATACAACAAAAAGGGAAAAAAAGCCACAACCAGATTTTTTTAAAAGGAACTGACCAAGTTGTTTCTACCAGCTATTGAAAGGATATGTAAGATCTACACTTATTTTCAACCAAAACTTTGAGTGCTGTTTCCAAAATAATCGAAATTTCATGCAAACCTCATCACAGGAAAACAAATTATTCATGATTTGCACCAGACTAGTCTTTTGTCTTGCACTACTAGAGAGGGATCTCCACAATCTGGACTCTTGTAAACACATACACAGGAAAGCCCATCTTTACGAATGGCTTTGCAACACAGACCAGGCTTATCCTTTAATAAAATACATACATGGTCCATTTCTTATATTGGTTAATGTTTATAAACTTACTGGAGTTAGGAATAATTGTTATTATAATCTGTCATCATGATAAACCCTGATCTGAAGCTTGGGCAGTCTTAGAGAGCAGAATGAGCACAGTAATTACAGAGTACAAAATGCTGCTTTCAGGCTTTGTAAAGTTACAGGAACATAATTCTTTCCCACTGGAAATGGGTTAACAGCTCTAATTGTAAGCCCTTAGACAGTTATTTTAAGCTTTTTTGTTTGGAGCTGTCTGGAAAGGCAGTTGCTAGCAACAGAGACTAACATGCAGGAATCACAGCAGGCTCCAAAGTCAGAATGGCAAAGAGCAGGCCAAAAGCTTTTCCCTGCCCTCGCATTCTCATACCTGACAGGACCACAACACATCCTTCACTCCAAATGCCCCTCCTGCCACAGACATACCAGCTGCAGAATTACATGGACACCCCAGAGACTGACCAAATCCCTCCGCACTTTAGCCCTGAGAAGAAAACACAACTGAATGCACTGAGCTGCAACAGGAAAGATTGCTACAGGTTCAGTTGTTCCCATCTCAACCCCTTCAGCACTTCAACACAAAACCAGGCTTGCACAGATGTCCACTGTACAGAACAAGAAAGTTTGAGTGTTTTACAGATTCCTTTGAGGCTTTGCAAGAGGCAATGGGCTACAAATAAGGGAAGAGAATGGTGAAAGTTCATACAGTGATACTTTCTATTCCCAGAGAAACATAAAGGTACTCAATACCTCAGCCTGAGCCCTTGGCAGAGACATTCTTAAGACCGTCAAGCAGGCATCATCACTCACCCAAAGTCTGGCTGGACAACAGCTGAGACTACATGTACAGGCAGAACCCCTGGGATCTGGGATCAGCTTCCAACTCTGATACAGACATGCACCTTAAGCAAGCCACTTCAAATTGTTTCATAAAAGAATAATACTTGAAATGAAAAATGTTTATATTAATGGAGTATTTTGAAGTCATAAAAGTTGTATTATCTTTAACAATAGCCACTAACTGCCTAAATGGACAGTCTTCCACAAAGAGCTCAGAAGTCTAATTTCAGACATGATCCAATCAGGGTGGTGATAAACAAAGAAGAGGGAGTAAAACAAAAAGTGAAGGAAAAAAGTTGCACAATAACATAGTTAGGCTTTTGTCACATGCCTGCCTCTATCTCACTTGACCCAGAAATATCTTGATCAGCAGTTATCTAAGCTGAAGCGGTGCTGACCTTGGTTTGCACATCCACACACTTGCTGTAAACAGATGACAGTATTGACTGAGCACAGTCAGTCTTACAGCACTGACAGGGCTTCAGTTCAAATGTCTAAAATTATGTCTTTTAAGAATTCCTGCAATCACTGTTGACTATAAAAGGGTCTCTTTACTGTGCTGGTCTGTTATAAGGTACAGTAAGCTCTCGGCCATGACTGGGGCTGTCAGGCATTACAACAATGCAGCTAAGCAAATGCACACTAGTACTGGGAATAGGAACACTGAAAGATATGGGCAAGCAGGATCATCACACAGCAGAAAACAGTAAGGTTTTAAGACTCCAGGGGCTAAAAGAGCACTCTGATTTCTTAACCTTTAATTAAAAAATCAAAGCACTCTCTAGGTCTCTGGATTCAGAGCTCCCTGCCAGTTACCTTACAGATACCTGCCCAATCTCCTCCTTTTAGCCACAGGGATTTCAGTGGAGGAAGGAAAGAGCAGATGGCTGGCACCAATACTGGATCAAATACAAAGTGCCTCCATTTCTGTAGTGGCTTATTTGTATCCTTACTAGCATTATAAAGCACTTCCACTATGGGGCATGAGTGACATCAGCCTCATATGGACTCAGAGCAAAGTCAGGAATTTCCTAAAGATTCAGCCTAACAAATAACAGTATGAAGAAAAGTGTTCTCTATTAAGAACCCTTACAATGCTATTTTAAACTGTGCAAAAGACCCAGTTGTTAGTAAAACAAAGTTGAGTTCACTAACATTAAGTTCAATATTATGAGAAAAACTAAAGTTTACACATTAATCCACCTGTAGATGGAATTCTATGAGTTTTAAGCAGATTCGATGTATCCTGCACTTTCACAGTTTACTCTGCAAGTCCTGGAATATAAATATATTTTAACTGAAGTCATAACATTTTGATTCAATAATCCCACATTACACTTTGAACAGCTGTATTTGCTAAAGATACAGGCTATGTAATTGCTATTAACAGGAACAATAAGTCCTTGCAAATTGTGGGAAAAAAAAAAAAAAACAACAAAAAAAAAAACAACCAGGATATAAATAATTGGAAGAACAGAAACTTACTAGAAAAGCTAATAAGATCAGCTGCACTAAACATTGGCCATCTACGAAATAAAATCACTAAGCATGAAGGAAAATATAAATTCCCTTCCATTATATGGTTTTCACTTCAGAATGAAGGGCTAACAAACTAATAGTGTCTTCAGGTATATGGATTCCATTAACCTGATTGTCTCACACCAAAGAAACTCTGAGACTGATGCCCCTTTACAATCCATAATGCATCTAGTCATCTAGTTCTAGGCCAGTTTGGATTGTGCTTTGAGCAATCTGCTCTAGAGCAAAGCATGCTAGCCCTTGCCAGGGAGTGTGGAATGACATGATCTATAAGTTCCTTTCCAAAGTAAACCATTTTGATTTTGTGATAATGGATTCTAAAGGATTTTTTCACACCAGGCAAATAGCACTCTCTTATTTCAAGTAGGTTACTTCAAGTGGTCCAGCTTATGTCCCCCAGCATCTGATGACATTACTTTTTTTCAACACATCTCCAAACAATAAGAACGAACATCCAATCTCTCATCAGCAGGCTGACATTTGTTACACAGTTCTTCCCCATTTGGAAAAGATCTATGAATCCACCAAGGCAGAAAAATATTCTACCAGTTATTATACAACAGAAAAATTTCTCCTGGGGAAAGTAGTTGAAGTAACTTATCCATGAACAAACTTCATGTTATTGGAATACTTACCATTATGTAATACTTGGCAACCGTCAAAGCAATGTATCAACCAATTCATTCATCTTCACAGCATGTGTCACTTGCAACATTTTGTATTTCTAACAGGTACACACAGAGAGACAAAGCAGCCTGTTTTGCACTAAAAAGCAAAAAGGCAGCCAAGATGAGATTATTCTTCTGTATTTCCTTTATCTCAGTTTCGTTTACAGACTTCATTTGCAAGATGTCAGATAAAGCACCTTCATTTTGAACAGTTATACCAAATTCTATATATACCAGAAACTACTATAGAACGCTGATGCAGTATTCTATAATGCCTTTGCACTCTCCTCAAACTCTGCCTAGAACTGCAGCCTAAGGGGAAGGGCTCTTCCACTTGCATGTTGGTTGGGGTCTTAGACTTCCTTTTAAAGCAAATGACTAGGCAGGTGTACTGCTCTTTTTGTCCATGGCTTCATTCCCTGCACTATAGTACAGAAACGGAATTATAGCAATTTCTATTTTACATGGTTGCATGGCCTCAGAATCACAGTATAACAGCACTAAAGAATGCATAAAGTGTATACTCTTTATGCACTTACTCTGGCAATGTCACTTTAAGGAACTGAACTACTATCATTCCCTTTTTATTCAAGACAGCTAAATCTGGGAGAGGGAAATCTTAAAATTACTTGTCCCAAGAGTACTAGGACAGACAAGATAATCTAACCGAGTCTCAGGTTAGTGCCTATCCTTTCAAACATATTTAGTCTCTTATTCAGTTTGAAATCCCATCCTAAGGTTGGCTAAAGTACACATGAAACCTCTCCAAAACATTTGTTCCTATTTCAGCCCGCCCACGAGACCGTATGCCATGCACATTAATAAACTCAAGATAAGCATACAGCAGTCAATGCAGGTTTATTGTGCATCTAAAAATATCATGCTAGCTTTTACTAGAGTTGTCATCTGTAAGACTTATGTGCACATACGCTAGCCTTGGCTGCGGTGGTGTCCAGGGGACACAGAGAAATCCAGGATACTAGGCAGACCTATTCAGGTGCAATCACAACATTGTTACTAATTTTGCCTAGGAACTGGATAACAACACTGAAGAATCTCACCCAATTCCTTCCCTGCATGCAATTACAAAATCATATGAACAAAGAAGGGAAGGTATTTGTTTATACCTATTAGTTGATTAACATTGATACAAGCTTTCATCTGTTTGCATCAGTTATGAGCACCATAAGCATAAAAGCACAATTTGGAATGAGAGAATTAAAAAAGGGGGCTCTAAAACCCAGTAAGAGTGCTTTTAGCAACTATCATGATATGTATATTCCTCCCATATTTGCAACCACATTCCCAACCACCACCCCAAGGGAAAAGAATTTTTGTTCTTTTCCCACAACTGCAACAGCTGAGATGCCACAAATAAGAAACAGCTTTCAGGCCAACAAGGAACGGATGCATTTGAACTGCATGCAATGCTTTGAGAGGCTACCTAGAACAGAGGCTAGACAGTGTTAAATGAATAAGATAGGTATTTATTAAAAAGGCATCACACATGTTCAGAGCTGACTCGTGCAGGGACAAGCTTCCACATCTTCCACTCCTTGAACCCTCTGACTGAATGTTCTGTTTTAGCTGGACAAGTTAAGAACAACCTGTATTGATATTTAGCAGGAGGACAGCACACATCACAGCAGCTGGACTACAGGAACAAGGGTTCTTTCAGCAGACTGTGGAAAGAGCTCTGCCACTGCTCCCACTTCCCCTTCTGAGGGCCCCAGAAGTCAGGGAGCACCATGGTCTTTGGCTACATGTTTTGACCTGCAGCAGCAAATGTCAGATTTCTGTCATTGAAGGGGTGAGAAGGGGAAGGAATGGTCAGAACCATCACACATTTGGTTGTGAAATATAGCCAGGTTTCATAGGAAAAAAAAAAAAATTAGGGCCCAGAGTTTTTAAAATGCAGACAGTATGGATGAAACTGGCAGTGTCATTTTTCCCTTTACATAAAAAGATATGTACTTGTCACAGCTATTTACAGGGGGGAAAAACAAACAAGCAAAAAACAGCAACAGAACTAAGCCTTGAGAGCTATGCATGAAGAATGCTGTCACAGTATTACTTAAAAAGAAAGGACAAGTACTAATTTGCACATAACTGATGACAATCCCCTATTACAGTAGGTTAAATAATTATGTCAATGCTCTTCCTAAGTCTTGCACCACTTGTATTTGTGGCTTTGTTCTCTCTCTGTCTTACTGAAAATCTTGAACATTGCACAAAATTTTCCCTTGCAGACAACACCTGACAAATCAGAGTCACAAAAGTAGTGTCAGAGCCACAAAAATTAACGAAAAAGCAGAAGGAAATTCACACTCATTGCTGTCTGCACATTAGGCCATGAGGAAAAAAAGTTTAGATAAAACAATGGCATTTACACATATACAGTTCCTGCAGGTAGCAGACCAAGTTTCTATTACTGCAGACATTTCTAAACTCAGCGGCTCTGCTTAGGCAAGGTTTCCACACCCTTCAGCTGTCTTCAGCTCACTTTCTGCAAGACTTGTGACCCTGGTGTTGGCATAAAGCTTCACGGTAGCACCAGTGCAGAGACAGGGATTATTCCCCCAGCAGCATTTTCAGAGGCCCAGGGCTGAAGAATTCATGCTTTCAATTGAGCTCACTAATGATGATCAGTTTCCATTCCATTTCCATTTGTGTTGCAACACACAAGAAGCTAACAAGTGAGAAAAGAATGAAATGACAAAAAAAGCTAGCAGAAAGAAGAAAATCTCAAACCACAAGTGTATCGGTCCCTCCAGACGCCTTTCCTCTTGCTCCTACATTTCCAGTAGATTTTGTCAATTTTCTAGAATATGATGCCTTCCAGTTAAACATACTTAGTTCCACAAAAACATCATGGTAATTCAAAGGCTTCCAAAAGACGTGAACTACCCATTCAATTAAGCCACAATTAATAACTTCTTTGTGTGTCACCACTTTATTTTTTTTAAGGTAGCTTTTTGTAACTGGTAATTTCTTTTATGCAATTTTTTTACTTATACCTTACCTGGTAATAATAAGATAGATGTGGACATATAAAAAGCTACATCCAATAAAGATAAGTAGATTGCATGGTAAAGACTAATTAGCACTTTTTTCTTATATATGGAGAGAATGTTGTATGCCAATTTTCTCAATATCAGTGGGAAAACTGCTTATAATTTCAAATACTGCAAACTGTTAAAAATAATTTGAAAAAATTCATACAGTAAGCTCCCCTTAGCATTCAGTAGACATTGGACTTTTAAGTTCAAGTTTTTAAAAGCAGCAGCTGGAAAAACCCCACCTGTCAGTTCCTCAGCTCCCAGTATCATTTCACCAGCTCTCTAGTCAACTTCTAAAATAAGTATATCTGCAGCTCCAACGTTAAAAAGGGAAATTGCCTTCCACATTCTGACTTTTTTAGCTTTTTATGCCTTAAGTAGGTAAAATGACACTTCTGGTGGTCTTTGAAAAAATGGTTTCAAATAAAGACCGTAGCAATACATATACTTTGCTTGCCTAGCTGCATCAGTAAAAATTTCCTCAGCTGAACATGGACACATTTTTTCCTGTTCCTTGTGGAGAACTAATTCTTCAGCAACAAAATCCAAGCCCTGTGTGTTTCTTGCTAATAACCTGTGTATTTACAACAGTACTACTGAGTGACTTAGCTGTTAAACTAAACTAGCCTAGGAATATTTTCCACCATCATCTGGGAAGGAATGAAGGGAGATGTACACTTGTAAATGGTTAACACTCTCTTCCCTCTCCCTCCAAGTAAGTAGCACACACATATACACAAAAGGCAAGGAAAACAATTAACCTTCTAACTCCTGAATTTTGGCTTCAATTCCCTAAAGTAGTTTCATGCACAAAATCGACATGTGGAAAGAATAATCCACGGTGACCAACTTTGCTGAGGCTTGTGGAAAACTGGCCTGTGCAGCACAGCAAGCTCTTGCCAGAGATCTGCAGCCGCACAGACCTCAGCAAACGTGCACCACTAAAGCAGCACCATGTCCTTCCCAGGCATTCTGGAAAACCTCCATGTTTAAAAGCAATCACTGACCACCTCTTCCATCCCACATTAAAATTTAAACTCCCCCCACTTCCCCCCCCACCAAGAAAAAAAATACAGGCATACAATTACAAATGAATTACAAATGTATGCACTAACTTAAAGTCATGTTTTACTATTTAAGGCATGCAACTTCATCACATGGCCCCAAGGCCTCCTCTGGATTACTGGCACCATGTCTGTCAGGAGATGCCATCAATTTATTTTAAGACAGACAGGTTGGTGTTTAAATCTACCAATTGCTTTCATTTTGAAGCTGCTGTTTTGAAGCTAATTCCTACCAGTAACAATTCCCTCTTCATTAAATATCTTAAAATTTGAAAATTAAGGGATGGACAGTACTTTATTAAAGTATTTATTAAAGAACTCCCTCACTCATTAATAACCCCTCCGCCCCCCAAATCTGGGATTAACTTTTACCAGATCCACTATTTTACAATTGTAATTCCTTCCTGAAGCAGCAACTTTCATAGGTGATTTCAGCTTTGCTTTATTATTATAAAATATTTTAGGATGTGCATCTGTAATTACTAAGTATGTTCCAATTTTGAAATTTGTTTTTGTATCTCATTTTTCTGCATTTTGGAGGTAGCAAAACACCGGGTTTCCCCCTGACAGGAATGTTATACTCCCCTGCTCTTTCCAAGCATACTGAATACCTCAGCTGTGTGTTACCCAGGCCCACTCACACTGCTGTAAAAGAACTGCTCCCAGACACTTCTGTAGGTATCTGGGCACCGATACATTTTAATGTACATTGCTGTTTTAGCTCATAGCTGCTGTGTCCCTAGCTCATCTAGTTTTCCAACTCCCTGAGATTCTTATCTCATTCCCACTAGGCAGGAGTAGCATTCTCCAATCGCTGCTAGAAGAAGCTGGTATAAGCAGAAATTTCCATTTATAGATTGCTATTAAAAGGTTTCCTCTCTTGCTCAGGCAAACACTGGGCTCAGAATTATTACAATCCATCTGTGCATATATCTGTTAGAAAAGTTATTTCCTCTTATAGAGGCTTATATTTATTTAGCTGCTCCAGTACAGCTGTTCCAAAGCCACTTGGAAACTAAAAGCATGCTTTTCTGATGTTGCATTTCCCAATGAAATGCCTCAGCTGCTGAGCAGGAGCCCGAGTGATAGCCTGAAGAAACATTATCTCTCAAAGGGTTTGTGTCCCCTTCCCCCCGCAGCAGAGCTGCAAGTCACAGGCTGCCCTCCCGAAGAGGCAGCCGGCAGCTGCCCCCGCAGGCAGCTTGGCACGGCACGGCCCGGCTCGGCTCGGCACGGCCCGGCAGACCTGCGGCTGCTGGGACACCCCCCAGGGCCCCCAGGCACCGAGCCCGGCAGAGGCAGGCCGGGCTGTAGGTGTTTGCAGCACGAGCAGAGTCCGGCACAGAAAGGCTTCTGGAACACTCACTTCATGTAGGTCTTGAATGAGAAATTTTCAATTTTATTTTTTTTTTAAATAAATAGCACTTTCTGTTGTTTATACTGCTTATTTGGCTTTTCTACAGCTATGAATATACACAGCTTCATTTTCAACTTTTGCATTGGAAGGAAACTCCCAAAATGATTAGTTATATAATTTTATAACAAAGCCACAAATTTATTAAGGTGAAAAATAGCACTGATAAGACTGAGAAAAAAAATAAAACTCTTTGAAACTTATGTCCAATACACACTTCAGAAAAAAACCCATCAAAAATAAATTAACATTCCTGCCTCAAGGCAAATTTTTCCAGCAATTGTATTTAACAATAGTAAGGGACTGGGCTGTTTCTGAACAGATAAGCTGACATCATTCCAGACACATGAGTTTTCCAGATCTTCCTTTTCATATTACAAAAAATTAAACAAAAAAAATAACAAACAAACAAACAAAAAACAAACAAAAAACCCCAAAAAACCAAAACAAAACCACCAAAAAACAAACAAAAAAAAAAACCCCAAACCCAAAAAACCCACCATCATTTCAACTTACTTAAAAAAAAAAGATGGTGAAGGAGACACCTTTCAAACAAAATGGTCTCAGTGAGTCCAGTCAGCTAGCCAAGTGTTAACATGTGCTTTATTTTATTTCTTCATCTATTGGGTTTCTTTTAAATTTTGCTTGTGTAACACAGAAAAGTCAAATCAGTGGTTCTTTCCCTTTAAAGTGATTGGTAACTCATCTTTTTCATAATTCAGCATCTAGAAGAAATCTTGCAATGCTGGTGTGAGACTACAAGTTAATTGTGTGAATGAATAAAGGGATATGGAATAATTAAGAGTTACAAACACAACTTTAACTTTTCAGTAAGATGACTGCAAGTTCCATCAAGCAAAATGTTTTGAAGTTACTTATTTCCAGCAATGAAATTATTTTCAACTAAACAGACAATGCAGTTGAGAATTTCTGATGGTGTCAGAATACTGAATATTGAAAGCCAAAAGAAAATCACCTTCTTCCATGACAAATTCCCTATTTATTCCATGCAACCTTGCACTGGCTCTCCAAATCAGGACCTTAAGTAGTAGCTACAAAGAGAACACTACAGAAAAGCCTTCCTGTTTCCACTTTCTTATGCACAGTAGGTAACATGTTTTGTGTAAATCAGTCACAAGCAGAAACTCTGTAATAGGAAGGGCAAAGTGTTCACTTTGCAGTTGTTACTATCAGTTTTTGATTTTGTCTGCTGGTCCTCTCTAGTCACATAGAGCAAAAGTAGTATCAGTTTCACAAAAAATACAGCTGTGTTTTTGAACATAAATAAAACTTCTCTCAACTCCTTACTTCCTTATAATCCAATATTACCTGTGTGCAAGACTGCCCCGCCCTTCCTACACTGTAGCCTTTTGTGTCCACGACCAATCCTGAATCCAGCCTATAGCTGTTCCAAGTGAAGGTTTAATATTACAAAGGGTTACAAACAAGCAATCTACTACCAAATATTTTCCCCTTTTTTCATGCAAGAAAACTTCATGCTCTTCAAATCTGTTATAGGATGCATTAAGCCATTTTGCCTTGACAGACTAGTAGGTTTTCATTACAATATATCAACACTATGCAAAAAATGTTCAAGGGGGAAAGCAAAGGGTTAAAACCTCCTTGATAGTTGCTGCAAAAAAATAGTAGCAAATAACTTGACAAAATTTTCACAAAGTCTCCTGCATTCAAAGTCATTATGCTTTTCCCCTCCAGACAGGGTCAGTATGTCCTGCCAATTCATGAGCTCCCAAAAATAAACCAGTTGAGTAACTAAAGATGTCAATAGATTTTCACATTGCCTCCACACATCCAAACTGTATGGCTTAGATGGTTACTTGTAAACAGCCAGACATCCTACACTTAACCTAGAGCACTTTCCCAAGCAAATTCTGTCACTTACAGTTACTCTGTTAGAGCTGTCACTGAACAAAGAATTTTTTCCACCTCCATACTGTACTCTAATAAATCAAGTGACTTAGAAAGAACTGTCTTTTTAAAATGCTTTATAGCATGTAGCAAAATAGAGTTGTTCTATTCATCTTCACAATAAAAAAAACCCACAACAGAGCGGCTGAGAGATGTAAAAAATGCCCTGAACCCATGCTTCAGGGGAGAATGTTGATCCACCACTTTCTCTTCTTCCATCTTTGACCTTTTCACTGACGCTACTGAAGTTACCCAACTGAGAAACAGAAATGTATGAAATAACTCTGCATAAGAGGCAGACTGAAATCACCTAAGTGCACAGAACCAGGGAGATAATTTTGTTCACTGACATGATTGAAAGCCAAGTAAGTAACCTAGCTAGGGAAACTACTCAATCTGCTCCACACAGAAGTTAAAGCACTCGTTTCTATGCACACCATTTCTACAGTGCAATTCATAAGCCTCCACTCCACATCTTAGATTTCTAGAACAAGCATGATAGAATTAAGCAGAGAACTAAAATTCAAGCTTTTAATCACAATGTCCAGGAAAAAGACGTCAAGAGGGCCCATAGCAGATGCATGTAGGCAAACATGTGTCTGCAATTCAATGAAAAACTGCTATTTCACCCAAGGCTTAAGTGCCTCTATCTGCTGAAGGTAAACAGAGGGTGCCAAAAACCATTTCTGAACAGCGATATCAGATGCTTCTCCAGGAGGTGTGACAGAGTCTGGACTCCTCTACAAAGCCTGCTGACAAAACACTCACCCAGCCTTAAAGATGCAAATTCAGACTCACATACCACACCTTCCCCTATCAGGAGGGCCCATCAATCAACTTCTCTGTGTGGGGCAGAATCTCCATTTCTACTCCCATTATGCCACTGAGTATTCGGTCAGAATATGGTTTTGTAGCCTCTCGGTTGAAGACGATTACCTCGCCTTTAAACGAGGATGATAACATGGCACAAACAATGTAAAGCTTGCAAGAAAGGGAGAAGACTGGAAACATTTTATTGTTTTATGTCCCATGGCAACAGAAAACAAAGGCTTCCTGAATTGAATTTTGTTGTCTTCTCTTTCAGGTCTGCCTGCCTTTAGTCCTACTTATCCTATAGCTGTCTAAGAGCTTGTAGATGCAAGTGTAGACTCGTCTATTATAGATACAGGAAGTTCCACAACTGGAAGACCTAATGTTCTTCTGCATGAGGGCAAAGAGCATGACTTGCTCTAAGCTCAGGGTACCTGTTCCTTATTGCTGCCCATTTTAGTTTCCGTATAAGCACCTTGTTGTGTCTAAGTATGAATAAAAGGCTCAATGAAATGATAAATCATCATTTCCCTTTAAGGGTGGGACACCATAGAAAGAACAATAAAAGCACTTCAGGCTACTAAAAGAGATTAAGAGCAAGATTTTACTTCAGATTTTAAAAGGCTATGCAAAGCCATTGCCTTCTTGGGAAGAGTATGGATGTGACTTCTTAAATATTTTAACCCAATTAATATGTTAGAAAGCTCCCCTAGGTTCAATTTCCAGGCTATATTCCTGAAACAGATCTCCGTAAGAACTGTTGGTACAGGCCCTATCACAGAACTGCAATCTCCACTAGCAAATGACATCCTCAAATTGCTTTTGACCAAAGGAACACCTCTAGATTAATTAGCTTTCCAGACATCTAGATGTATCCCGCACCTTTGTAGTATATTATTCAAACTAAAGTGGGAAAAACCTCAGTAAAACCATATTGCCTCCGAAAATTAAACTGTAGACTTAGCTATGCAGCCTGAGACCAGGTGCAGTCTTTTTTATTAATGCTCGTGATGTGAAGATGTCCTGGTTCCACCCAGAACAGGGTTATTTTTTGTAGCAGACATAAAGGGCATAGCTAGGTCATGGAGGTTACTCTACACCATCTCATGTCATTTCTGGGATGCAGGAAAGGGACATTCTTCTAGGGAAAAGGATGATTGTTGAAATTGTAGATTTCCTTCTGGTGAGAAAATGCGGCAGAGGGAGTCATCAGCTATTTTGTTGCAGTTACTGCTCCTTTTCTTCTCATTGCTGTTTCCAGTAAACTTGTCATGATCTTTGCCTTTTGTGCCTCCAATTCTCCTCTTCAGCCCATCAAAGTGGGAGAGGACGAGAAAAGAGAGAACTGGTATGTGGTTTGGAGAGTGGGGGCACTAAACTAGGGAGTACCATTCCTAAACCTTGACAGAAGAGCAGAAGAAAAACATCTTATGCAGGTTTGAATTATACTCAAAATCCCTCTTCAGCAGATCTCAAACTCAAGAGAATATAGAAAACTGGATTTTTTGTTTCATAAGAAATTATCTTTCTGTTTTTTACACCAAAGGGTTGCTGTAAACATTAGTGCCATCTCTGCTTTTCAACTGAGTAACTTGTGAACCACTGACTTTTCTTGTTTGCTTTTTGTCATATGGTCCTTGAAGTATACTATTATGGTAGTATACAGGCTGAAGTAAGCATTTATAATTTGAGATCAAAATTCCAAATATAGTTGAAATACCAATATCTCTCATGAAGGAAGCATTAAGAATTTCTAAATCTAAGTATCTTCCTATACTCGTATTTTTTATTTTGTGTGAGCATGAGAATGCTGGTTTGTGGGTTGTCTTTTAAAAACAAGGCGTTTTGCTCTTTCATCTAAATGTCATTCTTCCACAAATATCAATAGGAACTTGATAGTACTACAACAGTAGAATATTGCTGATCAGGATTGGAACAGACTATTGATTTATCACCACTGGGGAAAAAGAAACACTTCTCTTAAGAAAAAAGTAAAAGCCATTTCAACATCACTTTGGTCAGCACAGAAGCAGCAGCATTGTGCCAACATGGATGTTTTAACATCAGTTCCAAGTATCAAACACACTGTCCCTTTAACTAAATATCCATGTATATGTGGTCAAGCAATTGCTGGTGTTGACAAGTATTTGGGCCACTGCCCTTGCTCTCATACTTGCCTAATGATACCTCTGACAGAGGTGCCTAGCAAAGAAATCCATAAAGTGGCTAAAAAGTAGCAGTGCAAGCTGGAGGCCAGTGAAGGGTCTCTAGCCTTGCTCTATTGCCTCTGTATTAGAAATTCATTTGCTTTATGACCAGTCCACTCCAGCTTCATCTGTCTCCTGTGCTTAAGAATTCAGCAAATACCTGTTTATGCCACTCTCAGACAAACAAATATTTGCTTCATGGCATACATGTGTGCACAGGCAGGCTAGTTCATTTTAAAATGCCAGGAGAGATTACCTGAATACGGAAACTGAATTTTCCAGTGTGCAATTTTTATCAGTAGTAATTTATTATTATTATTATTATTATTATTATTATTATTATTATTATTATTATTAAAGAGCTCTTCCAGTTGCAAAGAAAAACTTTACAAATCAAGGCTTCAAATCTGCATTTCTTTTGCTAACAAAGTCCTCTGAATTTTAATTTCCTCTCTAAAAGTAAGGACACTAGGTTTATTTATATTGCAAATTTTAAAAAAGCCAAGATATCTTAGTTCATCTTTTAATAGAAAAATATCATCATTGACATCAATAAAGCTTCTAGCAGGGCAGCCCCTTATTCACTGCTAACAAGTGCAAACCCTGAGTATAATATCAGCTATATCACACTTCTCAGATTTTTAATTCCTCAATCCTTCAAATGTTTATTCTTTACATCTCAAATTCAAAATTAAACTACACTGTTTATAAGGAGCTTTACATTCTTTTTTGTATCTTCTTAGGCAATAAAAGTTCTTTTTTCTTTTAACACAGATCAAATTTTTCTACAGAAACATTTACAGTACATTTTCTGCAGAAAGAAAGCTGCAATAGCAAAATAACTCAGCTAGTATCATACCTGAAATGTTTCGCTTTTGTCAAAGAAAAAGGATTAAACCAAGGAGTCCCATACTTCAAAAGGAAAGCAGTTCCCATACTTCAAGGGGAAAGAAATGTCTTAAATACCCTTTTACATCTTAAATGTATTTAGAAAATTATGCTAACGAAAGACCACTTCAATGCTGAAATTAAATCAGAAGAAAGTGAGGCCAATAATCAAATGCAATATTTTGCATTTGATATTAAGTTGTTAACTTACAATCACACCCTTTATGTGCAAAGGCTTTCTAGTTAGTCAAGGAGGACAGCTTAAGCCCCTAATAACCAGAATGCCTAAGGGTACAGTAATGCTTCACTAGTATGACAAAAGTCTAGGTTTTGTTTTTAATATATTCCTTTTCTTCTCCAGAGGCATCTCAACATCCCTTAAAACATGTTCATTTAAACAAATATTGTTTGGAAAGTTCACATTATTTACTCATATATACTTATATTTTGTAAAGATTTGAAAATACTATAGCTTTCCATTAAAAAATCCAAATAAATTTATATTATTAATTAATTGGATACTATAGTTGTCCCAAATATATAGTATGTCTCATGCAGGATAACATCTAGAGTTTATAAAAAAAGATTCAAAGAGGATAATTCAACCCAGAATTTTCAAAGTCATGAAATCAAACAAAATCATAGAGGCAGTCAGATTTCCCTGCCAGTTTCACATACGTGATTTTTTGGGATCCTAAGTTGTCATCATTGGAAGCTCCCAAAGCAGTCAGAATGTCTTACAGCTGTGGCTCTCTCTCCTCCCACCAGGAATTTGGCAGTGCTGGGATTTTGTTCTCAAATTGTATAAACTCAAATTCAAATAGGAAAATACTTTGCTAAATTCTTCTCCACCCAAGTGCAGTAATTTCCCACAAGCACAGCAAACTCTCCTTTCAGGAAGTGCATGAAAGAATACATTATGTAGAGATAAATAAAAGCCTGAAATCAAAACAGTTTAAACTCCCAAGGTTATTGTTAAGGATATTATAAAACTGTAAACAATAATGCAATTCTTGATAAATTACCAGGTGACATATGCAGGAGTTGAAAAAGAAATACTCAAGGAATCCCAGGTGTGCAGAGGCATAGCAGGTAAGGCCGCACCTAAGCATATATGATTAAGTCAAGCTTGAAATCTTGCAACATCCTCATGAAACTTGGGATCCAAACAAAAATGCACTTTTACCTATGAACTACACCCTAACAAGGGTACTTAGAGATTATTCAGACTTCTGGGACTAGTTTCAACTTTGGACCTCATTATGATGCACAGCGCAGACAAAGTGACGAGCATTTCAGCAGGCTGACTGTCCCACAACATGCAGCTCCAGAGAACAGCAGGCTCTGGTTTGTCCATGCTGAAGGGAAGCAGTCACTCTGATACCTGGAAATCCACCATACAATTCGGTACCACAGACAGGCTGCAAAGCCAAACCAGTATTTCAAAAAGTCTTACTAGTTACAAGCCCTTCAAAAAAGAAAATTAAAAAATAGACGAGAACAAAATTTGCAGTTAAAATTCAGAATATTTTGATCACCATTACTCTAGAAATAACAAAAGCAACATTATCAAAGACAACAAATTAAAATAAACTCCAAAATACAGCATTATATTCAAGGTTAAAGTAATAGCACAGTCAAATGAAAAACTTCAGCATGGTTAAAAAAAAACAAACAAAACAAACAAAACTTCCCAAACTACTCTAGCATCACAAGGAAAAGAAACTCTTGTTCTCAGGGGAACTGAGTTATAAAATGAGATACGTGAGTGTATATAACAAATAGTGTGTGTACATATAAATATACACAAATATTTAATGTGTCTTCCTAAAATAAATGACAGGAGGATACACCAATATATATCATTATAGTGGTATCTCTCCTATGATGTGGAAAGCCAAGCAACTGACAACCAATGTGAGAAGATAATAGGCAGCAAAGAAAAAACAAAGCATGAACACTGACTTGATTCCTCTTCCTGTCTCTTTACATCCCACCTCTGAATATATAATTTATCAGTAACATATTTAGTAAAAACTATATCAGAACTGTTTCTTAGTTTACCACTTCAGGCACTAATAGCATTTAACTTCTTTCAATCCTTACCAATGCTAAAGTCAAACTACACAGAACTTAAACATTAATTTTCACTAATTACGGGTAAAAAGGAAAACATTATTCTGTGCTTTGCTGTAAACCCTTCAAAGTGTATTTAAGAAGAAACTAAAAATTAACACACACTGAACACTTTGCCACACCCTCCCAATCTAGTTTTTCCCAGTTTTCAACTTCTTGATTAACACCAGCCATCAATTCAACAAGGGGCATTCATGCAATTTACTTGTACATAGAAAGAACATTAATTTTGGGGTATGTACATTTCAATGAATAGCTGTACATCATATTACAGATTAATAAATTATATTAATTTAAGACTTGTTATCTGGTGGCTGTCAGTTGCACAATATACAATAAAAAGCATCAAGAGAGCCTGAAAAGCAAAGAATTAATTACCAAGATTATCTCTGCATCTACATTCGAATGATTGCTCCTAAGTACTCGGGCTGCATTCAAAATGCATGCGTTCACACTTTTTCCCCGGTGTGCAAAGTAGAGCTTTCCTTCATAACTTTTTCAGTCACTGGAGTCGATCAGCAGAGCACTAAGGGCTACATTTGGAGACCGCTCAGAAAAAGAAGCTGTGCAAAGTGTTGTGAAGTGCTCCTTGAGCAGCCTCCTGCTGCAGGCACCTGCCACTTGTCCACTGCGAGCTGCTGGAGCTGCCACACAGAATGCAAGTGGCTGCTATGCAGCTACAAAAACTTACATTACTGCTTGACCAGCCACCTCTTTCAGGGACATGTGCAACGCATAACAAGGATTTCTTAGTTTGAAGGCTCAAATCACACCGGGGGAACTTGTGATTCAAAGTACAAGCAACTCCCGCCTGACATAAAGCTCTCTCTGCCACACTTGCAATTATTAGGGAAGGTCCTCAGGATATTTCCCTGAATTAGCAGCTCATCCCTCCTATTTACAAATTGCTCAGTGACGAGTCTTCCCTTTGGATGTGACTCATGAGCCTTGGTTTGCTCGTGCCAGAACCTGCAGCTTTTTGAGCATGTATTGCAAAACCTCACCACCAGAGCTCCTGCCTTCCTCACCTCCCCATTTCACAAAACGTGGTTTACGTCTCACTTCATGTCTCTTAGACTGTAACTAATTGCACTGGAGACAATATTCATATTTACTATATTTCATTTTAGCATAAACTTTAATTTACTGCAAACAGTACTAAGATATTATGCAATCCTCCAGACCAAAAAAAACAAAACAAAACCAAACAATACAAAAATCCACACACAAAAACAATCAAACAAAAAATCTCAGAGTTTTGGTACTTTGGGTGTTTTATTTTTTATTATGGGGGGAGTGTTTATAAAAAGTGAAACAACAGAAAAAAAAAAGCAGTTTTTACGAACATTCTTATTGCACAATTTGATCAGTAGGTTAAAAAAAGGTGTTTGCTAAATGTTTACCTAAACTCAACAGAAAACTATGTAAGTTTCTTGAGTAGAAATCCTTCAAGAACTGCTAAGCATATAGAAAATATACACACCTTTGCAAACAGGGCCACAGGCTAGACAGATTTTCACTCTGATTCATGGCAGTCCCTCTTGTCTCCTTACGTGCCTGGGCACACCTCCACACACACACCACCAAGGTGGCCATTTCCAAAGAAAGGCTGTGTGTCCTCAAGTCAGGGGCAACTTAAGGGCTTGATTAGCAGCTTGACAGAAGAGTATCATTGATAGGGATGATGGGCTTGAAAATATCTCCCATGGTTCTGCAGCCACCACTGACAGGTGACCATAAGAGTGAAAATGCAAAAATGTAAACTAACATTTGGAGCATTTATGCAGGCTTTTGAAAAGCCTGCATTGTGCTACAGCTCTCATAATTTCATATCATCACTACTCGCATGCACCTGGATGGGTTAAAGGCTAGCACAGCTACACCTTTGTTTTGCAAGCATGCACACAAATGTATATATATCTATGACTAAGTCCACTGAGAACCACAGGACAACTCAAGGACGTGCAAGTTACCTACTCCTTTGTATACAAGTCCAAAGAATCCTGGCCAAAAACTCTCTCCTACCACATAGGTTGTGAAAACCAAAAGACTTAGCATAAGGAATGACTATATTGAATCACTACCACAAATTATTCAATAAATCTTTAAGAACTACTCCAGAGGTAATTCTGACATTAGAACATCCAATATAACATAGATTGTCAAGTTAGTCAAGACATGAAGTACAATTTCAAGCAAAATCCACAAGTAGAACATCACAGTAATGCATGTATTAACATATTTATTTCATATGTTCTATTAAAGCAAAATGCTCCAATAAACTTACAGAAGGATCACTAAGATTGTTTGTCAAATGACATTAAAACCCCCAATAAACAGAACACAAAAAACACCATCAGCAGATCCCTTCATTCTTCATTAGCAAAGCCACATGTGTTTTACATGAAACATTTTTTTGACAACCTGAGGAAACTACCAATAATATGATCTGTGCCTTCAGCTAAAATATTTTGTAGTGGAGCACCAAGAAATTTAAAAGCAGCTTTCCATTTTTATTGTACTTTTCATTGCAGTGCTCAAAATACTTTACAAGCCTTTGTAGCATTTATTAAGACATCAGCTATAATAGCTGAAGATAACACTTCTAGAAAATTGTCTCTAATGTTAGAAAGGCCAGTCTCTGAGCACCAGAGCTGAAATCTTTCAGATCTGATATGCCATTCATTCCAAGTACTCTCAAAACTCAGCTGATAAAAATAACAGGTGACCAGCATTGCTGAAAAAGAAATCTTAGAGACCTTAAGTTGTATCCACAAGAACTTTACCATAATTATGATGTTCTTTAAAGTCTTAGTTAAAAGCCTTGCTAATACAGTGTCAGTGGCACACTTTCTCAGTGTCTCATACTATCCCTCAGCCAACACTGCCTAAAAGATCGCTGAACCAGATGCAACTTTTGAATTAACATTGAAAAAGCATGCTCTGAGCAAATCTCTGGTCTGGTAGTTCTTTCAGGCTCTCAGTTTTGTGGCCTGACACAGAAACTCTCCCCAGTGCCCTTCTCTCCACTGCCAAGCTAGCTAGTTAAACTGCAGTTGCTTATTTTAACATAGGTCTTTTTCCCACACAAGCACACAAAAAATTAGAACAGATCAAGAATTATGCTAAATGTGCAGGACTGTAGCAAACCTGCTTAGATTTCACCTTGTATAAAATCACTTTAGAAACATGATCCCGCAGATTCAATGAGCTTTCAATTTCTGTTTGCTGTGATTTCAGAAACTACTAGTGGCGTTACTGCTGAGTATTTCAGATCTGTGATTTCTACGATCAGCCTCACTCCACTTCTCCTATCTTCCTCTTCCAAGTCTATGAAGGAGTCAAAGAGGAACGTGGCAGTCCACTGCAGAACACATTCTCTTTTTAGCATTTGCAATGCAAAACTAGGTTTTGTTCGGTACAGAAATCTTGCACAATAGCCTGTGTATACGTATTCGTTCCAACAATGCTGTTCTATGCAATCACTCTGTAATTACACACAGTCATAAAGCTGCTGCTGTTGCTGCTTGGAACTGCAGTCTCGCCCTCTAAACAACCTAATAGTCTCTGCATTAGGACATTTCTTTTTCTCTCTTCCCCTCCCTGAACTGCTTGCTCCAGTATAGATGGCCTTTACACTAAGCTCAAAACACGTAGTCGGAATGAAATCAAGTTATTATTAAAAAATTAGATGTTTCTAAAAGAATGTACAGTAAATCTCTGTTGAGCAAATCGAATATTTCGCTAATTCTGCAAGCTGCAATCACACAAGACTTTACAAACCAAAAATAAATCCTGCTTACGCCTGTTAAAAAAAAAAAACCCGTAAGTATTATATAAGACTCTCACATACGCGCGTAGGTGTATTGTCAGCTTTTACTGCTAAACTGCAACGAATCGGTCTTTTGCAGTTGCTGCCAGAAAATATCTGTACACTTGAGAGCACGGGATTTTTCAAAAATTATCTAACAAATTCCTCCCCACCCCCCTCCACTGCGTAAACCCCAGCAGAGCGATCCGACCCTCGCCACGATGCGCGCTCAGCGGCTGCCGGGACTCGGCGGCTCCCGCGCAGCACCGGGGGCCCCGCACACGCCGAGCTGCCCCGGCTCCGCCACGCCGCGAGCAAAGAGAACCTCCCCCTGCCCCAAACCAACCCCCCAAAATTCCATCCGCAGGCAGCTCACCCGGACACGGACACATCCTGAAAACGGTGCAGCAGCCTGGCAGCCGCGAAGAAACCCCTCCGGAGCGCTTGTAACAACTCCGGGTACGGCAGGAGGCGATGGCTCAGCAGCCGAGCCTGGTCCCCCGCAGCAGGCGGGCCGGGAGCGCTGCTGCCCCGGCCCCGTGGGGCTGCGCGGCCCGGGCGCGGAGCCAGCCGCCCTCGTCACCTCCACAGGTACTTCTGCTCCTCATCCTGCACCCAGCACCCACAAACAAAGCACGCACCACCACCCACAAAAAAAAAAAAAGCCCCAGGAAAGACACCCCCTCTCCAAAATGGCAGGAAAACGGAAGCAAATCGTGCAAATTAAAAAAAAATAATAACCGCGCGGAAAACAAGATAAGGAAGAAAGAGAACGGGCTGGCTCACCTGCGCAGCCAGGCACGGAGGGCGCCGCAGGGGAACGTGGAGCGGCTGTTTGCAGAGGGGGGCGGGAGGGAAGAAGGAGGAGAGAAAAAAAAAAAAAAAACAAACTTTGTTTCTTTCTCTCCGGGACTCAGCGAAAGCGTCACTTCCTAGTGCAGTAAGCGGGGAGGCTCCCGGGCCCGGGCTCCTCAACTCCTCCTCCCGCCTTCCTCCTCCTCCTCCCTCCGCGGCGCAGCTTCCCGCCGGCCCTCAGCGCCTCATCCCGGCACGGGCCCGGGCCCCCTGCCCTTGTCCGCAGGGCTCGGCTTGACCTTCTGCGCTTGGCTGTCGCTGCTGTTGGCAACGAAGGAGAGGAAATCCCCAACGAGTGAGGGGCGGGCAGAGAGTTTGCAGCATTGATTTGAAAGCCAAGCCAAGCCCTGCAAAATATTGCCGTGTCCGGTACCCGGCGGAAAGCGCCGCTTTGATGCCCCGAGTTCAGAGCCAGGCTCTTCAGCAAGACAAGGCTTCGTGTCCTTTCTCTCTAAAGAAAAACAAAGAACTTTTGGGGTTTAAGGAAACCCGTACCAAAGGAAAACATGCATTTCTGTTTCCGCCTTTTGGTCCCTTTTCTCTTCACTTTTTCAGAAGAAAAAGTGAAAAAAAAAAAAAAAAGGGAAGGGAGAAAGGATGTTAGTCTAATGCAAATCCTCAGGTCGTGTCTATATTGTTGGCTGTTTTACCAACACCTGAAATTTACTTTCACAATAATTCATACTTCTGAGGCTTCTAAAAAATGTCCAGCTCCTCTTCTGGAATATGTCTTCCTCTGCTGCCTTGGTCCGAGAATAAAAAACACAGTGTGCTGACAAATGTAGGTATGCTACTCTACTCTACTAAGGCAGGAAATAAAGAAGTTGCTTTGTCATTGCTCCCTCTGTAGACTGCTCTGCTACTCGAGTTTGTTACAATCAGTGAAACTTTTAGATTATAAAATAACCTTTAGACAGCATTCACAGATTAGACTCATATTCAGGGAAACATCGAACAACATGAAAATGCCAAACATTTTTCTCCAGTGTGCACGTTGCCACGTGCTTACCTTCCATCCAGGCTCAGATCATTCAGTGCACACTGAATCCAGCAGCATTGCTGGATTTTGGGATTTTTTTCCAGAGCAGCAGGGTAGTTTCCCTTCCAGCATGTATTGCCTTATAGAGTGAATTATAGAAGTAATTTTTGTACTGCTCACTGTAGTTCATGTTTCTTTCACAATAGCTCCTTGCAGAACTTTTTACCAGGGAAGCTCAAGATATGTAGAAACAGGAGCCCAGAAAAGTGACTTGCCTATGACTACAGATGCATAACCAGGTTACTCTGATGAGTCCCAGGTCAGCAGTCTAATTACCACACCCAATCTTTTCCTGTCATGGTGCAGAGGATAACAGTGAGACATATGGTGTGGTAAAGAGCAAAATAGTAGCCACAGGTACTACTGGTAAAGGTTTTTTTTTCTTTCACAACCAGAGGTATCGTTTGATGCAACACTGTCTCAATAGGACCTTCAGGAAAACTCTGCTATAGCACCATTTGGTCTTCCAAATTCATTATATTTAAATATAATGCTATTTAAATATAATGCAGCTATTTAAATCAATATAGAAAGAATATTCCCAGATGTTCACAAATTACCTAATATGTAAAGCAAACAAATTATTGAACATATAATAAATATCTGTAGTCAAAGGCATACAACTCATTAATTTAATTTGCCCTAATAAAGATTGAAAAGAGAGATTCAATAAACTGGAGTTATTTCCTCTCTGTTATGTTAGGCAATCGGTACCTCCCATGAAGCACATCAGATACTGAGATTGAAATTACTTATGTCAGCTTTCATTGGGGGAAGAACAAACCTAAGCAAAAATAAACCTGAATCCCACCAGTCTTCTGGGATTTTAAATCATGTCCTAACAGTAAAGTGTATCTCTTTGTTCCAGACAGAACAAATGCATGTTCTACTTCACCTGTTTGGAGGCTGGGAGTAAAATGATGAGCAGCATCTTGCGTTTCACAATACTTAATCACATAAAAGCAGCAGACAATGGCAGAAACGTCATCATCCGGCTACAGAAGCTAACATTGCACAGAGTAGGGAGTGTGCTTTCTACCCTTCTCTAGGAGATATTTTAACTTGTTGGGTTTGATATTTCCCTCCTAAATAATGTATCATGCAGATAGGAATGCTGAGCCAAATACAACATAGTAACCATAAGGACAAAGCTGAAACACACTGTAAGATGCAAAATCTATAGGAAAGAATGACTGTATTTCCTAAACATACCAAATGGGATGAGAACAAAAACAAGCAAGCAGGTAGGTACACCAACTAGTTTATGGATCTAAAATAGAAGAAAGACTTCAAAGGCATCATGAAGTTTATAGAGCTGTATGTTAGTGTTTACCTTACCAAGCAATAAAAGTTTTATGAAGTGTTTTGTAAGGATTTTACAGTTATACACTCTTAAATTGTTTCTCCATTCCTCACATTACATGGTCCTTACATCTTCTCCAGAACCAGCCATCATAATTTTCTTCTTTTCAGTAACAGCTTTTGCTATGCTTTTTAAAAGTTTTTCTTTCTCCTATTCTCAGCATATGCTGAGACTACACGATGGCTGCACCTCTATCAGCTTTACAACGACAAAACTTAATGCACACGCATTCCCTGTTATGTCATTATTTTGTTACTACACTGAAGGAGATTGGAAGATCTCCTAGCTATCAGCATATAAAATCTTCATTTTCTTTGGCTTGTACAGACACATCTTGTAGTGTAACAACATCGACTCATATCATTAATACACTGGGTTGCACTGAGTCAGAATTTGGATTAAAGACTATGCTCTGCATATTTAAGTTTGCAAAATCGAGCCACAGGCTCAGTAGGTGGCACTCTTTTCACCGTGCCAGAGCAGAGCCAAGGTCCCGCCCTCTTTGTAATTCTCAAGAGCTGAACTTGTGCTCCGGTATGATGGGAGACATTATGGAGCCATTAGTTCTCCCTGAAATTAGGTATAAAATGAAGGTCTTAACCACTATAGCCAATAAAAAAGCATTTACACCCTTTGTAATAGGAGTTTCAGATTCTAATAAGCCTAAACTTCCACCTCATAATCACACCGAAATTTCCTCTAAAATTTCAATAGGATGTGATTTTTATTGAAAAATATTAATGTCAGCATAAACTAGTAATTAATAGCTGCAATGTTTATCCCATAAATATATTCAATGTTCAGAGGCAGGGCTGCTTCTAGACAAGCCAGCGAATGGAGGTGAAGTTCAACACAGACTAATGCAAAGCCCTGCACTTTGCCAAGACTCACCTGCCAGTGCACAGCAGTGAAAGTTCAAAAAAAGCCATTCCTTCATAGTCACCATTTCCCAGCACTATTACAGGAGAAAATGTTCATAAAAATGGTTTTTATACAAGACCAATTACTTTATACTACAGGGAAATTTTAGTTTCTCCAATACCAATGTCTGTTTCCCATCTTTGTCAGAATTAATCACTCAAGTTACTATATTTGAAATATTATGCTTGGGTACAACTTCTCTTGGGAAACTTGATGCAGACATATACAATGTTTGGAAAGAAGGGGTTTGGCCTATTTAAAAGTGTTTTCAAAAAGGAAAAAAAACAAAAACCTTTGTACCTGTATTTTACTCTTCTTATCTGACTTTAAAATTAAAACACTTCACTCAAGCTAGATTTGAGCAAGATTCAGTTTCTTTGATCAGCCTGGGGAGAAACTACATGTATTTATAGAGCATGCATGTGTAAATACATATGTACACACACACAGAGTGTCATGAC
Source organism: Lonchura striata (assembly GCF_050655825.1). NCBI lineage: Eukaryota > Metazoa > Chordata > Aves > Passeriformes > Estrildidae > Lonchura > Lonchura striata. The sequence continues at coordinate 38,135,851 of NC_140707.1, read as the reverse complement.
CTGGCTCCCTGAGAACCAGGAGGAAACCTTGTTACATGAGGGAAAGGGAGGATCACTGTGGTTTAGAAAAGAAACCACATGTGAAACAAAGTTATTCACATTGCTTAAACACTACTGAAAGAAGCTCAGATGCTGTGGTGGGAATGACAGTGCGGGAATCTATGAAGTAACAAATTATGTGGCATGCTGAAAACCAGAACTGTTGATGCTTTCTTCCTAATTTTGCTAGCTTGTATAGTTTTTAAAAGACTTTGTAATCTTTCTGCAGTTACTATCACTTTTCCCAGAATGCCACATTATTTGTTTGTTTGTTTTACAAACAACAGTCTGTGGTAACATTGTTCACTAAAATAGAGAAAAATACAGTATTTGAACAAGCTAAGTGGTGAGCTGAAGGCCACATGGATTTTGAATAGCTCAGTTTGGTTAGCTCCCAATGCTCAAATCCACATAAAAACCCTTCTGTCACACTATACTTATCCTGCATTTTAGGAGTTCAGTATGCAGATTGTACTAAACTCCAACATGCCCCATCACCAAAGTGTCACAAATCTACACGTACAATAGTAGGATACCAAATTCTTCTGGCTGCTCAGTTGACTGATTAATGATACAAGTCCTTCTGAAAATTAGGTTCAAATTACCTTAAGGAGGATGATATTAAAAAAATGTAAAAACAACAAAAAAGTTAAAAAAATAAGAAACTGCCTGTAAATTGTTTCTGGTTTTTTTTCTTAAATATTTATTGATTATATTTTCTTACATACTGTGTGAGAGGAAAATTAGAAAATGAACTGATGAATATATGTATATTAGAACTCTGAAAATATAAAGCACCATAAATTCTTTAGCTCTATTTAATTATTTATCATCATAATTTAGATAATATATATAATAATGCTACTATCTTGGGAAAAGTCCATGGTCTAGTAGCTCTCAACAAGATCAAGAATTTGAAACAATATGCTATGATATTTTTTCTCTCTTTGTATAACATTGATGTTATTTACTAGGAATTAGTATTACAGAGAATAATCTAGGTTGTTTCTTTAATACTCTAAGTAGACCAATTTTTTATTGAACCATGCAGAAGGTATTTAATTAGATCAATAGGCTGTTTAATAATATAAAAATAAGATCTGTCCCACTGACTCAAGTAATTGGTAATAACTAATGGCACATGGTGTATTTGCAGGATTCTGGAATCTTTGTAGGATTCTGTAATATTTGTGTTATTTATTATTTATATGTCTTATGCAAGATATATATCTATGTATGTATGTGCATATATAGAAGAACATCCTTAAAGTCATCTCTTATAGAGAACGTCAACTAGGAAATTCTTCTGATCTTCAGTAGCTCATGTATTACCAGCAGCAATCTCAAAGCCCATTTTAGATCATTTGACCCTTACAGTCATTCAAGAAACTTCCAGCCCAAACAGGTTTTAGTGACAAGGACTTAGAACCATTGCAATTACATTGAAACATATGCTGCATAAATCTAGGGGCATCAGGGGAATCAGAAAGTGAGCATTTGCTAACACCATGTTCTGTTGGCAGCCCATGGTACTCTCTCATGAGGATTCATCCCTATTCCATCACATAAATAAATTACAGAATAGCAAGGGAATGTAAACCACAGTGGGAGATGCCAACATGTATAAATAAGACATATGTGATAGGCAGGTACCAAATACAGAGGATAATCTGCAAGCACATAATTATGCACCTTGATGACTTTATCTGTCCCTCTACTCCTTAATCCTGCTTCTCTGTCACTCCGTGCTTGCCTGTGCTGGCACTTTGCATTGGTGCAAGTCAGGCTGCAGCTTCTCCTGTCATCACCATTACACTGTAGAGTTTTTGGTGAATTGCTGTGAAGTTTTGTTCTTCACAAATTCACAAGAAAGTTGCATCATTCTGATTTCCATACCTGGAACCTAGTTGTATTTTGGCAGTTCTCCATGATTCCTTCCAATACCAAGTTGTGACCGATCCCAGCCAGTTGGTCTGTTTATCTCTGTGATCTCTGAATATTCTTTATTTTTTGCATAAAGTACATTGCATATTCCATTGTAAGGAAAATTAATTCAGTTACTCTCTTAATGTTTACTAGTACAATTATGGAGTTTGTTCTTTTTTCCTCTCTCATTATGGAGTGTGTTCTTTTTTCCTCTCCTTATTCTTTTTTAATACAAAATTTACAGTTTTTTCTTTTTTTTCTTGTCAATGGGAATCTTAAAAGGCTTGTAGTACAATCTAAAACAATTTTTTTCCATTTCTACATAGGGCATAAACCACAATTTCATGGCAACAGCCCTACATAGAATATGGTATTCCAAGGCAGGAATGCTTCCCAAATACAGATGTGGTTATATTATATACATGGTCCACTGAGCATTTGAGCATTATTTATGTTTTCTGTTAGCCAACAGGAACATGTATCTTCATGGCTGCCCCAGGACTGCCAGCTGAAGGAAATGCAGCAATCCAAACAGGAAGCAATGAAGTTTTTTATCAATGCATCTCAGACATTTTGTCTCAGAACCCTCCCCTTCTACACAATAAGGAGGATCTTTCCTCCCTTGCAAATGCATGCTCCTCCCTCATCTCCCCCCACTCCCACTCCTGCAGAGATTTCTCCAGCTCCTTGAAGCCACAGTGGACTGAGAAAGCAAAGGATGTTATCTGGAAGAGGCTAATGTAACCAAGATGTACAGTAGAAGAGCCAGGAATACACATAATCCATGAAGGCAACCATGAAGAAAGTATTCAAATACCAAACTCAAGTATTCTGTCTCTGCTGGATTTACCATAGTGTCTGTTTATAGGTACTTGTTCATTTCTTTACTCTTTCCTCATATGTATGAGAGGTATCATCTGATACCACTACTGTCTCAAGTAATAAAAAAAGCAATCACTGTCTTTTTCTCAGCAGAATCTCTGCCCCACAAGAAGTGTTCTGAATATGTTGTCTTTTATGCTACCAACAAGAAACAGCAGTAATCTATTGTGCTCAAGGCAGAGAATAGCAAATCCACTGTGCACTAACAATCACCACGGAATCATGGCGTTGGGCTTCATGTATCAATGTGCATCATGGAAAAGATGGAGAAAACATCTAGGGTTTCTCAAGAATGGGAAGTGATTCAGCAAATTTGCATCCAAAAACTGCAGGAAGAAAAAAACTGCCAAACTAAGACAAAAAACCAAAACAACCCTCTCCAAAAAAACCACACAAAACACCAACCACACAGACAACCCCCAAACCTCCTCTCTTCTTGAAGCTATGAATGGTAAGAAACATTACCAAGTTATAGGATCATCATTCTTAACATCTGTGCCACTAAGAAAACAAATGTTACTGCTCTTTCAGGCAACTACAACAGTTGGATGGTTGGGGATTTTTCCATTTGGTGAAAGATTAGTGGAAGTTCTGGAAAGATGTATATTGGCTGAGGAGGAGAAGACATCAGAAGTTCAAAGCAACACTGAAGACAACAAAGAGAACTTCATAACAACGAAACACTGACACAATTAATTACGAAATGATTTTCTAATTGCAGAGTGGAGCTTTGTTGTGCAGGAAGCACACACAGAAATTGATATGGACATAAAAAATTAGGTAACGAAGTTAAACAGGAACATATTTTTGGAGAGTATTGTTATTAAAAATTATAGATCTCTCCTACTGCATGCACTTCAGTCTTAGATTCATCAGCTGTCATTCATATATTGCCAGCAGACCCTCAGCTACAATTCTCCCAGTTTGCTCCAGAGAACAGCATCCAGACTTCATTTCTCTGACATCTAAACAAAATTCTGTCAGGTCATTTCAGCCTCCAAATTGTAGTGCTTGAAACAGTGAGAAAAGTCTATTTGTAGAAATAATTTCACAAGTTCACTTGGAAAAGTTCACTTGTCAGAAGCTCCTTGATTTGTAAACCTGGTATCTCCAACTAGTCATGTATTGCTATAATTAAAATACTCAGCATTTTGTTAGAACTAAGATATAGCCTATTTAGTCCTGTCAATTTGCATTCACGATTATATTTAAAATTAATGTGACTTCTAGTGCTTCCAAAGCCAGTATCCATTAAGTGATCTAGAGGTTGTACTGTGAGTACTATCTTGCATGGCACACCATAGAAAGCTGCATAAAAAAACAGAAAGAAAGGCATCCAAACAAGCTCTCATTTCCTCTGTAGATGTAGAAATAATATTACCAAAATGTCTTGAGAGACTGTGATTCAGGAATGGCTGAAAGCCTCTTTACTGCCTACCAGCTATTCTGGGTAAAACAGAGTATAGTTATAATCCCAAGCCGGTTTTGCCAAGCTGCCTAAGCCCTTCCAGTTACCAGTTGTTGATCACTTTCTAAAAGACAACCCTCACAGTTGTTCTGCAGCTGTTTAGCAGAGTGAGAATTGTTGTTGTCTAAGTTTCACATGTTCAATAAAATACTTTATCCTCCATAATAAGGGCAAGTACAGTCTCCTAGAATACAGTAGCTGGCACCATTAATTCTGTCCAAGCCAGTTGTGCTTACTGATCCCTCTTCTCTTCTCTAGAGGAAACAGCTGAATGTCTCTGCAAATGTTAATTCCCAGGCCAGCAGAATACAACAGCTGATTTACTGGTATCATAGTCATTAATAGTTGATAACAACCAAGTGCTGTAAATTTCCAGAATGTTCACATATTGAACAAATGAGAAGCTTTCTACTAATATCCAGAAGCTCTGAAACAAGCCCTAGACAAAGCTCCAAAAACATGCCTTTGATTATCTTGAGACTTTGCAAATCTACGTAGTCCTCTTTGATAAACCAGTACTTGTTTTTCACAAATAGCACTGCAGAAACATTATGCTAGTGCAAGAGAAGTTCCTTCAGAAGCACCTTCCTCCTCATCCATTTTCCTCCTTGCTTACACCTACATTTATTCTCCTTTTATCAGCTTTCATCTTTATCTACATCCCAAATGTGGTTTTCCACAGGTTGAAATCCACAACATGGATTTTTCAATTCTATTTGATCAAGGATTAGCATACCAAGGAGCTACACTACGTATACTATGTATGACTTCACAGAGCCCTAAACACATCCCTCATATGAACTACTTTTTTCTGATTCTAGAAGACCCATTTATATTTGTGCTTCTGTAAGCCATTAGCATTAGTTCTTCTAGCATTAGGGTGCATTAATTAAAAATAGAGAGCAGTTTTTAAATTAATTTGAATTTCAGTTATGAAAAAATACTATTAAGTGATCTGTTAATATTAGGATTCTACTACGCAGGCCAGATTGTCACCCACTGCTGCCTCTTGGTCTGATGCAGCAATCAGTAGCATTTTCAACAAATGTTGCTCATGTGTTTTCTGTCCTTGATTCAGACAGAAATACTTGTCTTGACCATTTCCTGTCAGCAGTTTGAAACTAAAGAAACTTACCTTAGCACAGTTTGAGTTTGATTGTACAAGGATCATTTTGTGTTCTGAATGAGTCATTTGAGCTTTTGTGATCACATTTCTTCCTTCGCCACATTTTTCAGGATGGCTAGTATGTTGGAATCTCACATAACACAGCTTTGTTGATAACAAAATCAGTCTTTTTAAGTGACAGATTTAGTTTTCTTTTCACTAAATATTGCAAATTTTCATGCACATAGGTTGTGAAACAAATAAAAATAAGGGATAACTTGGATTTAATAACTTTTTTCCAAATTTGGAAGTACATTTTAATTAAACTGGAAAAGCCAGCAGTAAGAAGAAATACTTTTAAGTTTATCAGTAGTCTTCATTTAAAAACCCTTTGATCTTTCCTGTTTTGAATTACAATTTTGCACTACAAAGCATATACAACAACATTTTATTTTCAATTTTTCAGTGATGATGTTTTGTATACTAAATTGGGAAAATTCAAGTATTTTTGTTGTGAAACAGACATCTCAGAGTATGACAGAAAAAGCCATACTTATATTAATATTCACTGGTTTCAGATTTCAGAAAGAGTACTAGTAGAACCTTTTTTTTATGTGTAATTGGGAGATATCATTAAATGGAAATAACACACAATAAAAGAAAGAAAGAAACCTCCTACACAGATGTAGGATGCTTATCTAGCAGTGTGGTTCTAAAATAGAAGCTCTTAATTTCCCCAGGTGTGCTGCAGTAAAATATGAAAGATGTGATTTTGACATGGTAATGCACAGCAACAAGATAATTTTCATCTACATAATGCTTGGGTCATTTATAAAAATTAAATAAGTAGTTACACCAAAATAGATTTAAGAAACTGTTACTATCCAAATAAAGACAACAGGAAGATCATTCTCTGCAGCAAGCACTTCAGTATTTTGTTTCTTTCATTAAGGATGAAGAAAAGGCACAGACAGATAAGGAACCAAATCATGAATAAAAGTTTATGATGATCAAATAGTAATAATCAGTATCAGATTAAACTGGTAACATATTGTACTCACTTTTTATGGTATAAGAAGGTTTTCTAAAATCCCAAATGGTTAAAGATCAGGCCCAACATTCATGAGAAGTACTTTTGAGCCTGTGTTTTCTTTACAGAAATCACATCTCAAGGTGGGTTATTGTCATATGGTATTTTTCTTTATTTACTAAAGAAGTTTTTTACCTTAAAATGAATGTGATTCTTCAAGATGTGTCCTACAGGTAGTCTTCTGTGTAAACCTATATCAAAATCAGTAGTTTTGACTAGCAAAGTATGTTTATAGAGCAAAACTTCCTCACCATCACAAAAATTGTTAATGACAGAGCAAATCCAAATCCTACCTATGCCCTTTGGCCTGTCAGAACCCAGATGAAGGTTTTGAAATGATGACAAAGAAAGATGGGTTGAGACATTTCCAAGCATGAAACATCAGAAAACCATGTTACTATTAAAAGTAGCAGTGGTTACTTATCTGTATACTTACCTCTACAGATGAAGCCCACTTTGAGATTAGGCAGTAGCACTTCATGCTGTTGGATGACATTGCACTGAGTGAACAGGGGAGTTTTCTCATTGTCTGGTCTCCTGACTCAGCAACAAGAGCAAGAAATTAATTGAAGTCTAGTAAACTAATAATTTAGAAAACCAGAAGCATCAAATCTACCAGAGATTACTTTGCAGTTGTCGGAGCGTTGGTTGGTAGGATGGTTGGGACAGACGGAGATGAGAGATCTCTGAGGTCAGGTCTTGGAACTTGCAATTTATTACAAAGGGCGTGGGTGCAGGGGTCCTGCTTAGGGCTGCTAGCCACAGCTCCGAGTAGGCCCAAAAGAGCAAGAGAGATAGAGGCAAGAGCCAGAGAGGACAAGAGTAAGAGTAAGAGTAAGAGAATGAAGTTCCCATTACAATATGATAAATCTTCTTCTGTGCTGAATATTCTAATTTTCACTAACCAATCTAGTACCAGATAGAAGTCCTATAGCATTTACATACAACCTATAAGAATCATGACATTACCATTCTGTGTTACATTTTAAACCCTAAAAACTACTCTTTGGACCCCTTCTGCCAAGCTAGTAGGGTCTGCTCTGACCCTTGGACCTGTCTGCAAGCTAGAGGGTATTGTTTCATCAAAAGGGGATTACCTTCAGCCAGTCATACCATTGTTTTCCAGTTGTTCAGTAACAACTTGGTGTCTCAAAGCTTGCTTTCATTTCAATCTTGCTTATAGTTTCTATATTCTCAAAATCTTTTGCCAGGCAATCATATTTATAATGCTTTCCTGTTTCATCTTCCCCAACAGCAATAATTTTTCTAATTGTAGTCTGAAATGGTGCTTTAGAATTTGTAGGATAAGAGAACTGGTTTTGTTGCCCAAGAACATAGGGTTCAACCAAGTTCTTCCACAAGGCTTCTTTATCAGTGTAGAAACACACCTTTTCTCAAGATACCTTACTTCTCTGAAGAATAGATTAAAATTTTTTCTCTTTTTGTACCCTTAGAAAAATGATTCCCCACAGCAGAAGATGACATCTTACTTTCCTATAATATAAGAGACATACTACATCAAAAATAAAGATTTAAACTGTGCTGAGCATTTCTATTCACAGATTCCATGAAAGATGTTTCTTGAGAGATTTCATAGACCACTTTTGCTACACACAGAGGCTAAAGAATCTGCTGTCACTCTGAGCTCATGCACACTCCAGGGAATTTTTACAGCCAAAACACAACTGCACTTCAGTTACATAAGCAACATCTGCATTATTCATCTAGAGAGATTTAAAGACTACTTATTATGGTGATGTTAATTAAAAATAATAAAGAAAAGGCACATATCTGCCAAGAATGAGCTACCCATGAACATGACAATGTGTAAAAGGAGAATTATTATGGCATACACTTATAAATATGACCCATAAGCCCAGCAAATCCTGGAATTTAGATTCCTTTGTACTTTAAAAACACCTAAGCCTCACAGTGTAGGCAGTATGTGTAAGTTTTTGCTTCTATATTAAGAGCAGGTAAACATGAACAAACAGGTGGTTTGGAGTCAGTTAGACACAGTCAGTTAATCTTAAAGGAGGGAAAAAGAAGAAAGCCTCCAGACTTTGATTTTTGAGTTCTATTTTAACTATTAGTTTTGACTCCACTTAAATTGATGGCAATATGATTTTAACCACTCTTAACAAGACAGCTGTTTTGCTTTTACACTTTGTCCAAGCTTACACATGATTTTGGTAGCCCCCAATGATTTTCTATCCACAAGCCTCTTTCCCCCCTTCTTTGTTCTAAAATGATCAAATGGGAATCTTTTTATTTCACCATGTGGTTAAGAAATGTTTTTGCTCTCTCAAATTTGCCTGAAGTTGGTCAGAGGATATCTTGAGGACCTGTTCAGTGATGTATGGCCCTGAATGACATTCCCTATTTGGGTAGGCAGCAGTGATTTGTTGTCCATGACCACAACCATCTTCCAGCTCAAACACATCTTCCATTTCATCTCTGCTCCATCTCTGACTGACTTTAAAATTATCATGTCAATGTTCATTTAGACTTGATTATAAGTGGTAGCAGCTGTTAATCTCTCTTCTGTAACAACTATTCCACAATGGTTGGCTTGCATAGATGGTTTTTATTTTACATGTGGGGTGACTTTGTGCAGCTTAGCTGAGTCTGAGGTGAATCAAGCTAAACCACAAAAAAGCATTTTTAGAGTAGAAAAAGTATCTACAAGCCAAGTCAGTGCAGAATAGCTTTTGCATTTTAAATTCACACCTCAGTTTATTTTACAATAGCTTCACTTAACAAGTACTTAACAAAAGAGACAAGGAGGGGTGTGTGTGTATGTGTGACTATAAAGGATAAACAGCAAACTACAGATAATTGCTGCAACCGCCTCCAGGATAACCTTGTTTGCAGAAGAAACACAGCCACCCTGTGCCAGGCAAGAGAAAATGGAGTTGTGCAGAGACTTTGAAATACTATTTTATGTGTTTAGGTTAAGGGTCTTGGGTTTTTTTTTTTTTTTTTTTTTTTTTTTTTTTTTTTTACTTTTATCAAACACCAGAAATTGTATTGCCATTATATTATATAATACAGGTGTAAAAATACATGTGCCGATATACAACATATTTTTGTCTTTCCCCACTTTCAATTATTACTAGTCATTGAGATACACAACTTCTAAATAAACAGGAAGTTCTCCAGTAATACATTTCATAATATTTTCCTATTTGCTTATGTAGTGACCTGTGACATTGTTTTCTAAAGGAATTATTTTTGTAATTGTGCTGCTCTTTTCTTGCATAAGTAGGAGGCAAGTCAGTGCTCATTCTTTTGAACACAGGCCTCCTACTCACAAGATGTATCCATTTGAAACTCTGAAGATGATTTAAACCCTGATGACTTGCTTTCAGTGCATTACACCTGCAATCAGGGCACCTGTAATGAGGTCAGACAATACAAGTTGGGGGAAAAACATATGGAAGTATGAATCCCTTTATTAATATACTTAATTTTTCCCCCTCTAGACTATTCCAGTTCCAATGATGTTATTTAAACTAATGTGAAATGCTAAGTTTTGTATATTATGGTGGATCAAACATAAATCATTCACTTAAACCTGTATTACAGTGCTATGGGTCAAGCTACAACAGAAAGGTTTTGACTGCCTTAATGTGAGAGTCAGAGTACAAAGTCATCAGAATCATCAGACTGGAAGAGTTTTTCCATGCTGAAGTAGTCACTTCAGGCTCCAAAGTAATTCCCACCAGCTCAATGGCCACTTCACAGACCTGTCTGTCCTTGTAGCACAGTGAATCACTACAATATAGGGCAAATACACAGAGTAATCATGTCAGACAGTACCAGGACCTAAGCCTCATTCCAGGAAAGCTCTGGATCTTGCTACAACATTTTTTTTTAAGGAAAAAAAAAATCTTCATCCATATTCAAGCACAGAAATAGCACATATATAATAAATACATTATATTGCACACAACAGCAACTTCAGTGAAATTTTAGGAATAGCTACCAAACAACCTTACCGCAGCAATGAACAAAATGTCATCCACTGGAACATGTGAGGAGCAAACATGTCCCAATATTACACAAAGAAATCGTGCCCTCATAAATTGTAAATGCCTTCTCCCAGTACCTCAGTTTGATAAGGCCAAGTGCCGAATCTTGCACTTGGATTACAGCAACTCCATGCAGCACTACAGGGGAAGAGTGACTGGAGGAAAAGGACCTGGGGAGGCTGGTTGGCAGGGGAAGGAACATCAGCCAAAGTGTGCCCAGGTGGCCAGGGAGGCATCCTGGCCTGTGTCAGCAGCAGTGTGGCCAGCAGGACCAGGGATCCAGAGAAGAGCAATGGAGGTGGAGAAGGGTCTGGAGCAGAGGTGTGACGAGTGGCCGAGGGAGCTGGGGGAGTTTATCCTGAGGAAAAGCAGACTTGGCGGGGGATGTGGTGGGGAGAAGCATGCTGCTCTCTACAATTACCTGGAAGGAGATTGTAGCCATGTGAGAATTGGTCTCTCTTCCCAGGCAGTCAGCAACAGGACAAGAAGAGATGGCCTCAAGCTATGCCAGAAGAGGTTCAGGTTGGACATTATGAAGAATTTTTTTACTAAAGGGTTTATTAAGCATTAACTGGAGTCTGGCTGCCTGGGGAAAGGGTGGACTTGCATTCCCTGGAGGCGTTCAGTGAACTGTATGAACACTTAGTGTCCTGTCTAGTAGACAGTGAAAGGCTGATCTTGATGCTCTGGAGGCCTTTTCCACCTTTAATGTTTCTGTGTGATTATGCGATTCAGGGGACACCCACAGCCCCTCACAGCGCCACGGCCGGGCTCGGGCCATCGCCGCTTTAAGCTTGGGCCGCCTCAGCGTTTCCCTGTTTAAGGTCGGCGCGCGTGCGCGCGGGGCCGGGCCGGGCCGGGCCGGGCCGGGCGGGGCGGTGCGGTGCGCGGGGCGGCTCAAGGTGAGCAGGAGGTGCGGGCGAGCCGTAGCTCGGCCGGGGGGGCGTGTGCTTGGTGTGCTGCTACTCTCCTTCCCAGGAGTCGCGTCCTCGGGGATTAGCACGGCCTCGCTGCAGGGCAGGCGGGGGCACAGGTGCGGAAGAGGTTGGGAGAGGCTGCTGGCGTTGCCCGCTCCCTGCAAGGCGAGCTGGAATCGAGCTTTACTGAGCCCCCGATCAGAGCGCGTCCCGGGGCGGGGAGGCATTCCCGAGGAGAGGAGCGGAGCCTACCGCAGCCCCGGGCCGGCCTGTGGGACTGAGCCCCTGCGCTGCCTCTCTCGGGGTCTCTCTCCTGGGCTGCCCTACCTGCTCTCCCGAATGTGGTAATGGCTCGTCTGCAAGGCTCTCTTCAGGGGCTCTTCCACCTTTGGCAGCACTGCTTCCCAGCTTGGTCTTTGGGCATACCTGGATAGTCACTAGGCTCTCTGGGCCGGCTCTCGCGTGGAAGCCTGCAAATTGCATTACAGGCTTCTCAAAAATCCCATCGGGCGATGCTCCTGCCATTCTGGGAGCAATCTGCATTCCTTATGTGAAATTCTGCCAAGAAGAAATAGGCCAAGTTCAAGATGTGGTACCTAACAGCTTTTTTTTTTTTTTTTTTTACACCTAAATCTGAAAAAGTAAAGTTTATACAGCCCTGTTGTATGTAGATATTAGTGTGTATACTTACTAAAACTTTTGATTTGTAGGTCAGTGAAATCTGATAAAAAGCTGAAAGATATTAGGCTTCTTGGGGATATAAAAAAAGAGATGGCTGGATCAAGATCCTACTACTATTGTCTTTTCTTTTCATCTGCTTATTCCTTGGAGGAAAGATTGGAACCTGCCCTCAACACTTATAGTGTGTCAGAAAATCCACATGAAGAAAACACTATGGGAGAGACTTCTCATCAGAGAACATAGAACATCAGGAAATCTAAATTTATTGGTTCAGTTTGTGAAAGTACTTAGCTTTTTATGGCATGTGTTTTACTCCATTCATGACAGTCAGTATTCATTCTGGCTTGCCATTAACAGTCATGAAATGTAGAGCTCCTTATTGGAGCTGGTGGAAACTTTGGTGCTTAATCCATTATGTTTGCTTTTCTATTTCCATTTATCTCACCTTGCCAGTTACAGTTGTCTCTTCTTGTTTTTTCACCAGTCATTCCCACCTCAGTTTGCTTGGTTGTCTCATTCATTATTCCCAGTTTCTTCAGTTCTCTCTCCCTGTTCTATTTTGCTCTTCTCTCTTTTACTGGCCATTAAATTGCTATTCTTGTCACATTTCTCTGTTCTTTCTGATTCCTAGACCCAATTCTTCCTATCTTTCCTTCCTGCATGTTCCTCATTCACAGTTATTCTTGAAATTTCTTTCCTTGAGTTTCCTTTGAGGATTCTTGCTCCAGCTATTTTGACATCACAGTTTCAGAGAACATCCAAATCTTTTTCTCTGTTTAGATTGCCTGCCTTCTTCCTCCTTGCTGCCTGGGCCTGATACAGGACTACCTGTTCTTCCTTTTGCTTTTTAACTAGATTGCATGTGTCATGGGCTTTAATGACTTGGAAGCAGGTGACTTGTTTTGGCAAGGGTATAGGCAACTGAAAACTGCCTTATGGGCAATCTCAGAAACAAGAAGTTCTGGGAACCAAGCCCAGGGCAAACAAACTGAGTATTTTAGTGCTGAAGAATTTATTTAACTTCTTAAAAGGAGTTGTCACATGTCTCTGAAACAGTGGGGAAGGAAAGACAAGGGGAGACAGAGATGAGTAAAACTGGGCTAAAACATATTTGAAACTCCCCTGAGGATGCTGCTCTTGTGCTGCTTAATGCTCTTGAGGTACTCATAGGGTGGATCAGGTGATTAGCATAGCATGTTGATGTTAAACTTGGGATTTTTACTCTATCTGATTTGAAAAGTAAAATCAAATTAGAGTGGTGTTGTTTGGAAAAGCTAAAAAATTATAATTGTGTTGTCTTTTTAAGAAATAGTCAAAAAGATCCTGCACACTGGCACTATGCATGTATTGAAAAGAATTGTGTATATGATACAATTCCCCTTTATTTCACTTTTTAAAGAAAATCTGTTCTCATTTTCTAAAAGCTTTCCTCACCGTGCTAAAAGATGGTGCCTCTACTTATTTTCTTTAGTCACTTCTGTGTTGTTTGTAATATGAGGAAACATTGATTCTTATTGTGTTACTCTGACCATTTGCTTCTGTATTGGTGTTGCTACTTCCACTGTAGGTGCAGTCCTTGCATTTGGAAGTAAATGTCCATCTGCAGTGTTGTATTTGCTGTGGCAGCTGTCACAGAATTAGTGACAATTCAGTTGCCAGTTTCACTTTTTGTCCACCCACTCACAGTATTTGGAAGATCTTCAAATTGAATCAGTACACAGGCTCCTCAAACAAAAGCTGTGAAAACAAACTGGGAAATAAACTGTGGGTTTGTTTTTTTTTTTCCTTCAGAATGTCAGGAATTCAAAGAAGTAGTCTAAACTTACATTGGATAATTTTTCTACTTACATCTTTCTATGCTGCTCTGTATTGCTTTGTCTTTCTTTTAGTATGTTATCTTGATTTTTTTTTTAATATAACTGGTTTTTTTTTCCTCTGTATAATCACAGAAAGTAGATGTTTCAGGAGTATGTTAGTCACAATAAAAGGTATCTTCATCCTCTCTTGTTCAGATTGGGATTTTGTGTTTGCATAATACACATATTTCGTTTCAGGCTAACAAAAATGGAGTCAGCAGTTTTGACAGTGGACTGCTCTGTAAGACATGAGCTGTACAGCAATTCTGCCTGCTCTGTGTGGTTTATAAACAGAGGCTCAAACCTCAGCCATGGGTATGGATAGTAAATATTGAGGAGTGATGTGGTCAGATTTTATGTTAGATGCTGTTGGTTTATATTCACTGCATTCTTAATTCATTGTTTCTGCACAGTGCAGTTTGATTAGTGGTTATAAACTTCAGCTTAGTTGCAAATGTGTGCAAGTCATTTACTAGAGTAGGCTTGTCCTTTTAAACTGCACTGGGCACATCTGACAGTTTATAACATGCTCATTGTATTAGCAGAAATTCTCAGGGGCTGAATCAATTCCTCTGAGGATAACAATTGTACTACTTGAATGTAATTTTGTTGGGCAGGTGTTATCAGGAAGAATTTTGAGTTTTATTCTGAAAAATATTCTGTAAAACAAATCCAGAGTGATGTGCCTGTGATCACACAGGAAGTCCATAGCTGAGTACAGTGCTGAACCTAACATCTGCCAAAGTTTCTCTTAGGCCATCCTTCCTGTTAGGGTTTTACATTATTTATGTTCTAGAGATTGTATCAGCTGTGTGGGTATAAAGATGGATTTTTATTTCACTTTTTAATTGTTAAGTCCTTAATTTTCAGTGCTTATTTTTGTTTATAAATATTAAGTAGTAATTTCATGAAAGTGTGTGGTTTTTTCCTTTTGCTGTAGACTGTTGTTCTACACCATATTGTCCAAAGAACTCTGCAAGTCACTTGTTTTTTCAGCATTATGTGTAAAGACACATTTGAGATTCATTCCTTGTAGCATCCTTAGGTATTGAAATACTGGAAAGAAATTGACTGTTTTTTGACTTTTCCCAAATAAGTAGCTTTTCAAGTGCAAACACAATAAAATGTTAAAGCTTGATTTGTTTCTTTAACAAGATACTTGTGTTTCGAGTCAGCTGTGTGTTTTAGAGCAGAGGGATGGCCAGGGTTCTGCACATTTTCTCCTAATAACTTTTTAATTGTTTTTCAGCATTCCAGACTATAGTTCTTGATGGTTTGTGAGTGCTGTTATGTGAGCACTGTAGCAGTACAGCAGAAGGTTCTGTATTTTGCAGTGTTCAAAGAATAAATGTGTTGGATAAGTGGTGATGATGTACTCTTACTAGGCTCATCTTTTAGATTTGCTCCAATTTGCTGTTCATCAGCAAAATAATCATTATGACAATGATGTCAGCTATCATGTTTCATTCCTTAATGCCCTTTGTTCATATGGAGGTAGTTCATTTATGGCTCTTGGCTTAAAATAGCAATCACATTTTTATTTTGTATTAGATATGAAAGCATGTGGGATTTTTCCCTGTTAAATTAGGGTAATTTCCTCTTAATAACTTCGGGTCTCACAAGTGCAAAATCACAGATTTGCAATCCTCTTTTAAACTGTTGAAATTCAGGGGGAAATTTTTCTGTAGAAGAAATGGAATGATCTCATTCTTTCTCATCTCTGGGCACTGCTAATAGAAAGTTGCTTTTTCTTACAAAACATCTTACACAACAATATCTTTTTATCAGGTACCTGCAGACTGCTATTCTGGTGTGCCTGCCCACCTTTTATTCAAGTGGTGCCTGACTTTGTGTGCAAAGCTGCCTCTGTATCTGTTAGGTGGGACCGGGGTGTTCTCAATCAGCACAGGAAAGCTAATCAGACACCTCTCCCTCTGCTTGGTGGGGTCTGGTGATGGTCCTACAAAGAGCATGGTGCATTACAGTTTTCCTTCTTTCTAGTAGGTGCTACTGGGACACTGTATAAATCAGGACTTTAATAAGATAAACAGGGAAACTCCTTATTCACATGTTGTTTAGTTGGTTTATATGATTCTTTATATCTTCCTTGGGCATGGGTGCTGAAGTTGGGGAGGTCTGTATTTCATCTCCAGTTTCCAAATTGCTGAGTACTTTGCCTCATATTATTTTTTCAAAAAAAATTGTTTCAGGCCTTCAAGCAACACTTTCTTTTGTAGAAATCCAGTGTGAAATTACTGAAAAAGCAGAGATGATTATACAAAGAGTAGTGCTGAATTCACGGCCTGGTATGTATTTCTCTCCACTAAAAAAAGCAATTGTTTGTTCTAATTGTCAGTGCTCAAAAATGATGAGAGTAGAAACAGACACTGATTTGAGATATTGATGTTTATATATCTTAATATTGTATGCAGCTAATTAAAGTCCATTTATTTATATATAAAGTTATCAATTTCCATTAATATAAATAAATATATTTGTAATAAATTTTCTGTTTATTAATAAATATAAATTGTATTAATATAGATACATTTCTATTAAATATATAACATATTTGAACTTCATTTGTTTAATCTGTATATGCACATTTCTAAAATGGGTGAGAAAAAAGGGTTAACATGTAATACATGAGAAAACTAAGTGTAGGGGCTGAAAGTGAAGAAAGATTAGGGCATGTGACATTTTAGTTCTCACATTCTTTTTGCATTGTAAGAGATGTCTAAAATACTTTGTTACTATTAATTTTAGTTTCTGTGTAGTAAATAATGAATCTTTTGTTTCTCTCATGTTTCAAAGGGTTTGTTTTTTAAGTTTACACTGTTGAGGTTTTGTTTACACAAAATACTTATGCATTTGCCTTGTTATGGAGTAGCACAGTATTCTGAGGAGTGAGTTCATAAATTTGGTGTAGAAGACATTAAGTTTTGGAGGGAGTATTGTGTGCTGCTTAATGCTAAAATAGTTTTAAGCATGAAAAACTATTGTGTGACCTGCAATTAAGTCTTTCAAATGGTGCATCAGGAGCCTGCTCTAGCTGTGCAGTCTTTCTGATGTAAAATAGGCAAGGCTGTCTGGCTGTCTCAACACTGCCTCAGAACTGGTGGTTCCAGTTGTCTGGTTGATATGCTGTGTGTGGTACCAACCTGAGGATGAAGCCTCCAGTTCTGGGGTTCTTGCCACAGTTTTATGGGTATTTCTGGGAAGCTTTTAATGTAAGGAAGTCTCTGTGAACGGATGCCCTTGCAGAATGTGCATGTGCAGTGGCTGCAATCTGTATTCCCTCAGTCTCACTTGAGTCAGAAGAGGCAGAAAGGCGAGAGTAGTTGGTTGTAATTTTACACCTGAGTAAATATATAACCTAATTTATTTTAAAAAAGGACTGCCTTAAAAAAAGGCCTTCCCCTGTTGATTAAGGGAAGTTCTGTGTTGATTAATTTATTTGTTTAATTCTAATATAACTCTAGGTAAGAATGGAGTGCCAGTGGCTGAAAACTTCCTACTGGAGCAAAGTACAATAGCAGATACAGTTCCAGCGGGACATGTGCTTGTTAAAACTCTCTATCTCTCAGTGGACCCCTACATGGTAGGTGATGGACTTAGAGCTAAGCCAGATTTAGATTTTTTAAGTATCTTCAACTCTTTAAGTACCTGTCATGATGTTTAACACCAAAATTACCAATTACAGAACAAATATATATGTAGTGTAACATAGTAATTGTATTAATTCTGATGGAGTTACCTTGGAAAGGAATTTGGCATTAATATGCTTGGGATATATACAGGAATTTTTATTGGACCAGGAATAGACTGTAAGCCTTAGTATGCCATTACAGATTTGTTTGTGTCAGCTTTTTCTGAACTTGGCCTTTTTTATATTTTTTTTTCCATTCATGCAAAATTACAGTAATCATGTGGCATAGAGAATTGTGGGTTGAGATGGAAGTGAAGGTAGAAGAAGAACCACACAGATACAGTCTGTAAAAGTATGTTATAAAGAGAATTCTGATAATTTATTCCCTCCATAGATGGTGATAGTAGAAAAAAAAACCAGTCTAGATTTCAAGAAAGTACATTTAGCATGAGAATTAAGGAAAAGTTTAAGAATCTTGAAATACTGACTACGTGGGAAACTGCAAAGAAAATATGTCCTATTTCATTAAACAGATCTCTGTCAGGGATGGTCTATGCATATTTGACTGCCCTTCAGTGCAGAGGCATAGACTAAATGACTCATGGGCATTCTTTTTCAGTCTTGCATTTCTAGGATTCCTTCAGTTGAGGAATGGAATTTGTAGGGTTCTCATCAGACCCAAGCCAGTCCTTGTCAGTTTTGCTGGTGCCTTTGAGCCAACTTTTCTACAACTTTGAGTCTGTAGAATCTGTTGGCTTTGGTAACGCTGCTGTCGGAGATCAGGATGGTCCATCCTCTGTGTGTACTAAACAAACAAAGGGAAATAGTGATCTAAGAAAAGATTATGAATACTTAGGGTTTATTGAGACATTTTTGAGTAGCCCTTTGTGTTTGAAATTTGGAACCCATCTTCATCCCCCACCCAACTTGAAGTGATAAACAAGTTGTGTTCCATCAGAGCCTTTTATTAAAGCCTTGTCTTTCAGCGCTGCCGAATGAATGAGGACACAGGCTCGGATTACTTGCAGCCCTGGCAGCTGTCTGAAGTTGCTGACGGTGGGGGCATCGGGGTAGTGGAGGAGAGCAAGCACCATAACCTTGCTAAAGGAGACTTTGTAACTTCCTTCACTTGGCCCTGGCAGACAGCAGCAATTCTTCATGGAGACTCGCTACAAAAGGTCATGTCAATGCAAAGCCCAGATCGTGACTGTTTTTTCCCTAAGTCCTTTTCCCCCCAACCCCAACCTCTTTTTTCCCTAAATAGCTGCTAGTGACACTATTTTTTAATGCAAGAGAAGCATACTTATTGAAGCAACCAGTTCTCAAAATGCAGATCAACTCATAGATCACAAGATTTATATAAATTTCTTTTTTTTTCATAACAATTTTGCTGGTTAATAGACAGGCCAGTATTATTTTAATTGTTGTTTTAATAAAAAAATTCCCTGAAGCTGCTTCAGTTAAATAATTCTCTTAACTATTTTAATTCTAATAGAACTTGTTCATGAGAGTGTAACTGTAAGACATGAAAGGCTTTAGGTATATTTATTTTTCTGACTTATGTTAGTAAAAGCTTTTACCTGAGTTTTTACATTCACATAAGGAAGGGTATTCAATGTTAAGTTGAAAGTGGAAAGGTTTCACTGTGTAATGGAAATTGTGTTGACTGTTCTCTTGCAACAGAGGTTTGAGAATTTATACTTTCCAATAAACTCCTTCCTTTAGGACTCTTTGTCAATGATCTACAAACACCACATTTGATAAAATGGTGCATTTTTATCCTTTTATGCTAGCATAGGGATAGTTTACCATTGTTGGAAACTTCTTATCTCCCAACTGTTTTTTAACTCTTCCATAATTTAAATTTTTGTGAGTTACTTTGTCTAAAATCTTTTTCTAAAACCACAGAGACATTTTTGTACAGACTTTTTAGAATAGAGCTAGAGATAGTTCATCCCTACCAGTTTTACCTTGTCTGGTAAATATCCTGAATTAGTTTTCTACCCTCAGGCAGTCAAAAAGCAAAACCTCACCTTAGAAACAAATGACCTCCTACCTGCTTTCTGTTCTGCAGCTGGTACCACAGCTTGTAAATGGACGCCTTTCCTACTTTCTGGGTGCAGCTGGCATCACGGGGCTGACGGCCCTGTTGGGAATCAGGGAGAAGGGACACGTGGCCGCAGGTGCAAATCAGACCATGGTGGTGAGCGGAGCCGCCGGTGCCTGCGGCTCTTTGGCTGGCCAGGTAGGTTTAGGGCATACAAACTTA
Source organism: Lonchura striata (assembly GCF_050655825.1). NCBI lineage: Eukaryota > Metazoa > Chordata > Aves > Passeriformes > Estrildidae > Lonchura > Lonchura striata. The sequence goes on along the minus strand of NC_140707.1, from coordinate 38,115,935 downwards.
CTCTGTTAGCAAGTTTTGTCTTCTGAAACATTCTGGTTATTAAATATGCAGATAAAATCTTTGTAAACATGAGCAGGTATAACCCTGTGGGAATGGCCAGTTTCACAGATTTGGCACACACTCTTACTGTGAAAGACTTGACATATGAAACTCAAGTTTCATTAAATAGGAAGAGAACACAGATGGTGGTGATTACTTGTTGCTAGTACAAGTAAAATAGATGGTGTATATATACATGTATTTATTATACATTTATATGGTAGCCTGCCATCCAACACTGGATTGACTGGAGACTTTAATTTTTTTTTTTGCTGTTGGAAATAGTAATGTGATAAACTCTTTGTGCTGTGTTCCATGACATCCTTTGTGTTTGGAGATTTACAGTCCTTTTATCCTCCTCTGCTTTGCAGAACCTGTTTGGAAAGTGTATGTGCATATCTACAAATATCTCTCTAGATACATATATATACACACAAACAAAATTGTTATTAAGCAAACTTTAGACCTACTAATAAAGAGAAGCTATGAAAAAAGAATGCATGAGCAAGTCTATGAAGATTGTATTTAAATAAATTATTGTCTATTATTTTTTTCCTTTTATTAGTTATGGTACTTGGCAGATTATAGTTTTCTACCATATTTGGTTCTCTAGTACTGGCAGTCATTGGTGATTACACAAACACAGTCTTCTGCAGTCAGTGGGTTTGAAAATATGGCAAATTTTGATAGTACCTGCCCCATGTGTAGTTGAGAGGAGGGAATGACGAGGCAATTGTGTCAGGTGAGATGGGAGCATTTGCTGCCTGGGGTTTAGTGGGATGGCAATAACTGCAACACCCCTTAGGACCCCCTTTTTTCCACTGGTACTTTTATGCAGCTTAATGATCTAATTTGTCTTTATTGTTTGAGGTTTTTGGTTGGTTTGTTTATTTGTTTTTTAACTGTGTGCCTGCAGATTGGCCGTCTGGAGGGCTGCTCTAGAGTGGTGGGGATTGCTGGCACAGATGAAAAGTGCTCCATTTTGGTCCAAGAAATGGGGTTTGATGCTGCTATCAATTACAAGAAGGGGGATGTGGCAAAACAGCTACGTGAACTCTGCCCGGGTGGTGTGGATGTTTACTTTGACAATGTTGGTGGAGACATCAGTGATACAGTTATAAGTCAGGTGATTATTCCAGCTGTCAGGTTTATTCTAGTCATTTTCCAATGTCTGCATGCCCAGCTTTCAATTAATTTATACTGGGGCCCAGCCTGTAATTTAACTAATAATAACAGCAGGCTTCCACTTCAGTGATCAATTTCAGGTGCTGATTCTGGGGGCCCACATGAAGATAACAATTTCCTATATTCCTTCTATTTAGTGCCTTTTAAAATTACACTAGGCTGTTTAGCAGTTGTTTTCTCACTATTGCCTTGCATTTTTGCCTGTTTTAATGTTGTCATAGATTGAATGGGACTGCATGCAATTCTTCCATTCTTTAATAGGAAATATAGCTAGTGAAAATTTTGCAATAATAAGATCTATTGCATCTGAAAAATTTAGTTACTGAGACTGAGGAATGCCATTTTTCTCACTTTATGCTGTCCCAAACAGATGAATCAGAACAGCCATATCATCCTGTGTGGACAGATTTCTCAGTATAACAAAGATGTGCCTTATCCCCCTCCACTGCCTCCTGACATAGAAAAAATACAGCAAGAAAGGAACATCACAAGGTACATTTTTCCTCCAGAACTTGTGACCAGGTTCCAGGTAGATTGTTCATATGGTGTTTGGAAGGTAGTCTGTAATCTGCAGTAGCCACTTGTAATTGGAACAGAATGTTGCCATGCCTAAAAAGGAAAATACAATAATGATATCAGTAGATCCTTTCCCTTACATTTGTCTTTTTCAGCATAAAAATGGGAAAGGATGTTTTTATATAAAATCATAGATGTCAGTTGTTACATTTTGTTTGAGGTTGCTTGATTTAGTCCTTTAATCCCTGACAATTCTTTAGTACAAGGGAAGGTGTTGCCATAGTTCTGTTCTCAGATGTGCAAAGTACCTTCTTTCAAAATGTCGTTGTTCAGACATAAGGCTGCAGCTGATGCAGTGATTTTATTGAAACTGCATTTTTAGTATTTGGGAGGTTATTAGATAATGGAACTAGGTGTGACAGATATATATAGGTAAAACATTTTCATTATGTTCTGACTCTGAATTGCTGAATTTCCTCTTAGGATTCCGATGGAACTAAGGCAGAAATTAAGAGGAGAATCTTAGACTTTTCAGTCTTTGCATTGTGGGACATTTGGGAGATTTTATTCCTGCGCAAATCAATTTATCTCTTCTAATTAAAATCTTTCCTTGTACTGCTGTCTGCCCTTTTAAAAAATGAATAAAATTAGTAAAACATGCATAGTAGAATGCAGTGGAGAATTTAGTCAGTATGTCCCTACAAGTAATTATAACTTTTGATGATAATTTCCATTTCTCAATTGCTATAGAAAACTGTGACAGCAGGATATGCAGAATTCTGGGGAACCTGAAAATTAAGTTATTCTCACCATCTGGCTGTAGGTTCACTAATTATTCTCCCTACCACTTTAAAAAAGAAAAAAAAAGGTAAAAAAATAATAAGAATTTGCTCACATTTTTTTAGATGTTTACTTATTTTGGTGATACTACTTTACTCCTCGATTTTTATTACTCTTCTCTCTGATACGTGAAGAGAATTTACTGTCAAGCTCCCACTGCAGGAAGTTGTCCCAACAAACTGGCAGGGCCCTGAGTTACTTCTTTATAATTCGTGCTCATAACCCTTCAGTTTCAACAAGGCTGTTTTCTGAAAAGATTTTTAAAGATTTTCGAGTACATTGACCTAAGTTTCTTAAACCAAAGCTCATCCTTTTCTTTCACAGGGAAAGATTCTTGGTGTTGAATTACATGGACAAACAAGAAGCTAGTGTATTACAACTCTGCCAGTGGATCCAAGAAGGTAAACTGAAGGTGAGAACTTCTAGGTTTAATCTATGGCCTTTGATACTCTCTCCTACTACAAGAGGACTAATATCTTTTTCTCTGGCTCTCTTACTGTGCCTCAGGATTGAACAGACCTTTTAAAACATGTGTAAGTATAATTGAAAGCTTATTAGGTAGCGCCGTTTTCAAAGGTACTTGCTGAGAATGGTCTGACCATAGTATGACTGACATCTGATTACATGCTGCTCGTGTCTGTATTCTTTATTTCAGCATAGGGTGCAAGTGCTTTTTTACTTAAAGATTCAGACTTTCAACAATATCTACTTTCAAATATCCAATGAGTTAAGTGTCCTGAATGCTTTTGAGGATCTTGTGGAAATTTTACTTTAAGTAAGCTTTATAATCACTCTTTATTACTTTGTAATTGGTACAGGCTTAACTGTGCCTTCCCTGTGAAGTCTGTCTGAATTAGTTTTGTTTCTTCAAGTAATCAGTAATCTTCCTGGGAAAATAGCAAGACATTAAATTTTGGTAGGGGCAGGTATCTCATTGAAGAATTAACCCACTTGCAAATTTATCAGAAAATATTCATGCCTCTCTTGATGAAAGAATCTGGTCCAAACAGAGCCCTGTCTATTGTAGTGAGGAAAGTCTAGATTTTGGTGGTTTCTGTGACAGTTCCTTGGCATGTTTCTAAGAAATGTGAAATGCTCTCTTGTTTGAGGAAAACTGAAAGGACTTGTTTGCATTGACAGGTCAGAGAGACTGTGGTAGAAGGCTTAGCAAACATCGGTGGTAAGATATTTACATCATTTTTTATTATATACGATGACGTTAGACGTTAACTAACTCCTTTGTTTCATTTACCAATTTATATTTTTGTATTTTATCAAAAACATTTTTATGTTATAATAACTTTTTTCACTAATTATTAAAATGTTCTGTAAGAGAATTATTGTATATTTAAAATATCATTGCATATAAATTTAGATTTTGTTGTTGTTGTTGTTTAAGTACAGAGAGGAATTTATTCTTAGCCTGCTACCGTAGCAGCTGGTGATAGTCATCCTGATCTTAGAGGTTTAAAGTGCTGCCCCTTTCTTTGAACTTGTGTGTAAGGAAATGCTTTTTTAAATTCTTGAACTTATACTTTAAAAACACAATATCTAACATGTTGTAAAAATGCTTCCCTTTCAAGGAAGAGGCGAGAATATGATTTAGTCCATTTAGGCATTAATCCCACAAGATTGAAATATAGTAGAATTAAGTGATAACTAAATCTCATATATTTCCATTTATTCTAGTAATTGCTAATTCCTGCTTACTGGTATACATATGTATTTTAAAGTAACTTGGTCAAATATATCAGTCATATATCATACTTTCATACTTTGTTCACTCAAAGATATATTCTTTTGTACCAGCTTCTCCCACTATTTTACAATATTTATAAACCTTTTCTTTCACAAATGTTTGTGTGACCCACAGCATTTGTGGGGTGTCCAGTCATGCCCTGTCTCTTTCCTGTTTGTGTGATATATCACAAAGCAGTAAATGTAGTTTTTAATTTGTACAGGATGAAACAGTTGCTTACAGATAATTTTTTTAAATTATTACACAAAGCTGCCCTTAGCAGTTTATTATAGGCTAATAGTTGTTTTTTTTAATCCTCTCCTTAATTTATAACATGATTAAGGATAAATATTGATTAGGTCCAAAGTGCTATCTCTCCCTTTTAGGGAGCTGCTTAATACATTTGCTTCTACAATTTTTGGTTTCTTTTTTAGAAGCTACTTGGCTTGTTTTGCTTGGCATTAACGTATTTCATTATTTCTCTTGAAGCTGCTTTCCAGTCCATGATGAATGGAGGCAATATTGGAAAACAGATCGTCTCAGTTTCAAAGTAAAAGTCATTGGTTCAAGAAAAATAATAGCATTCTGTCTCTAACAGTGAGCAAGCTTATACTAATTGCCATTTCTTAAATAAACCATTAAGTTGCTCTGTATGTACTGAAAGCAGAGATTTTGGGATGCTAATAAATTAAATTGAACTGGACACAGCAATGCAATCATATATACTCAAAATGAGTAATGTGTTCTTGACATGATTTTGACAGTTGCCACCTACACTTGTAAATATTTAATGGGTGTGGTTTAAAAGAACATCCTGTGTTGTCCCAAGCACAGGCTTATCACCTGGTTGGTGTGTGACACCACTTCACGCACCAAGGTGAGGAATTCCTATTTCTTTATTGTATTCTGTGGAAACTAGGAAATTAGGGGGCAACCTACAAAAGTCTGGCTCATCACCATCAAAATTTTACACTATTTGCACATTTTAGCAAACAGAGCCATCAGTTTTCATTGGTTACAATTGATATAGCTTTCTCATTAATTACTACTCAGATCTTTATATGCCAGTTATATCTCTTTCTTTTCATGCTAATTATTGCACATGTACACTTCTTCCCCCCATTCCATGTGGGGATCTGTTTTAACTTGGTGGTCAGGGGGTCAGTGGTTTTGATCTCCCCTGCCAGGATTACCTTTCCCCAGTTACTGCTCAGTCCTGCTGACTTCACCGCAAGGGCTCTCATCCAGACAGCCCATTTATTTTGGGATTGTGTTCCCTTTTCCTTAATTCAAAGGATTAGCCATGCATACATGTTTCACTGTGCAATTGCTTAATTATAACTGCCTAGCTATAGGTACTGATAAACAGCAAAAAAACTGCAGTTTGATTCAAATCTCGAGGAAGTAAATATCACAATATTTGCTGAAGAGCTACTCCAGAGTGAGCTCATCTCTGGCACCATGAGTTGACACACTTTCCATAAGTAATTGTCCTCTAGACAGTTATTTTTCACAACTGGAACAAAATATGATAGAATTATAATATTCCCAGCACTATTATTTTTATAGGAATTGCTTAGTAATCCACACAAGTCAGCAGTCTATTAAGAGCTGTGATGTGAGGGGTGATTCAGAGTGAGGTCATGCTGAGATACTGAGTCCTTACCATAATAAAGGCAGCTTGATTGCAGTAGCATTCCAGTAGTTAGGTAAGCTGTGGAGGCCAATACAGGCTCTAGCAGCATTAGTTAAAATGGCTTTAGGACAAAAAGATAGGGACAGTCCAAGTAAACCCTGATAACACCAGTGTTTACTATTCTCACAGAAGTATTCCTTTACTTGTGAATCCTGGTTCATGTCACCTCTTAAGAATAAAAAGCCAAAATGAGAAGATTCTTTAAATTAAGTGCCATCAGTTAAAAAAACTACTATTTTTTTTCATCTTGTCCTCCTAATTTCTTAATATTTGCAATAGTGTGGCTCTTCATCTATTATGTATTTTGTACTGTAAGAGGTGTCATTTAACAAAGGGTGATAAATAACTGGTAAGAAAAATCCAGTATGCTCTGGAGGTTGCTTCTCATGGTAATTAGTCCACATGCCTAGTCTTTCACTTCTTTTTGGTTGCTGAGTTTCTTGAGTTGGTGGTTGTGATCTCCTCATGTCAGAATTACCTTTATCCAGTCAGAGCCAATTTCAGCACAGTTGCTGAGTTGTCTTTATTAGCTTCTTCCATATCTTGGGAGTTTTTCCAGATGTCCTTGTGGTCTATAAACTCTGCATTCTTTGTGTCCTCTGTCAGTAGTACATTCTTTCCAAGCTTTGCTAACCTCCCACTATGCCCGAGATCAATGCCAAGCCCTAGATGTTAAGGAGGACAAGTACTTTTTCTTTAACACCTGAACATCACTTAGAGCTTGCTTGTTAGCTGCTACCTGCTTTGTGGATTGTATCTTCTTTCTTGTTAATTAGGCTTGAAAACATATAAATACCAAGTATCTTTCTTTCTTAAGAGAATTTTTACATATTTTACATTTTACAACAATAAGACCATGTTTCATAACCCCCTCCTGATTCCCTGTAACTCTCTGGGCAAATGGTTAATTATTTCTGTCTCTTGAGATGTCAGCATCATAATCGGTCTCTTCCCTTTTATCTCATTGTCTTAGTTTCCCTTTTATTGCATTCTGTGTTTTTTAGGTCAAGCTGTTCTCCTTTTCTCAAAAACAGACCCATACATCTGTTTCTTATCTCCCAACACAGCTGGTGGTGTTCCTCAAGCAGGGCTCAGTACCTGCAGTATAAAGCCAGTATCTGGCCCAGAGCCAAGATATTTGATTTATTTCATGTTTGCACCAAGATGGGTGCTAGGTAGTAATTCCACAAAGCCAACTTGGAATTCATGCATTTGCCTCTCTCTATTATCTAATACATATTGAAGTCATAATTGACTGGCATCATATTTGCTAACTGGCCTGCATGTGCGTAACTGCTCATCTTTTGAGTCAGTGGGTTTCCTGAGTCCATGGTCATGGACACTTCCAGAATTACTCAGAATTACGTTTTCTCTGAGGACACAATTTCTGAGCCAAAGCAGTTCACCATCTTGTTTACCTTCTTGATTTAAGATGGGTCTCTTAGAACCTATTGGCTGAGGTCCTTGTTTCTTTGTTCCTCTACTGATCTCTTTAGGTCATCTTGACTTTCTAGCATAATCCAACAATTTTTCCATGTACATGGAACAGCAACTCCTGTAACTGACAGAGCACTGGCACAATTTCTCGGAAACAAGTACAGTCTTTTATTCAAAAAGGTGTCAAGGGAGGGGTCATACAAACACTGACAAATAGTCACTCATGATTCATTACTGATGCCTATGACAAAATTCCTATGCACATGTGCAAATCTGGGTCCAGTTCATTATATTATCATTTACACAGATAAATTTTCCTGGGGGAGGAGAATGTCTCTGAGTATTACAGTAATCAAAGGTAATTCTAAGTTACATTTTCCTTCTATCAGCTATCAAGTTATTATTTAACCTTATATTCTATTACAGTTTCTGCTTGAGACTCTTCGAAAAATTAGTTGTTAATTAAAAAAGGATTTATAGTATTCCTGGAGCCTTTTCACATAGCATTCTATTCCTGAGGACTCTTTACTGCTCTATTACTCCAGCCCCATTGTTATGGTTTCAAAACCGACTTACAGCTGCTAGGGCCTTTTTGTGAACTTTTATGCATTTCTGTTTTCATATGACATCATGACACAGTAAGGAAGTTCAGCTACAATCTTCCTAAATAAGCATTTGCAAAGGGTAATAAAATGTAAACAGTATTGGGCAGAGACACCTTTGTTTTTTTTTTGTTAAGACAATCTTCTGCTTTGTATTTATTACTCTTGTGCATTCCCACTTCCATCCCATTTCCCTTTGTACCTTGAAGTGTTGCTTTGTTTGTTTGTTTGGGTTTTTTTTTTGTTGTTGTTGTTGTTGGTTTTTTTTGGTTTTTTTTAGTTCCTCTTGTTTCTTATGCTCGTTTTTGGCTTCTTCATTGACAATGAGAAAAACACGGTGTTTTTCATAAGAGCACCTATTAGTGTTTAGTGCTAAACTGTACAGTTAAATGTCAGGATTTCATGCAAAATGTCACCAGCACCATGAAAAGACCTTTCCACACCTGACATAAATGTTTCTAACTGCAGTTTATAGTAGCTGTTGTTACAAAAGTGAAGAGACCTGAGGCAGATGACTTTCAAATAGCTTAATTTCTTCATTCAATATTTTTATGTGTTTATTGTGGAGAAGAAAATGCTGGATTACTTAGTCCTGTTTGTAACATTGCTCTTCTCTTTTGCTATGCTATCCTTCTCTTTACTGGCTTCTCTTCAGAGTAGGTAATGTTTATATGATCCATAAATAGATTACCAGGGGAGAAAAGAAGATCACAGGCAGATGGCATTATCCCATAACTAGAAATGGTAGCAGCAGCTGGAATAAGTTTCAAACTGAGAAAATACTTTGTGAGACAACTCAGAACTCTTTAGGAAAGCACAGAAGGAAGCAGAAATGAGACATGTTTTCGCCACACTAACACAGAATTTTGCAACCAGAAGTGTAGATTCAAAGTAGAAAGATAAAAAGTAGTGAAATTCAGTTTTGCTACTGTACTCTGGTTCAGCTAGAGTGATAATAAGAGTGTTGTATGTGCAACAGACCCTATTCGCTGCAAGACAGCCAGGAGGAGCCAAGAAACAAGGCTCCAGTAAAGTGAGAAAAAAATTACTCCATAAATCTGCAAAATTAGTGCAAAGCAGGAGGATGGCTCTATAAATCCAGTAAATAAGAAGACAGGAACAACACCCCGATAAGGCCAAAGAAGAAGTTTGCTTGACTTTTGTGCTAATCTTTAGTCATTAACGCAGTAAAATATAATCCCATCAGCCACTTTCCCCTAGAGCATGGATGGCAAAATAAGAGAGTAGCGTGCCTTTAAATGAAGGCAAAAAAATGTATAGCCAATGACTGCGGGGTGGGGGGGAACGCTATCATTCCAGGGCTTGGGATATACAAAAGCAAGTACTGGCACTGCACATGTGCTTGCTCTGTGGATCCACTGCCCCATTACCTGCTCTGCACACACAGGGAATGCACCTCTCAACTCTGTGTCCATCAGCTTCTTGCACAGCTGCTGAGAGAACCCATATCTGGGAGAACAGGAGTTTTGGTGACACAGCCACAGAGCCGGATTGTCCTGCTGTCCTGGCAGCAGCGAATCAGATGGGACAGGTCTCCAGCATGCACCAACCCCTTGATCAGGGACTCCACCGAATCCTCTCCAGTGCTAGGGTGCTGCAATGCTCCAGAGAGGTGTTTCAAGAAGCCAAAGGAGGTTGTGTGTCAGCTTTTCTGGACCCCCAGAATTTTCTAGATTGGTAAGTGAACTTTAGTTCCTCTTTCTTCTTAAAAAAAAAAAAAAAAAAAAATCAGCCTCCACACAAGCCATGCCTGAATGCTCAGTGTGGGGCTTAGTCAATCAGAGACTATTGGAGAGGCCAACCTAAGGGTAAAAGTATTGGGTAACATTATATCTAACAGTGGGAACTTCTTTTTCACTCTCATCACATAAAAGTACTTTAATTGTGAAATGGCATTTTATTATCAATTTTTCAGTATTGTATCTCACAAATAAATTTTGCGCCGTCTCTGATTTTTTAACAGCTTTGCAAAACAAACTTTTGTAGTAACGAATTACATTCTTCATTTTCTTAACAGTGTATTTAACTCATGTAAATGGGTGCTCTTTCTCTCTTTTCCCTGTTACATTGAAGAAATTACATTATTATTAGTATTACATAACTATTTTCCTATATAATTGCAGAACAGAAATTAAGGAATAGGAAAACTGTCACCTGTTAGAAATAACAAAAGTCCTTGTTGTAGTCAGTATTTTCTTCCGATTTATTTTCCTGTGTTCTACTACAGTCACTGCTGTTTTTTTCCAAAGGGACTATAAATAAATTCGTCCTCTCTTTTCTTGAGAAGCCACAGATAAGTTAGTGTACAATTACCTAAAGTATTTTAAGCATTCCACTCACAGCAGGTTGTTTGTGAAGAAATGCAGTGTTCTTTACAGATCAAGGCACTTCAGCTTTCCTAGCTCTCAATCATTACATTCTTCATTAATGTAACTAACTGTTCTATCATTTTTGGACTTAGAAAAAAATGAAAACAAAGAAATTAGTTTTCTTAGGTCACTCTTTGGTGCATTTGGCTGAGACCCAGAAACACAGCTGAGACACATAAAACAGAAATTACAGACTTTATAGGCATCAAACCATAGTATTCCTTCAGCTTCTCCCATCCTGAGGACATTGTCTCCATTCTTTGCTTTGAAGCCGAGAACCCCAGCACTGCTGATAATTAACTGTTCTTTCACCAGTCATGGGTGAGAGGACTGGCAGCCTCAGTAGTGGGAAATGAAACTCCTTCCTTCCAGAGAAGGAGCTCACTTCCAGAGAGTGAGCCTGTTAATTAGCCAGCACTCCCAGGGCAAGATCTATAGGCCACAGCTCAGGTAAACATGAACATAAAAACATATGCACACCGTACAGCCTATAATCTTGTATACAGCATTATGAACTGAAAACATGTATGGGCATAGGACTCTGACTGTGAAGGCCACTACAACGCCTTTGCAATCACCATTACTTCATAAAGACATCTGGTCTAGTCTTGTAAAAACACATGTCAACCCTGAAATAAAATTCAAATTAAGCACAAATCAAGAAGCTCATCAAGTCCTATGCTCATATTTTGCAGCATTATAAAAAAATCAATAATTAGTTAAAAGTATTTTTCTATTCACAGTAGTAATAGACAAACATTTCCATTTGTGAGCCATATGGACATATCTATCTCTGTATCACTAAAAAAACCCACTGATGAGATTATTCCACAGTTTACTGTATTGATGTATAATGCATGACTGTATTATATAACATGTTTTATACAGTATGTTGTATAATACAAGGAAAGTGTGTATAACATATTGTTCATTTACTATTTAATACAGTTCTGTAGCAGTGCAGGTGCAGCTTTGGGTCCTACCACCTAATGGTGGAGTGTATGGAATTCCAGCATCACAAAATGATAAGGTTGTATCTTGACAGTTTTTAAGACAGAACTTGGAGTACTTATACTTCAAGAGCTTTGGCAGTTTTTTATCTCTATTATGTAAGTTCTGAGCTCTGATGATTTCAGTGTCCAGGTTTTATAAATGAGAGCTGCGGTCAGTACCACCAACCATGTTCTCATTGGGGAGAGGAAGAACGCCAAGGTGCCATATGTTCGCTGCAGGAAATAGCAGGAATAGACCTGCCAGGCCAGGAGCAGGGTCATTGCCAGGTGAACCAGCACAGCCACGAGGCGTCGGACGTGACGGATGTGGGAAAGGAAGCTGTGGCCCTGACATCGCAGCAGCAGGCACCAGCACAGGTAGGCCATCAATGGCAGGTTGAAAAACATCATCTGAAAGGAAGAGAAAAGAAAAATAAGACAATGAGCAAGCAAAGGTTCTGGGTAACATCTATGAAGGCTTAAAAACATATGCACACATAAAGCTGTCCCATTCTAAGGGCTGAGTACACTTCCCAGAGATAGAATCTCAGGATTTATCTCCACGACTCTGCAGCTGATAAAGGCACTTGGCCTGAGTCCCAGGCCAAGCATTCCTGCCCATTCCCTTGCAGTAAGAGGCACTAACACGCATTTGACATTTCCTCTAACTGATTCAGGGAGACAGACTTACCAAAAATTAGCATGGCAAAACCAAATGGTCTGTATGTCAGCTTAACTCTGACCCAGCCCACTCCAGCAGAGTCCCACTGGTACAAGGGAGACACCATGAAGAAGGAGGCAATGCTGGTTTGGTCCACTATCTTAAATGCCAAGGAATGACACCTTGTCTTTCAGACTAACGGGGAAACCACTCTTGGGAAAACTGGACTCATGTGTGCTTAGAGAGTGACACCTACTGATCTGAAGGGTTATTAAGGCTGCAAGGGCTGCCCTGTCCACTCAGTTTTTTTGTTTAATCACTCTGTGTTAGCCAAAGGCAAAACTAGAAAATTTACAGAAAATTTAGAGTTGTAAATCTGTAGAGACAGCCTCTAATCTAAATATCCAGGGAGTCCAAAGCAACATCGTTTTTTTAGAGAAAAAGAGAAGTTTGTGAAAATAATGCACAACCTCCTTCCTTTCTTTAAATCTGCAGGAAGGTAAGAAAGACCACTTGTAGTCAGGCATGGTCACTAATCTCTCTAATTCCAAGACTCCTTTCTTTATAAAACTATTAAAAAATTGAAAAAAGCCCCTGAAAAAAAAGCTGGTTTTTAGCCTTTATTTTATACTCACCTGTAAAATCCCAACCACAAATGTCATACTGCCCTGTAAGAAGGAACCACCAACAAACACCCCAAAGGAAAAACAGGCCCCCATCTGGCCATCTATCAGTTCACCTACAAACCATGGTCCTGCAAGACAGGAAATCAAACATCATCATCAGGAAACACAACAGAGACACAGCCCTTTCCCACACAACCCTTTGTACCCTGAGACTTCCCTATTGCATGTCCAGAGTAATCAGCCTCATGTTTTTATATTCGGCAAACAGCAGTCTGGTGTGAAAATGCCACAGTACGACGGGGGCTTGTGGCATGCAATGAAAATACTTTTGAATTAGTTTCATCTCTGTGACAATTTTCAACACCACATATAATATCTTCCCTATGAGATAGGTGAAAAGGATAGTTTTTTTCCCAGAATTACAGTAAGATATATGAAAAACGTGGTCACAAACAATTCCAGCCTGGCTCAGCATAGAAATTAAAATAGGCAGACTGCTCTGTGTTATGCATACTACACTGACTAACAAGAAAATAACTATTTCAGTAAGATGTTATCAGCGGAGAACAAGCTCAGATTGTTAGCTCTGATGTGAACAATCAAAAAATAAGTGAAAAACTGTATTTAAAAATACTTCACTTTCAGAGTAATTTAACAAGCTAAGTGTTTCATTAATTCAGGGCTTCTAAGTTAGGCTCTTACAAATAAACCTTTAGTCTCTTTGGACAATAATTTTTGAAGTTCCACATAGATTTTGTAACTTAAGTAGATTTTCCCCATTCTCCAAGATGTTAGAATTCTTATTTTTCATCAGGATCTAATGTGTAATTTCAAAATACCAATTTATGTCCTCCAGTACTCTAGGCTACTTACCCAGAATGGTGTATAAATTCAGAACCAGAATTGAGTAATAGAAGGTGTTTGTTTTACTGAAGATATGAAGAGAATATGAAGTCAGAGTAAATAATCCCGGCTTTCCTAAACAGACACAACATTTAAGAAAAATACATTTAATTCAGTTTGCAACACCTCCCCAAATATATATGTATGTATAATACTGGTCTTTCTGAAACAAACCGGCACACAATTTACTCATTCTTTTAAATAAGGAATATAAAAATAATATTTGGTATGTCTACAGAAGAATGCATTACTATTACTGTGATAACTGAAAATAAAGAACCAATAAATATATAACAGTCTATATTAAAAACAGCAGAGGAACCTGCCATTCTAAAGGAATACACTTACTGTATGTAAATAATACTGAATGACCATTCTATACCCAGAAAATGAAGTTAGCTAGAATGAAAGACATGGAGAAAGTATGTATTAAATTAAAAGTAAGAGCAACAAAACAGTAACTTTGCAAACCCAGAAAGGTAGGTCAGCATGGACTAGATTAGGTGGATTTCCTTTGATTAAATCTACTTTAGTGAGATCTGATAGCAACTCAAAATTAAGGCTAGGCATTAAAATGACATTATTCTGACAAGTGTGTGGTGCTAGTAGAAAAAAGAAGTAATAGCTCTCTGAAGCAGACAATTCACAGATCAAGAGAGCCTTCCTAAAAAGTTGGCTTGTAGACTTAGACCTATTACGTGGCCTTCTCACAAAGAATTAACCCCCAGAGGGCAAGCTTCATCTTTGTAAATCAACAGCTCTAACAGATTTGTTCACTAAGTTGTCTTTTAAAACATTTGTCATAGTCCACATGGACCTAGCTTACCACAGAGTCAGTTTTTTTAATGTGTAGCTGCTGAGTTCCATAAAGGCAACTGAAAATCTGATTCTCTTCTATGTAAGCAGTTGCTGTAGCTACTTCAGGATGCCACACAATTAGAAGTAATAAGGAAGGGACAAACACTGACATGAATAGGAAGGGAGGTGGCTTCCAGAAAAATCTCATTAGTAGGGTGTGGTTCAAATGATTGTTTAAAGGATAAACACCATGAGCTTATAGTAATAATTTTCATTTACTAGATGTATCACAAAGTATCAAGTTATGACAGAAATGGCCTTAATATTATTTTGAGAAAGACCCAATCCTGTTCATGTTCTTTGCAAAAGTTAACAAACACTGTCTTTGCAAAAGGAAATCTGTTTCTCCACTCAGGCAAGAGAGAATTCTGCGACAACTATATTGAAACAAGCACACATATAGAAAATACAAAACAAAACATTCCTTTCCCTAGGTACTGGATTCTTCAGTGAGAAAATTAAAATGAAACTTTGGACTTCAATCAACTTAATTTTTGTTTAGATAAAGATACCTGCTCAAGTTTCTAGTTTACTTTATTTGATATATTGGAGGTTTTCCAGCTTCCCTTAAAAGCGAGATAGCAGCTTCTGAGAAACCAATCAAATCCCACAGTAGCAGATGTAAAATGCATATGGTGATTAACAGCACAGTTACTTACATATTGTTAGCACACAGGTCAAGAATAAAACATTTGGGGGAAAACAGATCTACTAAAAACCACAGGTAAACATTAGTTGATACCTTTGAGTGCTGGCTTTTGGAGGTGTCGGAAAACAACAAGCAAGGTAATCTGAATCAGCACAATCAATCCAAAGAGCACTCGAGCCTGAAAAGACAGTTTTGACTGTAAGCCAGCCCTGGAATAATTGCAGCCTTGGAGCATGCTTTATGGGCACTGATAGAATGGTACAAAGATTCTATTTGAAACACAGTCAAAGCTTGTTGGTGTCACTGAACTGAAGAGTAAAAAGGAAACTTAAAGAATTTCTAAGTTCTAGGATTTGTATTGTACTGACTTGAATTCTGCTCGATGTCTAAAAGCAATAGAGCCGAATATTTTTAAAAAAGGGTTTGTAAACACATCCATTGAAAAAGTGCAGTTACACTTCCAAGGCAAAACACTGTCTGAGCTGAGGAGAAATGCAGTTCAAGACATGGTGTAGAATGTGTGACTGATTTAACAAAACAAAGATAGTAACGTTGAGCCAATTATGATAAGAACTACAGTCATGTGGACTTTCTTACGTAGTTCTAGAAGTGCGCCTAGACTATTAAGACATGACATTCTTCTTTGCATGTACTGAGCTGTAACACATATGACTAAAAGTCGATGGGGATTTTGCCTTCCACTTCTCTGGAGCTGGTTATGATGTCAGCAGCTGACAATGAGAATATTTGCAGCATTCTTTCCAGAAAACATATTTCAACAGTTCAGAGTGAATTTCTCTTTGGTTTAATGTTTCCTTTTTCTACTATCTCCAGTAGCTCTTTTTCAATTCCTTGCTTGCACAAAATGTGTGTATACTTATGCCCGAAAATGGATAATTGGGACTAAATCCAGTCCCAGCTGTTTATATAAACCATTGTTGCACATTTATGGTTTAAGTGTGCAACTTGAGAAACTTCAAATGTTTTGCAATTCCAAAAGAGAATTCACATCTGGAAAAAGTAAACTGCATTCAAGTCTATGAATTTCTTCAGGAATTACAAAAATGCCTACTGCAGCTTGGGAAACCAAAATGGAATAATAGCTGTTTTGCTGAAAGTACTTACCAGAACATAGTGGTCAGTGAGAAGAATAAGAGATGACCAAAAGTCAAATCTAAGAGAGAGGTTTTCTTCCATACCAAATAAATGGCCCCGTGTGCCAATTCTTCCTGAAGCATCCTAAATTGATATAAAATGAGAGGAATTACATAGCAGTGGTACAAAAAACTGTCTAGTTAAAGTTCCTAATTATCACTGCAGCTTTTCCAGAAAGATACGATTGATGTATGCTTTTCTGGCATACTGCTGTATTAAATTCTACCTACAAAGCACTACTTACAGTCAATTCTGCAATTTCAAGTAAATTGGTGATTATAAAATCATAATCTGAAAGTACTACATATGGATAAGAGCCTGTCAGAGATTCAGCAACTTATGGAAGACTGTGACTGTTAATTGCCCCCACCCCCCACCCCACGTCCCAGTTGTCTTCTGGAAGTTCAAGTCTAGGTAATAGCCTGTATTAAAATATTTTCATATTTTGTTGTGCTTAATTTCTGGTGTATTGCCAAAAACCCATATAGATAAACAAATACTTGTTTATTATTTATTTAACATAGTGCAGTGTTGAACACAGTGTTCCAGGTGTGGCCTGGCAAGCACTCTGTAGAGCAGGATAGTGACTCGGCTGGTGATGCTCTTGTGGAAGTACCCCAGGATGCAGTAGATTTTCTCTGCTGCACCAGCACACTGTTCATTCACACTGGGCTTGTGCTCCACCAGGACACTGAGGTCCCTTTTCACAGAGCTGCTCCCCAGCCAGGCAAATCACAGCCTGTGCTGTACTCCTGGATTATGTTTTCTGGGTGCAAATCCTTACAATTTTCCTTTATGAACTTCATGATGTTCTTCTTGGCCCACAATTTGCCCTTGATTAATCTGTGCTGGCTCTTCCCAGTCACGTATTTCATCTGACCTGAGAAAGCCCCCAACAAGGATGGATTTGTTTCCTAATTTTCCCAGGGACTGAAGTAAGACTGATGGGCCTATAATTTCCTGGATCCTCCCTTAAGCCCTTGTAGACAGGAGAGTCATTAGCCTTCTGCCCATCTTTGGGTATGCCCCCTGATCTCCACAACTTCTCCAAGACTATGGAGAGTGGCTTCACAAAGATGTCAACCAAGTCTCTTAATACTCTGGAGTGGAAACTGTCAGGACTCCTTGATCTGTAGGATCAAGCTCCTTTGCCAGGTCTTACTCCAACTCTTCTTTCATTGACAGTGGGTCTCTGCATCAAGCTTGATCCTTGCTCCCAAGGCCCAACACAGAGGTGAAGAAACTGTTGAGAACCTTTGCCCTTTCAGAGCTGTTGGTGACTAATTCACCTCTGCTGTTTAACACTTGGCTAGTAATTTCCTTCTGTTTCTGTTTGCTGTTTAAATACCTTTAGAACCCTTTCTTGTAATTTTTTACATCTCTGGCCAATTTAAATGCAAGTTCGCACTTCTGTCATGTCTTATTTTACTTCTTATGAAAAAATATTTATTTCTTTATCCCAGAAGCTTTATTAATATTTTGGTGCTTAGCACTCAATGTTTATTTCTTTATTAAATCCTTTGAGTTTTGTAATCAGAGAAATATGAAAGTAAGTCTGTTATCATGTATTTTGTTCCTAGTTATGTGAAGCAGGAGGGTGATAGAGAAGCCATAAGAAAAAAAATAATACAAAGAATGCCAACAGGTACCTTACCTGGACAGTCGCTTCTATGTGATGGAACCCTTCACTGTAGTTTTGTGGACTCCACTTCAGCACATAGAGAGGGCCAGACACATGATGTGCATTCCCCAGGTGAACTCCATCTATGTAGACTTTGACAGAGATAATGACAGAAGGAGAAAATGCCAGAATTCTAAGGAGTAAATAAACAGGAAAAGAAACAGATTTGTTACTGGACTTGCAGGTATGTCATTACTTCCTTAACAAAAAGTCCCTAAAAGTTAAGCTGCCTTGTATTAAAGAGTTCAAAAGTTTTAGAAATTAAAACAGTGAAATATCTGTAGGCTAATGGTAACATAGTAGGTCTTTCCTACTGTTAAAAAAAAGTAGTTCTGTATGACACTACAAAAAAGAACAGGATAGAAAACTGGCTGTGGAACAGACAAAAAGGTGGCAGATGTTGTAAGGCCCTGGCAGAAATAATTTTAGAACTCCTGCTCCAAAACATTTGCTAACACAGGTGGGATGTATCCTCTAGCACACATAGACACATAACTAAATACTTGTAGATGGCTTAGTAAAAAATTGCCAGGCTCTCTCTCTCTAAAGTCCTTTGTTGTTGGGAGTGGGGCTTTTTCCTTGTTTTTGTTTTTTTGGTTTTTTTTGCTAGTCAGTATATAACCTCTCAGAGTTTGCAACTGCATTTAAGACAAATGGAGTAGAATGCAATATTGATATTACAGATCTCAGATACCAAGAAATGTATTGTCACTTGGCAGTAGTGCTTATATTCAGAGAAACAGTGATACTAATACAGGCTCAAAATATTGCACATGCAATTCCTTTAATTTCTGGTAATATGAATGGCATTCCAGAGCATATTTTAGTCAAATGAAGTAATTTCATACAGTTATGGTGGACAATCCTCCAGAGAAAAGTGAATTCTGAGAACAGCAGACACACATTTAAAAAAAAAAAAAAAGGGTTTGAGTATATACATATAATTTAATATTGTGAAATCATGACATTACAGGGTACCTGATATGAGTGGAATAAAGAATTTTGACTAGTGGTTCATGAGTAGAACTGCTGTAAAGGAAGGATTTGGGATTGGTGATGAGAACTACAGGCCACTCTTCAAAGTTAAGATCTGCGAAGCTGAGGAGGTCATGATCAAACACGAGGATCCTGTATCTATAATTAAAGGAAAAGAATTTTGTTAATACAAACCACTGTGTGAACAGCTGATTTCTATGCTTCTCAAGTTCCTAAAGAACCTGGCTTTATTTTCCATTTATTCTCTTCTGTAGTTGATCTTACATTTTTCAACTCTGCTATATTAACTATACAGTTGCTTACCTCTGATGAGGTTAATTTTATTACAAATCATGGGAGTAGCATCCAAAATTCCAAGTGTGAATTTTGCACATGAATCAGATAAATGAATATTACATTAAAGAACTCAAATATAATGTACATTTCCACAGTGTCTGTGTAGGTACTCTAACTCAGGACAATGACACCAGCATCCTCTTCCCCTGTATTCATACCAGTATCTTTCTTTGGATTACTGCAGAATAAAAGCTAGTATACTACTATACACTACACATAGCATCAGACACTTTTTGATATGCAAATAAGGTAACATTTCTCAGGTGGACTATTTCTGTGTCAAGAATTCCAACAGCTACTGCAGAGCATATGTATTTTGAAGTAGTGATGCTGAACTTTACTACAATTTTTTCATCTACATTTGAATACTAAACATACTATCTAGACGTCCCCTTTTGAGTTTTTAAATATCAAGAATTAAGAAAAAAATATTTACTTTATTAGTACACTGCTGATATGGGGAAAAATCCCAAACATACACACAAGGCCTTTTTTTCAAAAGCACTAATAGTAATAACCAGTCAGGCTGATCTCATGCTTCTTTCAAATTCACCACACAGCATAAAAGGGAATCACAGTACAGCAAGGTAGGTTTCATATAATAATTTGCTCATATGGGCTTTTCTTACCTCCTATTATCCATCCAGTCTCCCAGCTCAAGTTCCAGAGTGCCACCACGGTGTTGACTGTGCAAGACTGGCATCAGCCCACCCATTGTATGGAGATGTCCACATAAATAGGCTGTGGCAGAACTAATAAGAATTATGATTATTTGGGTGGGAAGGAAATACCACTGCAGAAAATCTGAAAACTGAGAGATGAGC
The DNA here is from genome assembly GCF_050655825.1 of Lonchura striata. Classification (NCBI taxonomy): domain Eukaryota; kingdom Metazoa; phylum Chordata; class Aves; order Passeriformes; family Estrildidae; genus Lonchura; species Lonchura striata. The sequence goes on along the minus strand of NC_140707.1, from coordinate 38,095,811 downwards.
ATGTGAAGACAGGCAAGAAATGTACTTCATGCTGAAAACATACAGGGTAAGAAGATCTTACCTCATTAGTGTTCGTATTCCAGGGGATGGGGAGATGATTGTTGAGGTGGGGTAGTGGCCAAACCAGATAGTATGGTTGCTGTGTAGACTTTCTGCTGCCATCAAAGACAGCTCTGCCATTTGATTCTGAAATAGGTAGGTGACAAATCCATTTTGCTAAATAAATAAATGTCTCCCATGCATTATGTAACTTAAAAATGTAAACACTCTTATAGATGAACACAAATCTTTCAAACAATTTTTCTATATTAAAAAAACCCCAAACAAACCACTACAGAAATAAAACAGCCAGCCAAATGGAGTGCAAAGACTTATACAATACCATGTTTAAAATCCCAAAAAAATTATAGGGTCTCTTAGGGCCTGGGCTGAGTGTGGCATCCACGCAGATGAATGAATAGTTCCCAAAAGAGGTTGTGTGGATGTAATGGAAAGAACCATCTCTACGCCAGGCAGAGTATTTCCTAACAAAATAAGATGGAAATACTCCTGTTAGGAAAGCCTGTAGCCATGACAAACATACATTGCTTTCTCTCCTTCCACTGATGACAGGTATTTTATTATTTCTGAGCTACAAAATTGAAATGCTTTTGATACTTCATGCTAGATGGGAATTGTACATATCTTCCACTGGTAAAGACATGACATTTCAACTAACAGTACCACCTAAATTGCTGTATTAAGGATTAAATTCTGTAACTAAAATGATTTTGAGTTAATCTGAGAATCACTAAAATTCATTAAGTTTAGGTTGGTTTTTTTAAAAAAATTCTTTGGGGGTTTTGGGGGTGGGCATTTTGTGTGCATTTGGGTTTTTTTAGTTGTTTTAATTTTGTTTTATTCCCTGCATGATTTGTGGGAGCCAAAACATTCCTGAGTTCAGATGAGTATAATTTGAACAAAGCCATCCAAAAATCAGTTCATGTCCCTGTTTCTCCACCAATCAGAACAATAAAATTGCCAGGAAGGTTGACCTGAATAGAATATAAGACAATATATTGAAAACACGTTTTCCATACTTCTGATGCCATAAAAACCCTTTCACAATATTTAAGTTAACATTATCTCTGTGAACATCATCAACTTCAATACAATTTCTTCCTTTAGTCCCACTTTGAGTATGTGTAACAGTTGATTAATCCTATGCTAATGCTGTGAACATGCAGTAGGAACCTATGTTTTTCTGTAAAAATATTGTATTTCAAAATAACCCCCTGCCCTCTTTAATTTTAATGCATAATGAAAACCAGAATGTGGTGTTGAATAACTGTTCTTCCTAGCTTCTATTTTTATTTCTGCAAGCAATTTTTATAATTTTAATATTTTACAATATTATTTATATTTTTATATATTGAAAAAACAACTCCATTTCACTCCTCCATCTTCTCTCTCCTAGAGTTAAAATTTTGTAGACATTGACAGATTTAACACACTCAATTACAAAACACAGAAGGATAAGAGATAAGAAATCTGCACAAACAAGTCTCTATTTTCTCAGTCAATTCTGCTCTACTAACTGACAATGCAAAAGACAGAGGGAATAGTAGGTATGATCCTGGGTTATAGGAAACTCAGTGAAAAAGCATATATGTAGTAACTGAAAACAGAATATCGTTTAGTTAATTTGACCTTGAATATAGCTGCATGTATGGTAAATAAAAGTACCTGTAATAATTCTGAACACTATCCAGGCGTGGAATGTTGAATGAATCTGTAAAGGAGTAAAAAAGGAAATAAGGAAACTTTCAGATCAAATAAACCTGTCTCCATTTTGACCACAGAGCTTTTCAAAAGTTTTTTTTTGACTGGTTGCATGCTCTGTAAGAAAGACTTAACTTATTAATGGAAAATAAAGTAGCCATAGCATTAGAGAATAGTGTGTGTAGAACAGACACCAGCTTGGGGAAGCCTGCACTGCAACAGTTCTACTTCTCCATTAATGCTGGTAACAGAAGCCTAATAGGAAAATGAGTATATATGACAAAGCATGCACTTTCTTCCCCCCAGTGCAGCTTCCTGTACAGCCTGCTTATACAGCCTACATGATTGTCAGCTTGTGTTTGAATGCTCACAGTGTGGCAACAGCTGAAGGATCTAAACTCCCATGACTCCTTTCTATTCAAAAGAAACCAAATTTCCTTTAGCTGCTGGACATGTGACATCTTGCAAATGTAAACCTGTGAGGCGGAAGTCTATGAAAAGTAAATTGAAACCTTTTCTTCAGTATGGTAAGATTACAGTTTGCCCCTCCATTAAATAGTGTGGTATATAAAATAATGACATGGAAACTAACATCTGAAGTCATGTTCTACCACTTGCCAGGTAAAAGACTCTTACTTCTCTGGTACTAAAACTCACTCCAGTAAGAGCTTGTAAGCAAAGTATGTCCTCAGTAGACATGTGGATGGCAAGCCCTTCTGATTAATGAATTGCACTAATGAGTATGAACATTTTACCTCTATATTCTGTGACCTGCAATCACAGAAAAGACAGAAATGTTTCATTTTCTTCTTACCATGATTCCCTTTGATGTCTATCCACTTGGTTTTTTCCATGACCCTTGATCTCTTCAGGATTGACTGGTAAGTTTTCCACTCATCTTCTACCTGCTCAGATCCCAGTTTATCTCTTGTCTTAGCATCTGTCAGATCACCTGGGAGTGTACAAAGGTGAGATATAACTAGAGGCCTACAAAGCTTATATAAATACTGTAACTAGGCAAGCATGCCATCTCTGCCTCCAAGTTTAAGTAGCTGCAGGCCTGGGTGCTGTATATGGTCCACAATGTCAAGGTAAACTCCTTCTAATGCAGATGCAGCAGCCTCACCAGACATCTACTGACCACATCACTGCAGCACTTTCACTAATTAGATAAGTAACTCTCTGTAGAAACAAAACTCCAGGTCTAGCATTAGGATTCCAAAGCCTTGCACACAGTAATGGCTTGGTCTTTTAGATTTCCTTGTCAAAACTTAATCTATTTCAATAGCAAGCTGTCAAGTGAAGTGGCAAGGTTTATTTCACCTCTCTTGGTATGATATGTTCAAATGGAAACCAACAATAAAATCTTACATTAATTCACAAGTTAATGTATTTTGTATGAATTTCATACAAATTAGCATGGATTGTTCTGAGAGAGGAACTGTATCCTAGTGGCTAACCACAGACATTGCTCACTTCTGTAATTTCAAACACAAAGAATGTAGAATCATGACCGGGACAAGAAGGAAGGTGGCTGCTAGCAGGGGCCAAGATGCAGCAACACATATTGGGAAAACAATAGCTACCTTGTGTGATTGTGTCTGTTACATATAGAACACACTAAACTCACTGAAGAAACTGAATGCTGAAGAAAATAATAATTCCTTTGTTGAGAGGTTATTCTTTTCAGCTTCTAGTAGTCTTCCTTTAGCTGCAATTCAATTTCCATTGCTTAAGATACCTGAATGTTTAAAGTTCTCTCTTGAGATCCTAGAAGTTTGGCTATTTGCTTTGACAGTACACTCAACAGGAAATTCACACTTTTCAATTGCTTACCTGTTGCTAGAACAAGTGCTGGCTGAATTACATCAATTGTTTCAGAACAGAATTTTTCGAATTCAGGAGCTCGTTTGGGATCTTGAAATTTGCTGATATGAATATCTGACACCTGCAAAAGAGAAGAGTGAAACACTGCCCCAAGTAGAGGGTTATTGCTATCCAAGTTGCTCTGCAAAGCCAAGTATACATAAGAATGCATCATAAGAGCAGTCACAGTGATTCATGTCAGTGTAAGGGATACAGGGAGAAACGGAAGTAGTTGACTAGGGGAGAAGGAAAGCAGAACAAACAAATGATATTGCAACTCTAACCCCTAAAATCACATTTACATCAAGAAAATTTCCTTAAAACTAAGAGAATACAAAAATATGAGGAAATACTTGGGTATCCACAGTAAATGGTGATGACTGCAAGTGGCCTGTTGCCTTTCAAATTCTGTGAGTTGCTGTGCAATACAGTGGTTTTGCTGCAAGTAAGAATACAAAGTTCTGCAAAGCAATAGGTTAAAGCTACCTAGTACTTAAAATGTACCGAAAATTCGTTTTATACCTGGTGTGACATTTCCAGTAGCTGAGTGGAAGGATTTTTAACATTCTATCCACGCATTTTATTGGATCAAACAAGTGTGTTTAGATCCCATTCCATGTGCCTTCAAGAAGGCAAAGATTCCCTAAGACATGATGATATGAAAGATGCTTTTCATTTCTGAGTCAGTCAAAGCCCTCACATCAGAAGAACTGTTTGGGGAGAATAAGAAATATAAGCTTTTTCTATTATTTTACATTGTGGCTTTTCAGTACTGTACAAAAAAAACCCCAAAACAAAACCCTTGTGTGAATGGTTTCAATTTCACTTTCCATTCTAGTTCAGTCAATCAATTAATTGCCCTCCTTGGTCTGAACAAATGGTATTTGATTCTCATAAAGCAGTAAGCAAATGCTCATGTGACAATATCACTTGGAAAGAAAAGCATTAACTTTTACATTCAGTTTAATAAACCTGTTCTTGTAGAGCTTGTAGTTTTTGAAAAATACAGATAAAATATATTGGAGAAAAATTATCTACTTCTACTTAGTCACTCATCTGTATACAAAGAAAACACTACCTGAATACAGTTTTTAAATTCTGCTTAGGAAAACTCCCCATTTGGAATGACATGGAATTTTTGCCTTGATCAGAATTGCATGCTAAAAAAGGCAAACACTTTTAGATATAACTTTATCTTCACTTGCATTGATGCATTCAAACTAGTGTGAGACAAAGAACACAGCAAAACTACCTTGATACATCAAACCTCATTTAATCATTGACAAGGATACAGCTTGTTTTGCTTCTTTTCAGCCTGTGGATTTGCAATTAATTTATCTCAGCACTCAAACAGAGAAAATTAAAACTTAACTTACTCAGTTTTCATTCTTGAGAAAAAAGTCTGACAAAAAAATCTTACTCCTGCTCTACCAGTAACTACAGCAAATGTAGATTTCCAACCTTACAGCAGAGAGTGGTTTGGAAGCCTAATTTCCTACAATGACCATCCCACTTTTCTTCCCTATGAGTTTAAGGTTTAAAAAAAGGTTCAACTTGTAATTTCTAAGAGTTACAGTGTCCTGGGACTTCTGAGAGCTGGGACTAAGTTTCACTCATCACTAACAGCCATGACATATGAAGATTTCAGAAGTGGAGCTTCTTCCCCTTTTTTCTTTTTTTTTTTTTCTTTTTTTTTTTTTTTGTAATTTTTAAAAAAATTAATTTCAGCTGATATCCCAATAAGAAGAAAGAGAGTGGGCAAGATGAAAAACTTGTAATGCTTTTATTTACTTTCCAAAATGTAGGTGAAAGCTCATTTGCTGCTCTTTCCCTTCCCTCTGACTGATGTGGATATTTGGCCTCTTATTGCATCATAGGCAGTTACCTTTATTAAAATGTGTTGGGAGAGATTTAGGGGTGAGAAGGAGTCACCATCAACATTCCTTATCTAACAAAGATGTGGTTCAGGAAAGGCAGGCATTAACGAGGGAGAATTACAAGGTCTAGAGCAACAGTAGAATGCATTCAGCTGACAGAAACAGGAGAAATAATTATATACCTGTCAAATACTGAACTAGAGTGTCTGTCAGTTAGTAAGAGAAATTCTGCTACAAAAAATGGATGAGCCATTAATAGAAGATCAAAGTAGAAAGACTGTGATTTAGTTCAGTTTAAGAAGAGATAGTCCTGTGTATGGAAAGAAAAACAAGGCAGGAACTGCTAGAGGCAGAACTGACCATCTTGAGCTCTATTCAGTGACCTAGGCTAGACCTATGGAATCACCAGGGAGCCTGAAGCCTGTTTCCCATAACATTATCAGGCACAAGGCTGGATTTGGTGCTTTATTAGTTTCCAAGTTTGGTCAATGATAAAGGAGCTGTTAAAGGGCACGTCTGAAAGAGAACATAACCACTTGAAAGCAAAGCCAAGTTTCAAATTAGCTGTGCTATGACCTATCCTTGGGAGAGCTCTACTTGAATTGACATAACCAGAGAGAACACAGTAAGAGAAACACGGGCCTGTGCACTGCCTGTCAGTATAGCTCTGCAGCAGCTATATGCTGCTGTATCTGACTCTTCACAGGACAGCAGTGCAGGATAGGGGCTTTCCTTACATTATTTCAAGCATATCTCTTGATAATTGTACTCTGCAGTAAAAATAAGCCTTAAGTCACTTAAGGAAAAATTAATGAAAAAAAAATCACACCACCAATTAGAGAGAACCTAAGGACTTATATATGCCAGCTCATCCACTAAGAGCACTGCCTGCAGCTAATAAAGTCAGGCAAAGTGTTCTTGAGATTTAGAATGAAAACAAAACAGTAAAAGTTATTTGTTAGAAGGAAATGCACAGCAATCCCTGTGACATCTCAGCCATAGAGTAACTACAAATATGTAAACATATTTTTGTTTACATATTTTTGTGGCTAGTTCTACACTAAGTACTTTGGGAATGCTCTGGGGAGAAGAGTCACAGAAGAGGCCACAGAAGCCCTAAGATGTGACAATTTCCTTCCAGGACTATGCCAGTCAACTTGGATTTTTATGTTTAACCTGGAAACAAAGCTTCTGAATACTGGCATAGTACCTTCTACTGCTATAAATCAGTAAAGCTATTTTCTCAGCCACACAACTTTCTGAGGTTTTGAATGGGGAAAGGGACAGGCAGAGCCTGCATTTCTCCCCAGGATATTAGATAATATCGCACCAGGTACTGATGCAATATACAGGATAGCGTAATAATTAGGTGATTTTTAATTACCCGCTTCCACTACACATATCTTGTCTGATAAGGAAACTTCTCTGTGCAACCATCCAGGAGCCATAATGGCAGTCACACTCACACCACCTGGGACCGAGGCCCCTTCACAGCTACATCCCCACACTCACAGTCAGGCCAGGTTTCCTTACCAGCTCAGCTCCAGGTTTCCCATAGCTCAGACTTCGAGATCATTAAAATAATTTAATCTTGGTGCAGTAATTATCAAAATAACAGTTCGACTTGGGTACCTCTGAGGAGGTGCCCCAAAGAAAGGAATCCCCGGGCTTTTATACCCTCAGAGTCTGAGAGCAAGCAAGTCTGGGGGTGATGGGCTCCTGCCGTCTCTGAGTGCCCGGTCCCCAGGCCGGGACACAGGTCCCGTGCCCCGTGCTCTTCGCTGTGCAAAGGATTTCGCAGGTCCCGGCCTTTCGCCCCCAGAGCTCAGGCTGCAGCTGCACACCGAGCTGCCGGCACTCAACATACTCCTCAACGCGACCTTTCGGGCAGCCTGGCCGAACACCTGTAACTGGGCTTGACCGCGCGCCGCCGCCGTGCCCGCCGCTCGGCCGCCCCTCGCCCGCCCGGCCCCGCTCACCTGCACGACCCAGAGCAGGCTGGCGGCGGCCGCCCCGGGCGCGGGCTGCGGGGCCCAGCGGCGGCGCGGCCCCGGGGCCGGCGGCGCCGCCGGCGGCCCGTACCAGTCCAGCAGCAGCGCCACGGCGGCCGCCGCCAGCAGCCCCGCCGCCAGCCCCAGCATCCTGCGCCGCGCCGCCACCGCGCCCGCCCCGGGCGAGCCCTGCGCCGCCGAACCCGGCACTTCCGCGTCCACCTCCTCCGCTGCCGCGCCGCCCCGCGCCCGGCCGCGCTTGGCTCGGGGGAGCGATGCCGCCGCTCCCCTTGTGCTGGAGCTTCTATCCGGCGAGGCTGGGGGATCCCGGCTCTGCCCCCGCTCCCTGTGCCCTGAGCGTTCCTGCTTTCCCCTCCAGCCGCAGGGCTGCCTGGAAATGCCTGGGTTAAAGCAGAAGGAAACCCAGGCGTACGAAGAGATCCGTATCTCAGCCTGCTTCCCTACAAATACAGCATGTGAACTTTGGCTTTTTCTCGTTACGGTATTATAATTCTACCTGCTCGGAAATCTAGGCAGTTGACCTATTTTGATCCTGACAGAAGTATTTTTATGGTATTTTGAACATTTTAATATATATATATGTACACACACCATTTAAAACCTTGATATAGTAACCGAACAGTTTCATAATTGCTAAGTTATTCTTTGCTATCAACTCAGTTTACTAACTGCTGCCCATTTACTGTTGAGATTTTTTTCTTCCCATCTTAAGTATGAGTTCAGGTGAAAAAGCTCCTGTCACTTCACATCACTCTTTGTTATTTATCATAATATTCTCAAACAACTTCAGGTATTAGAAGTTTCTAATTCAGTATTATTTAATTGTAATTATATTTTCTCATGTAATTTCTCATAGGACAAAGATTTAAATTTTAGCATTGATAATAAATAGCATTGATTGATCGGGAAAAAAACATTTTTCAGCTCAGTTAGACTGCATTAATATGACACGTCTTTTTAGATGTTCTTCATAATTTAGTTACTCTTTTGCAGGACTTCATGTATGTTTGCTTTGTTTTTTTTTCAGCTGCCTTTCATCTTGTTTGTCTACTCTTTCCCCCCAACAAAACACCCTGAAGAAATGTTTCTAAATAAACATCAATCAGCAATCCTGTCAATCTTCAGAAGTAATCTGGAGAACTAGGGCTTTCTCACTTTCTTCCTGAAGCTCTACCATTTTATTTTAGCTCTAGCAAGGCTGTCAATTATTTTGTCTGTATTAAAATTGATCTGAATTCCTGTTTTGTTCTTCTTCTTTCCTCTATTACTGTAGTATCCATGGAGATCTTGTTTGGTGCCATTTCTGCCTGGGCAATGGTGCCAACTTGTTTTTTTAAGAGGTTTACTGACACTTTATTTGCTGTCTTTTAGTGCATGTGGGTTCCATTTTTTTAATAATAATTTTTTAAAGTAAGTCTAACAGTAAATCCTGTTCAATTAAAACAGTGATTTACATTAGCATACCTTTTGAAGTCACACAGGAAAGCAAACCCCCACTGACAGCTAAAAGAGATAGCCAGGCAAACTGCTTGCCTTGCAGCACAGGGGGCTGCAGGCAGCCCTCCTGCTGCTTGACTGGGTTTGTTGCTGGAATTCTGCCTTGCTTCTCTTGCTCGACTACATTGGAAGCTGGATTATATAATTGCTAGTGTTGATGCCAAAACAGGTGAAGGACTCCAGTAATCACAGTCCAAACTTAGTTGTTGTGCAAACAACACTTCTGGTTAGCGGGCAGCTGTGCTATTGGAAAGGATTGGGCACCAATTAGCAATATGGACAGACAGAACGAGATGAGATTGTTGTCTCATGGCAAAATTCAATTTTTATTTTTTACACCTCATACCTAAACCTGTCTCAGTGATGGTGATTTTAACTGACAGATTTCAGTAATTAAAGAAGTCTGCAGGACTTCTTAATATGAAGATGACTGGTAGCTGTGGCAGAGGAACTACATTCAGATTTCTGAAGATATAAGAGAAGAACTTTGAGAGTACTTGTGGCTGGGTACAGCACAAAAAAATCATTGGATATACCTGAAAAGATCACCTGTAAGCTTTATCCCATCCATACTTGTCACTGTCGAGGCAGGATGGGAATGAATAGACTTGACTCAGAAGGCTGTGAAAGTAAGACTCCCCTTTATTCAAAATACACTGCTCTTTTATACAAAGCTTCATGAGGACCAAATCCATTGGTTCTGAAATGAAAACAACCCACCACCATTGGTGCAAAGTGCTTGACGCACAGTGATAGAACTTAACTATAAACAATGTGAAAAACAAGAGAGATAAATAATTATTTACATTCTTTTCCAGCTCTTTCCCAGGCTTTTTGCCTGGCTAGAAACTCTCAGTTTCTTTCTTTAACTGAATCTGAGACCCACACATACTGATAACTGAAGAAAGTGAAAAAGCTGTTTGGAGGCTTGAAACAGGAAGACTACAGTGGAAGAAGGCAGTCTTCCCAATATCCAAGATATCAGGCATTCAAAATGGACCCCAAGATCCAATGCTATGGCTATTTGCCTATTTCCTCAGCCTTACGAAGGTGGAAACACACGGAATTGTACAACTGGACTGCAACAATCTGGAAAACTTCCAGCAATGCATAGGCCATGTTTGTCACACTTCAATCAAGATCCTAAATGCCCTAATCTGCCAAATCTGCTAAGCACCCAGAACAGTTTTGATACGCTGTTGGAAGGAGGTGTGGAGGAAAAATTTTGATCTTGGAGATCCTTTGGTCTTTAGGCATTTGCCTAAAGCTACTGTTGCTTCCTACACCAAGTTAATAAAATTTTCCCTTTGCTTAGCCCATGTGGGAACCACATGGAAGTGACTTTGCACCGTGTAGATGAAATTACTTGCGCTATTATCTTGCTAGCAATGAGGGGACATAGTCCCCTGCACCACTGGAGGTTTAGGTTAGATATTAGGAGGAATTTCTTCACCGAAAGGGTGATTAAACATTGGAATGGGCTGCCGAAGGAGGTGGAGGCAGCGACCCTGGAGATGGTATAAGGAAAGACAGGACATGACACCCAGTGCCACGGGCTGGATGATAAGGTGGTGTTCCGTGGTAGCTTGGAGTCGATGATTTCAGGTCTTTTCCAGCCTAATGGATTCCGTGGCTCGGCGATGCAGGGCGCGAAGCGGGCACGGTTTAAGTGCCTGCGGGGACCCGGCCAGCAGGAGCTCCGCGCGCCGGCCCGGGCCGCGCCGGGCTTCGCGCGGCCTCCCGCAGGGGGCGCTGCCGGGGCCCCGCGCGGGGCGGCTGCGCGCGGGGCGGGCCCTGGGCCGCGGGCGCGGCGCCCGGTGACGGCGGCGGCCCCTTCCGGCCGTCACGGCGCCGCCGGCCGCGTCCCTCGCTCTCAAAATGGCGGACGGAGCCGACAGAGGTCCCGCGGCGGGCGGCCGGGCCCCCGCGCAGGCCCCGGAGCGAGCTATGGTGAGGCTGCGGACCGGCGCCGCGCCGCGCTTCCCTCTGCCCGCCCTCGGGGGCAGCCCGTGCCCTGCCCGCGCTGCCGCTCGGCCGAGCAGGGCAGGCTCTCCGCGGCTGCCGAGCGGCGCCGTGGAGGGCCGGGACGCGCCGCTCTGCACCTGCCGTAGCCGGCGGGAGGCTGCGGCACCACCCGGGGCGCGGCCTGGGCGCCGGGGCCGGAGCGGGCGGCCCGGTGCCCCCGCACGGCGGCGGGCGCGGCTGCGCACCGCTCCCGGCGGCTGCGCTGGCTGCGGCTCCGGGCTCCCGCCTGTGCCCCGGGAGCGGAGAGCCAGCCGTGCCCCGGGAGCGGAGAGCCAGCCGTGCCCCGGGAGCGGAGAGCCAGCCGTGCCCCGGGAGCGGAGAGCCAGCCGTGCCCCGGGAGCGGAGAGCCAGCCGTGCCCCGGGAGCGGAGAGCCAGCCCTGCCCCGGGAGCGGAGAGCCAGCCGTGCCCCGGGAGCGGAGAGCCAGCCGTGCCCCGGGAGCGGAGAGCCAGCCCTGCCCCGGGAGCGGAGAGCCAGCCTTGCCCCGGGAGCGGAGAGCCAGCCTTGCCCCGGGAGCGGAGAGCCAGCCTTGCCCCGGGAGCGGAGAGCCAGCCCTGCCCCGGGAGCGGAGAGCCAGCCCTGCCCCGGGCCCGTGACCCGGGCCCGGCCAGCCGCTGTCACGGGCCCACGGGGGAGCGGTTTGGCTCGGTTCCCCGCAGCATCTCTCAGCCCCTGTCCTGGATCTTCTGTTGGCACCTAATGACGGAATTGATTGAGATCAAACTTTGGAAAGCTTCAGAGCCGTCCTTTAAACGTTGTACTGTAAATGTGCATTTTAACCATAGTCCTTTACCTTTCTTAATTAAAGGTGACTCTACTGTGGAACAGAAAAGGCAGAGTAACAAATTACTGTTCTATATAGTGTGTGGAGCAGCAAATAGTAGCATTTAGAAAGAACATAGTATAATTTAGAGGGAAACAGTTGTTTGTTGAACAGGAGTATTGTTTCTTTTTTCGTTCTGCAAAATAATTGTCTATGGACTTAATATTTTGTTATTGAACACAATTTGTTGTTGACCCTGTCTAGTGGTAGCACGTAAGTGCCTTCTGTGGTTTCCTTCACAAACTTGTATAGTGCATTACTATGTTTGAAACACTTTATCTAGAGCAGTTTAAAACCCAAAAGCTGACAAGTTAAGAAAGGAAGGCAGATGGATGTGTATGAGGCACTTTACATTTTATGTTCTATTTCCTGTAACAGTCTGCACACATAGTATAGTTTTGATACTGTTGACTGCCTGTGTTTAAAAGTTGGGTGCTGGCAAGCCTGTAGAATAGCTGCTGTTTACATGATGCTGCACACCACTAATAAAAATAGAAAGATGTTTACTCATGGAGCTTGTCTTGCATGTGGCAGCAGTAAGCCAACAAAGATTATTCCTTGTACCCTTCTCAGAATTTTAAGTATCTGCAAATCATTAGCAATGGCCCTTTAGTCATGGACTTAATTCTTAAGTGCTGTATATTTCTGTAACTGAAACAGGCCTATGCGTGGAATTTTTTTTAATCAGGAACAGCCTGATTTTACAATAGGAAAAATGTGACTTGATTGCATAGTGTCAAAAATTGCATCCCAAGACAGGCGATTTCTTAAGCTTGTGAGCTGTGCATAAAGCCAGTGGTGCTGAGGGTAATAGTGGCAATCAGCAGCAAAGCAATGTGATCAGCCTTTCGTTAACTGGGGACTTAAGAGGCTGAGTTAGCCCAAGCAATCCATGAAACTAAGAATTGCTGAAGGGATCCTCAGCTGCTCAAAGGTGATGCTGGTCCACTAAGTTGTCTTAATTTTTGTGTGATTTCAGACAGTTGAAAGTATCTGGACCAGAATTATCATTATTCCGAGGAAGGTAGTTGGCCATCCAGACCATGTTGCTTGCCATACATCCAAGCAAAATGCAGAGATTTTGACAGCGAGTAGTGGCTGAGGATGTGATATAAAAAGGGAGAAGCAGAGCTTGGGATACATATTTAGGTTGTGTCTGACAGCATTTGTGATGTTAGACAGCAAACCTGGCTATAGTGATGGTAGAGACAGTTGTAATCTGGAAGCAGTACACCCAATTTATTGCTGTCTTGAAGATGGTACTAAGTAGGTAGAACTAATATATGAACTAATATATCTTGCCTGACTTGTGCTTTCACTGTGCAGAGCTATTCTGAAAGTTACTGTGGTGCTAAAATTGGAGTTGTGCGGAGTGGAAAGAACTGGTTAAATAGGGTGAGCTTTGGCCTCACTGAACTCGTCAAAGCTGTCTCAGTGTCTGAGCAGTCAGACAGACTCTTGCTCCTCTGTTGGTCTCTGGCTTTGGGTGCCATTGGCTGCAGTGCAGCACCACATCTGCTGCAAACCTTCCCAGAGTGCTGGGTTCATGGTGCAGGTCACCTGAATGATTCTGCAGGAGCCAGCCTGATTCTGGAGTGGATGGTGGTGACTCAGGTAATAAACTCTTCTGCGCCCAGCCCAAGTCAGTGGTGTCTTCCCTGCATTTATCTGCAGCGCTTCAGGTTGGATGACTGTGGTTGAAAGTACTTAACTTGATGTTTCGCTGCATTAGTTGGAAGTCAGGTCCTGTCTGTTCTTCTGCTTCTTCATAGTGGCTGTATTGCTTCCTGAGCTGCCCTGGAAGAGAGTGGGTTGAATTTAATGCTGATTAAGTAGCAAACCTTGTCTACTAAACTCGAGTTTACTTTCTTTCCTTTCCTAACAGCATCCACAGTTTACTTGGCTGGCTGATGGGCTGGACTTGGCTTGTCCAGTAGTTGGCTAGCAGGCATTACTGGTGGCCTGACAAAAACCAGCTTTGCAGGCTGGATCCAGCCCTTGGTTGGCTGTCCATTTGTATTCTAAACAAATTCCGGTTTGACGCCTGCCTGCTTTTGCATCTGCTACCTGGAGCAGGGCTTTGATATTAAGCTGTTGCAAGGATTTAAAATTTACACTGAATCTTCAAATTGTCACATATATGTACCTTCTCTGTAATATTTGTGAAGAAAAGGGATTTTTTTAAAGGTTCGTTCTTTTACCATTAGTCAGAACCTAACAAAATTTGAGATATAAGTGGTGTGCAGGAAGAGAAAAGCTTGTATTATTAGGATATTACCTTTTAAGATAGGAAATTTCCAAATTTCAGTTTCATAATGTGAAGTAGGATGCAGGCACTTGTGCATTTTAGGATATTTCAGATCTTTTGTGTCATTCAGTGCTGTAACATAGTTGAGAAAATGTATATGAGGAGACCTGCTACTGGAGGGGATATTCATATTCATATGCAGGTTATTTCTTGAAATTAGTGAAATCTGAGTCAGGTCTCTTATTTGGAATTGCAGTGTCTTCTAAACTGAATTGACCTGCTTAGACCAGATGACATGTTCATATAATTTTACTTTGTTAAGCTAAATCTGTTTAAACTTTCAATTTAGGTAAGTCATCATATCCTTTATTGTAACTGTTCCCTGAAATGCAGATGGTCAAATTGCTGTATTTAGAACAGTGCAGCATATTGGTAGAACAGTATTTACTGTACACTTGTGTCAGTGTCCAAGAAATGGTGTGTTGTTATCTACCAAATGCAGGTTTCACCAAAAAATTTGGAACATGAAAAGGTGATTAGATTGCATGCCTCAAAGACTTGAAAATTAGTTGCAGAATTCCTGACCATTTTGCCTGTTGAACCTACTTAGTAGTAGTATCCTGCTAATTTTGCAGCATATTTAGGCTGGAGTGTCCACTTGGTAGGGAGGTACAATAGAGGTACCTCCTGCATGGTGGAGAGAGCCACAGGCCATGTTTGACTCCAGTTGTCCCTTGGATTGCTTTCAGGTGCCTACTCCCATGAGCTGCAGCTGGGCTCTTGTAGTTTTGGAGGTGCCTGTGGTTTAAAAGTCACCTGCGGTTTCCAAAAGGTTGAGCAGCTTGGGTTGGTGCGTTGCTTATCCTGAGGAAGACAGTAGTTTTAGCTGTCCAGCAACTGAAACAGTAACAGGTGGTGCTGGTGGTTATTTATCTTTCTCTGGTGGTCACCAATTTGCTCTGGGTCAGCTCAGGTGGTAGGCATTGGTGACTGCTGGAATCGAGGCATGTTGTACTCTAGACAACTTCAGTAGTCTGTGCTGGTTTTGAGTCTCATTCCAAGTGGGCAAACACCTGCATCATTAAAGCAGCTTTTGACATGAATTGGCACCCTGCTTTGGCTCAGGGGCCAAAGTTAAATGACTAAAGAGATCAAAAAGTTATTTTATGTCTTCAGGTCAAAGTTGATATTTTGTTAGGACAATGTTAGACAGTCTTGAACGTTATCCATGTTGTGCCAAGGGAAAAAAACTTCTGAAACTTAACTTCCTTCTTTTAGTGTAATCACTGATATCTAGAGCTGACTGGATACTAAAGTTTGGTAGTATGGTTTGGTTTTTTTAGCCATGTTATATAAAGGAGCTGACAGATGGATCAGAAAACAGATATTTTGCATTTGAGTTCTAAACAGTAATTTTTGCAGCTTAGATTCTCTACTAAAGCATTAGTTGTGCTTTGTTGGAAAATGTGAAACAACAATTCCTGTTATGAATGTGACAAAACAAATAAAATAAGTTTCTGTTTTAACTCCCTGAACTGTGCCCTTCCAGAGATAGGATTTATACTCCTAAAAACAAAGTTTGATTTAAGGCAGGGAAGAAGAATTATGTTAATTTCTAGTGCTTACTTTTGAAGCCTCTTCTTTGTGGAGTATGTTTGAGGCTGAAATAGATTGCCTTATCTTCCTGTTGTTTTTACTAAAAGTAATGCCTAGACGTTCTGTACCCTAGTTGGATCTTATTCTCAGTGCATTAGAAAACTGGTCATTTTAAACCAAGATAATAAGAAGGAAAAATGGAGCCAGAACTTTGAAAGCAGAACCCATATATGAAAATTAATCCTTTGAACTTTCCTTTTCAAAGTAATTTTAAGTATTCTGCCAACTTATCAAAGAACTTGTGCATATTTATAATTTTAGAATGTTAGATGTTTCCTCAATTAGTTAGACAATATCAAAATAAAGTTTTCTGGGATACTGTCCTGCTAATCTCTGTTTAATTTGTACAGGTGTTCTTTGCCTTAAAGCTGCCTTTTGCATTTGGTATTTATGTTGAATGGCACCTGCTTGAAATCAGTATGCCCCCAGCATTTTAAATATTTACTTTTAAAAGCCTGGTTTTTCTAGTTGCTTTGACAGACAGCTGGTATTGTCATCTCGTGCCTGACAGATTTTTGCTATGCATAACAAAGTATTTTACTATTCCTTTTAACTGTAGTGCTGGACCAAGTACAGGATTTAGTTCATGCTACTGGTAGTTTCTGTTCCTTCATATTTT
Source organism: Lonchura striata (assembly GCF_050655825.1). Taxonomy (NCBI): domain Eukaryota; kingdom Metazoa; phylum Chordata; class Aves; order Passeriformes; family Estrildidae; genus Lonchura; species Lonchura striata. The sequence continues at coordinate 38,079,428 of NC_140707.1, read as the reverse complement.
GTTTTTTAATGTTAATAAATATTTATATTCCTTTTCACTGATTAGATTAATGTACAAATCTAAAAATAGCCTTGAAATTTAGGCAATCACTTCTGCACTAAAAGATCAGCTTGTTAATCAGTGTAGTTAAAGTATAGCTGTTTTTTATAATATTGCCTCATGCAAGCTGTTAGTTTGCAAAGACTTCAGTGTTCCAAGAGAGCTGTGCTTAGTAAGTAGATGAAAAATTGTCATGGAAGCAACAGCTACTGAATTAGTGCGCATAATAAACCTCTGCAATGATAAGAAAAATATTCTTCTTGTTTCTCTTATGAGTATAATGAGTATTTCCTGGGTAACATACAGGCTGAGCATATATTTTTGTGTTCTTACCAGAAGGCAGACAGCCTGCCTGAGAAAGTTCTTTTGCTTTCCTTGTTCCTTCTTCTTTCCTACTTCCTGTCCTCTTTTCTTGGAACAACATTCAAATAGAATTAAAAGCTTTGCACAAGAATGCTTGAAATGCTTGTGAGTTTGACTGTGTGAGAACCCATTTTACACTTCTGGCAGATTTTCAGGGAAGCTTTGCCCTGTGTTTCTTGAAGCTATGATGTGCTCTGGAGCAACAATGCAGAAGCTAAACTTGTACCATCTCTTGGGAACCTGGGTCATTAAGATAGAAAGGGACAGAGTGGGATTCTCTTGTGCTCTGCAAACAGTGTGCCATAGGGCCCCATCCCACCTTCCCACATTTAAAAAATACAGGGACCAGACTGGGAGGCGAATTTGATGAAGCCATGCTGCAGTGTAGGTAAGATAAAACAAAAACAAGTTACAGGAGGAAACGTGCTTAAGCAGAAACACTAAATTATGAATTTTAATTATTATAAGAATAATTCACTTCCACTCATCTTAAGTCAGAAGCATGAAATTATAAACACATGATCAAATAATTCAGTTTTCAGCTACCTCTTACAATTAAATAGCTTTCTCAGAGCCATCAGCTATATGTGATATTTTTGTTTTTTCAGTGTTAATATGCAAGTATCTGATAAATTAGGATTTAATTTCTAGTTCTTCTTTACAATTTAGTGTCTTTATGCCCTGGCTAAACATCACATTTATTGAATAAAAATGTTGCTAGGTTGTTGAAAAATTTGAATAAGTTAGTTAAAATAAGAAGACAACCATTTCATTTCCTTTTCTTTTTGCTCCTCAGATCTGAATGTGTGAAAATAAATACATACCTATATATTTGAGTGCATGTATGTATGTGTATACAGATTGCATATATATTACGTATGTGTGTGTGATACAGCTTTTATGACCAATACAATAATTTCAGTGGTGCTTACTGCTCAGGTGAAATTCTGGAAAAAAGACAGATTTGTTTGTTAGCATTGGAATTAAAAATAACTGGTTCAATTCATGGATGGGTCTTCATTTTCAGATAATAATGGATAGGTTTGAATGCTTTGTGATTCAAGGAATTGGAGTAGACTGATCAAGCTGCTGGACTTACAAAATAAGAATATTCTAATATGGTTGTGGGCGAGTATCAAGCTATCAAGCTATTCTGCTTGATCACATTATCCATGGCTTGCTTATCTTTTCCATCAGCTTCTGCCATGCATTTTCACCATGATAAATGAAGTAACAGGCTAGCTAAGAGTAATGTTGAGGAAGATTAATGGCTAAAAAAATAAATAATTGATTGAGGATTTTTTGGTTTTCACAGAGAAAGTTAAATAGTCTACTTTGAGCCTTCTTTCAGTCTAAGCCATTTGGTGGTTGCTTTCCTCATTCCCTACTTGCTGGTCTGGAGAAAATTCCCTTTATGTAATTTATGAAATTACATATGTATTTTTTTTCTTGCACTCATCTTAAATCTTTTGTGCAGTTTTGGGCGCCACAATATAAGAAGATACAAGCTTGTTGGAGGGCAGCAAGGATGGCAAAGGGCCGAGAAGGGGAAGCTGTGTGAAGGGCAGCTGGGGTCACTTGGTCTATGCAGCCTGGAGGAGACTGAGGGGAGACCTCATTGCAGTCTGCAACTTCTTTGTGTGGGGAGGAGGAGGGGCAGACATGGATTTCTTCTCTGTGGTGACCAGTGACAAGACCTGAGGAAACAGCGTGGGATGGCATCAGGAGAGATTTGGGTTGGATATTAGGAAAAGGTTTTTTCCCCAAAGGGTGTTGGACACTGGAAGAGGCTTCCTAGAGGAGTGGTTGTGGCTTCAGTCTTGCCAGAGTTCAGGAAGCATTTAGACAATGCTCTTAGGCACCTGGAGTGGCTCTTGGGGCTGTCTGGTTTTAGACGTAATGATCTTTGTGAGTCCCTTCCAACTTAGGATTTTCTATGATATTTGGATTTTAACCAAGGTTGTGTTTGAAAGGATATTGTCTTTAAGAGCCTTGTCTGATTTGCAGTGGGAAAAACCAAGTTATTTCTAAATTATAGGAATAATATGAAAGAAAGAATATTCAAACTTGAAAGACAAAAATAGGACAATTGGAGAGACCTGTTTGGAGAAGTAAAGAAGTTGTAAGTGAAGTTATGGACTAAGAACCTCAAGTCAAAACACAAGCACTTTCATTAATTGTCTTAAAAAATAGAATTGCATTTTAGTCTGTTTTCCCAACAACAGTAAGCTTCTATGATCATTTGGGCTCTTTCTTCCTCAGCTATTGACCTCTGATGACCAGTTCCACAAGGCTTTCAGGAGACTGTTAAGCTGGTACACGTTTTGTGACTATCAGCAGGCAAAGGAATGAATCCCAAACTTTTCCCAGCTGTGGCAATTCTTTCCATTTGTTATCAGCTGAACAGACATCAAACTTCGTGTATTGGTTGGCCCATGGGGAAGAGTGCAGTTGAAAATTAATTAGTGCATGGGTTTCTCTACAGTAACATAAGACTTGCCAGCTCTTGCCTTAGAGTATTTTAGCAGAAGACTTCAAAGTGGAAAATACTGTGGTGGAAAATAGCAGAGAAATCATTTGAAATCCATGGTTTCTTGGATTTTATTGCTCAAGAAACTGACTTCTGATGTAGGAAAGAATTCTGAATTCACAGTAGAAGTGTGTAATCCTATTTTCTTTATATTTACTTATTTGTTTATCCATGGGTGTCTTTCTTGTTGCAGTGGTGTGATGAAAGATTCGACTTCCAAGCTGCATTTTTACAGTGCTTGGCAAAACACGTGCCAAATATTTACTCAGCTGAAATGGACCCCTTGGTGGAGAAACAAGAAGAAATGGTCCAGGCAGCAATATTATACCCCCTAGAATGTTATTTGTTTGGGGAGGACCCAGATATATTCCTGGAGAAACTACAGCAGAGTGGAACCTCCCAGCTGTGTGGAAAGGTGTTCAAAGGAGGGGAGACAACATACTCTTGCAGGTAAGGATGATGGTGTGTTGTCATCAATGTTCCCATCTGAAATAATACAGCAAAGTGCTTGAATAAAATCAGTTGTGCTGCTAACTAGGCATTCCTTGTGTCATGGTACTTCTTTGCTTAACTAATGCTGGCATTTGTTTCCCATTTCAAACCACTGTAGAGTAAGGAAAATTACACATGAAAAGAAGGTTTGGCAGAGAAATGGGGAACAAAATGGAAAGGTTACTAAAAGTACTGAAAGCTCTTGGTTAAAAGTGTTGGATGGAAGTGTAGGGTATGAATATGGAGTATGTACCTGAACTGAGGGATACAGTACTCGCTCTTTCAAAGTCTGAAACAGAATCCAGCATTTCTGAGCATCATCAGTGCTTTGCTTCGGCAATAGCTGTGGAACCAATGGTAAATTTTCACCTTTTTTTCTCATCCTGCAGTATATTAAAGGTGAAATCAAATCTCATTGATTTGATAGAATTAATTTTATTAGTTCCTATTAATACAAATACAGTAATGAGTATAATTAATAAAATATATTAATATTAAAAAGCTAGCAGTATTTATGGTGAATGTAAAGATTGCAACAGTTCTAGCAATTGTTGAGCATTAATATGATGTTACTGCCATAGTTTATTCTAATTTTCAGTTTATTTTAAAAGCTTAGAAAATTTAATTAGAAATACTAAGACTATTATTAAAGATGAAAAGCACTATATGTAAAAGAGTTTAGAGTTCCTTAGAGTTCAGGAAGTGTCAAAATAAAAGCTCTCTATAAACTTTGTTTATGAATTTCACTGTAACGTTTTAATCAATCACATACTCTGCAGCATTTTCTAGGAATCAGCTAGTGTTGTGTATGAAAGGGGAATGGTCTTTGAAGAAATCCTGCTAGAAGTCCTGTACTAGAAAGTCTATAGTGAGTGGGACAGCTTTATGAAGGGAAAAGCAGGACAAGGCTGTTTAGTGCTTCTAGATCAAGAATAATTCTCTTCCTGCCTCTCCAGAGTTCATGTATGGTAGCAGGCAAAAAGACAAAACTAAATGTCTGAGTTACTATCTTTCTTATTTTTTTTTGAATTGCAGTCTTGCAAAAATGGTAGTATTTATACAAGGTACTGTATTGTTCTACTGCAACTGAAGCTAGGTATCTGTTTGCTATAGGCTTCTAAAATGCTAAAAATAAAATATACTCTGCAGTTCTGAAATCTGAATGTTTTGAATTTCAAATCTAGTAGGCACTTCTGCCTTCTCTTTTCTTTGATTAATCTTTCAGTAGATTTATGGTAATAAGTGAGTGTTACTAAGGTATTAAATGATTGTAATGATTATTATAATCTCAAGGTTTGGAAGGAAGTTCATTCTGTAATCAGAATCACCATGATATTTTAGTTATACAGGAAGCTTGAACTAAATGTTGAACAATGGTATAGAGTAAAATGTTGTCATTTAGCACCTGTCATCTACATTTTGCATGGAATAAAACAGCATTTAAAGAAAAAAGTGGCCATGTTTTAAGGAAAAAGGCAATCTAGAAAAGTATGTATGTGAAACGTAGGATAAAATGGAATTAGATTGTCCATGAGTGTAATTCCCTATTTTCAAGTATTTAAATGCATGAGTGAAACTTTACAAGTTACATTTCAAGGTATATATTCCTAGCTTATTTAGTAAGGAATTCCTTTCAGATTTTGACTTATGTTTTAAAAATTAGAAACATAGCTTAGTAGAAGTGTAGCTAAAATTTAATGAGCAAACTGACTACTGACTGATGTTGGAAACAATAATAAAGGTTAATTCAGAGTCCTCACTGGTTTTCCTAGCTGCTTATTCTTAGCAAAGCCAGAAAAAGTTTTGCTAAGCGAGTTTTGAAAGTGGAAATTGAGCATGTTTTTGAAAGAATTTGATATAACAGATTTGACTACATGGTTCAAATTTAACAAGACTGGTTGCTTCATGTCACAGGAAGATGATGAAAGTCAATGTTTTTACAATTTGAATCTGTTGTTCATCTCAGTTTTTCTTTTTTTTTCAGAGCAACATGTTCTTTTGTGCATGAAAATTTCAAGTGTTTGTTTTAGAAAGTTTTCCACTTACCATTTTTGTTGCAGAGACTGTGCAGTAGATCCAACTTGTGTGCTCTGTATTGACTGCTTCCAGAATAGCATTCACAAGAACCACCGATACAAGGTAGGAAAATCTTATTTTAACAAATGGTACTTGCAACTTTAGAAAAGTTCTTTTGAGGCTATAATAAACCGCATATAAACTACTAGTAATTTTATTATTGAAAAAATAAATTCTGGTATTTATGAATTACCTAATCTCTCTCTCTTGTGTTTCTAGCTATATAAAGCTTCTTCTAAGAACAGCAACTTGCTAAGTGAAGAAACAAAAGAGAAAGGAATTTATTAATGCATGAAGTGTTATTCTGTTTGGCAATTTCATGAAAGTGTAGGTCAGAGCAAAGAGCTGTGACTGATAATGGCAGTTGTGTCCCAAGTCCCAGCCAGCTCTGTTGGGATATAAGTAAGGTGAAAACCCAGGGAAAACACACAGTAATGATTACAGAGCACTTTGGAAACACAGCTGGGCTGAGAAGCTGCTGTCATTTCCCTGTTTTTCAGTAAATTCTTCAGGCAGAACATCAGCTATGGAAATAGGTAGTCATATGGAGGCAGGTTTGTAGCATTTTCATCTAAAGAATATAGGATGTGCTTTTTATAGATTCATATAATAATTTATGTTGAAAGGGACCTAAGGAGATCACCTAGTCCAGCCTCCTGCTCAAAGCATATCTAATTAGATCAGGTTATTTTAAAATGTTTCAGGTAAATAACAGATTTTTGAATGTCTTTTTATTGGGTCAGAGGTTTTTTAGAATTATTTCAAGATCGGGGATTTGGAGGAAGCTAAGGATAATTGGTTTTGCCTGAGTTTGTTTGAACTTTTTGCAGAAATGGAGACTCAGAATTTGTACTCTTCTGAAAGTGCAATGCAAAGTTAAAGCAAAAATTTATTTAGATGCTGATCATGTAATCTTTTCTTTGGTTAGAAGTAGAGGTACTACTAAATGTCTATTTAATATGCACATTGTTTTTTAATCTTATTTTCTAACTTGGTGAAGTAATTTTAAAGAAGGCATTAGAAAGCTTTGGTGTTATTTTGTGAACAAACACAGAAATATTTTGCCATTTATGAAGCACTCATCAGTCATAGGCTTTTTCACTTTCAAATTAAATTTATTTAAGACTTGCATACCTATTTCCTTCTTTATTTTCTGCTCAAAAGGTTTGTCTTTTACCCCCTTTTTCCTCTGGCAAGTTTCCTTTTATCTAAAAAGTCCATTGGTTATGCAGTGACTCTTCTGTTTCTAACTAGGTGTTTGTATTTGTGTGTGATTTAAATAATTCACAATGCTATTTTCCTCTTGATTTTTATGGGTGTATTTCATTACTGAAATACATGGTTGTTCCAGATGCATAGCTCCACTGGAGGTGGATTTTGTGACTGTGGAGATACAGAGGCATGGAAGGCTGGACCACTGTGTACTAAACATGAGCCTGGAGCATCAAGTTCTCCAAAAGAAGTAAGAATATTGCTTAAAGTGAAATAAAAAATTTTGTAAATGTTACCTTCTTATTTCAAAAAGTGCTTATTCCTATGTATGAATGCATATGTATTATATAACTCATGTAACAGGTTCAGTCAAGTTGAATCAGGATTTCCTTGGTCAAGATATTTGGGATCAAACATATATATTAGACGTCCTTTGGGTTTTTTGCTTTTTGTTTGGAGACAGTTTCATCTACCCGCTTCGTGTGCTTGAGTCTTTCATTTGGAATTAATCTGTAAATAATAACTGAGGAATTAAAATTGCAGTCTCCTGTTTTCTTTGCTAAGTATATTAGTTCTTATTTACAAATAATTGGTTTCCCAGAGGTTAGCAAATGTTTAGAGGTTTGATTTTAATATTTTCTGTTTTCTACATTACTGCAGTACTGAGCAGTCAGTTCAGTAATTACTGAATTTGTCAGTTTCTTCGGGTGTGTGATCTGTCACTATGACTAAAATAAATTTTATATGCCTTAAAACTGACCTTTTATGCTAGAATATCTCATGGTTATTGTACCTCATAAAGGAGCATATTAACAAAAGATATGCCATCTTGGAAGGAATTCTTAAAGAGAATATGGGCAAATCAGCTGCTTCAGGTAAAATTTGGGGTTTTTTTCAGAGTCCTTCATTCTGAGATAATCAGGATGAAAAACCTCACCATTTGTCATTGCAAGCAGACCCCAAATCCCTGATGGTTTTGTAGCAAACATATTGTTATTTATAGTCTGGTCAAAAAGTCAAATGGAAAAGGAATAAAAAGCACTGACCTTACAGAAAAATGAGACAAAGTTTTCCTTCACTTTTTCATTCTCCTTTTTGAAGAAAGTTAATGGATTTCAGAGATAAAAATAGTTGAAACTGCAATAAGGAGTAATTTATTTACCAATTGGAGCTTGTTACGTGATCTGCAATGCAAACTTTTAATATCTATGGGAATGCAAAAAGCTGTTAAACAGTTTTTTTGCATGCAAGGTTAAAAGAAGTGGAGCTAACACATTTGATGAGGCCTTTCATAGTCTAGGCTTAGATAAAACATGGATGCGTAAGAAAAAGTATATGAAACTGTTGGAATACTACTGAGAGCCCTTGGGATGAAATAACTTTGAAAAGAAGAAATTAGGTGAGGTTAATTTCCTTGAAAATTGTGAAAAATATGATTTCCTGATTATACTATAAGTATGTATATATAATTTACAGTATATATATACATATTATAGTATAATTTCCTGTTATATTAATAATGTACTCTACCAACCCCCTTTTAATTTTTTTAGGTTATTTTCCATATTAATATTATGTCATGTTTTACAGAATTCTGAATGTCAGTTGAATGAAGAAATTATGGAGCATTCTAGGAGAGTGTTTCCCTCTGTGATAAAATACATTGTAGATATGCTTATCTGGGAGGAAGAGAAGGAACTGCCTGTGGAGCTCACCATTAGGTAGGGAGTATTTCCGACTTTGTTTTCAATTCATTAGCAGCTTGGATGATAATGTTGCCTGAAATAGTCTCATACTCATACAGACATTAGTGCTGAAATCCCTGTAAACAGCTCTGTGGCATATTTGATGTAGAGTTATGTAGAGAAAAGCTTTTGCTACTTCATGGGAAAAGTAGTGTGTGACTGTCCTCCATCAGTCACTGAAGGAAAGTGCTCCTGAACCAGCCTGATCTACAGTGAAATGGCAGGTCTTAGTGCACAGGGGAGGAAATGTCAGGAATGGAGAGACCCACCGGGTACCATTGACTGTCTTGGGAGACACTGATGGGGTGCCAAGGGGCAGGGGTACAGAACTGAGCTGGCAGGTTTTCAAGGATGCTTTCCACAGTGCTTGAGAGAAAGATGTGGACAAACCTTTTAGCAAGGTCTGAGGACAAGGGCTAATAGTTCGAAACTCAAGCATGGTAGATTTAGAATGAATACAAGAAGGAATTTTTTCACAATGAGGGCAGTGAAACAGTGGAACTGGTTGCCCAGAGGGTTGGTGGATGCACCATCCCTGGAAACATTCAAGGTCATGTTGGATGGGGCTCTGAGCAACCTGATCTAGTTGAAGATGTCCCTGCTTATTGCTAGACAAGATGAACTTCAAAGGTCCCCTCCAAGTCAAACCATTCCATGATTTTGTGAAAATGGAAAAAGGCTGTATACCACATTAAAAAACAAATGGGTTCATAAAACATTAGAGAAAGGAAATTATAAGAGAATATCAAATTTCTTCAAAGCTTATATTTTGTACTTGAAACATAATTTCTATAACTTTTTTGGCGTAGATGGTGGGGGGGTGTCATTAGCATGAAGAATATGCTTGATTTACTTGAATACCTTTCTTTTTATTTTATTTAGTATTTTTCTCAAGCTACCAATTAAGCTGTATTCAATAGGACACTATTTACAATTTTACTTTTATTTGTATGATATGTTACCTTTTTCCCAGCAGAGAAAAGGTAGACAGCTACTACTGTGTCCTTTTCAATGATGAGCACCACTCCTACGATCATGTCATCTACAGCCTGCAAAGGGCACTGGGCTGTGAACTTGGTGAAGCCCAGTTGCATACAACTGCCATAGATAAAGAGGTTAGTGCATTTGGGTTATTGGAGAGGGTCACCTTCTAATCATTAAGAGCTACTGCTTCAGTTACAGAATCTTTGTTTCTAGTTGCTGGAGCTTGAGGAAAGAAAGGCACATGGCTGAGCAATTCTTAATCAGCACTTGTTTTTCAGATCTGGAGAACTTGTTTAGGAAGTACTTCTCTCTGGTTATGCTCTGCTATTTCATGTACTTTGTGCCAGGAGGAAAGTTGATATGGTTTATATTGAAATTGTTTTGCAGAAATCTCTTTCATCTGTTTTAATGTGTACATGAATTTTCTTTATATAGTAATAAAATATCTAGACATTACTTGGTCATTGTGTTGTTAATTTGGTTAACATTTTTCCTACAGATAATTATGTTAATTTTTATTTGTGCCTTGGTGTTTAATAGCACTGTGAGTGATGTTTAGCCCTGTTTTTTCTATTGTGAATAGAAAACATTTCAAGGATCAAACTTATGATACTTTAGGTTTGCTTTATATTGGTCTCATGCTCAGTATTTTCTTAAACAGGGTCGTAGAGCTGTTAAGGCAGGACATTATGCCTCTTGTCAGGAAGCAAAAGAAGAAATTAAGGTAACTTCCTAAAGTAATTTTGACAAAAAAACACCCCATACCAACCTAATTAGTATTAACATGGAGTATTTATTTGTCTGCCATACAGTCTTTAGCTATGTACTTCCATGGTTTTATTACTTGCCTGTGAAGTTTTTGGAACTGAATTTACACCGCCACATTTAAGACGGATATCTTCAGAAATAAATAATTAAACTGTTTTCTTTGTTTTGCTTGGGAGAGACAGTGGGTGGTGAAAATAAGTAGTGAAATAAATGTTTTATTTTATATGTACTAATATTTACCTGACTCCTAGAGGCATTCTGAAAATGTTTCTCAACGACCTCTTCATGTGGAGGTTCTGCATGCTGATGTTATGGCACACCAGAAGTTTGCCTTGCGCCTTGGTTCTTGGCTGAACAAACTCATGAGCTATTCAAGTAAGCATTACTGGGTTTTGTTACAATAATGCCATGCCAGTATTTGAATGAATTAAGCAGTGTTATATATGATACTCCCTTAATTAAAATACTTTAAAGTTCTAAATAGAAAATTAATAGTGCAGTAGCATGGGTGATGATATTCATTAGCAAGGTTATCAGTAGCAGTACTTTCCTGTTCCCTCTTGTTGAAATAAATGTGTTTGTTTCTCTAATGGAGCTCTATCTCAAAGTTTTATTATTCTCACTTTTAGCATCATACACACTCAGTGTGTGACTCCTTTACATAAAGGCTTCCCTCCTCAGTGCTGGGAGAAAGCCACAGAGCATCTCTGTCAGTGAAAACATAGATCCTCTGATTACATCAATTTCTGCTTCATATTTGATAGCTGTGATTCATTAGAAAGTGTCAATAAAACAAGCACCATAAAATCTTAATTTAAAGAAATCTAGCAGTGGAAAGTCTATTTGAAGCTTTCAAACATTGTGCTGGTATTTGATGATGCTTATGGTTTTAAAGATTTCTGAATCAATGTACCTTTGATTTGTTTCTTTTTTTTATACTTGTGTCTTGCCACACTAAAGCCATTATAAAATTTCTCCACAATGGTACAAATTAAGTTCTACTCACTCCTTATCCTCCTTCTTGATAGGTAAATATGGTGGTCTGCTTTAGCTTCTTTGTAAGCTTTAATAAAGTGAATTTAATCTCAATTTTTCTGAATACTTACTTGAAATGCATAGATCAGAACTGTACTTTTTTGTTATTCTTGACAGTGTTCTTTTTCAAGTTGGTATTTATTTTGCCAACAGCATTTTCTTGCTGTTCTGAATTCTTCAGATAGTTCTTTCAGTTGGTACAAATTTTTTGAGTGTGGATTATTTCAAAGTTTATAGTGAAAGTTTGATTTTATCCAGGTAAGTTAACTGATAATTGTATGTTTCAGGAGAGTCTTTAAGTACAAAGATTGAAGTTAAACATTCCTTTCCTTCTGAATTATATACAGAGAGGCTTTATGAGCCTGATGTTCTGTACTCAGCTGGAACCTTTGTGCAGTCTGGTGGTTCCTGTTCTTTCCATGGTTTCAAGTGGTAGAACATGGATCAATAAACTTTTAATAATGTTTATTTCCATGTTGTCAGGAATTTGATTCTTGACTCTTTGTTTTTCCTTTTCAAATTAAAAAAGCCTCATTTTGGAAAGTTAAAAACCCAAGGTTGACTGCGATATGTTGATCCCCAAAACTGCTTCAAATACTGTGTTACTGAGAGGTGCAAGAAAATACAAAAGAATTTCTGAAATTCTACAAAAGACTGACTTTCAAGGCCTGAGGCAGTGACCAGCAGAAACTTGCCTAGCCCTGAGCATTTATGTGCTGGCATAGTAAAGGCTTCTTATGGATCTGCGTTGCAAAGCTGTCTAAATTATTTTCATTTTTAAATACTCTTCTGCATCACAGTAGTTAATAAATTAGGTAGGCGAGAATAATAGGAAAAAAATAGTGAGGCAAAGGTTATGTGGAAATATATTCATCGAGAAAAAATGTTTAAAGTAATTCTTATTTAAGTGCCTTTTTTTTTCATTTAAGTAATAGAATTATGTAATTCTAATTTTCTTGTGTCATATAACTTAATTATTGAAGCATTCTTGTACAAATGAGTAGTTTCATCCCTGCAGGTGACTTCCGCCAGATCTTTTGTCAAATATGTCTCAAGGAAGAAGCTGGATCTGAAAAGCCCTGCTTTATAAGCAAGTTGATGCTATGGGATGCAAGGCTTCATAAAGGTTTGTGTATCTGTGTTGCTATAAACTAAAGATTTGTCAAATTAATTTTTCATGTGTGTAACATATAGGTAAATGTAAGTGCTACGTGTGTAGAATTATATTTCTTCATGTTTCTTTTTATTACAGTTTTTATACAGCCTTAATTTTTACAGCTGGGCTAATTTATATTTGGGATATATGTTTGCCACCTCAATTTGTCCTGCTTTTTGTATCTTGAAAAATCTTTTTACAAAATGCAACCTGACACTGAGCGACTTGATTACTTGGTGTTTTAAATACATACCAATAGACATCAAAACCCAAAAATAATTAATAACTTTGTTCTTATACTTCATAACCATTTCAAGACTTCTAATGAATTTTAATTATAGTTTAGTAATTGGTTCCTTTTTTCCCACAAAAAGCTGCATCTTAATACAGCAAAGTGACATGTGTTGTATTGGCTCTTTGCAGGGGCAAGGAAGGTTCTTCATGAGCTTATCTTCAGTAGTTTTTTCATGGAAATGGAATACAAAAAACTTTTTGCTGTTGAATTTGTGAAGGTAAATGGTTTCATTTTTATGCTATGAATTTGTACTAGTTTTATGAAAGTTCCCCCAAACTGAACATTGTTTCAATATAAATAATCAATTTTAAGCAAGCAGAACTTCAATAGCTGGCTCAGCCTTTATTGGAGTGCAGTTAATTAATTCCCATGCCACTGGTTTGTTCCTTAGACTCATGTAGGTATATGCTTGTTTGAATGCCATATAGTTATTCTTCTGTGTGTCTTTTGAAGTGCCATATGAACTGCAACTGAAATTGGCCTTTCTTTTTGAAAATATGATACAATAATTAAGAAATACACAAAACATAAGACCAAGTGCTTTGTTTGCTTTTTTTGTAGGGTGAGACTTTTTAATTCTGATAAAGATGATTGATATTTTTTGATTTTCTCTGGACTGAAACAAAGCAAATAAAGACTTGCGTTACCCATTGTACATGTCATTTACAGACAGTTGTTGAACAACTATCCATGCAGTTCACTGCAGGAGGAAGACTTGTTTTTTAAGAATTCAATGTCTTTTTTTTTTTTTCTTCAGATATTTAATTTTTTTCAGATACTTAGTATTTTTTCAGGGAAAGATTGGTTGTAGGAGAAAATAATTCTGGTTCCAATCTGACAAATGAGTTACATTTGTGCTTATCTTCAGTATTAAGGCAGTGTGGGCCATATTGGCTTGCTTTGGTGCATTGAGGATATTGTGCTGGTTTTGTTGGAACTGCTTCTATTAGGTGGGAGAGACACTGAGATGTAATTCTTGTGAATAAAAAAAAAGTAAACATTTTCATTAACATTTGTTTAATGTCTCCAATATTCTCTTTTTCTAGTATTACAAGGCATTGCAAAAGGAATACATCAGTGATGATCATGACAGAGTTCTCTCTGTGACAGCACTCTCTGTTCAGATGTTCACTGTACCTACCCTGGTATGTACAGCCTGGCTCTGCTGGAGGTGTAAAATAAGTTTGAGAATTGCTAACAGTGTCACCTTTGCAGATTGTTGTATTTGGCAGGGGGTCTTTATGCATTGCTAAGTTGAATATGAAAGAGATTTGTGAAGGCTAGTATGAAAACAGGAGCTTGAGTTGATGTGAAAATTCATTACAGAGCACAGAGGGACTGCAAATAGGTTTAAGTTCCTGGCACACTGTACTCTGCATTAACTTTGTGTATTTATTTATTGCTCACATTTACCTGCCTATGTGACTTTAAAAACAGGGCAAGGGGATAAAAAATAGTTAAATGTCTTCTTGTGGGGGAGAAATATGGGAAGTATATCTATAAATTTTAAAGGTTATATGTTTCCTGCCTGAAGTACTAATGTAAAAATTCTTTTCTACATGATCTTTCTAGAAAAAAAACAGCATATCCATTATATGGATACTGTCATAATTGAACAAACATGTGAAGTTGTTAGCAGTTGTGTTCCTATGCAATAAATACTGGGGGAGTTTTTTTATCTTGGGCTCTTTGCAAATGCATAAAAGATTTTTAATCAGAAAGATTGGATTCAAAGGAAAAATATTTTGATTGAGACATTTAACAAAAGCAGGAAGAAAAAAATTTCACTTTGTTCTCGCAGGCCCGACATCTTATTGAAGAGCAAAATGTAATCACCACCATTACAGAGACACTCCTGGAAGTGCTTCCAGAGTACCTAGACAAAAATGACAAGTTCAACTTCCAAGGCTACAGCCAGGACAAACTGAACCGGGTGTATTCAGTAATATATGACCTCAGGTAAGTGTAAAGCTGACAAGCTAGAGCAGCTTTAAAATATTGGTAGTATGATGAAGTGTTTCAATACAGAGTCTGATGATAAAACTGCTTTAAAATCAAACCCAAACCCCTCAAAAAACATGCATGATATCTTATGGTTTTTTTTCAGTGGAAACTTAAATTTTTAAATTACCAAAATTACGTTCTATAAAAACATTTTTTGATTTTCAGTTATCTAATTGATATTTGATATTTACATTCATAAACAAAATGTATCTACTGCAAGACAGTATGGGAAATTTGTCTCCCATTTGCTATTTTTCTGGGAAAGCTGTGTAATCCTTATCTACACAGGGTTTTCTAATTTTACTGGTACCAAATTGCTTTAATAAACTGAGTAATGTTTATTACTCCATTTATTATACCCCAAATACATTGGAATTAAAAAAACCCTGTTAATTTCCAATGATGGAGTCACACCAAGGTATTAGTAGTTCTAGTATTTGGGAAATTTTCTGAGTACTTAAAGATGGGGAGGGTGATGAAATTTGATTATGTAACTGATCATATAAAACAATTGAAAACAATTGTATTTCAAGAACTCTGAAATACAAGCATAAGAGAAGTCTGAACAAAGTATGATAATTTTTTTTTTTTGGGGGACAGGTATATCTTAGTCAGCAAACCTACAGTATGGACAGACCGTCTGAGGGAGCGTTTTTTAGAAGGATTTGTTTCTTTCCTAAGGATTCTAACTTGCATGCAGGTACAATACATTTAAATAGTTTCTTTCGAATGTTCTGTTGTAAAGAGATTACAGCATCTTTTTTCCCCTAATATAATAATGAAAGTAAACATGCAATTACAGTGTTCAATTCTTCAGTCCCTTTTTATACAAATAATAATCATCAGATTTAGTTACATGTGTTTTAACTTTTGACTGTGAACTTTTCTGTTGTGCTTAAGCCTGTAATCACTGATTTAGACAGAATATTTTGTGGTATTTCCATTTCAGGGAATGGAGGAGATAAAAAGACAGATTGGTCAGCACATTGAGGTGGACCCTGACTGGGAAGCAGCTATTGCCATTCAGATGCAGCTCAAGAACATTCTTTTGATGTTCCAGGAGTGGTGTGCCTGTGATGTAAGCATATAAATTTTCTGGGATTTTTGTATGCATGCTTTTCCTGAATCTGCCTGACAGCTTTTGAAATAGGAGCTTTCACAAAAGCTCACAATTTTTCTAAGTTCTTCAATAAGCTTTTCAAGAGCTCACAAAAACTATTGGTTTGAAAGAATTAATCTGGGTGTGACAAAGAGAAACATGTATGATATTTTTATGCTACATGTATTTTAAATTATAGGAAGAGCTGCTGCTGAGGTCCTACAGAGAATGTCATAAAGCTGTGATGAGGTGCAGCACAAATGGCCGCTCTCGGGAGAAGACAGTATTTCATTTATGTGGCCATACCCTGGAGAGTAGACCTTACAGAGTGTCTGCAGATCCTGTCAGCATACATTTGCCACTGTCTAGGACTCTTGCTGGTGAGAGATGTGTTTTGATTGCTGTTTAAACCATGTTTGTCATCCATCTCTCTTTCTTTACTCCAGAAAACATTTGGATGAAGTGCTTCACAGATGCGTTGCTCTCTGACTTTCTGACATTCTCATGATCAGGAAGACGTGTTCCCCATATGTCCCACTAAGGGAGAGTTTTTCTCAAAACAACATTAGCATGGAGGTTGGAGGATGTCTTTTTAAATGGAAGAGAGTGAAGTCAGTCAAGAAGGAAAAAATTTCCTTTTTTAATGAGATCCTTAGTTTTCTCTGAAGTGTTTCTGGTTCTATCTCCTTTATTTAAATTAATGTCCATGATTACTGTATCTTGGATTTGGTTTCTAGCCATATGTATCTTAGGATGGTTGAAATGCTGAAAGACATATTCTGCACAATGCCAGGACAGGCTTCCAGCCAGAATACAATCACTGCTTTCTATAGAATACAAATGAGAGTATATGCTATTATTAAGCTGTAGGTTCTTTATCACATCATTTGATACCAAGATACCATCTGTTAAGCTTTGTAGTTTTGAAATGTGAAATAAAAAATGTATGTATTATATAGCATCTCAATTTGAATGGTGTTTATTCATTAATTTAGTGTAAATTTATTCATAAAGTGATGTATTGTAAGACTAGGAAGAACTGTTGTGATAATGTAATAGATCTCTTAAAAAAAGGAAAGTATGAAGTCTTTCCTAAACAAACTTTGACTTTATTTTTCTGTAATTCTCTGAAGTGTAGATAATTTAGCAAACATGTAGCAGAGGTTGGAGAACCTTCACTGATTTAGATTTGTTTTCTGATTTTTCTTCCTTGGTTTTGTAGGTCTTCATGTACGATTAAGCAAGACTGGAGCCATCTCAAGATTGCACGAGTTTGTTTCTCCTGTAAGATACTTTTTTTTTTTCCAAATTCTTTTGTGATTTATACTCTGGAAAGAAAAAAGCCTCAAGCTATATCCTCTAACCTTCATGGCACATATACAAGTTATTTTTCAGCTGTCAAGATATCTTTGTTCATTAGGACTTACACTTTTAAAATCACTGGCAGATGTATTCTGAGGTGTTTTTTTGTTTGTTTTTCCATTTTTAAATTCTAGGAAGAATTTCAAGTGGAGCTGCTAGTAGAATATCCTTTGCGATGTCTTGTCCTGGTTGCACAGGTTGCTGCAGAGATGTGGAGAAGGAATGGGCTCTCCCTGATAAGCCAGGTACCCCTGCAGTGTTCAGTGCCGAGCTGATCCTGTTAGAGTTTGCAAGGGTTGCTCAATAATGCTGCCAGGGGTTCATCCAGTGCAGAGAGGTCATGGGGTCACTCCTACAGTAAATAGAAAAGTTTCTAGATGGAAATTTAGGTTACAAGGTTTTAATTCTATCTTCAGCAGTGGCTTATCTCCTTGTCTTAGATGAGTATTTTCATCTCCGTTATTACTCTTTTTCCTGTTCTGTGTAATAGTATCCATGTTGCTGATGTCTACTTGTAAACGAATTTCAGATCTCATAATCACTGCTAAAGTACTTGTTAGTACTCTTGATTATAATATAAAAAGTTAGAAGTTCCTAATGGTGTATGGAAATTATTATATACAGATGTGAAACTATTTTAGTCTTACACTAAACTTTTGAGAACCCTATAGCTAGACATACAAATATTTTCTAATACTTGTGGCTTCTGTTGCAAGAGTAAAGGTAAAGGGAAGAGTCTACCCTTGCATTTGCCTCCTTTGACTTCACTTTGGGGTGGTTTTGGTGTTGTTGTTTACTTGATTGATTGTTTTGTTTTGGGGGGGGGGGGTTGTTTCTTTGTTTTGGTTTCCTTTGGCAGAAATTCTCTGCTAACTTTGCACAGGACTCTTTGATGAAATCGAAGCAGAGCTTGGCAAACTCTTGCACAATTGTCTTTCTGAGAACCAGGGTAGGAGAAGGAGGATATTTTCACTTAATTCAGTAGCAGCCATTGGGGTTATGCCCTCTTGGAAGGGGGTGTGAAGTATGGAACAGACTTTTTCTGGATAGGTGAAAAAATATTTTTAACTTCCATTAAAGTACATATTTATTTTGAAAGAAATGTGGACTTTACTTGATAAAGGTGTGGTGCAGTTTGAAAAGCCTCTAAGTTTAACTGATGTACATTTGGTAGTACATTACTTTATATCTCTATTTTGTTTTCCTATTTCTTAGGTATTCTATTATCAAGATGTTAAATGTAGAGAAGAGATGTATGATAAAGACATCATCATGCTCCAGGTATAATGTTCTGAATCACTGCATAGTTGTAGTTTTTAAAAAATTTAGTTTAATTTGCATGATTGAAATAGCAAGTGATGTTCATATTAATTTGGGTTTTTTGATAGATAGGTGCATCTCTTATGGATCCAAACCAGTTTCTTCTGCTGATACTGCAGAGATACGAGCTTGTTGATGCTTTCAAAAAGATGAAGCCCACCAAAGATCAGGTAAGTAGCAAATTTTTCTGCTGTTTAATTCGTCCACTTTGAGTATATGAAATATCAGTAAGAAAAACTAGCTACTGTTGATAACTGCATTTTAAAGACCACACCACAAGTCAGCTCCTGACTTGTGATCAGTACCTAACCACAAGTCAGGAGCTTGTGGTTAGGTAAATATTTTGTATTTGAAATTTGTAGAAGCTTTTTCATAATTAGCAAGCATGTTTTGCCTGTTTTGGATTTTTCTTTTATAGGGAATCTACCAAAATCCATGTAAATGACTTTACTGTAGTATTTCTATATCTCTTAACCCATGTAACATGCTTACATTTTGGTTGGAAGTTTCTTGGCTTGTTATGCTACTTCTTGTGGCTTGAACTTTTCTATAAGCCTTCATTTGGGATACTTTTTTTTAGCTGTTTATTTTCTTGTATGTGGATCTTGCACTTCAATTGCTGTATATCTCCTCTACCAGAGCAGGCACTTTTTCCAGCTTGTTAGAATAAAAATTGCTTCCTAGAGCACAATGCTTCAGCAATGTAGTAGATATGAAGACTGAGCTCAGTGTCATTTGGTGGATGGATTTTTCTGCACTTTTGTTTTTGTTTTTTTAACCTGATTTCTCTCATTCTTGCAGGATTTGATTAAGCAATATAATGTTTTAATAGAAGAGATGCTACAGATTCTCATCTATGTTGTGGGTAAGCTTCATTTTTCTCTGTTGTTGTAGTAATGGAATGTTGCTTTAACAGAGCAGGCTTGATTTCCTTAAACATAATAGTATACAGAGGATACTGAAGAGTGCCTCTTGTAAATAGATGATTCAGTAACACAAGTATTTGTGAGCTGGAAACAATAGGAGTTGAACAGTGAAAAAAGCTGTTAGAATATGAAGAGAGTCTAACTTGACCCATTTTGTTAGGAAGCTAGGCTAAGAATCATTTTTGCTCAGACACTTGGGACAGGCTTCTGACAAATGCAAGCTTATACAATGAAACGTCCCAGCAATGCCATTATCATAGTGCAAAATCACTTTATACCTGTCATATCTGCCATTCTTCTCCTTTTGGTTCATTCTGACAGGAGAAAGATATGTGCCTGGAATCAGTAATGTGACAAAAGAAGATGTAATAATGAGAGAAATCATCCATCTGTTATGTATTGAACCAATGGCTCACAGTGTAATTACCAAGTCCTTGCCTGAAAACGTGAGTCCTGATTTATTTACTTTTTTCCTTTATTTACTATTTCTTTCATGTCTTTCTTCTTTAGCTTTCATATCTTCATATGGAAGCATTTCTAATACAAAACTTAAATGTTGGTTTGAGAATTACAAAATGGCATGACACCTTACTGATGTAAAGGTAGATGTCACAGATTCAAGTATGGGCTGATCTGAAAAGACTTATATGGGAATTACATTTTTTGGTTAAGAGGTGATTTTTTTTTTTAGAATATTCAGCTATAGCTCTCCTAGATTCAAAAAGAAAAGTTGTGAAATTTTCTGGTTTGGCCCTGTAGGATGATGGAGTTCGATTCCATTCTGACCTGTGTACCACTGATAAATTTAAGCCTGTAATTTTGATGACTTAAACATGTGCAGATCCATTTGAAGTCAAGTGTTGTACATGTCTATTTGAAAAAAAAGATTTCCTTGCCATTCCATTACAGTTGTTGAAGATGGAAGCAAAGGTGAGGGATGTGGATTAGATTTTTTAGTCTGTGCAAGTGTTCAGGGCCAGCAATCAATGCAAAAACCCCTAAATTTTTGTTGTAAATGAAATAGTCTTAAATATCATCATAGTATCCATATTCACTGTTTAAAATATCTAAACCTCTTTTTTCCCCTTCGTTAAGATTGGATAAGCATTGACCTGTTTCTAGAGATCAGGTCTGTTATTAATTAAGTTATATAATATTAAGGAAAGTATTATGTATCTTTGGCAAATTCCAAGGAAGTATCAGTTATGAATATCTGCTTTCTGATTAACAGGGGGCAAAAGATAATAGTTAATGAATGAGGGAATAATCTAAATTTATTTGTATTTTTGTTATACATAGTGTAATACTGAAGATATTTTAATCATTATATGTTTATCCCAAACTAAATTTTTTACCAGGAGAACAATGAAACTGGCTTGGAGAATGTAATTGATAAAGTGGCTACATTCAAGTAAGTTATTAATGTTGTTTTATAAATAGCTTGAATGTGAAATGAAATTTCTTAGATGTGTTTAGGTTAAACAATATGAAGGACAGTCTCTGTTTAGCTGCTATTTTGCTATCTTGAAATAAATATATTTGCAAATATGCTTTGGAAAGAACAGTGTGTGGAATATCCTACACTGCTGCTGTTTCTTTCCCTTTTCCACCCTCTTTCTTCAAATTTAGTTTGAAGAGTCTCAGGAGTTCAGTAATCTCAAGTCCTAGTGGGAGAATCTTCAAAAGTTAATTTTTTTTCTAAGATGGTTAGGAAAGTTGAGAAGTCATCATAGCTTTGACAATCATTATCTAGTAACTGTTTTAAGTGATACTTTATTGCTAATTTTCTGGGACTTTCCCTTTCCTTTTTTTCTGGGAATTAATTATACTTTAAAAAATATGTATATATGTAAAATATATATAGATGGGTATGCAAATATATAACAATAGATTGTAATTAAAAAAAACAGTTCAAATATCTGGTATTTTTGTGAGAAAAATGTCTTATTTTAGCCTACCTTATTTTAAATTTCATTTGGCTTGGCTGTTCATGTTTAATCAAGAGCAACTGTAGGTGTACCTAGGAATCTTACTTTGGGAATTACATGAACAGTTCAAAAAATCTCACTGGCTGGCAAGAAGCAAGTGTTACTTGTTTTATACTTTGGTTAAAGAAAGGATTGAATTTTATGCAGAAACATCCAATGTCTGAAATTTTAAGACATACAGTTAAAAAGAATTTTGGGGCTATACGCTGTGCTCTAGATGGTATAGACTGGAAATACTTTGCTGCTGAATTGTTTACCCCTGTAGATCCTGTATTGAAAATTTAAGACTCATAACTGTACTTCCTCTCTTGCTTTTAAGTTAGTGAGTAACCATTCAAATCCTGCTTCTTTAGAAAACAAATAGTTTGTTTGCATTCAGAGATGTGCTGAACATATATTATTAATCTTTATATCATGAAATATTTCTCTATAAGGAAACCGGGTGTCTCTGGTCATGGAGTTTATGAACTGAAAGGTGAATGTTTGAAGGAGTTCAATATGTTCTTTTATCACTACACTAAGACCCAGCACAGCAAGGTAAGCAAGTGTAAGATTCACTCTCAAAGGTTAAAAAAATAGCACTAACTTAGCAATGTTTAAAGAATTTTGCTGAATTAATGCAATCTAAAGAAATTGGTTCAGTATAGTGTCTGCAGCTACCTTCAAAACTAAACATTCCATGAAGTTAAAATTTTAAATATATATTTGCATTAGTGTTTCCTTTTTGGCAACTTGTGTATTTATTCTGTTTATTCTTTATGCTGAGAACAAAATGTGATAAGAATTATCTTTGCACTGGGAAGCCCCAAACTTTGCTTTTGTAACTCTTACTGAGGAAGCAAATATGTCCAATTATTTATCTTTACTACAAATTTAAATGCAAAATGTAATGTTGTTAAACGTGTTTTAGACAAAATTCTAGTTCACAACCAAGCATTTATTATGTATCTCATCATATTTCTAGTGTAGGGTTTCTCATAATTTCATTAATCTCATTATTGTGTACTTCTGTAGAGATGCTGATACAACAAACTCCTTTTTCTGTAGGCTGAACATACACAAAAGAAAAGAAGAAAACAAGAAAACAGGGATGAAGGTAAAATTCCATAAATAATGATTCAAAAAATGTGCTATTTGGTAGTATATCTAGTTGTATATATATATAGTGAGCTTTGAGAAATGTCTGTGACTTTGTAGTGGATAGGTGAGTTAATATGAAATTCTTTGTGATTTGTAGTAATTGTCATTAATTAGCACCTTTTGTCTTTTTTTCTTTGTCATGGACAGGAATTCTGGAATTTTTAATTTAATTTACATTTAGGGAAATAAACATGGCACAGTACCTATTGACAAACACATGAACTCAGATTTTATGGTGGAGTAACTAACAGGCAAAAGTTGTAGTGTTTTTTGTGAGCAGTTTCTTTAGCACAGTGTTGAGACATAATAGTGGCACGTAGAGAAGGTTGCCAAGGAACTTATGCTCATATCCATTCTGTAATATGAGAATGAGACTTAAGGTTTAGAAAGCATTTTTTATAAAATATGAAGACATAAAAAAATGAACCCCCATGTTTCTGTTGTAACACAAAGTTATTTCTCTTTTGAGTTTACTTTTAGCCATTCAAGTCACAAGCATTTAATTGAGTTTATTTGAGGAAGACTTGGTAAGCTGAACAAATAAGTACAATGAACAATTTAATAAACTCAACTTTTCCCCTTCCTCTTTCACTCTGGCAGCTTAAAATATTATTAGGGGAATTATTTTGTGGAAGTTTAAAAAAATGTTAGATGTAATTGTCAGAGACTCATGTAATTGGACAGCACACAATTGTGTTTGAGCATGGTTTTACTCATTTAAGGGTCCAGTTTTTCTTTCACTGAAATTAATATGTTTGTGCTCTCTATTTCTGGGTGGGATGTCAGTTCATTGATATGTTTGCACATCTGTTTCCTAGCATTGCCACCACCTCCTCCTCCAGACTTCAGTCCTGCATTCAGCAACGTGGTGAAGATTCTGAACTGTGATGTTATGATGCACATCCTGCGCACCCTTCTGCAGAGGGCAGTGGAACTGGAAACCCACTTGTGGACTGAGGCAATGATCCAAATGGTATGGCTAGCCCTGGTCATCTTCTGGTGGTCATTCCTGTGCTGACTGCTTATGATAAGACCAAAATATGTAAAGATTAACTTGGAATGATTTTTGTCCCCAAACCTGTTTTTATAAATCTTACTGGCAAAGAAAAGATTTTTATTATTATCTCTGCTGTAAAACAGAAACATAATACATAACAGTATTAAAGTTTTCTATTTTACTTTCCTCCTTGTGTTGCCTCGGTACTGAAGCTGTTTCAATATGTAATTCTCCCTACCTCATATTTTTCTTGGATCTTGACACTTAAGTAACCATTTGATAATTGGAATTCCTTCATTTTTGAGCTGCAGGGTCTCCAAATACATAAATGTCTTTGGGGCCTCAGCCATGAAATAATAGAATTTTTGTAAGTATTTAAACGTTTAATTTTACTGCAGTGACTTGAGTCTTTTAAAACATTGTTGAAATGCTCTTTGGAGGCAATTTTTGTTTGTTTTAGCACGGGTTGTCATTTTAATATTTATAAATTAGGACCTGAAATTATATATTGCTTGAATTTATTAGTTTTCTTAGAGTGTATAGATTGTTTAATTTCCTTGCCAAGCCTACTAATATTTGGATTATGGAATTAGCCAAATATAGATTTTGTTTGAGCAGAAGGAGAAGATTTCACATATTACTAATACAAAAGCACGTGTAAGCTTATAAATTTTAATGCAACTAATAAGCAGTAAATTGTGCTTTTTTAAATTTCAATTTCCATGTATTTTCATGTTTTATCATTAATGTAATCAATATATAATACAGAACTGTATTAAACATCCTAATTTTATATGCCAGTTTTCCATATCTTAAACATTGAATGAGACTTACTATTTTTCTCTTTTTTCAGGTGCTTCATCTCCTTTCTTTAGGGTTACTAGAAGAGAAGCAGCAGTTACAGAAGTCTCCTGAAGAAGAAGTAACCTTTGATTTTTATCACAAAGCAACACGTATGTTTCATTTTCTTTAAAGCACAGAGTAAACTTAGACTAACTTGATTTTGTAGGGACGTAAATGAACTAGAAGAAATTCAGTGATTTAGTCAGAAATCTTTTATTTTATGTTACATAATTAAAACCTGGTAATTAAAATTTTTTTTAATAATTGAGAAACCAGGTGTGGACTAGCTTCCTCTGTTCCCCATTGTCAGGCAGGTTGAAGAGGATACATGCTTCTCTTCCTGGGAAAGAAATGAAAAGTACTTCCGGTGTTACATGACTGAAAATTATTTTTCCTTTACAAGAACTATACTGACATGGAAACTAAGAACTCTTTGAAAAATGGCAGTGGATTTAAGTGAACTGTGTCTATCTTTGGTTCTCTTGAGCTGTATAATTACTGATTTACCTGCAAGGTATTCTTTTATTGTGGTAATGAAAATAGACACAGAACTAAGTGGCTGTGGAATGTATCATTTTCTTTTTCAAGAAATGCTCTATTGAGAATTTCTTAATATTACATTCAGGACTACTGTGTGGGACTTGGAATCTGCATTTTCTAAATAATTTTCCATTTTCTCTAGAGTCACTGCTTCACTGTGTAAAAATAAATTTAAAAATTCCATTGTCAAGCTAAACATAACTGTCTCTTGGGAGTTGCAGCAGAGATAAGAATTGTGAAGTAAAATCATAGAATCATAGAATTGTTTGTAATTGGAAAAGACCTCTAAGATCATTAAGTCCAAATGTTAAGTCAGTACTGCCAAGTGCCCCACTAAACCACGTTCCTAAACATCATATCTATGTATCTTTCAAATGCCTTCTACAAGAATGAATACATAAAACTACTCAAGTCCTTTTATTTAGTTTTTTAAAAATACTGTGTTTGAAAAGCACTCCCAATGCACTTTATTTTTTAACTATTTACTTATTGTTGAGAAGTATCATCACGCTGAAAGTGTTTCCACTTAAGAAGATCCATGTCAACTATAGGAATATAATAAAAATAATAATTATAAATGAGATGCTAGAGAATGCTTCACTAGCTTTAGTTTTGCATTACCAGAAAAATCAAAGCCCCATTTACATGAAAGGGGCATAGAAATAATCAGTATTTTTGTAACAAATCTCTTATCAAGACACAATTCATTAAAAGACATTTATTTTTGCAATGTATTTGTCTCCCTACTAAAAATGTAAAATTAATTCTGTATGGTAAGTGCTGCAAATACGGTTGAAGAGAATGGTCTCCATTTTAAAGCATTCTTATGTTAGAGGAGAGCCTAGAATAGTATGGACTCTCAGCAAGTTGTGAGGAAGGAAATAATTACTGTAATTACAATAGCTTTTGTGATTAGAAGTAACAGCTATATGTACACACTAAGCTGTTAGGAAACGTAGGTAAGCTCTAAAGAGCTTTACTGCTTCCCCCTGAAGTGAAAGGGGATTCTTTTTTAAGCAGACATACAGCAAAGATTTTCTAAAGCAGAAATAATTGATCTACAAGGGGATGAATTATACTATATATAACTGGAATAAACAGGTGAAACTATACCAGAAATGTAACTACACAGGTTTGTGTTCATGTATGTGTATTACATAATTAGCAATATTTTAAGGCATGTACATGGTTGTAAGTACATTCAAATGTTAGAGTTTTATTTTTTTCCCTGAAGGCTCTTTTCTATTTTTCTTTGTAAAGGAATGGGAAGCTCAGCCTTGAATGCTGTGAATGTGTTAATGCTTCTGGAGAAATTGAAGAGCGTTCCCCAGTTAGAGGCACAGAAGGACACAGTCAATTGGATACTGCAGGTACGCAGAGGAGAGATAAGTACAATCTGATTACAGTAGCGTAGAAAGCTAATAGGAAAGGTGTTATGATTCCTATATACAGTTCCTACATATAATCCATTCATGGCTGCAATGATTTCTTGAGAAGATTAATCTGTTGCAGCATTGTGCTTGCTACTTGTACTTAGAAGTATCTGATCAATTTTTGCATGGGCAACTCATTCCAGTAATGACATTTTTACATACATTCCTCATATATCTATTGCAAAATAACAGCAAATAATGAGTAAGGCAGTGTTCTGGGAGTGTGCATAGAGTCTTAGTGTTTCTGTTATTTAGGAGTTTTGAGTGGTTTAATCCATTTGAAAATCTAAAAATAATGTGAAATGAAATACCAAGACTTTTAATCTATCATAGAATGGAATGAGTTGCAAGGAACCTTAAAAAATACGTAGCTCAAAACCCCTGCCATGGGTAGGGACACCTTCCAATAGACCAGATTGCCTACAGCCTTATCCAACCTGGACTTGAACATTTCCAGCATCCACAAATTCTCTGGGCAGCTTGTAGCAGTGCTTGTAACATTGTAATAGTATTGTAACATTGGAAATGTATTAATCTATATTGTTATAAGAGCCAAGTTACGTTTTATTTTTAACATCTAAATCTCTGGTTTTAGATGTTTGACATGGTGAAGAGATTGAGAGAAAAGTCTAGTTTGGCAACAGTAGGAGCTACATCAGGTTCAGAAGCTACAAAAGGTGATGAGGTAATGATAAAAATAAAGCTTCAGTAGAAGCCTTGTATTTAATGTTTTGAATAGCTATTTTCAGTAACGTGCCTAAATTTGTTGCCTAAAATGATGATTTTTTGAAACTAATTTCTGGTATGTTGTCTACAACTAGGAGTTTGTTTCTAAAAATAATATTTTTAGTAAGTGAAATTTGTGCTAAACATGTTTCATGGAATTATTAACAGTTATTGTGAGTTTTGGTTGTACTTCTGAATTAAGTGAAGCAATTGGGGGGTGCTGAAGGAAGCAATTTGTACTCATCTTTCCATTTCTTGTCTTTGTGAATTGACCATCTTCTATTATACTGTCATTGTACAAGAATTAGAAATACAAATCCACTTTAGATGATGCCTTGTAGTTTGTTATCTATCAAGAGGTTAATGTCCTTTGCCCTGATTGGATAAAGGCATGAGCCTTAAGTAATTTTTCTGTCAGTCTCTTTGCACTTCATTCAGAATAACTTCTGAATATAATGGTCAAATGACAGAATGAAATGGAGATTTCAAAGATTACTTCAGTCCTAAGGAGTGGGTGTGTTTTCAATTGGCATTTGAACAGAAAAGAATAATCTAGCTACCCTTAGCCAATAAGTGAAGATGGACCAGTTCAGTTTGCTCTTACACATTTTGTTTGGCCTCAGCTTGCTGCCAAGCAATCTCTTGGCTGGTCATTGCATGCCTAGTTCTAAACTTACCACACAGCATATGCTGTGTTTCTTTTTTGAGGTAAGTGTCATATGAGATTTGGTAAGGTATCAGACAAAACACAGAAGTGCATAAGAAATTCAGTTCTATTTGTGGAGTAAATAGTTTGATTTTCTGGAAAAGTGATGGTACTTTGAATGGAAACCCTTGTGTATAATGTTGTATTTTTTCCTTAAGTAATTGTATGGGAAGAGTTAGGTTCTATATGTTTTAATAAAGTCTATATATTTTTTTTAAATTCTGCATTTCTAAAGCATAAAAATACTTTGTTTACTGTTTTTGAAAATGTGATACAAGAGTAAATGTTGGAAGAACAATAGCTTTCCAGTGTATCATAAAGAATAATGAAAATGCAATACACAGATGCATAAAATGTTGACACATTTGTTGTGTCATGGATAGGTGTTTCAAGGTAAAATTTTCTTCAATTTCTTTATGGGAGATACTGAATACTCAGTAGGGTTTCACTTACAGGGAGAATAACAGAGCTCTGGAGAACTTTGATGTACACCTCACTAAAATTTCTTAAGAACAGACAAGAACCTAATTGAAATGACTCAGGGATTATTGATGTTATCTTTGGGCTAGGGATTGTAGTAGCGGCCTTTTGTAGACTACAAAAGTCCAGTCTTAGTTAATGAACCATCAACATCTAAACATTTGAGTTCTATTTATTTCTATTTCAGATAGCAGTTAACTTTTTTTCCCTCATTAAAATGTTGTTAGTTAAAGAATTTGATGTCATTGGTTAGAATACCTATAATGGGGAGAGTCTCCTCATTTTTTGATGTTCTTAGTTGCCTGTGATTTCTTTATTCTCTTACTGTAAGACACAGAGCACTCAGGATAAAGAGAAAGCTGAGCGGAAGAGAAAGGCAGAAGCAGCGAGGTTGCACCGTCAGAAGATAATGGCCCAGATGTCTGCCTTGCAGAGGAATTTCATTGAAACCCACAAGCTCCTGTATGAAAACACACTGGAGGCCCAGGGGAAAGATGATGCTATTATGGAAGAAGAAAGGTAAGAGAAAACAGACATACTTGTAGTCTATGACCTTGTTAAATGTCAGGAAGAACTCAGTTAATTTAGAAAATCCAGCTGGTTATTTTATATCTGTGTCACTTCTGGTTTTACAGCACCTCTTCAGCAGTTGATTACTCCAGAATTGCTTTGGGTCCCAGACGAGGTCCATCTGTCACTGAGAAGGAAGTTTTGACCTGTATTCTTTGTCAGGAGGAGCAGGAAGTAAAGTTGGAAAGTGCTGCAATGGTATTATCTGCCTGTGTGCAGAAGTCAACTGCCTTAACTCAGAATAGGAGCAGAATTCTTGAACTCTCAGGAGGTATGTGATTTTTCTTCTCTTAGACTACAAGCACTTCTGTACCCGGAGCTCAAACTCTTTCAACTGGCTAAACACTTTTGTTTGATGCGGTTACTAAATGGCTTACCGTACTTAAGAAAAATGGGTGCAAACTTTTAAACTGCTTTAAAATCCATTTGAAACTTAGTGAGAAGTATATGAAGATTTAGGTTTGTTGTTGAGGGAAATCAGAAAATGCTTGGCTTTCACAAGAACTTAATAAAACGTGTAGATTTAGTGGGAATAGTTAGTTTGGAGAAAAGCTAAGGCTGTTCACAGTTTCTGTTTATTCAAGTACAGGTGCAGATTTTCCCAATATGGAGGAAATAAATGAGCAGTATGCCAGCCTGAAGAGTGTTAGGGTGTTTGTTTTGGTTTGGGTATTTTTTCCCCTTATATGTCCAGTAAGTAATGACAGCAATATAAAGCATGATAAAAATCTCAACAAAGATCATGTGATACCATCTGATGAGTAAACAAAAAATTGAATACAAGAAAGTTACACCGTCACAAGAGTTACATTTGTGTAATAGCATATTGGTAGCAGGGAACAAAAAGCCCAGCAGAATTTCTTTTGTAAGTAGCAGCTGACTAAACATGATGGAAAATTTGATGTGTTACTTAAGGGAAACAAGAAAATAAATACAAGGTTATGGGAGAACCTAAGTACTCACTGACATTTTTGTTTTCTTTTTGAACAAGGAAGTTAGTAATATTTCAAGAATATGCTGTCACAACTTGTAGTTTAAATTCCTTCTTATTTTCAGATGTGGGGGGTGGGTTTTTTGTGATTTATGGTCAGCTTATAGTGCAAAATGGATGTTATGTCCTATTTTTTTATTGACACTACTATGTAGAAAATAGCTTTAAATTATGTTTGTGCAACTCACTCCTGCTTTAGTTTAGAAGTAAACTCTTGTTATTAGAGGAAAGATCATACTTTCTTTTCATATTTTTCCATGGTATTACCCTATTTTTATCATGTTTACAAACCTTTTCCAAGTTTTTCTGCTAATAAGATATTTCATGTTTTCCCCTCTGGACCATTAGCAAGTACTGAATTGTCCTAGGCCTAGGACAAACTCCTTGAGAATCCTGCTTGATCCATTTTTTCTTTATCAGCAAACTACTGGTAATGGCATTTTTGAGCCAGTTATATAGAATTTTTGTCTAGGTCATATACAAATGACATTTCTTTTTTCTGTGGTACTCTGAAGTACAGATTAAGTCCTATGCTCTTGTAGTCAGATACACTTGTAAATTTTCTGTAGTGATGTGTTGGTCTATTGAAATAATTGAAAAAAGAAGGGAATGGAGTTACATTTTCTGAAGCTGTTTTAGCTGGTTTTGGGCATTGTTTATAGTTCTTACACCCCACTGCATGATCCTCTGCTGCCCATCAGTTACAAGGAGTAAGAAGTTTTTTTCTTTCAAGATCTAAATAAATGTAAAAATGCCTGTTCCCCCAGCAGAAGTGCAGATAATGGCAATTCAGTGTAATGCCAAAGTGTACTTTCCTATTTAAGTCTCCATTTGACTTATGGCAGTTTGAGCTGCTGTCAAACATAATTGGGTTCTTTTTTCCTTTAATTTTGTTAAGTTCAAGTGTATTTGTTCAAAATCATGAACAGTTCCAGAGATGAGGCATGGAGGACTGCTGTTTTTCACTATTGTTTAGATATCTTTGTGTTGATACACAAAGACACAAAGACATCAGTATATTCTCATAATGTTTCTGTTGTTTAGAATTGTGCAAGATTAGTAAAAGACAGACTTGATTTTTGTTATTCAGCAGTGTTTTTTGTGTCAGTGTTTTGAAAATATATGGGATTAGTTGGAGAAATTCATGCTACATGTCCTTTGTAGTTTCATTTTCATTTAAAAATAAAGTAAGAAAAACATTAAAAGCTTCAGTGACAGTGAATCTAACCACAGATCTGTTCCAGTACAGAAGTACCCTTTTTGCTTTCTAACCCATTTGAATTTTGGCTTTTTTTTTTTTATATGGAAAACCTTCAGTAGTTTAAATGAGTACTTCTTGTCATTGCTGTGCTGCATGATTAGTCAGGAAAGGTTAGCCAAGTGAAGCTTTAATGTGACTCTGCAAATTGTAGGAAAATAAGATCTGAAGGTTTATATTCTGTGTATGTTGTTGATCGTTTCTGTTCATACTGATGGGAAGTTACGTTACTGTTCAGTCCATAATTTTTCTGCTGTGTGTTTCTAGATACACTAGACCCTCTCTTCATGCACCCTGACTTACCTTGCGGGACTCACACAGGGAGCTGTGGTCACGTAATGCATGCAGCCTGCTGGCAGAAGTAAGGATGTGTCTCTGCTGCCTTTTAATGGTTTTTAATTAATCTATTTTCCAAATCACCTTAAGAGTACACTAAAAATGAAGTAAAGTAAGTGGATATTTAATTAAGGGATCAAAACTATTTGTACTCATCTGAAAATGAAATACAGAACAAGAGATGTTTTGACTTGATGAAAATAATCATTATCAAAGGTTTTAGGGTCTTGTTGCTATGTTTGAGGAAGAGAAGTTGCTTGCAAAAACATAGTTGTGTGAATGTGGGGAAAATCAATGTATCGGTTTTCGTTAACAAAATACTTCTCTAAATATTCTGTGTTCATTAGAACTAATGCAGATGCCCCTGCACATACACTTTCTCTTCTTATATAAATGGAATTTTATTTTATTTAAGATATATGCTTTAAAGGAAAAAAAATCTAGTTTTTACCTTGGTGTGGAAGTTAGATAATTTTATATTTCTCTCTAAGACCGTACGTCATTGGGGCTGAATTTGTATCCAGAGGAGAAGATTTAAATATTGTTATTGAGGCAGGACAGGAATTAAGAGGCTCTGATTCAGAAGGCTGTAACAGTAAAACTCCTCTTTATCCAAAATGCACTGCTCTTTTATAGACAGCTCTGCAAAGACCAAATCCATTGGTTCTGAAGTGAAAACCACCCACCACCATTGGTGCAGAGCGCTTGACGCACAGTGATAGAACTTAACTATAAACAATATGAAAAACATTTGCATTCTTTCCCAGCACTTTCCCAGGCTTCTGCCTGGCTAAAAACTCTCAGTTTCTTTCTTTGACTGAATCTGAGACCCACATTTAAATGTTTGATCTTTTTGTTCCCATAAATACCAATGAGACAATAATGACATTTAAAGGCTTTCTTGTATCCACTGAGGGAACACAATGAAACCTGTAAAAAGATCATAGTTGTTTCTTATTTTATTTTATGTTTAAAATAGTTGAAATGTGATATTATAATATATATTATTCTCTCTTCCTGTTAAAAGAAGGCTACAGTTCCACTTCTAGTCATGAGGCTCAGTAATTGCAATGAATAGCTGATTAATAATTCGTGAAATGCTACCAGTAGTGTTTCCTAAAATTAAATAACCATATGTTCAATACCTGTTTCAAATTTACTATGGTGAGTTGCGTATGAGAGTTATTGGATACAGTGTTTCATTATGTTGAAGGTAAGAGTAACAAAAATGTAAGGACTGCTTGTCTGCAAATTATTAATGACATTTATAAGAATAATAACAAGGGAAACTTGCCATCATATTCCCATTAGTGATACACCATGCATTTTTGCATTAATTCATCTGTGTGCTCAAAGGTTTTATTATTTTCCTATCCAAGCATGTAGAAGAGTTACAAATCAAAGGAAAAGACCTGTTTGTTGGCTTAGATAAGTGTTTGCTGTATAAATTATGCTTTGAACCTTTGTGTTCATGTAGCATTTGAACCATTCCACTTTCTAATTTCCTTTTTAATGTTGTAGGTACTTTGAAGCAATACAGCTAAACTTCCGACAACGTCTGCATGTTGAACAGATATTTGACTTGGAGAATGGAGAATATCTTTGTCCCCTTTGTAAATCTCTGTGCAATACTGTGATTCCTATAGTTCCATTGCAGGCTCAAAAAATAAACAGGTGAAACACCAGATTGGTTAACCTCTAATTAAAAAAAAAAAAAGTAACTATTACTTTGGGACTGGTCAGCTTTTCAAATTTTTGGAAGGAAAACGTAAAATAAACCGCATCTGTATAAAACACTGTATATCTTCTTATTGATTGTTTAGCCAAATACACTTCTTTTGGCAGTAAACATTTTATCTTTTATAAAACATTTTTGTTTTATAAATCTCTAATCTTTGGAGCTGAAATCAAATGAGAAAGTACCTAGACCTAGTATTTAGCATTACACTCCATTTTGTACTGTTTGCTCAAAATTTCTGAAGCCCATAAAACTGAGGAAATACTGAGTTTAATGTGCTAGGATCTAATTGTGTCCTCTGCTTTTTAAGTTAAGGTGATTCTTTGAGTATTAAAATAAAACCTACTTTCTATTTTTCTTTTCAGTGAGGATGCAGAGGCAGTAGCTCAAATCCTATCCCTAGCTAGGTGGCTGGAGATTGTCACAGTCAGGATATCAGGCTACAGTGTGAAAAATACTAAAGGTTTGTTATCTTAATTGTTAAGCTATTCTGTGGGATAGACGTCAGTGCATGTTTTAACTAGTACCAGCAGAAAACTTCAAATAAAAAGTACATTTTGCTCTCAATGAAGACAGTATCAAATAAAGCTGGGGATAAAAGTTATTGCCTTTTCTCTCTTGATATCTTGATTTCAGTGCCCTCACAAATTTTTGGGCTTTTGTTAAATTATTTCCATCTTTCCTGTAGAAAAAGATTAGGTGCACTTGGAGAGGATGCCAACAGACTAATGCTCATGTTAATAAACTTTCATATGGACTGCGAGGTAGTAAAAAAGAGAACAGCTGAATTATAAAGGACAAAATTAAAGTAGGTATGAGTATTTAGAAAACAGGAGCATAGAGTCTACTGTTTTGGGGAATAGAGGCAAATGTTACTTAAACAAGGAATCATGGAATATAGTCTGGCTGGTGAAGTGTGTTTGCAATTACTTTCACATCAGTTTGAAATAAAAAGACTTCTCCCTTTTTTCAACTGCTTTAAAAACTGTAACAGCTTCTTTGATTTTTAATGTGGATGTATTTTTTTTTTTTTCCTGTTAGGAGAGAAACAAAGTCTTCCACCTTTCACCAATAAGGGAATGGGGAACTCGACTTTGGAATTCCATTCCATCCTTAGTTTTGGAGTTCAGTCCTCGTAAGTGTTACTAGCAGTGTTCTCTGCACTATATTAATTTTCCTTTCAATATCCCAGGTGTACTTCAGAATGTGTATTGAAGGAATGACGTGCTTTGTTTGGCCTAACTATAGGGGCTTACTTATTCTTTTCCCTAAGCATTCACTGAATATTGAATCTGTGAAGAGCTAGGTGGACCTTTTGGTCAAATCCAGCCTGGTACTACTTACGTTCTTGGTACAAAGCTAGAAGTCTGGAATCTTCTAATCTACAGTCCAGTGATTTGGGTTACTTGCTGTGCCTTCTAGGCATGTTATTTATTGTTTGTCTGCCTAATTTTTCTGCTATGCATCTGTTCTGTGCATAGATTTGAGGTTGTTTTGGACACGATCATGAATGTGGATCACTTTGAGGAATAGGACCGTTGTCTGTTTCTATTCTATTCTAAATTAAACACAATGCAACCATTGAGTATATCTGAGACCACAATTAGTGATCATATTCCATATTAATAATTGTAACACTAAGCATGTTCAATTCCAGGGGGCAAAAGCATTTGCCCACTAAAACAGAATGAATGGGTAGATACTTTTCAAATTAGCTTAGCTGTCCCTTATCTCTTTTTAGATCATGCTGTAAGTACTCTGCTACTTCAAACTGACATCAAAGTTATGCAAAATACCCACATTTATCTTATATTTGTAAAAAAAAAAATTTAAAATGTTCTGTTGTCAGAAAGCTGAATCAAATTTTTTCATGATAACTGATCTTCATGGGAAAGATTCTATAGTTTAAAGTTAAACAGTGTTATTTAAGTGTGAGCCTGGCTAAACCCCAGATTTTGTGATACAATTGTTTTGTCCATAAAGGTACAGAGAATTAATATGAATGTTATCTATTTCTGTTAGAAAGTTCTATGTATGACTTGGAAAAAACCCCACAAGCCATTAAAACTGCTAAACCCTTTTACCTAAAACTACATTTACATAAACTAACCTGATGTAATCTGAAAACAGCTTAAGTGCTAAAAAATGTGTTTGAAAGCACACTTGAAATGTCTTCCGTTTTTATCACCTTATTATTTTTGCTTCAGAATGTAAAATTACTGTTTCTTACATTGTTTATTTTCACTATATTTTTCTTTAGAATGTTTGCATTTTTCTAATGTGAATATAATGTAATACACAGAAATAATACCTTCCAGCCTGGCAGCTCTTAATCTCTCAATTTGTAAAGCCTTTTTTGTCAAGGTACTTGTTTACTACTAAAAACTAGGGATTTTTTTCATCTCTGTCCAGACAAAGGGTCTTTGTTTTCAGTATTTCTTTCATAAATAATGGTCCTGGCTAGGACTTAGACTTTGTTAGTGATTAAGCAATCACCAGTAAATAATTAACACTATTAATAATTGAGACTGAAATTTTCTCATCTTCATTTTGCAGAGCCAAGTACTCAAGCAGTATCAGGGAGATGCTTATTCTCTTTGCCACCACCATTTACAGAGTTGGGCTCAAAGTTGCTCCAAATGAAGCTGATTCCCGGATTCCTATGATGACCTGGAGCACGTGTGCTTTTACCATCCAGTGTATAGGTAAAGCATAAATGCAGTTTATTCCTTCTCATTAATTGAAAATGTTACAGTTGCTTGATTGTTTAATTTTATATAATGCGATTGTACAAATAATAGTTCTACATAACTACAAGCCACATGTAAGAGTATAGCAAATTAAATTATATGTAATTGTATATATAATAACATAATTATTATCTATAAACCAATACGAATAATAGGATGTTTTTCTTTGATAGTAGCTCATGAAATAAGGTATGGAATGCCAACAATGAGTTCAATTTGAGGCAGCAGTTAGTGATCATGTTCCACATTCCTAATTGTAACATTAAGCATGTTCGATTAATATTTTCAGGTTGCCAAAGATCACTGAACTGCAGGCATCTCCTATGCTAAATATCTAATAGCTGTGAAATAGGACTCTCTGTCTCATTATTTGGTTTTGTCTGTATTCTTAAAGAGGTTTCATAGAATTTGTAGAAGAAAGTGTCTTGTATTCTGAAACTGCTAAGTAGGTATCTGGTAGAAAAAGAAAGAAACAAAAAGCCCACCAAAAAAAACCCCAAAAAACAAACAAGAAAAAAGCAAACAAACAAACAAACAAAAAAAACAAACAAAAAACCCCAAAAATTCTCTGCCATGAATCTCTGAAGGCAAAAATACTACCAGAAAAAAAATTATTTCATTGTTTAGGATAATGTGTCTATTTATCTCATTTCATTTCTGTACTACATACACAATTAAGTTTGTGTAATGAACATGAAGTGTAATGAACAAGTAGATAAATCTGTAGATGTTTCCAGGCAGGAAAAAAGGCAAGATCTAGGTCTAAAATGCATGATGAAGGGATTGAGAACCTAATTGTATGCATCCATACATGTGATTTGACAACTATTCCAAGTATTTCTTGTTGAAGATGTTTGAAGTACAAGTTTTGTCTACCGTGAATCTGTAATGGAGTATCAGGAGTTCAGAAGGCTTTTAGGTGGATTGGGAATATTCTGGTAAGGCAGAAATAGTCACAGAACTGATTGCATCTTTAGTGATGGATTCTATATTTTCAAGCAGGTTGAGAAAATACTGGAGGCCACCCACTTTATTAACATTACTGTACTTAATGCTGTGCAGATTAGTTTTGTAAAAGATATTGGTGACTGTCAAGGAGGAGTTAACCATCAAGTGCATAAATGCAATAACTTACCACAGGTGTGATATTGAAGGCTTGTGTTAGTAGAAGAAAATTCAGGTACTCTTGAGGAAAAGAATATAAAGCCAGAAGGACCACTGTGACAGGTTGACTTGGCCACACCACTTCCTTGGAATCATTTTTGTTTGCAAATGGAGCAGACTTCTGTGAAATTGTAAAGCAAAACTGCCTATGTAGCTTCAGTACACTCTTCTGGAGTCTAGTTATAGTGCATTATTGAAACCATTTAATGGACTTACAGTCAAGCTTCCTAGACAAGGATCTTTAGTGGAACCTCTAGAGGAGGTTCAAAACATCATTGACCCAAGGGATGTGAATTGGTATTGCCAAAAGCCAGACTCCTGAAAAAAGAAACAGACTCAAAACTTGCCCAAAACTAAAACCCCACAACAAAAAGCATCCAAACCAAAATCTCACAGTTAAATAAAATTTTTTAAATTCTGGGTGTATTGTTATCTCTGGAAAGTGACTGAAGTACAAAAACGATTGAACTGATACCTTTTTACTCAATTGAGTTAATTTGATTTATTTTTTTAATCAGCTTATTTTTTCTTTATTATTCCTTCAGAACCAAAGCACTAAGGGAGGAGAAATTACCTGTATCCCAGCTTGGGAGTTTTGTTTTTGAAGTATTTCTGTTAAACTGCAATCAAATGCAGTAGTGCAAATTTTGCCAGGTTGCCAAGGCAAGTCATGGCTGCCCCAACCCTGTCAGTGTTCAAGGCCAGGTTGGATAAGGCCTTAAGCAACGTGGTCTAGTGAGAGTGTCCCTGCCCATGGCAGGAGAATGGCAATTAGGTCTTTAGGGCCCATTTCAGCCCCTTAACATTCTATGATAAATATGAGTGTAAGATGGATGCTGATTTCTGTAAATATAACTTGGTTTTCAGCATTGCATAAAGGTAACTGAAAATAAATCTGAATCCACAGAATGAATTCATGAATCCACAGAATGAATTAATGTGAATGAATTCATGTCGAGCAGCATTCCTTTAAATCCTTAGTAGGCGAGGTCTGAAAAGTGAAAATTTTAAAATAGCTTACTGCAGTAATTTATCTTGGAAATGATCAGTGCCATTTAAGACAGATTTTTTTTTTCAAGAGAATTCTGTTATAACAATGAGGTTGAGCTTTAATAAGGAGTGTATATAATAAGAATAAAATAATATTAGGCTGTGTAGAAAAAACGACTTAATTTTTTCTGTGTTTAATTTTAAGAAAACCTCTTGGAAACAGAGGGCAAGCCTTTGTTTGGATCCCTACAAAATAGACAGGTATGGATGAGTAAGATATGCAGTATATTTTAAACAAAAAAGTTTATTTATAATATACATGTATCTGTAAACCTGTCGAAACTGCTAACATCAAGATAATTCTCTGTTGAGGGATGTCTCTCAATTTTTGGATTCATAGCATAAAGAGCACTTTGGAAGAATAATATGTCTGCTTATATAGAGATGTTCATATTAAATTAATTTATAAATGTCTTTTACCTTTATGTAGAAGTAGATATGTTTTTACAGTTCTACATAACTATAATATTTAGCCTTTTTTCCCATTCAACCCTTTTCTCTTGCGCTCTAGCACAGTGGCCTTAAAGCATTAGTGCAGTTTGCAGCTGCTCAGAGATCAACATCCCCACAGCTCCTGATTCAGAAACACCTGATTCGTCTTCTAGGAGGTGCTGTATTCCTTTTATTTACTACCCTTTGTGTTGTGGAAGTTTGTATTCCAAAGTTGCACACAGGTTAACACTGCACAGAAGCAAGGGTTGGAGTACTTGACAACAGTGCTCACTTCAGTTGCCTGAAATCATGGGGTGTAGAATCACCCCAGATTACCCAGACCTACAGATACTCAAGTCTGGAATAGATGGGTACCAACTGTTTCTGGCAATGTTCAGAATTACTCAACTTGTCTTCTAAACAGTTGATAAAGCGACAAAATAGGTATTTCTTAATTGTGAGACCTCACCTTTTCTGCGTGGAGGAGAGAAGGTTCTGGAGAGGCTTCATTGCAGCCTTCCACCATTTTATGAGGGCTTATAAAAAGGAGGGAAAGGGACTTTTTAGAGATGCAGGTAGGGGCAGGACAAAGTGGAATGGTTTTAAACAGAAAAAACTAGGTTTAGATTAACTATTAGACAGAAGTTCTGTACTGTGGGGGTGGTCAGGCACTGAAACAGGATGCTCAAAGAAGTGGTTGCCCCATCCCTGGAAGTGTTAAAGGTTAGATTGGAGGGAGCTTTGAGCAGCCTGATGTAGTGAGTCACATTCCTGCCTTTGACAGGGGAGATGGAACTGGATGATCTTTAAGCTCCCTTTTTTTCTATAATTCTGTGACTTTCAGTACTTTCAAAAGGCTTAAGGTATTTCAGTCCCAGGGCAAGCTATTTTGAGGTATATAGCTTCCCCCATGCTTAGTATGGTGGCCTTTGTGAATCCCACTCTTTGATTTGCTTTCTATTAGATAAAATTCTTAGGTGTGGTTCTTAGGCTTTTATATTGGGCAACGTTGTGAGGCATCTAGTGTTGAGGTGCCTAAGGACCTTCACTCTTAAATATCACTGTGTGTGATATATTAGAGCTAGAGAAATAAAGATTTATGTCTCAGAATTTTGAAGATACATTAATTAAAATTGTCAACAGTTTGGGCAGTTGACAATTGTGGAAATAGCTAAAAAATGCACAATCAAATCAGTGGTAAGCAATTAATTAAATAGATCCTTACTTTAGAGATCTAGACCTTTGATGAAAACACAGAAATTATAGAGGCTCTAAAATCAGATTCTGATACTGCAGTTCAATCCAAAAGTAGAAAATACATGCTAAATGTTTGACTGGTACCTTTATTTTGTAGTTCTCCTACCAAACTTTAAAGGGGAGGACACTCCATCACTCTTAGAAGTAGATATGTTCCACATTTTGGTAAGCAGGTTCATTTTGTTTTTCATATTAATACTTTCTTCTGAGCATAAATTTTTG
This sequence comes from Lonchura striata, assembly GCF_050655825.1. Lineage (NCBI taxonomy): Eukaryota > Metazoa > Chordata > Aves > Passeriformes > Estrildidae > Lonchura > Lonchura striata. Next base: position 38,039,401 of record NC_140707.1, on the reverse strand, counting down.
TGTACTCTGTTAATAGTATCTGTTCACTTGCATGAGTCGCATGATAATAACATGAGCAGCAATCAAATGATTACTTATGACTGCTGTGTTTACTTTTCATTCTGCTAACTTTGAAATCTTTGCTGACTTGTTCTTATTAAATTCCATTCTTGAAATCTCAAATATTTTTACCACTTCCATTGTTAATAAGCATAAAAAAATAAACTTGAGAAATGCACTCAGTTTCTTTCCCTCACTTTCCTTTTGTCTCAGTGTCTCATACTCTGATTCCTTCACACTGACTCTCATTACCTTCTGTATTTTTCTTAGCCTCTTCTTTCTGTTCTTAATATGAATTTGTACTGTAGATTTTTACTGCCATTTAAAAAAATCCAAAGCAAGCATAAAACAGCCAACAAAACCAAACTCGCCAAATAAAATCTGTCTTGCCCTGACTATCTTTCTATCTAACGCTTGGTCTTACTTCCCACTTTTTTCAATGTGCTTTGTCCTGTGTCAAAGAACAGAAATTAAGCTTTTTAGGAACTGGTCACGGCATATCTCTAAAGAGACAATTACCATTCAGCTCTCTTTCGTACATGCCCTAGTGCTCAAATGGTTAATATTTTCCAGTGAGTTTTTGCTACACTTTTGAGTTAGAACTAGCAAGATAAACATACTCAGACTACAGAAATAAAATAAAAATGTATAGTGAGAGCATAATTGCTACCCTGTATCTATTACCAAATTTTTGGTGCTTTAATATTTGCCTATTCCTTTTCACTGTAGGTGGGAGCTGTGTTATCCTTTCCATCTTTGTACTGGGAAGATGCTGTAGACTTGCAACCTTCATCAGTTAGTTCAGCCTATAACCACCTCTACCTCTTCCATCTGACAACACTGGCACACATAATGCAAATCGTCATCTCTTCAGCAGCAGGTAGATCTTTGTGTTTATTTGTGTTGCATTTTTCTGGCATTTTTTGTATAGTTTTTCAAAAATAATGCATTGATACCATTACTAGCTTCCAGATATAAACATCCTCATAGTAAGTGACACTTAGGCCTAGGTGGTAATAACTGTTTTCTAGTAAAAATTAAATAGTATTACATCAAGTTCAGAGCATTTTATTATATCACTTATGTGTGCTTAGGCTAAGAAAACAAAAAAGTTATTGATATATCAGTACTTACTCTAGTCAGTCATTTCAGAGGGGTAACTTTCCCTTCTTCACTCCTTGTAGGAGAATCACATTTCTGCCAGCATCACTGAGCTGCATAATGATAATCCATATGAATTTGGGAAATAAAGTTTTCTTTACCCTTCAACTTAGTAAATACCCAGATCTGAAATACTGAAATACAAATAGGAGAGAATTTAATTTTCCTCTCTATTTCATAGCATAGTTCAAAATTGCCTGTAGACTTTCAAGCTAGTGCTTTGTTTTTTCTTGATAGGAATTTTAAAAAAAATCTAGACATTTAAAAAAATTTCTGTAGCTTAAGCTATGTGTGACAACTTTAAAAATTCAAGGGAAGGAAGCAGTTCTTTACTGAGGATAAGCAATGAGGGAGTAATCCTGATTTTTCCTTACAGCATTCAGTCTTAGGAGAGCATTTCTAAGACAGAAAACAGCAAATAGAAAGTAATTAAGAAAATAAAAGTGGAATTAATTCTGTAATGCAATTGAATAATAAAAAAAAGGGTTTAATATTTGTAAAAGAAGTGTGTCAGGATGTAGTGCATTTACAGTGGATTCTTTTTGTATGCAGAGTCCCCCACTGTTCATTCATCTGACAATAGTGAGGAGGCACAGTCTGCTCAGTTGTTCTGTAGAGAGGTTTGCCAGTACACCAGTGGGTAAGTAACAGTTCAATTGTAGTATTACATTTTCTTGAAAAGACAGCAGTCTGCAGGATTGACTAGGAGAACACAGAAGACAGGAAAAAAATCACTCCTTTTGTATGAGGAGCTGGCACAATGCCTTGTGCTTTCTTCCCATGTTCCTGAACACTGAAACTGGTGAAAAAAATGCTTTTAGTTAAAGTGTCTACTTTTTGTGGACAGCAGAGTGAATCATTAGCCTGAGGATGAAAAAATATCTATTGTGGAGAGAAATACATCCAGCTGCTTTGCTTTGATTATTTTGGTTTAGATCTCTTGTGTTATAAATGGAATCCAGAAAGAAAGAAATGGTCCTGCTAGAAAAGGGGGATAAGTGTAAAGCTGAACACTGTTGCTTATTTGAGTGTTAGTGCCTATTTTTCAGACTTTTTTGACAGGTACACCTGTCTAATTTGAAGATTTAATACAAGTGGGTTCATAAACTCAGTACTCATTCTTTGTAAAAAGGGGAAGTTGGAAGCTGGCTGTTTCACAGAATTTGGGGTACATGAGGGTTGCTTCTACACAGCTACTATTCTACCAATGCTAGCCAAAATACAATAGTGCTAGAATGGTTTGCACTATGAACTATTGCAGCTTTATCTCATTTGTGTTTTACAGTTGCTTTAGTCAGGATATTCCAGGCTGGCTTGTTTGGGATTGTGTTAAAAAAGGCATCATGCCTTACCTTCGTTGTGCTGCTTTATTTTTTCATTATTTGCTGGGAGTTTCTCCACCTGAGGAGCTACTACAAGGTAAATATGAGAAAACAAATGCATGACCTTCTTTGTTTTGAAAGAATTTTTAAATGTTCACAATAATTTAACGATAGTCAATACATGAAAGTAAGACATGGAAAGGAATTGCTAATTCATAAAGGAAGGGACAGACATGTGAAGCTGAGTTGTCCTGACCTGCATAGAAGAGCATTACTTTTGGGTATTTCTCAGTACATGCACATATGGGAATTGTCAGTAATGTATTGATAGTAAGTACTTGTTGATAAAGATTCAGTAGTTTAAGGATAATTTCAGGAATTTAGCCTGAGAAATTGCCTGAAATATATTTTAAAAGCCCAGTGTTTTTGTGCTAATGTTGGTAAATGCTAAAGATACAGGGATTGAGGAAAACAAAGCCAAAGAGGTACAAAGCACATTTTAAAACTCAAGCCTCTTCCTTGAAGGATCTTAATTCATTACTGATACTTGCCCCAAAAAGAAATACGTTATGTGTGAAAATGCAATGAAAAACAGAATCATCAACTATTTAGAAAGAAGGGCAATATTTTTTATTAATAACTGAGACAAAACATAAGAAGTACAATGTATAACAACAAAAATACAAAATTGATTTATGTAAGCTGTGAACTAAAAGTTTGAATTTTATTAGAATATACAAGTCAAAATCTCTGCACATTGGGATATGCTGTTATCCTTACCAGGGGTCTGGATCTTTGATTCTACAGGGAAGAGTCTTTCTAGTTGAACCAACAGTGTAATTTTCTGTAGCAGAAACAATAAATGACCATCCAGCAAACGATAAAATTAGCCCAATTTTATGCAATGTTAGCATTAACTTGATTACAGGAAAATTTAATATCTTTGAGGACTGTCATAAGGATAGTGAAAAATTAAAATGCAAGTAAAGAAATCTACTACACTTGTGTTACATATTATGCAATAATTTAAGCAAGAAATTCTGTTATGTAACTTATGCATAATAATATATATCAAATTTGTTTAAACAGATCCTCAGCTAATCTAAATTATTATAGCTCTGATTAAGTTGACAGAATAATACCCAGCTGTACTATGTTGGGGCTATAATGAAACTGTAGGATTTAGACTATTCAGTGGAAAGCGGATCAGGAGTTTTCTAGTTTTGACTGAATTATTCAGCAGTGCTGAAACACTTAAACACTTTTTTGTGTTTTCTTTTGCAGTTTCTGAAGAAGGGCAATTCAAGGCACTTTGTAGTTACCTCTCCCTACCTACAAATCTGTTCCTGCTCTTCCATGAATACCGGGACACAGTAAATCCACTGCTTCAAAGGTACTCACTGGGGCTGGACAGGCCATGTTCTTCTGTTGTGGTGGCCCTTTGGGAATTCTAGATCAAAACTGTTAATGAATGACTGAGCTCAAATTCATACTGAAGTTCTAAACATTTTGTACATGTACACTGAATCTCTTAAAGCACTTCAGAAACATAAAGCACTGTCTTTTATGATAATTCCAATATTAAATAATTATAATTTAAGGGACTAGTGCTTGCAGACCTATATGAAACCATTCAGACAAGTTATTTTAAACAGTTGCTTGTTTGATATGCCACTCAGTGTTCATTTTTCTATTTTTAATCTGTCTACAGCAAAAGTGCTGATGACACGAGCTCTAAAATGAGAATATGGAAAATCATGTAGCTGGCAGGGTGAGGCTTTGTATTATTTCTTCTCAGCATTTGCAAAATAGACTGGTGGATGTTGAAATTGGCTTAATGGTTAAAAGATACAATTTGAGCATTATGTTCATTGCCATCTGCAGTCATGGAATCATAGAATGTTAGAGGGTTGGAAGCGACCTTAAAGTTCATCTGGATCCAACGCCCCTGCCATGGGCAGGGACACCTTCTACTCAACCAGGCTGCTCCAAGCCTTATTCAACCTGGCCTTGAACACTTCCAGGGTTGCAGCATCCACAACATCTCTGGGCAACTGGTTCCAATATCTTAGCATCCTCAAAGGAAAGAATTTCTTCCTGATTTCTCACCTAAATTCTGCCTCTTTCAGTTTGTGAAAGTAGCAGTAAAGAAAACGTTCTTTCCTTAGCAGTAAAGAAAGAATTGGTTAAATTCTGCATTCAAAACCTCAAATTAAATAAACAGACATACCATCCCCCATCCCCAGTTAAGACTAAACCAGCTATATTGTGTTGGAGAATCTGTATTTAACGTGACCATTTGAGCGCCTCGGGGCAGTAATGGTTATTCCTGGTTCTCAGCGGAATTCTCTGACTCACATTAGCTTGTACTGCAGTGTTGTTTGGTGGGTTTTTTTAACCTCTACTTGTTTTAATCTTTGTTGTCTACATTTCTTCAATTTAGGGACATTTTGAACTGTTGATTTCCAGCAGTCCATATAGCTGACATAAACAGTTCCCTATATGCATTTGTATTAGGATCAATTCCATTTGTAGTATATATATTATTACTTATAAATTATTAGTTTTTACAAGTAAACTATTAAATAAGTTTGTCTTACTTGTTCTTACATATTTGCTTTAAGACATAGAAGTGTTTCTAAGAGAGCACAGAAGATGATAAATGTGAACATTGGGAAAGATCACTAGAAGCAGGATTAACAAATAGTTACTGTGCTACAGAAAAAGAGGTTTCAAGTAGGAGGCTGCTTATTTAACATAATAGTAACAGTTGCCAAATTGTCATGCAGGTTCCCATATGTTTTTTCACAGAATCTTATTTCAGAAGACTGAATTTGATGATTGTTGAGAAATGTGTTAAATGAAGCATACTAGATTGACCATCTGCTGCGGTTCTTTCTCCCTATTCCTTTTTTTTTTTTATTTTTTTTTTCTCTCTTTTTTTTTTTTTTTTTTGGTATAAATAACTTAAAAGTAATAAACATACCAGTTCCTCTCTTCAGTAGCTGGCCAATACCTGCCATTGTTTTGATAGACACGTTTGGCCATTCTAAGCAATCATGTAATAAACCATTGTAAAATAGCCATTAGGTGATGATTATTTAATAAAAGCAGGAAATGGTTTTCTGTTAGCATGCACAATATTTATTTATGCTGTATCTTCTAGCACATGTATTTCAAATGGTCCTCTGTATTGTAGCCCACGTTGAGAAACTGAGTATGTCTGAAGACTGCTTTTACTTTTAAACTCTGTGTAAATCGTTTTTATGTGCATGATAATATTTTTAAAGTGTTTTTTCCTCCTGTAAGCAAAGCATTCTCCTGAAGAAAACTATAAAAAAACACCCCTGTTTTTCCTTGCAAAGTTTTAGGTAGAACTATCAATACTTTTTATTAGAATTTTGTTTGCTTATCACTAATTTCATTGAATGAACCTAAATGTGTATTTTTAACAAATATTGTAATCTGCAAATGTTTGTTTGAATAGGTGGTGTGCTGATCCAGTGGTGTTAAGTTGTTTGAAAGGGAAAAGCATTGCAATAAGGTAAGCTTATTGTTGTTGTTTTCTTCTGGTTTTGACTTAAAACACTTGAAAGAATGAAATGCTTATTGTGGGCAAGTCAGAGATGTCATGTTTTATTCCTTCTGCTCTACTGCTAGAACTACTTTTGTCTTTAAATGTCTCATTTATTACTCCTCATACAGTGACTCTTTATTGAGATTGTGCAACATTGTTAGACTAGTAATCTGTCCTGCTCTAGGAAAGAACAAAAGCTAATTGAAATAGGAAATGTCTTCATACATGTAGGTGATATGTGAAGTTTAAGTTCAACACCTTTGCTGGAATATAGAAATATTGAAGCTCCCATGTGGAGCATCTCATTTGGGATTCCAGGACTGAAGAGTTGCTCTAGAATTGTGGACTTCTGCAGAGATGACCAAAAGCTTAGCAGGGATTTGTGGTTACTTATTTCATTGTTTACTTTGATCTTTATTATTCTCATAATACTTTTATTCCAATTACCCAGGTATCCTAGGAAAAGAAATCATTTAATAGAGCTTCCTGAAGACTACAGTTGCCTTCTGAATCAAGCCTCTCATTTTAGGTAAGATGTGGCATATTTAGTTGTTTTCTTAGGTTTTTTGTCACTTCTAGTGAATTTTATATACTTGCAGTTACTGTAACTGGTATTGAAAGAATACATAAATTATTTTGTAGTGAAGGCATTGTTATGGTTATACTGGCCAATAGTAGCACCTGTTAATTTTAAATGTGAAGAACAACAGCTTGCTAAATGGAGTAACTTGTGTTTGATTGGACAGCATATAAAATTTTTATAGCTTAGCCTACTGGTCATTTTTCTCCTGCGGAATGTGCATTTGCTTTGGCCATAAGCCTGAAAATTATTTTTGCACTGAACAGAACAAGCCCAGATGATGGCACTGTTTTATGCCAAGAAGAGTGAATCATAGGATAATTGAGGTCATAAGGGACTTCTATTGATCATCTTGCTCCACCTCCTACTCAAAGCAGATATCTAGCAGATAAAGAATTTCAAGGAGTGTGAAAATACAACATAAGGAGGCAGATATGTTATATAATTGTGATATAATATGTCTTAGGTGTTTCTTTGCTTGTGATTTGGGGTTTTTAATTGTTTGGATAAGTCTTTTTGGGGTTTTCTTAAGGAACATTAACCTTAGTTAACATTTCTTTTTAAAGTTTTGATTTCTACTGTGACATGCTGGTTACACTTCTTTTAGGTGCCCACGGTCTTCTGACGATGAACAAAAACACCCAGTATTGTGTTTATTCTGTGGGGCAATGTTGTGTTCCCAAAATACTTGCTGTCAGGAGATGGTGAATGGGGAAGAGCTGGGAGCCTGTACTTCTCATGCTCTTCAGTGTGGAGCTGGAGTCTGCATGTTTCTCAAGTAAGTAGCCAGAGTTCATAACATTGTCAAAGCATTTGATTGTTTTTGTCTGAGATAAAGAAACATTGCTTTGACATAAATTATAGCTCACCATATATGGAAGAGCCTGCTTGGAGTTGTATTTTAAATGTAGCTATTATTTTCTTTAAGAATCAGGGAATGCAAAGTTGTCCTCATTGAAGGTAAAACCAGGGGTTGCTTATATCCTGCACCTTACTTGGATGAATATGGAGAAACAGATCCAGGTCTAAAGTAAGTAAATGCTTGACTTCCTACCTTTCCATTTTTATATCTCTTTCCTTCTTATACTCATTGGACAGCACATTCTTCTGTCTAGTGTGTACAGCATTGTATGTAATGTGTGTTTTGGCCTGGAGAACTGATGGAAGTTTCCAGTCAGGAATGTTAAACTTTCTTGATTTTCTCAAGAATGCTTTGTATGCATTTCATCAGAAGCATATGAGAACTGCCATTTTTGAAATGTCATCATAGAAATGGCAGTCATGGCTTGTCACACGTAGAGATATTTTTACATTTCCAATAGACTTGTTGGGAATTTAATTAGTATTAAATTAGTCTAGAGTTAATGTTAGCCCATTAATTGGACAGGTTATCAGTTGCTATTCTGATATGCTAACTGGTTATTCTCTTTTCTCTCTGAAGAAGAGGCAATCCCCTGCACTTATGTCAGGAGCGTTACCGGAAGCTCCATCTGCTGTGGCAGCAGCACTGCATTGTAGAGGAGATTGCCAGGAGCCAAGAAACAAATCAGATCTTCTTTGGATTCAACTGGCAACTGCTCTGAGTCTCTTGATTTTAGTGAAAGCTATGACCTGTGGCAGTGTTTTGAAAATGGAAAGTACTGTGGAAGTAAAAAATCGACTCAAGTGGTTTCTGTAGTTCAGACAATTAATTTATGGATTCTCTAGGTTGGATGTGTCACTGATGCATTGAAACAGAAACTCATATATTTTCCTCTTTCTTTTCTCTCCAAAAAAACTGAAAATCACATTCTGTAATTATTACTCAACCAGAAATATTTCCATTTTTTTCAGAAGTTTGAATTGTTTTATGTGTTTTCATGAGGACAGTTCCCAAATGCTGTTTTTCAGAGCACACACTACATTTGTCCCTTCTATGCCTTGAGAGCATATCTAAATGGTGTTGCCAAGGAAAAGCCTCCTTTACTTTCTTCCTGGGTTTTTTCCCAAGCTTAATGAAGCTTTAAATAGATCGAGATCATACTGGAGTGGAATTGGTGCCAGGTCTTTAGTCACCTGCAGCAACAGGTACAATAAAAAATAAGTTTTACAGAAAAAGCTTGCATACAGATATACCTTGGGATTTAATGAAGAGTTTCCATTGATGCATTCTTTAAATGAGAAGTGTGGAATAGAAAGTGCATGGGGGGGGATTGCCATCCTGCTTGTTGCATCAAAAAAATAAGTCTGTACTTTTTGCATTGCCAGAACTGCACTTTATCTAATTTATTTATCCTCCATTAATGTATATCGTAAGAGGTCTAGGGCTTCACCATTTGCCTAGGTTGTGGTTAGTCTTACTTCTTTTACAGCTTGTCTTCTGAGACCTTCCCCAAGAATCAAAAGTGAAAATACTGCAGGTATGTCGTTGTAGTGTAGCTCTGTAAGCTGTACAAGAGCCAGAGACCTCAGTGAAGTAAACAGCCTTCAAACTATCACTGGAATTAAATCAAGGCCCAAAACCAGCAAGTTTTAGAATCAGAAATAAGTTTGCCCATATATGAGGAATTTTCCACTCATCATCCTCTGTCACTGTTGTTTGGAGTGTGTTTTGGAGTCTGCATAAATGAAATGGTGTGTTTTATGAGGCACGTTCAGTGGTTCAATGCCAGGTAGAGCAGTAAAACGAAGAAAAGGTGGCCGAGTCTGTCTCTTTGCCCTTCAGTAGTTAATAGCACATTGTGATTGAGCTCTCTCTCAATGATAATGTGATTGTGCTTCAGTTCTGAATGTTTCTTGTTCTTTTTTCTGAATTTCAGCCATAATATATATGAGGGAATTTGTAATGTTATGGGTAAAAACTCTTTCACATGGAAATGGCATCTCCTGAGAAAGTTTGGATTTGTCACTCCCCTCCACTTCCCTGCCCATTTGCTATTTAGATTCTTTTGTGCCATTTTAATCAGGCTTTCAAGGGGAGGTTTTCAAATTGATGTCTCAGTGTTTTTGTATTATTTATTTATTGTTTTTTTTTTCTTTTCTGACCATTAACATGAGAGATAGTAGAATCACAATTAATAATTTAGATTTAAATACCATTCTTTTGGGTTTTTTTTAAATGTTTTTTGAGTATGTATGAGTGCATTGAACAGCACCGTAACTAATCTAAAGATGGAATACCAATGATCTCAAACATTGTTCTGGTTTCGAATACTTTTTAAAAACTTTTGCTGTAATCCTTCCCCAGTGATATAGAAAGTTGGCTTTGGTATATTTTCCAGGTATTCTCTTTCTTGAAATTAAGACCATTCTCCTCATTTTGATTCTGTCAGATTCTAAACCTGAATATTAAACTCTTAGAAGACAAACATTAATTCTATTAGTCTTCTTTGAAACACATACTGAGTTTAGAACAGTTGTCATGAAAACTTGCATGCACTGGTGATTTTTATATCATCAAAACACTGCTTACAAACAAAAATATTGAATTAAGACTGGCAAATGCCTCCTTGATACCAAACCTGTATTCTTTTACTGTTTCCCTCTGATATTTACATACTCAGTTATCAAAAACTTTCAGTTATCTTGCACTTCACTGATACAAAATTTCCATTATCCAATATGTAGTGAGATCACTTTGTTTTGTGTCTGAACTATAGTATACAAGGACAGGAGCTGGTAAGAGCAGGTGAGCTCCATTAAAGCTCTGGAAACCTCTTTGTAGCTAAAGAAGTGGGAGAGGAAAGTTGACTCTTTCTGTATGTTTGCACATACTAATTTAGCAAATGGACTCCCCTATAATTCACTGACTAGCGTGGTCATCTTTCATTTCATAAATTACTATGCAGTTTTGTTCACTGTGAGTATAATCTGTATTTAGTGACTGCAAGATGCTTATGCCACTTATTTCTGTTCCATCCAAGCTGACAGAAGTTATTTGATAATGCACATACTGGTATCTTAAATTGCAAAAATGTAAATTTGGAACTTGTATAATGTTCTTGTGCTTTTGAAATAAAATATCTTGTATATGTATATTTAAAAAAAAAGAAATAAAGTAACTTCTCGTAGATAATTAAGTTTTTATTTGAAGGCATTTTGGCACCTCACAGTTCATTTTGCAAGAGTGTTATAGTGGTGTCTGTCAGTATGGGAAAGGAGAAGAGCTGGTAAATGGTTGGTAAGCTATTAGTTTTCCATGTAGGCTGTATCTTGGTCATGCTGTAAGGAATGGTGGCATGCCTTTTCTTACATAAAGATACACTGCACTTGAAACTTATCCTAGTATTTTACAGATGCAAATTCCTGCAGTGTTTACATAAATTTCTTAAAGAAGTCTAAAGTACAGAATTTAATATTTATATGCCCTGAAACTGATCTAGTTGAGTGCTTCTGGTTTTGTATCTTGAAGAACTGGCTGTACTATTTGGCAGATACTTAACCTCTAGAAAGGGAAACTTTATGGTGTTGATCTCATGTGTTGTGTAATACATACTTGAAAAAAAGTGGTTTATTATAGACCTAAGCAAACAGTCAAGACATCTTTTATGTAGATATGGCCAGTACTTCTCGCTATTTATGTCACAGGCTGCTGGTTGTCATCATGTCTTCACTGCTTTATTGAAGCTTTGGGCACCATTTGTGTGTTAATGATGTTGCTCTTTATGCTTAGTAAATGGTTTTTAAGAACTTAATTTCTGAAAAGGTAAAAGATAGATGTAGATTGAAGTCTACTAACAGAAATGTTCGGAAGAAAATTAGAACAAGAATCCTGTTAATTAAGGGAAAAAAGAAAAGAAGCCATAACACTATTTCTTGTGTAATAAAAATCTCAATGTACAAAGTTATATAGAGAAATATTTTCACTAATATATGCTTTGCATTATGGTTGAAATTCACTTATTTTCTAGACAACAACCTTGAATAATCTCCAATATAAACTACTCAGATTCAGAATACATCTAAGTTGTTATTTAGATTCTTCTAACCTATTGCTTGACAAGGTGTTCAAAGATATTTTATCAAAAATAGAAGTAGTTTAATTTCTGTGGTGCAGTCTCTTTGTTTTATGAGTATTTTGCAGATTAGGCTAAATTGGAAGGTTGATACAGGAAAAAATGGCTAATAATGAAAATACACTTCCTTACATGTGTCTCAAATCTAGTTATTTCTAATCCTAGCTACGTTCCTCTACAGTTGCATTTAGTACAGTCAAAATTGTTCATGAAAGTGAAGTTATGTAAAGGAAATTTGCATTGAAGGAGAGCAAGTTGAAATCCCAAGAGGTGATATGTACATAATTTCGTGTAACAGTGAGTAAGAGACCAGTAGCAGAGTTAAAAATGAGACATTACAATGGGACTTGACTTTTCTTATTGCTGTTCATGAGATCAGTGTCCAAAAAGGAGTATAGTTTGTGCTGTATAAGTACAGTTTGTCAGCTTGCAGTCCATCAGACTTAATTTTAGGTTTCTAGGCTTTATGTTTGAGTGAATGAGCTGCAGCAAAATGTTGTGAAGCACAAAGTGGGGACTGTGGGTTTCATGATAATTTGAAGTCCTTGCTGTATTTGTGAAGATGTGTGGTTAGCTTTTTTCAGAAGACTGCAGAACCTTACATCTCCTCCTTAATTGTGCCTGAAATTTAATATCGGACTCTTTGGGTACAAGAATTGAGATGCTCATCCCAAGGTACCAGTTCCTGCTTGAACTATGTTAATTTTAACAAAATCCTAAATGTGCTGTGTGTTTATATTTCTTACTATTTTTTATCTGTGATCAACACAGAGCAATTGTTTTCAGTGGCAATGAGCAAGCTTTAAAGGAAGAGCATTGTACATGAAACTTCTAAAGAAACTCTCATAGTGCCTTCACCAGAACTCAATGTTATAGTGTTTATTTTATTTTTTCAATTAAGAACTTGATAAAGGAGACAGTTTTATGCATAGGTGAGTTCCTTACTTTGGAATTCTCTGTATTGTTATAAATTTTGGCTGGATTAGGCATTAGTAACAAATAGGATAAGAAGTGTCCCCTGAATCGTATTTATTTCTGTATCTGAGCAGATGCCCTGGCTTAAAGGCTTGGCTCACTAATGCCATCTCCGTCTCTATGAATTACAGAGAATTAAAGATGGACTCTGTGCTGCTACCTGAGTTTGTTTCCTTGATCCAATGTGTCTGGTGTTAAATACTGCAGGAAATCCAAACTATTGTGACAGGTGCTGTAAAGGAAGCTGGATATGTAGGGTGTAGTACTTCCATGTTCAGAGGAAATTAATAACTACAAAGGAAAGAAGAAAGCATTTATTAACAAAAGTAAATTTTATCCTGATAACTGTGAAATGAGTGATTATAATTTTGTAATGTATCCATATCAGTGGAGACTGAATGCCTAGACAGGATAGAAATTAACAATCTAATGGCTAAGTAATTACTGATAATAGGTCAGAGAAGGACTGTTGCCTGTGAGATAGATGCTTAAAGTAAGCTAATTTCAAACCCAATCACATTCTATTACTGCAGTTTGGGGTAGTTGGCTGAGAGACAAAGGTTAATGTGCTAAATGCTGATTTGTCTTTTATGGTAAAATGTTTTCTTCATATGCAAGTAAATGAGCTCTGTGGGGGCCAGAGAAAATTGGATAGCTGGGTACTTACACCTCTGCTCTTTGTGTAATGTGCTACAGATGCTGCTGGATGGCATGTTTTGTCTCAACAGAGATGCTGAGGCTGGATCATCACTTCACTCTTCCTTCCAAATCTGTTTTTTCAGAGCAGATTCTTGACAAGCCCATTAACTAACTAGAAAGCTATCAAAAGAGTAAGATCACAGTTCTTAAAATTCTGCAAGCTTTAGTTATTGAGGTCTAGGACTGTTTTACCAAAAATAGCATAAAATTGTGTTGAGGAAGTGACTGCTATTAACTGACACAGGTGACACTTGGCATACTCGCCTGAAAAAAAATACACTGCCTTTAAAGAAAAACATAAGTGACATCTGATTAGTTTGCAACATATTAGTGTCTTTCTCCTTAATCTTTCAGGGAACTACAACTTTCTGCATTCATTCTTTTCCAGCTTTTGTCAGCTAATTATAGAGCTGCTGGTAAGTACTTTTGGCTCTCAGAAATGGCTGAAGGAATTACATACCAGTTAAGTTTTAATCCCTCACTGGCCAAAGTGATTGCAATGAAGACAAGAAGTAGGCATACAGGTAAGTGCAGTGCAAAGGGAAGAATTAACAATTCTTGTAAAAGGAAGTCTCAGCTTACAAATCTAGTTCTTTGAAGGGGTTTTAACATACTTAAATATAGGCCTAACATGTTAGGCTGCGAAGGACTTCCAGTTGAAATTACGGTCATGCACATAGCCTGCTGGAATTACATTGCACAATTTATTTACAGTATATCCTTATAGTATAATTTTTTCTTTTTCCCATGTCATAGGATACAACAGTATTTAGGTAAAGAATTTTTTACTGTTATTTTGCACAGTTTAAAAAGCAGGAATGGTTCTATTTAAAATATTTCAGTGATAAAACTTTTTTACTTGATTATCCAAAGAATGCACTCACAGCAGTAACAAGTAGAATATTTCATTTGGTCTTTCCACCTCTGTTTTTTATTGGTACTTTTTTCCTGCTGACGGTTAATGATCAGATACAGTCACAGGGCATCCTGTAACTGCAGGTGTTTTGGGCATTGAAGGCTTTCACTCATGCATTGACAAAGCTCCTGAGCACTGTAGGTGGGGGCATGATGTGCAAGCTGTCAGTCTGTCTGCCTTTACTGATTACAAATAACCTCTTACCTTCCCACCCCTGGATCAGTGGGGTAAGTACTTTTGAAACGAGGAGCTTTCAAGCATCTAGGATCATCAGTGTTTCATAGGAAGTATCTACTTGTTTTTAAACTTGTCCTATCACATGCTGGTTGGAAGCTGGTGCCTGCAAAAGCTGGCAGTTAGTTTTCTTAAGCAGAGAACTCCTTTCTGCTGTACCCTTTGACTTTCACAGAAGTGAGGCAACCAGCTTTCTCTAAACTATTGGAGGGAGGAGAAGGAAATGTACTTCATATATTTTGAAAAAAACAAGTGAAATACTTTTGTGGTAACTTTTATTGCCTTCACCTGAATTTTACATACATGGCAGATTCTTGTAGACTGTAATATACATATATTTTTGTTAAAATTTCTCCTTTCCTAGCTTGCACCACCAGAATCTTCATTTCAGTTTTTGTCATCTTTTTTATAAATAATGTTTTTATCCAGTCTAATAATTTCTTTTGGGATTTCCCTGCTCTTTGGGTTTTTATAGGTGTAATGACAAACTTCTTTGCTACCTATTCAACTAATTTTATGTTAGTACGTGTAGACCCACCCTGTCTGAAATATTTGCTTGTGCATAATGATTATTCTGATGCATTCAGACCATTATAGAAGTCTGTAAGTAAAGGAGAGAAAGTGGGGGAAATTCCATATGTTTCTTGCAACATTGAGAATCGGGGATTTTACAAGTAAAAACACATCCATCCAAAGAAGTATCAGCATTTTTGGAGCTGTCACCAGTCTGTGGTTTGTTAAATTGTTTTACTAGTTTTTCTACTTTTTTTTCCCCTACCAGATAAAATCTGGTTACTGTAATAGAGCAAAGCTACACTTGTGATGTGATTCCTTGGAAGATTTGCCTACCTAGCTGCAGGGATAGATTTTGTTGCAATATTAGTTTTGTCACAGTCTGTGTTTTGAACGTTAATGTTGGGGTCATTCATGCCTGAGACAGTGGAGATCTGGTTGGCTTTGCTGAGATTCTTAATGATGTTGATGTTGTATTTGGCAGTTTCCACAAAACTGTTTTCTAGTAACCAACCATCTGATTCACCCTCCAGATCTCCTAGCAGAAGGACATTCTTCATGGCTGTTTGTAGGTACCGGACACCAATCAGAACAGAGAGCTGTAAGAAACAGTTAATGGTTAAACAGTTGAAATTGAAGCCTCAGTCCTATCACTCTGTCAGTTTTCATTGTGTATTTACAGGCCTTATAACTGTGTAAAGCAGACAGACTCTTTCTCCTAGCAACATGTCTAACTGCTTTTCCAGTTAATTACATTTTTAAAGAAAAATAGCAGGGAGAGATGGATTGTTTCTCCCTTCATTCTTCAGGTAACAATCCCTCTTTAATTTTATTAGTATATAAATACCTAGAACTTATACCTAGAATTACTCGTGAACCTTGTAGCTTCAGAGACTGCAACTAATTGTTGTAGAATGGTTGATCAGTTAATGGAACCATCAGTCACTGTGAAAGAAAAAATTGTAGTATGTTAATTTCAGTGGATTTTTTTTCCACTGACATTGATTAAATCAGTATTTCTTACAAGGTGATTTAATCATTCCTGCGTAAGCCATATGTGTCAAACATTGCCAAGGCATGAAAATTAAGAAGAATGGCCTATAGCAGAGGCTCAGGTCTAAGCTTAGGAAAAAGCTCCACTTTCATTGTTGTGTTGGAATCAAGATCAGCTTGTCAATATTTAAGTTAACACAGAGAGCTGCCTCAGAGCTTTTCACATGCTTTAGGTTATTTCTGGCATCACAGCCCCTTCTAGAACTGCCTGAGGACTGTTGAGAACTACTTAAATTACAGTGTTAATATTTATGTAAGAAATAGAGCAATAGTCAGAAAAATAAAACATACTAAAAAGGTAAGAAAACTGTATTGGAGCCTGTGCCATTGGGGAGTCCTTTACTTGCAGATGACAACATCCAGAGGGCTCTTCTTTACAGATGTCAGCAGGAACACTGCAGCTTTGCAGGTGTGTAGCTTGCCTGTGATGTGCTTATTTTGATTGCATAACCAGCAGCCCATTCTACTTTGAAAAGGATGATATGCCATGACATGGTAAAACTATGTAATATAAAAATGAGTCTTTGAGATATTAATAAAATGCTCAATTTTAATTGCAAACAAAATGAATGCATTGAGCCAAAGACCTACTAATATTTTATATATTTCTTAAAACTGACTTAAAACAACACTCAGACCTTCTCATCAAATTTCCTTGCCATTGTGTCACTGTATGTGTCATCCTGTATCTGATCCCATAAATGCATCAAGGAAGGGAATATGCTATATTCTGTTAAAAAAGCTCTATAAATTATATACATGGTTTCTGATAGTTCTTATCCTCAACAAGATTTCCTTCTGCTCTGTGGACTTAAGAAAAGTTGTCTTTACAAAAAAAAAAAAATCCTACAACATGCCTGAAGTGCTTGTGGACCTTATACTGAATGCTGAGGTACTTTTCATGTGTTACACCGTCATAGTTTTCCATCCAAAGACAGAAGACTGATTAATCTGATAGAGACCATTTTTGAGACACTTACCTCAAATAACCAAATAAGCAATGCTGCGATGCCAATGGATCTCATGATTCCAGTGTAGTAATCCAGCAGAGCCTCTCTGCACCCCTTCATCCAGATGTTGAGCTCCTCTGTGAGGAAATCGTAGTTGTAGTGAGCACTGTTGTTTGTCAGCTGGTACTGGATGCAGGGCCGTGGGGAGCTGGGGTTGCAGCAGCTGAAGGGGACTCCATCCACTAAGAACTTCCCATCAACGTTGCTCTTCAGACGGCTGCAACAGGACAAAATCTGGGCATTACAAACCTGGTGTCAGCAGCAGGCAGTGCCTGTGGTTTTAGGAAAGGGAGTAACTCTGCTGCAATGTTGGCCTCTCCAGCATAACATTGAAAATGAGCATATACCTTCAACAGGAAAAGTTGTTTACTGCAGGAACACTGAATATGGGATTTGCTGTATTTAAGTGTGGTATAGCACAGAACCTCATGTGGTTCTTCATTTGTGCCACAAGACATGAGTTCAGTGTTCAGGGAGATATTTCCTTTGTAGGTATCTTTGTGCTGAATACTAAGGACAAGTTTTGGACTTGTTTATCTTGGTGGAATTCTAATGGAAGTTATATCCCTGGAAATCCTATGTCTTGCTACTTCTGGATTGATTTTTCAACCTAATCATTCCATGAGAGAGATCCTAATACAAGAACAACTTTGTATGCCACTGGAACCACTGGAAATCATCTGCTGGCCTTTTGCCACTATATCCATTGCAAGGACTGGTCCAGAACACGTTTTGAGACTAATTCACAAAGGATTTTCTACTTGTAATTTTACTTTCTATAACTTTAAGAAATGTATTTATTGCTAAAAATAGTCCTTTCTCTCCTCTATAAGACCAGGAGGAATACAAGTGGTGAAAGAGGAATAGGAAAAGAAATCATAGGATGGGAAGAGAACACAGTCTCAAACTAACCAAGATTTTCTGGAAGGCTTGGCATCTGTTTTTTTCAGAGAAAGAGATTTTCCAGAAACTGGGCAGTATCTAAGATGCCGAGAGACACTCTCACACCTTGGGGAAGCAGCCTCTAAGCATGTATCTATTTTCATGCTCGGTGGAAAAAGCTGATTTCCTGAGACAGCCCCAAGGGTGAGAACCATGCCCTAGTTTATCAAGCCCAGGCCATTTACCCTTTGTAAGGATGCCAGAATACATGAAAAACAGTTTTCACTTAGATATACAGCTTTCACTATTTGTCAATAGTAAATTTTCTAATACTTTCCAAAACTTATTCATTTATTAATGTTTGCAAATAATATTTTTCTGTTGTACTAAAGCTGATCTAAATGAGAGGGAAGGAAATAATTACAAGAAACTCATCAGGTAAACAGAAGGAGCAGAAACACTGTGGTCCAGTTTTCATCTGGAATTTGGGACCATCAAATTAATAAATGTAACCTTCAAATGAAACATAAGCTGCTAGGAAGCTCAATATTTGTGTAAGTGCTGTGATGGCAGAAAATTTGCTTTTATTTTATTGCTGTGAGCCTACTAAATACAACCTCTGTTTTTGTTTCTTGTTCTTTTCTTTCTCTCTTTTTAATTTGGGTTGTAATGGAGGTTTGTGGGGTTTTTTTTGTTTGTTTGTTTAGTTTTTTTGTTTTGTTTGTTTTTGGGTTTTTTTTAACTTAAAATTATCTCAAAAACATTTTCCTCAAAGATCTTTCTAGGTAAACCAGGGAGCTCACCTGCCAGTTCCCACTTAGGAATGGGATAGGCAGGAATTTTTCTCCATTTTCAAGTCTAGCTTTTCATTTTGTGGCCATCATATACTCGGTGATGGCAAGAGATTGGAATCAATGCAAAAGAGTCCAAATAATCTGCTGAAAGTAGACTGAAGTGTGTGAGCCATGTTGTGGGTATAGGCAAAAGCAAACACTGGAAGGGAAGGAAAACAGAGGGCTCCAATGTGGGAGGAGAAAAGAAAGTTCATAGAGGAGAGGAAGACTGGCACATTGTGAAAGGGAAGATTTTACCTGGGGTGTCAAAATACCCTCTATGTTTCAGGGTATTATATATTTAATGACCCCAATATAGTACAGCGTTTAAGATGGTTGAAATACAACCTCTTAAACTGGATCTTAAGCTTTTCTTTTCATGCCAAGCATAAATTTAAACTTTCTTTTGTTCCAGTCATGTTATAAAGAAGAATCCCCTTTCTACTGCCAACAGTAACAGTTTCCAGACTTGGGTTATATAATTATGCCACTGTTTCCTCTGCTAGTGGCAAATATAAAAATTATTTCTTTTGTATCTTGGTACTTAATAGTGTATTGGTACTGTTAGACAGGAAGACCTTAGTAAAATAGTTGGTGGAGCAAGACATTCACTGCTATTTACTATTGCAATTCAAAGTTGTTATGGTATTGTAAAGCAAAAATTTGCTTTTGAGCAAAGGTGATTTTTACCCAACCAAAGCAATGGTAGCTTTGTGCTGCTGTAACATCATGTTCCTACCATTCCTACTGACTGTTTCCATGCCTTGTCAAATTGTGGTGTTGGTAATAGAGTTGTAGAAAAGGGTTTTGCAGGAAGGTGGAAAGTTCAGTTTTGCAAAGGTTACATGTGAGTTCACAGTATGTCAGGTCTCACCTGCTTTGCCTCTTGATCGACAAACTACTGACACAGAGTACAAGTTGAAACCAAGAAAGATTTGATTCCTTGTCCATCCTTTCAGAACATTACTAGCTGGGCTTTACTTCCAATGATTTCATATCAAATGTTTTGCTACCAAATTTTTGAAAGTAATGGTATAATCTTGTTATACAGCATCAACTTGGATTCTGCCAATCAAGATAAAATTAGGCAATCTATCCACAACAAAAGAAATACAGAAATTATTTTCCTCACACACATTTCACTATCACCTTCTGCCTAAATGGTGCAAAAGCTAATTGACAGTGCATTCTCAAAACAATGGCAGAGCACAGGTGAGCCTGCAGAAGAAAACACAGCTTAATTAAGACCCTGGGTAAAACATTACTGCTTCTGCCTCTCTCTCAGAAGTAAAAGGAAGTATATTTTACTTTTGACCTCATACTAAGCTACTACTCCTAAATTCCTGGGGATCATCTTGTCTTGTCACTTTTCAGCATAGACCCAAGACTTGAAACAGCTCTGGTCAGTCTGCTCTCTGTGACTTCCTAACATCTTCTTGAGAATGCTTGTATTGCTTTTATTTCCACAGACAAGTGTCTTCTGTATGCTGATGTCCTTGTTTGTACCCTCTTAGGTCCTGCCCTCTGGTATATTTGCAGTTCTGTATATATGCTTTGCTACGGTGGCAATTTCAAATTGCGAATTCTGTAAAAATAAGACCTTTGGCCTCCCTTTCTCTGGCTTTGTTGTTACTGATTTTTGAGTTCAACAAAATGCAGCATTTGACAAATGCCAGTCAAGCTCTTTCCGTTTGTCTTTCCTGGTAATACAAAGCTACTACTCTCTTGTCAGTGAAGACCCTTTTCACCTTTAGAAGAATTATTACAGACTGGATTGTCTACTTTTGGTAGTTTTTAATTTTTACCTTCTCTGTAAGTATTACCACTCTTCTTTTTGAGCATATCATTTCACAGTTGCTACATCATGTGAAGCACGACCACTAGAGATTAGGAATTTCTGCTTTTTTGCATGCGGTGTTTGGCAGTTTTTCACATGTGAACATACAGATTTGAATTTGGGATTGCAAAGTCTAATACCTTTGAAGAAGAGGGGTCTTTCAGTGCTTAGAATGGACTGTGCAATGTACTGATAGTACAATCCTTTTTTTGTTACTCTTATCAGCTCACTATAAATGAAATTAAAATTTTGAGGTAGCTAATTCACCACACTGAAAAAGGAAATATATCTGCTTTGCTTAGCATCCCTAAAGACTTAGCAAAAGGCTACTTTTGATTGTACATGTATTTAGCATGTTGTGTGAGTAACCTGGTCATTCTATGTTTTTTAATTAAGATACAAAGGCCCAGAAAAAAGGGCTTTCCAGTCTCAAAAGAGTTTTTCTCCTAGAATTTTTTGTTATGACTGATAAATACTTACTCCAGAACCTCCTTGGAAGCCATATTCAGATACCGAGGAGATACCCACTGAATTTCAAACCAGTCTCTAAAGCCATTGTTTCCACAGCAACGGAATCCAATTTGTAACAAATCCACTGTTTTCTTTAAGAAACATCGCCCAGGTATATCTGTGTCTTTATAGAACTTAATGGCATCCCTCAGTCCCAGATAGAGAGACTCTTCCAGCTCGTTCCTCATGGTATAGCACATGAGAGCACCCACCAGGATACAGAAGGTAAAACAGAAGGTACATACGATGTATGGCAGCATTACTAGTTTCCATCGAGAGAACTTGTTTGCATCTGAGCAGTCATAGCAGATTTTGCCACCCAGAAAGTTGATGATACATGCTATGACCCCTACAGAGATCAGCATGTTGGGGACAGAGTTAATGTCCCCTTTTGCCATCACTTCATTGCGCTTCTTGATCTCTATTTTCAGAAAGAGGCCAAGACTGAAGAGAATGATCCCACTCACTACAGAAACCCAGTTGAGGATCCATAAGATCTGAGCCAATTTGTCCCGCTTGGTTTTGGTGAATTTGACTTTGAGGACAGCCATAGTCAGACACGCATTAGGAAAAGAAGCGTAGGTCAAGGAAAGCTCATAAGCTGATTAGGAGCATGGATCCAAGGCGTGCAGAAATCTGAAGAAGAGGGAGAGAGATTACTGTCTGTTTGACCAGATATTTATAGAGCCTACAAAAGAACTTCCTGTACAGCCTCACACACTCTGAGTCCTGCCAAGGGACTACCCCAATGAAATTTATTGCTTAAATTTCATAACAATGTGAATCACTTAAAAAAAAATCTAAGGATTTAAAATTAGAAATTAGTGAATAGTATGAACAGAGACTCTGGGTTCCTATGAATTTTCATCAAGACCAATTTTCTGTGCAGACATGATATCTAAAAGTGAACTGGTCTGCTGTCTTTCCCCTCAGAAGACTCCCAGTGTCTTCCCCTTCTACTTGTTGCCTATATTTTTTTTAACAATTATAGGTATTTATTATTACTAGTTTCCTATGTTATGGTCAGGTTTGTGTTCAACCATATATACAGGCGCCTTTTTTTCTTTGCTCTCCAGAAAACTGACTTGTCTTGTTCCTGATTTACAACTCTCATTAGAGTGATTTTATACTGTAAAACTTAGCATTATATAATTATATAGTAATTTAATTCCACTAATACAATGGCATTTATGAACAGTAAAGTGTAATCCTGTAAATCTGGGAAAATAGAGATCTATAAGCAGCATAATATTTTCTAAGTTAGTGGATGCTATTACTGAGTAAAACTTGTATCAGCTAAAACAGCAGATACACCTGGGGACAGACAAGCTGGTTAGAAGTAGGGCTACACTGACCCGGTAAAGGATCCCCAGCTGCAGTGAAGCTTAGCATTGTCTAAACAGATTGTTGCAGAGTGCAGTTTAAAAAAGTAATGGAATCCCAGCGTCTTCATGTGCTTACGTCGGAAGGAATCAGTTCTGTTTGTACAGGAAAGGAATAGGTTGTGTGATTCATGTTAGGATATGGTTAAATATCTTCATACACTAAGATTTTAAGGCTTTGAGATGTAATTAATTCAAGTTGCATTTATTTACTCCTGCATTTACAGAGAAAACTAATTAATCTCAAAGCTATTCAGCTCTGTGTATCTTTTGAACAATACAGAGAATAGTGTGGAAAATACACTGTATTTTTCCTTACCAGTCTATTTCCAAAGGTGTTGAGGCCAGCAGCTTTCTGAATTTAAAAACAGGGTCCTAATTGTAATGATTGTTAAGGTTGATTATCAGTTATGGCTGAATATTGATTGTGATCATATTGTGATAATCATATAAATTATAGACATCTTAGAGAGATATCCAGAGAATAGTCATTTATAAAATTACAACACTTGCTTCACACCATTCTTCTTGAGTATTGTTCAGACCTCATTTGAAGGGATCATGCTCTGGTGGTATAGAATTAAGCCTCCCTATGAATTCAGCTGACAGTCTGAATAAGCCTGCTAAGCCTGGAGACAGTACCTTTGATTGCTTCACCAGTTAAGCAGTTTGTGACTTGACCTTAAATAACTGTAAGTGATGGCTGCTAATAGATTCATTTGCCCCTGATACTCAGGCCTCAGAGTTCACAACAGCAAGAATCTGTTGTGAAATTTATTGATTGCTGATACACAGTTCACGTTCAATGGCCAGCACACATGAATGCATCACTCACTGTTTCTGTGAAACACATGTACATATTTGAACAATGCCTCAAAATTGTTCAGCACACATTTAGTTACAGTGTCACTGAAAACACCCTACTTGCTAAACATATTTAGTTTAAACATTTGGACAAAAGTTGTAAATAGTTCTACTCAAAATTAATCTACTCCAGCGGCATTGTTGATTTTGGAAGATGTAGATCTAAGACTTGGTCATATTCTAGCTGTAAAGAAATTTTAAGTTGAGTTCCATAAGCACAGA
Organism: Lonchura striata; assembly: GCF_050655825.1. Classification (NCBI taxonomy): domain Eukaryota; kingdom Metazoa; phylum Chordata; class Aves; order Passeriformes; family Estrildidae; genus Lonchura; species Lonchura striata. Next base: position 38,015,798 of record NC_140707.1, on the reverse strand, counting down.
TACATTCAATCTCATGTAGCTATTCCATCCCAAATTTTCAGAGGCCAGAAGTTTAAAAAAAGTTAAAAACTTGCACGCAAGAAAAATTGTCCTAGTAATTCCTTGTCTCCAGAAATTCTCATGAGGCATTCTTAGCTTCCTTTGTGAATTTTTATATTTCATGGAATATTGACATTTATCTTACAGTGCTACCCACAGCAGCAGCATAAGATCTGTGATTTCATGGAGTCCTAGTTCCAGAGAAAAGGGATGGAATAACTGGTTGTAGTTCAAAGACCACTTGTTGACTGACCCTGGCTATCACTGATATACTTGGGATTGATCTTTGGGAGATACTGTGCTTCTCTTGAGTGCATTGAGTCTGGGACAGAAGAGCAAGTTAATCTCTTCTGTTCCTTTTTTCTAGCCTTCTACATGGATACTTACATTAAGATTTTCACCTATGCTAACAGTTTACTAAACTTATTTCTGATGAGAAGACTCTCTTCACATCATAAAAAATTTTATAAATGCATCATAACGTTATTCTTTCCCTAACTGTTTAATAAAGTATTCAATACATTTATTAGTGTAAGATCTATTGCAACACATGCACAGCTGTGTAATGTAATTTTTTGAGCACCATGAAGAAAGTTTTTCCAGCTGAAAGAACTGAACTGCAATTATAATCTTAAACTGTCAGTCTTGCTCTGAAACCTGTGTCTATTCTTCTCCAAGTCATAGTTGGCAGTGGGTTACTGTAAAGCCACAAATGCTCCCAGCATTTCAGTGGTACTAATGCCTCTGTCATAGTTCTTAGAAACATTTGCACTTGAGCCACTCCAGAGTTATGAATCATATACACACAGACATACTTTCCCCAGCTATGGGACAGCAAACTGGATTTTATTCTATAAAGGGAGAAATACTTCTTTCAAGAAAAGAGCACAAAATAAGTATGGAAATCTCTTCCATACTATCAATGCTGTTCTCAAGCTTTCTTTGTCTAATTCAAATTTATCTAACTTTAAAGACAGCTTCCATCACCATACAATTTGCTTCCACGATGTCACCTAGCTGTTCCTTTGCTATCAACTAGAGTGAAAAAGATGTACCACAGCTGTTTTTTGTATTTACTTATTAGATACAAGTTGCTCAAAGAAATTTTTCAATTTTGTCACAAACAAGCCACATCTTATCTTACTGATTTTGCTAAAATCTGCTATTTTAGCTAAACATACATTGCTATTTGTGATGTTATAAAAGAAACCACTAACCTGCTTCAGAGGACTGAACAGGGTCTTGAAACTGGTAACTTGCTGAATACAAGGGAGAAAATACCTGAATTTGACATCCTGAGGATGATTGAAATACTGATTTCCTGATGTCTCTGTAGTTGTTCTGTTTTCACACTGACTCACCAATGGAGAGAACCACTTCAACTCTCCTGTCTGTGCTAATCTCTCCTTCATCTCTAATCGTAGCTAAGAGATTTATTTCAGGATTCTTATGCCACCAGATTAAATCCTGCAAAACAGGCCAATTAACTGAGTGTGAACTGAGATCTCACCAACAAAATGGTTTATAGGACTTTCTCCTACCTTTTTACCCTGCTGGACATTTGGGCTAGTAAGAAACAGAATTGTTTTTCAGTACCTGCTAATGTCTTCAGTAGCTCTTAACTTGTTTTTGACAATAAACATGCCTCCAAAGCAAGGGAGAATAAGAATAATGAATGTGTGTGATTCTGTGGGAAGGGAAAATGTATCTTAGGCAACTATAATTTATATGCACTATTATGTTCCTTACCCATCATTCCATATTTTTTGCTTTGGATGCAATTTTCTGTTCTCTGTGTATTGAATGTTATTGTCCTAGAAAATAATTCAAGTAACCAAGAGCAATTGGATCATGCTGTATGATTCACGGTAGGCTCTGGTTTGGGAAGCTTTCCAGGTTCAAGAACAATCCAGTAGAAACCTCTGTCCTAGTCTCTTATCTAGCTCTATTCCAGAAGCAAAGCCAGAAGCAAAAGCAGAAGTGTCATGCCCTCTGGCTTTTCTGAGCTCAGCACGTAGCAATTTGTGGGACAGATGTGGCTGGTTTGAACTGGCAACAGTGCTGGCAACAAGCTGAGTCTGTTAGAGGTGATGTCAATACCAGAACTGAATCCCTAAGCAGGACCAGGTTTGAGCTATAGGGTTCATATCTATAAAACCTTAGCACAGCAGAGAGAGTTCAGTGGACACATGACTGACTGCAAGAGACCCTGCATCAGGCATCGTAAATGCGTAGAAATATTCTCAGAAGCATAAGCTGTCCTCTTCTGGCTTATGATAAGTAATAAGCCAGTACCCTGATATGACTGTGATTCTAACTCTGTGTTCTGGCAGTACACTGCCTCTATCTTGCCTGTGTCCTAAGGATTCAGAGTGTATGTGATACATCTGGGACCTGTTGGACCTAATGCACATGGACCACACAAATGCTTGCATATGATCAAATACACCCCATTGTATTGAATTAATCCTGTGCACGAGTCATTCGTGCTTTGGACTTGCAGAACTCATGCAGACCACAGGGGATATTTTAGATCTGTTCAAATGTGTTGGTTTGTGTACAGATCAACTCAATGGAAGCACATTCAACAGGTATAAAATGTATTCCTTGGGCACAGCACAAGTAAACAAATGTACACATTTTGAGCTATTGTTCGGCTGGGATGTGATATATCAGAAATTCTGGACAAATGGCTGTGGTACTTTTTTCTATGCTAAAAAAAAAATTCACTTGTGAACATTCCACCTACCTGCAGAACTACAAACGTGTTATCCCTGAGTGTTAGAAAATGTTACTGTCTCAGTTACCTAGTAGCAGAAAACTGCACGTTCCCTGTGGCTGCTTTGCAACACAAACCTCGCACTGGCGTGCATGGAAGCAAGCAAGCAGGAGATGGCAGTGCTGCTGTATGAAGGCTTTTTCAACAATACAGAGCAAGAGGCATTTTTTTTCCCAGTTTGTATTAGAGATTAGAGGTTATTCACACAGTTTATGGAAGCTCAAGAATGCCCCATTGTAAGAAATTACTTAAATCCAGTTGTAATACAGTTAGAGGCCAGTGCTACCTGTATTTTTTTGTTCCATCTAATATTTGGAAATGGTTTCAGCTGCAAATGTATCAAAAGTTTAATTATTCAGAAATTAGTTCTGTGTCATAGCAGTTTATAATTAACCATTATGCACTTTCTTGCAGATCTTTGGGACACCTGGACATCATGACCACAGAATAGCATTTTGTAACTTGTAGGAGTGATTATATGTGGGGAATTGCATCTGTCACCCAGTGGTATAGAAAGAGATGACACACTGTCCTGCTAACAGGGGAGATTGCTGTGCTATGGCTTAGGATCCAAACAGGTAAATTTAACAAATGTTTGCCCAATTACTTACCTGTTTGTTATCATTCATATATAAGCCCCCAGGCAAGGATGTGTTATGAATCAGTGTAATGAAATAACTAGTTGGAATGATGCAACATTTAATTTTACATCTAGTTTCCAAAATTTAATATTTTATTTTTATATTTGGATGGCTTTTCATTTCATCTTGTATTTAATGTAAGTGACAACTAATGATATGAGATTTTGGAGTACTGGACTAAAACTGGAGGCACTTGGTGAGTCTGATGGAAGCAAGAGCTATACAAGCTTTCTTTCTGAGCTGGGGCAAGTCCATATTCAGGAAGAGATTCTCACCGATATGTGATAATGGGGAGAGGACATGAATAACAATTTGCTCTTTTTGGCTTTTATAAAATTGTGAACCACATGGTAGACACTTAGAGAATTAAGTTATTAAACAAATAGAAGTAATCGAGTCTTTGAAGAACATTAATTTCTCAATTACATTTTTAACTTTTAGGAATGAATGATAGTGGTATTTAGATTATTATGGTTGTTGCAATATATCTATCAAGATACCTAAGTTAAGTCACAATATCTGAAGTTCTTACGGAATTGCAGAGTTGGCAGAGGGAATGTCCAAATTTAAAGGTGAGAGGTAATGGCAATAGTCAATAATTTAAAAGAACCCAGTTCATACATTAAAATGACACAAAGCTTACTGAAAATGAAGTCAGTTATATTTTTTTACAACAGCTCTACAGTGTACTACAGTTGTACCAGAAGATCTGCTGTACTATGTTCTGTGAAAAATGTGAATACTACAACTTCACTACAACTGTAGCTCATCTAATTGCCTGAAGAACACCACAGATGAAACAAATCAGAAAAAGAAGTACTACATTTTTCAGATGTGTAATGATTTTAACAATATGGATGCTGAAAATCAGTCTCAGGCAGAAAAGGAAATTATAGCAGACCTGCATGAACTACACTGCATGTGTATGGCTGGTCGTTCAGGGTCCTGTGCATTGCAGGAAAATCCATATCAGTACCTTTCAGGCTGGCTCTGATTTCAATCCATAGGAGCTGTACTGTCCACAATCTCTGAGTCATCCACTCGTGACTCACAGTGAGTCATTACAAATGGAAAACTAAGGCACAGAAATAGTGTATTCACCTTCAAATGAGACCAGCAGTCTATATTACAGCTGGAAGTGACATGTATTTTATATTGCCTGGTAGCCTAAAACTTCCATCTTGGCTGTAACTTCTTTCTGAAGACTAGAATCCATTTTTACAACTTAATCATAATGAGACCATGCAGCAATCTTTGCTTTTCATTTTTGTACCTTATTCATTAAGGATCTTATCCTCACAAGCCAGGTATCAGGAAGCTTTTTGCAGAATGAAATTATACACATAATATGAGGCCTGGCAGCAGAATTCTCTTTACATAATGAGGTAAAATTTTCCTTTTTAAATTCCAGATCTCATAGCATCAATACTTTGGTGCACTATACTACCAACTGACTCTTCTTCTCCTAGCAAAGTAGGCAGATATACACTGTCACGTTTCTTCTCAAAAGACCGCCTAAATTAATCAGAACTTATTCTCAGCTTACTATGAATTTGATGTTGATGCTATTTTCACAGTCCAGACATCACTTGAACTGAACAATATTACTCAGGTCATATTGTATGGAATTTGAGATTCTTTTGGAAAGAAAAGACAGTTGCCAAGGGGAAAAAAGAAAGAAAAATATACTTGCGGAAATTTCTGAAGCTGCCAAATAGACAGAAGCCAGATGCAGTGCTCTTAGAGCTTCTCCAAGATCCCTCTGTTGCCTGAGTGGTGACTTCATGCTTACTGACACTGTGTCGAGAAATCACAATTTGTGGAAAAAGACTGAAGGAAACCCAGGTGCCTTAATGTAGAGAAGACTAGTGGTGAGAGATGAAAATAGTGTTCAAATAATTTTATTGGTAGTTGCACAGAGGAAAGAAATAAATTCCTTTGGTGATAGGATATAAGAATAATGGGTGAAATAATTATTTCAGTGAGAATAGCAAAACAGCCCGTAAGGAACTCCTTGATTTCCATCAACAAAGTACTTTTACAACATGTTGGTGACCACTTGCCAGGAGTGTTGTAGGGACAGTTGGAAAAGAGGCTGAACTAAATGTCTCAAGGTCTGTGATTTGTCATTTGCTATTAACTAGATACCTATTTAAACATCTACAAAACTTGGTAAGAGCTTTCTCATCTTTGGCTGATACTCCCTTTGATCCTTGACTTTGGCCAGAAATGTGAGCTTATGAAATGTTTTTACCTTTCTACTCTTCAGTGAAAGCATTGTTTCTGTCTCCATTTGCATACTATTCTTAGTTAAAATTTTCAACAGTTTTTCAATTCTAGGAGTTGGTGTATGCTAATTTACTGACTAACCAAACCTGTGAATTTTCCATCTCTAAGGTCTTGTCATCCCTCTATCCGTATCCTCCTTTTATTTTTTATGTTTTTATCTCTCTTCTTTTTCCTGACATCTGACTCTCCAAAAATTTTTGTGGAGCTTCATCTTCTGTAGTCAACTAAGCAGAAATGTTATTCAGAACTTCTGACTCATACAAAAATAAATAAGTATTGCCAAGACCCCAAAGTCCAGGCAAGGAAGTTCCAATTGAAGTGTTTGAAACCAATGAGTCTGGACTTTGCAGGATGAGTCACCTACTGCCATATGTGTTGATTTGAATAAAATAACAGTAGAGTTCAGAAGTTCTTGTACATTGTTAATCATGTCACCCTTCTCCATCACAGATATAAATATGTTTGTGCATAGGTGCAGATTTAAATATCTAAAGATTCCTTGAAAAAAAAATTAGATCATTCCTTTCAGACAAAAACTATTGATGAAAATTCTCACATCTCCCTTGCTACACAAAAAAGATAATTTCCAAGAAAGCAAACTTATTTTTCCATTGCTATATCTTATGAAGCCTAGGGAACCAGAAGTTGGAAGCATTAGAAAGTTCAGTTCCATCTGTAGACATTCTGATCTATTTCTTCAAACAAGAAAGACTTTAGAAGCAGGTACCCCATTAGATATGTGACTATTTTCTCCTCTCTGTTCTTTTTTTTTTTAATTAAAAAATAGTAAAAGCTAAAGCTATGTCTTTTTTTAAATTAAAAAATAATAAAAGCTACCGCTATGTCTATCTGTTCCCAGAAATAGTTTGCTGTCACTTTGGTCTTTACTGGCTTGTTTCTATCTGTTTTTTAATTCAGACCAATTCTATTTATTGCCACATTACATAATTTAAAATTTACTACATTAATATTAAATAATTATGCATAATATTTATAATTAAGATGTAAGAATATCTTTACATGACTGGGGGTTATTTTTCATACAGTCAAAATTTAATAAGAAATCATATGCATTGCCATGAGTATACCAGCACAATTAAATTGTTTTGTTCACATCTTTTCATAGCCACTATGTGGTTATAATAAAATTTGGTCTGGCCTTTTGGGATTTGGAGTAATTTCTGTAATTAATCCTCCTGCTCTAACTTCAGAGTTTTGATATGCAGTACTTTTCTTCTTGCAGTCTACAGCCAAGTGAGACTTCTGGGATTGAACTAAGACAACACACTGTGTTGTGGTTTAACTCCAGGTGGAACTAAGTCTCAGCAGCTGCTCATTCACTCCCCAACCCCTGCCTCAAGCGAGGAAAAGAGTGGATAGAAAAGGTAAACCTCATGGGCTGAGATACAAACAATTTAATAATTGAAACAAAATAGATACTAACAATTAGACACTACTACTACTAATTGTATGGAGAGAGAAATAAAATCCAATAGAAACAAGAGATGCACAATACAACTGTTCACCACCCACTGATGCCCAGCCTGTCTCCCAGCAGCCATTGACGCCTCATGGCCAACTCCTTCCCCATTAATATACTGGGCATGATGTTCTGTGGTGTGAAATATCCCTTTGGACAGTTTGGGTCAGCTGTCCTGGCCATGATCCCCTCCATTCTTGTGCACCTCCTCACTGGTAGAGCACAGGAAGCTGAAAAGTCTTTGACTTAGAGTGAGAACAACTCAAACCCAACTAAAACATCAGCCTGTTGCCAACATTATTCTCATATTAAAGCCAGCTCTGTACCAGTTACTATAAAGAAAATTAACTCTATCCCATCTGAAACCAGGACAGTTTGCTTTACTGATTTATTTTGTACTACCTGGGATACTTAAAAACCTCCACAACTAACAGAGAGGTACCCATTTGCTATGGTTCACAGCTGATGCCTAACAGCTGCAAAAAGACATTTTTACATAGAGATAGCCAACTAGAACTAACAAAGTAAGAGCTGAACAAAGGGCATAGGACAAGTTTTGGCTCAGGTGACTTTTTCCAAGGGAAATCAACACAATACATCTCAGCTTAACTACATCTACTCTCAAAAAACCCCCCAAAAAAACAACAAAAAAACCCCAAAAAACCCCAGAAACTCAAGAGTAGCTCAATTTCATATTCATATTTACATAGAGATTTTAATGTGCTGGTGGTTTTTTGGGTTTGGTTGTTTGGGGTTTTTCTTTTTGGTGTTTGGTAAAGATATTCTGCAAGTCTGCACTGACAGAGGAAACACTGGTATCTGTTATACTTACCAACATCTCTGAACCTAAAATAGTAGAACAGAAAGCCTTGAAGGACTTCTTGGTGTATTTCTGGAGCAGTGATTTAAAAAAAGATTCGATCTTTTCTTTAAGGACTTCCTTCACATAAGTGGAAACAGATTTTCCTTTTGAAAAGACTCAGTTTTAGTTTATTTTTTTCTCTGCTTGACTTTTATTCGAACCATCTAGGTTTTTTCTGCTTATGAAGAGCATGTGGTAATCTGGAAACTTACAGCACACTGTACTTCAAGTAACAATGAAGGAAAGGCTATTTGGTCTTTTCAGCATGGAAAAAGACGTGTACACCTTGGTGTACATGATTCCCATGTACATGGGAATCCCATGATTATGTGCATGTCAACTGTATTAGATAATGAATTAACTTGTGAAGTTCCAAAGTGATGAGAGAAACTATACCCTCTGGATCTGAAATGATGAACAGGTAAACAGACAAACCAGATAAACAAGTTTGTTAAGGCCTTTCCATTCTCTTTAATCAGAAAATTCTCTTGAAGAATTGCACACCTCAGGCAACATGTCAATTATTTGGGGAACAATAAAGTACTCTTCACAATGGACTCATGAGCTCCTCATTACATCTAGAATGCAGTGAGTTTTTTTGGCAAAACTTATTACTTAAATTAAGAGGTGGTTAGGGTATTTATCTACCCCCAGTTATGATCTGTGAGGAGAAACACTGCCTACTTTAGAGTGAACGTGAAAAAATAGTTTGTTTCATGCATAAGAGCTGCTTATGCTAGAATAACTGTCACCTTTGCAATGCCTTTAAGACAAGTTTGAAGGAATATGAAGTTCCAGCTGAGTAGTTTCCATCTGAGAAATTGTAAGTGCCTTTTAAAGGTAAGCAAAACCCATAACTCCCTAACCCAGGAATATATGCACTATTGTGTATAAAAAAATCAACTCTCTCCACCTATTGCCATCAACATTGGTTCATTCCCATTCACAAAATGAACATTTCTTCACTCCACCAGCTTTTTTATTATCTGCTTCAATTGTTAGGACACATAATACACATATGCATTCACTACATACAGAGAAATACACGTTCATCACCAGTATTTATCCACACCACTATGACTGGTGGCCCACTGGTTGAGGCAATTCACTTTGTCAATGAAGAATCATCTTCCTGAAACTGACACTGAGCAACTCGAAACTGTTTGGGTTCACTGCTAGGTTTGGTACACAGCTCCCACTTCTGGGTAACTCACTTATAAACTACCAGAGCTAAAAATCTTCCTTTTCATAAAGTAGCAGGAGGAGATACTGTTTCCTAATCTTACTCTTTAACTTTTATCTCCTTGTGATGAATGAAAAATGGGCTTCAATTATTCACACCATCTTCTTATCCAGCTGGCAGTAGGGAAATAAAGGCACTTTTTATTTTTTTCCCCGCTTAAGGAAACTTCCCATGAGAGAAACACTAGGGTGTACGTACTCACTTCACACAAGCTGCTGTGAGCACAGCAAATCGGTACTTCCTCCTTCCCGCAGCACAGGCCTGTCCTAGGCGCTGGTCTGCCAGGCGGATCCAGCTCTGGGCTGGCCCTGTGGCCTGCGAACGCGTCCTGTGGGCTGGTGCGCGACGGTGGCACCCACCGGGAGTGCCCGCTCCGTGGCCTCACGAGTCTTGAGGGTCCCGCCTGCAGCGAGGAGTCACCGGTGAGAGCAGGCAGCCTTCCCTTCGAAGGCCGTACTCACCTAGGCACGGGACACATCACCCACCGTTTCCTACAGTCACTGCGCGGAGCCCAAGGGTGGCAGCCCCGCTGTGCCCCCAAGGGGACAGAGGTCCTGGCGGCGATGCGCGGCCGCCCGCCGGCCCCGCCCCCGCCTCTCCTTCCTCATCCCTCTCGCCCCACGCGCGGCCGGGCAGCGGCCGGCGCCCGTCAGGCCCCGGGCAGCCCGCCCAGGTGCGGACAGCGCGGCCGAGCCCGGCTGCCGAGGCGGAGGCGGCACCAGCTTCCCGCCGGCGGCGGCCTCGCGGCGGCGAGCGCCCGGGGGCAGCGCCGACCCCCGCACAGGAGCTGCCCCTCGGAAGCGCATGGGGAACGGGAACGCCGGTGGTGCTCATCCCGCAGCTCGGCCCTGGGGCTGCGCGGAGGCGGCCGCGGCTGGACCGGCGCTCGCCGGCTCAGCCAACCCCGCACCGCACAGCGCCGCGTCCAGGTGCGCCCGCCCCCGGCGCCCGGATTGACCGCGCCGAGAGCCAATCGCCCGTGAGGAATCGCGGCAGCTGCCCAATCAGCGCTCCGGAAATGGGATGTGGGCGGTGCCCCGGGGACAGCGGGCTCGGTGGCGCCGCGGCCGAGGAAGGGCGAGCGCGGAGGCGGCGGCGCGGGTGAGCGCGGCCGTGCTCCGGCCGGCAGTGCCGCAGGGATGGCGGCGGCCGCGGCGAGGGGCTCGACCCCCATGGGGAGCGCTGCGAGCCGCCCCGTGACCCGCTGAGCGCCCTCCGCCTGCGCGCTGCCGTTACCCCTCCCCGCGGGCCGGCCCGGCTCTGCAGTCGCCATAGAGACCGCGCCGCACACCATGGGGCGGAGGCTGGGCCGGGGGGCGCCGCTGTAGCCCCCGCCCCGCGCCGCGCACACCATCCCCTGTGGGGCCGGGGGCACCGCCGGGACTCGCCGTGCCGCCCCGAGGAGCCGCCGCCTCGGCCCCGTTCCAGGTGAGGATTCGCGGTGCTGCGCCGCGGCCGCCGCCGTTACCCGCGCCCCGTCCCCGCGGGCGCTCCGGCCGCCTCGGCGGGGCGCGGCCCGCGGGCTCCGGCACTGCCGGCCCGGCCCCGGCGGCTGCTGCGTGGGAGCCGCGGCGCGGTTTCGGTCCCCGTGGGAGAGGGAGTTTGCCGGGCGCGGGAGCTCCGGGGGCCACGGCCCGCCCCGGGAAGGGCTTATTCCAGCGGGGCAGGACGGGCCGATCCCCTCCGTGGAGTTAAGGTCGGCAGGTCTGGCCGGCTCCCGCAGCAGTCACCGCTGCCCCGGCCTCTACGGAGAACTCAGATTTATAGGCACGAGATTTTTTTTTTTTTTTTTTTTTTTTTGTCCCTCCCACTTGCTGCAAGAAGGCAAATGGTACAGAAATGTACGTGTTCTGACGGCGAAAGATCTCTGTTTTAAAATAGCTGCGTCTGTATTTCCAGCTCTGGGTTGTGGCATGCGTGTGACGGCTGCTGTGTGGGCACGGCTGGATGGGAAGCGGGCTGTCTGTCGCCTGGCGCTCTGAGTGCTGGAGCCATTAGCGGCACTTGCATCGATCCCTGCATACAGATACGCCTGGCTAGGCCGCGGGTGCGCGCACCACGGCGCTCAGGGCAGCACAAACTGCGTGTGGAACGGCGTTAAAAATACGTTATTGCACGTACTTTTAGCTTTACAAAGAGGAAGTGGGAAGGCGCCTGGTTCCCAAGTCTACAGATGATCTCTGGAGCTGCAGCGGCATCCTTAGGCTTCTGTTGTCACTCTAAAGCAAAAGCAATGAGAGGACAAAGCTTGCTACGAGGTTTGTACCCTCTGCTGTGAGCCAGAGCAGTTGGAAACAACTGCCAGTGTAAGTGGGGGTGGGAGTGCAATAATGATAATATTGATGTAGTATCGTGGGGGCGGAGGCAGATGGACACAAAGGAATGACCCCGGAGTATACCTCAGCATTTTGAGAACCTTCCGCTGTATTTATAATTAAGCTGGAAAGGGCTATAGAAAATGAGTTCTAAAGTAGCCTGTAGTGGCTTTCTTAGTTATGCTCTGTGTAGAACCAGTGTAATTCCAGCTTAAATGTTCTGAATTAATAAACTATATTGGAGGAATGCTGAGAGCCTTAAAATAAATCATACTCTATTTATTTAAGTATCTTGTTAGCCTTAAAGTGTGTGGCTAGTTTCCGTGTTGTGGCTCTGGAAAAAAATGAGTAGATTTTTAAAATGCATTCTGCATAGTTAATGCTATGCCTTTGTTAAACACATGCTAGCTATGCTTGTAGGTATGTTAGTTCATTTTATCTGAGGAAAATAAAAGGTTAGGACTTATTTTGCTGCTCTTATTTGATTTTGGTCATGTTTTTTGAAGTCTTAATTGTATGAATTCATGATACAAAGATACCCAGAATTTTTATTTTGTGTTAATGTTGTCCTGAATGCTTTCTTGATGATTATTTGTTTGCTTTACAGCGTGAATTATGTTTAACAAAGTAGTAGAACTTTCTTAACCTGTTAAACCAGAGGTATACTTGTTAACATTTGTTTGGCCTGTCAATGAAATTATATATAGGAAAGTTTGACTGCAATAGTATGAGTAGTCATTTGTCAAAAGTTATTTTGAACACAGTGCATCAATATACATTTAAAAAAAATGTGAAGATGGAACAAATTATCTGTAAAAAATACTTTGTTATTCTCTAATATATTCCTGATGTACCATTATTTACTTGAAGCTCAGCATCTTTTTGAACTTCCTGTTTGGGAAGGATGAGGTTAGAAGAGAAGAACAAATTGGGTGACTGGAATATCGTGATGTCACTTATGTTTTGTGTTCACTATACTGCTGCTGCATACTGCAGGCTCTGATACTTCTAACAGCACAAATTCCAGAGACACTTTTCTCAGTATGGCTGATTATATCAAGAAGATTTTTGAGTATGACAGATGAGAGATATGAGTGGGATTTTCCTTGTTTAAAACCGACTTCTAAACGATCAGTTTCTGCCAGTGCTAGATATTTGTGTACAGAAGGTTAAGCATTTGTTTAGTGTGTGAAGTTGCAGTGTGTTGTATATTAATATACTACTGTGTTTTCTGTTTTACTAAGGGCTTGTTTGTTTAGTGGGAATGAATTGGTACTTTGCAAAGGAGATTGACAGTTTCTGTGTATTCCTGTGTCTTGCCTTGTCTGTTTCTTTTTCTCTGGGGAAGCACTACACAAAGCCTTTGTGTTAGGCTGGAGGGGAGGAGGAACAGCTGCCTTTTCAGTACAAGACCCCAGGATTTGTTGTGGTCTCCCAGGGATGTGTTGTGGTGCATGGACCAGCCACTGTCCTTCCTCATTCTGCCAAAATGCTCTCACCTCAAGAAACCTGAGCTTTCTTTGACTGATCTCTCAGAGCAGCAAGGTGTACAATGGATCTAACAGATCAGTCTGAAGAGCTAATTGTTGAAGTATTGGTGGTCAATAATTGAAACATGAAAAATTGCCAAAATATAAGGTTTATCTTAAGGAATTCAAAATATACAGGTCATGTGTGTTTACAATTTTCTTGTTATGAACTTGACTTCTTGTTCAGGATTAGGGTGAAAGAAACCTTTTCAAATCTTTTACTTGGCTTTTTTTTCTGTTTAAGAGTGTAGTATCTAGGGTACTTGAGTGGGAATTAAACATGTTAAGTTTTAGAAGTAGAGATAAAAACTATTTCAGTTGGATACAACTAAATGGAGCAGTTTAATTTTTCTGCTTTCCACGCACAAGTAGAGTGCTCTAATGCTTGTACTGTGTTCTCTGTTATGCAGTGGCAGAATAAAAGAGGGAGGTTGGCTTCCTTCTTTTCATGAGAAATATTGGGTCCTATCTAATGTGGATTTTAGTAACTATATCTTGTATGTTCTTTCATAATAACTTCTTTAAAAATATCATCTAGTCATTACTTATTCTTTGCAACTTTATTTATTTATTAAAATTTTAGAGTCAGAATACTCCCTTCTCCTTGCTTCAGTGGTAGGTGTTTAGTAGTGTGCTTTTGAGAGAATCTACTAACTTGGGTTTTTTTAATCTGCTCGTGAAATTGAAATGCCATCCTTAGTCATTTAAATTTATAGTCTATCATTCTCTATGAGCTTATAGTTGAAACCTAACTGTGGAAAATTCAAGCAATAAAGTCTGGCCTTCTGACCCTTCACCTCTTGATCTGGTTATTTCTTTTCCCATTTTTGAGACGTTGTATAAGTCATAACTTTTGAACAGTTTTTTTTTCAAAATTATTTTTCAGTTAATGGAAATGAAACCTGGAAAACTTGAGAAGGTTTTTGGAGTGAAGGGAAAGATTTAATTTGAGAGGGGAGAGGAAAGGAGGGCAGATTGAGACACTGAAGATGTATTGAGTGTTTTTAACAAAACTATTTTGTTAAAAAAATAAAAATATTTTTTTTGTTGTGTTCAGGTATGTTTTTCTGTGGTTCTTGTCCTGTGTGTTTGAGAACTTTTCGTCACAGAATTGCATCACTCAAATGTTATTTCATGCTGTTGCTTTTTGTCTGAAGAGGTTAATCAATTATTAAGAATTGCACTGATGAGGAACTCTATCCACTAATTCTTCCTTTTGGAGAAATGTGTGTATGTAGCTTAACCTTGCATTTCAGTGCAAGTAGTAGTTGGAAGAGTTGAAGGCCTCTTTCATGGATTAAGTTTGCCAGATCACTGATGGTACTGATGAGGAGAGTAGTTTTATTTCCAGTACAAAGCTGTCTGATGTATAAATGAAGAGTAAAATATGCTGAACTTGCTTTGAGAGTTTGTAGAGGATGTCAAGTCTTTTTAATATGTAGCCATATTTTTCTGTCTGGGTGTTGCAAAAGGACTTATTACTTGTTGCAGGGACAGGTTACTAATGTGGAACTCAGATGCAGAAAACCATAAAAAATCAGGTTTTTTTGTCATCCTGGTCTGTTTATATAGAAATAATTTTAGTATGTTTTTGATACACTTCTCTCACAACTGAGGTTACACAAAATTTGTTCCACAAGACTCATCTGTAGTTAGGAGAGATCTTGGCTTTCAGAGCTTGTGTTTTTTGAGTAGATGGGAATTGTCTTCAGTCAACAGCTGCTTATTGATTCTAGGAGGGGGTTCATTCTGCTCTCTGTCACTTCCCAGATAATTCTTAGACAGTATTTGTTGCTTCTGTCATGCTCTGTCTCAGAGTACTAGTTTTGTGAGGGTTTTAACAACACTTATTTGATACAATGTTGTTCAACATAGTAAGAATTAGATTGCTTGGTTACGTGGTGTATCAGCAGGATGTGTCTTGTAGCTGTCAAATTTACTTGTTGCCATAGTAATGCTTCAAATGCCACACGTGGCGAGCAGTGTGACTTTGAGCATATGAAGTATGACTCTGGCTTTGCAGTATTGAAGAATTAAAAAAAGAGAGGCAGTGATCTGTAAATAGAATATACTTTTCAGCATCAAACTGATGACTTTTTAGAATGCATTTGTATTCTTGAGTTATATGCTGCCTTGAAATAATTATTTTATTGTCTTTCATTTATCAGCATCTTGAGCTTAATCGATCTAGAATGGGCATTATCAACTGATAGAAAATGTATCAGATGAAGAATGACTGTGCTATTGCTTGAATTTGATTGAATTGAATGCCCTGTTCATATGTGATGTTTTGATTTTCCATCTACAGTAGTCTATAAATAAAATCAAAGTATAATTCCCTGAGTCAAGTCAGCCTAGAACAAGCTGTCATGTTGCACTCTGAGAGTTAAAGAAGAGGAATTGACATTGGATCACTGTTCTTTTTCTGTGTGATGTTTTGTGCTTTTTCATTAAAATCTAGATATTATTGTGAGAATCATGATTGTTTTGGGTGAAATTACAGTTCTACAGTTTTGAGCAAGACAGTGTATCCAGTGAGGAAGCCTGTTGAATAATTTATCTGGTTAGAGAAAAATCTTGAAAGAATCACAGGCTAGATTAGTATGAAGAAAGAATTGACTGGTTTTGTGGGAGCAACGTGCTAGCTAAGCCAGTCAGGTCTTGTCTTGACCAGCCAAGAACTAAGAAATTGATGCTGAAGCTGAGGAGCAAACCCCAGTAGATCGTTACCCCTCCCACAGTAAAGTAGATGTACGTGGGAAAGAAGCTCCGTTATTGACTGTCTGGTGATACTTGTTGTTTATTTATGGATGTACACAGATATAAGAATATTTTTCACATGTTAACTCCTGCAGGTGAAAATGCACATTATTGTTAAACTGGTCTAACAGTTGGCTACTGCTTTTAAATGGAAAATTATGTTCTCTGCCTGAGCCTTTTCTAGCACCCATTGATCTCTGAGCTACACTGAGTCAACTCACTAACTTGGCAGAATGATTGTAAAAATGGAGTTGTTTGTATTGTTTTTTGGCTGATATGTGTTTGTAAATCTTGCTAGGTCATGCTGTTATGTGCAACTTCACCCTGAATGCATAGCTGAGATAGTCATAACCAGATCCTTTCGTTTACTGTAGCCTGCATGCTCAGCTGGCAGGTTTTCCTGCCTATTGTCAGTTCAGGGAGGACACAAGAGAAAGAGGAACATTTTATGTGAAAGGCTGCTTTGAGGTGATGGTGCACTTTCTTCTCTGTTAATTTGAAGGAAATTTGGGCAGGATGCTGATTTCAGGCTGGACATTTCCTGTTGTTCTGATATATTTAATTAATTTTGAGCTCAGGATACCTCAGTCATATGGCAGTGCTTCTGTATGTATCTTTCCTTGATCAGTCAATTTTCCCCTCGTAATCAGGGAGCAGCTGTACTTCGTCTGGCTTGTTGGAACTGGCAGTTAATACTTCAGTTCTATTGTGAGGCCCTGCATCACCATGTAATGGCTTACTCAAATATTTCTTTTTCCTGGAGTAAAAGTTTGGACAAAATTGATTTATAGTCTAAATCAGGACTGTGACTGACATATGAGTAGCCATGCAGTAGATGTTGCTTATATTTAGTATTGACATATTATAAAGTGCATTTATACTCCTTGCTCTGAAACACATAAAAGCTGAATCTTAGTCTTAATAAATAAGAATGTAGTTATTACTTCTCTTGACTGTATTATTTGGTATATATTTGGTATAATACTTCTGGTATTACTAAAAAAAATCTGACTGTACACATATTTCACCCATATCATTGAATATTTCCTTTTTCTCATTAGAAATCTCATAACCCTGCTTGTCATATGATTGTGTATCCACATTATGCTCTTACAGAGTAGAAATTACTTGTTGTTGTTTAAATAATTATTTCAAAATTCAAAAATATCTTACCACAGTTTAAAATTTGATATCCTCCAAGCAAATTTAATGACTGTTGGTGTTGGTATTTAAAAAAAAGAGGAAAATTCTTACAACATATGTCAATAGAATTGTATTTCCTTTATGTAAATTCAAAAACTTAGAGAATACTGCTATCAATGTAGAGTTATTACACTTTGCCATGATGGTGTCATGTGTAACTATAGGAATATAAAAAGGTAAAAGATTTTAGAAAGCGTAAAAAGGCTTCAGAAAGTAGATATAAAGCTGAGAAAAGCTAGGATGTAACTGTTTCTATATCTACCAAATTAAATCTCCTCTCAGTCAATCTGAAGTAAAATTTCTAGTTTTAGACAAATTATTTGTAAAGATCAATTGTTCAAACATTTAAAATATACTAATATGGTGGGTTATAGGTCAACAATACAATCAGGATTATTTTTGTAGCCCGGTCTTTAATTTGGAGAGATTTGGAATTTAATTTCTTTATTTACATACAGCCAATATTTCCTAAAACATGTAACACTGTTAAGAAATGCTTTTTTGCTTTTTGTTATTTAAGTAAGGGATAAACTGAAAGCCTGTAAAGGTTTCTGAGAAACTTTGCTCTTTTGTTTGTAGGGATAATTGTACACTTGTTTTGAAGATAGTTAAATTCTGATCTTGCATTGTCCACTCTTCTGATCTGTGGGAAATTCTTATAATTTTTGTGTCTCTTGACCCCCATGTTTGTAATATATAAACCGATTTTCATGCCTCGTCGTTCTGCCGTGTTTTATTTTTTCAACTGATCCTGGAATGTTTTTTCTGAACTTAAGACAGTCCCAGCAAACTATGCCTAGGATAATTGTATTTTCATAATGAAATATGTTTGTATAATTAACTTTCAAAGACAAAAGCCTCATCACTTAACTCAATCTGACTGTGTGAAGGCCAAGGGAATTGTTGTGATTATTGGGGCTAACTTTATGTGTAAAACCAGCTTCCCTAGGACTTCCCTGAATTATGGGTGCTAGCAGTAGTAGAAAATATAGTGTAGAAAATCATTGTGGTGTCTTTTAAGAGTTGTCAGTAATGAAGAATCCACTGAAAGAGTTAATGAAGTATTCTATTAGTAAAGTACCTTTATTAATGAAAACTAAAGATCTTGGAGATATTTGTATGCGTTTAAGGAATCTAAAGATTTGACCTTTTACTTGTATGATATGTGTGTCAGAATGAAGATCTTTTGCAATTTCCTTGAGTAAAGTAAATTCTATTAGATAATCTGAAGGAACTGAGCTTTTTAATTTTGGACACCAGAATGGGATATAATGTTGTAGCAGCAATCCTACAATGAGGATAGAGAGGTATTATGATCTCTGTTAGTATTTACTTGCCTATTCATCCATACTTGTCATAACTTTAGTGCTCCAGTATATGCATATATCAGAAGTAACTGATTAGTGCATCATGTTATGTAATGTTTCCATTTATTCTTTGATGCTTGATGGATAATGTCTTCTTCTATGTAAGTTGGCACGTGTGTAGTTTGATTGTTGTCTCTGTAACCTGTTGATGCCACTTATCTCTTATCACTTCCCGATCTCAGCATCAACTACAAACTTCATTGTTTTTTCCTGAGTAAAAAATGTTTCAGTATTAAGTAAGAAATTGATTCCTATGGGAGCAGTTAGAGAGATATTTGTTCAGGTCACTTATATTTTGGGACCTATTATTTAATGTATGATCTATTGATTTTCTGGCAGAAACAGACTGTACTATGTGATATAAACTCAGATGTCTTACAGAAGCAGAAGTTTCATAATAACTGTTATCCTTATAGGCCAAACCTGTAATGCCATAGTAAAACGTTAGTTTGATAGGAAGGGGAATTTAATTGAATGGCTGTAGCTATAGTGTCTTCCTTTAGTTCTTTATTTGTCAAGTCCACTTATTTGTTTAGAGCTGATGTCCAGCTGATGGCCCATAGTTACCCAAGTAGCTTCATTTATCCTTTCCAAACTTTAACGTCAGTTATCTTCTGGAGTGTCCTGTGCTTCAGGAACCCTTAAACATTCCTGTTAAGATACAAGTTATTCAAACGCGCGCTTCTCAACCTGTCTGAGCGGGTAGCATCTCACTAGTCCGCGCGGTGTCCCGGAGGGCGCGGCGCGGGGCTGCCGTGGCGGCCCGGCCCCGCTCGCTGCCGCGGAGCTGGCCACGGTGCTGAGCCGCCCGCCCGGGCTGCCCTTGTCCCCGGCAAGCGCTCAGCTGCTCCGCTGCCGGAGGAGGGCTGCCACTGACGGGAGCGCCTCCTTTTCTCCTGGCACTGTATCCTGGCACTTGCACAGATAACCTATATGCCTTTGCTGCTTATATCAGAAAAAAACTCTACTGTGGAAGTTTTCCCTGAGCCACAGCTGCTGGCTTTCTCATATCTCCAGTCATGCTAAATTCATTATTGGGATCAGATTCTTTGCTGTCCAAATTTTACCAAAAGCACTTATACCACCCACAACCAAGGAACTTCTATAAGTGCATTGGCATTCACTGTGTATTACGGTGAATTTTCAGACAGTGTATAAAAGGCAAAAAACATTATTCTACCTGTAGCCTAACAACTTTCACAAAGCACCTCAAGAGAATCCTATAAAACAGCCTCCAAAGATGAATATGGAAAGTAACACTTAGCATCTATAAACAACTTCCAGCTTACTGGAAATATTAGTTTAATTTTTTTTTCCTCCATGATCTACAAAGTCCTGCATCCTGTATTTTTGTCCACATCACTTTTAAAAAAAATTTTTTTTGATATTGTAAAGATCATCAGTGATAACACTGGTTTAAATTATTGTTATTAAACATACCCCTCTCCCGTTACTTTAGTAATTCACTTAAAAAGATATCATTCCCATTTGGTAAGTGTTAGGCCATATTCATTTGAATCTATATGTATCTACATTGCCAAATCTGCTGCCATTTTTTAAAGTAGTTATGGTTGAATGCATGAATCCTCATTGATACAGTTACAAAGTTCTGTATTTCTGTAGTGTACATGGAATAGATTTGTAAATAATGTAAGCATATATGTGTATATAATAAAAACACATAGATGTGTGATGTATATATACAGTTATGTATTAAAAAGTGTGCTGTGTCATATTCTTTATAAAAAAATATGTTACCATAGCAGTATTATAAATAATACTATGTTTCTGATTCCCTGAACTGATTTTTGCTTTGATGCAGTTATACCTGAGAGTCTTGAAGAGAGAAGCTCTTTGATGGCCACCTCAGCAATTATGAGGCAGTAGAAACAAGAAATGTGAGAGAAGCATGAGCATGTTTGCACATGTAGCACCTTTCTCCGTCTCTCTCACTTTCCCATTTAGTTCCTTTTCCTCAGGCCCTTTCTGGTGAGACCTTTGGATGCCCTTCTGCTGTGCTGCTTGCATGGCTCTCAGGCAAGAGCTGGGATTTCTTGACATGGCTGCTATTCTGTGTAGCGTGAAGTCAAAAGGCTAGAGCAGAGTGAAACATGAGGGCACCTGAAGGAGGCGGCTGTAGATGTGTTAAAGGCAAAACCAGAGGATTTATTTATTTAGGCTTCATGTGTGTGAATTGTATGTCATCTAAACATGGTGATGGGAAGTAATTTCTATGAATTGTGTTTTTTTAAATCCTTGGCATGTTTTCAAACTTGCTTCATTTCTTATGCATCACTATATGAATGGCAATTTTAGTTCACATGCATACAAAAAAGAAATCTTTAGCTAGTTGATTGAAATATTCTAATATTTTGAGAATATGACTATTGCTCTATCCATGAGTGCTTTTTTTCTCTTAGAAGTAAGTGTAAGCATCTCTTACACTTTTTTTTTTTTAATTTTCAGCTTTAAAATTATTACTGAATGATTGTTAGTGGTTATTGAAATCTTATTTATTAGCTGCCAGACTGAAGCAAATCTATTGGATGGAAGGAAATTAAAAACACTTTTTGCAATTCAATACTGCAGCCATCAACACTTTAATAGAAACTTCTGAAAATGCAGCTGAAACTTGAATCTCTTCTCTTGTTCCTATCACCAGCTACCAGCTCAACAAAATTTCCAGGAACAGATTGTCCTTTTATCAGCCTTGACAACTGATAGTGACCAACAAATGGATTAAAAAGCATACTTTTCCCCTATTTTTTTTTTCTGCATGCTGTAGGGTCTTGTATGGTTTTAAATATTTAATGATGTGGTAAAAGCCTAATCTCCTTGGGGATGGAAGTTCTATGTCACTAAAAGTGTGTGATCACTTCTCTGGCAAACAATGTAGAAATCTTTGTATAATTCTTTCTTGTATGCAAGTAGTGCCATATCATAAGTAGGTATAAATCTGCTGAATAAAATGAGGGAAAAAAATGCCTTAATCCAAAACAAAGCAAGCTTTCATAGTATTGGATGTAATCAGAATTAGCCTGTAATGTGTTTTCTATGGGAAAGGTAGAAAATACTAGAATTTAGTTAAAATTCAGAGATTCCTTAGGAAATTATGTTGAGGAATGTCCAACCAAAACCATTTAGAAAAGTGAAAATAATGTTAAGAGATTTGAATATTGTATCAAGTAGCAACAAAGTTGTAGAAATTCTTGTTCTGTTTTACATCATAACTTATTTGTGGAAAGAGTGTCCTAAGTCTTTCCAGTTCTTTTACAGCAATTGTTTATGGCTAGTCATAAGAGATATAATTTTTTTTTTCTAAATTGAACAAAGTATTGAGAGTTCATTGAAGTAACAAACTAGACACAAAAATCACATTTGTTGTGGGGGGTTTTACACGTTTGTTTCTCTTGAAGCTCAGACATTCAGCAGTCTAAAATTTTTGTCCTGTCACTTATATAAAAATTGCTGCAATATATTTTGCAGCTGCCAGAAGTAACAACCAGTTTTTACATTGAAGTTTTCTTTCTATTCAAACTCTAACATTGCTGTAGCTGACTGTCGGTGAATTAAAATGTGTTCTGTGAATTTTCATTGTCAAAATTCGGACTCTGGGTGTCTTGCATTAACTTTATTAAAATGGAGATAGTCTTGAGGTTAGGAAATGTGTATTAATATATTGGTTCTCTGAATTAAAACTATCAAATTATTTGAGTATAAAGATTAGAGGCATTTCCAAATATTTTCTGAAGTTAGAGGGAAAAAAATCCATATGGAAACACTGAGACAGCACTAAACCCAGCTCCCAGTGGAAGGGAAAACATGTAAAATAGAAAGTTGAAGCGATAGAACAAATAGTATTTAGAGTTCCTGAGAGTTTATAGTATTATCTTTTCAAGATAATTTCACATAAGTGCCAGAAAAGAAGAGTTTATTTGAGTTAAATTGTTCTGCTTTATGATGCCATTCCCACAACAGCTAGCTAGTCAACAGCTTAAGGGTGGTAGTATCTTTCAGATAACTGACAGAAAATTTTGCACAATATTTTGAGTTGCATCTCATCAGTTCAAATAATTTGAATTTATGTTGTTACAGGGAGCATAATTTCTTTGTCCTCTCTCCATCTTTGCAAACATAATGTATGAGTGTAAAATTCTGGAGTAAAGATCTGTATTCAATAGTAGTCATATATGGATGCCTAAGGAAAGTACAAAATCACAGATAATATAAATTGGACTTCCCTCCAGTTCTTTTCCCTTTTTTTAGTAAGGAACTTCCTGCACTAAATATACTTAATATTTGTTTTCAGTAACACAGAGTACTTTTTTCATATACTTTTTTCATATTGATGTTTGTTCACCTGAACCATTATAAACTTTAGTATTCACAGTATCCTTTCACAAGAAGTTGCAGAGATTAGTTTGCTCTGACTCTGGCTCCTGCTGACTTATTTTGATTTTTTTTCTGTCCCTTTATTAAATAACATTATAAATAGCTGATTCCCTTGGAAAAAAATTGTAAGTCATTACTTCATGTGGAATTTAGTCTGTATCCCTTAGTCTGTATCCCTGTTTTCCCTGAATATCTTGCTCCTTTTTTTTTTTTTTTTTTTTGAGATGGGAAGGGCTGGAATTGTATGCAATACTAAAGATATTACTTAGTCAAGATATTAGTTATATTCAAGATATTAGATGAACCATGGATATATACATGATCTTCATATTGTCATCTGCTTCGTCTGAATTCCTAAGATTAAACTGGTTTTGACTGCTATTTAGCAGTTAAATGCTATTTAGCATTTGGTTCTTCTCTAACTGAATATTTACTTACAATATTTCTTATATCATAATAACAAGGTCTTATTCTTGATTGCTAATAGTTTCTCATGTGCTTAATGAACAGTTAGGATATGTTAATGTATTTAAGAGTAACAGTTAATTATTATTTTTCTGATAGACATAATTTTATATGTACACACATAGAACCTCATTTGCCTTTTTATCTCCTGGTCATACAGTACCATGGAGTCACCCAGCAGTTCGTCTCAATTTTCCCTTTAACAGTTTGAGACTTTCAAGATCATCTTGATCCAACCCCTGCCATGGTTGCCAGATTGTTCATGGCCCTATCCAGTCTGTCTCCTTCTTTTGAGGAAGCGTTGTGTTTAACTACCCAAGGAATCCATTCCAAATTTGAAAGCAGAACTGTTAATGATCCAGATGGAAGATGATGAGTCAGGTTTTCTATATGTGGACACTTTGTGCAAAAATATTTTTTAATGGAACCTGAGTGAAAATATTGATCTTAATAAATGATAACTCATCAGCCAAAAAAGCATAGCTCCCTGTGCTGTACTGTATATTTACAGATGATCTAGACAAGATGCAAATACTCAAATTACATAGTCTGGTGATACAAGAGTATTAAAATTAGCAGATATGAAGACAGAAGAACTGGAGAAAGACCTTGCTACTCTGAGGTAATTATGAATAAAAATTATCATAAAGCAGTTCACATAAGATAAATAATTTTAAAATATTCAGTGGTGAACTTCATTCTTTTGAATGTGGTCTTTCAGGTTCTGTGAAAATAACAGGCTAGTGCTTACTACCAATGTTGGTCTCCACATCTCAGAGGGGATTTAATAGAACTGGAAAAAGCACACAGGTGGTGATCAAAATCAGTGAAAGACCAAATAGATGAAGAGGTAAATGAGGAGGTATATGGTAAGGGTGTATTCCCTGTGTGGGACTGAAAGGTGAACAGGGAGCAACTATACACTGCCTTCCTGTACAAGGGTTAATGAATCTCAACTGGGACTAGCAAAAGACAAACTGGAAACAAAGATGTGCTTCCCACAGCATGGAATTAGGTTACAATTTGCTTTATGAGTGTTATGGGTGGTAAATTTTTAATGGTTCAGAAAAATTCTGATGAACTTGGAGACAGAAAAAGTCTTAAATACCATCCTTGGCACTCTGTGTTTTGTGTCCCCAGAAAATATTCTGGCAAGGGTGATCATATGCTTTCTGTGTCTTTGTATTTTTCCCTGGACATCAGCTGCTGGCAATAGTCAGGGACAGAAGATTGGACTAGGTGCTTCTTTGATCTGATGCAGCATGTCTCCGCTTCTTATTAGCTGTCTGTGCTATCTGCTTTTCTCCTGTCTAACCTAATTTTTTTTCTGCTGCAAATTAAGTTGATATTTTTGGATTTGTCCCAACTTTAAATACCTTTGCCAAAGTTCCATTTTGTTCTTTAATACCTGCCTTCCATTTCAAACCTTGAAGGACCTTGGATTAGGAGCTCAAGTTTCAGTCACTGTTGCTTGAAGCCACCTTCAACTGCAGCTATAAAACAAGTGCATACTCTGACCAACCCACATTGTTGACTGGAGCTCTTGGACCTTTGTAGTTTCCAGCACCAATATTTTTTAGGGACAAAGTGGATAGGCAGTCTTAGATGAGATATACCTATCTTCTTTGTTGTTGTGTGTTGTACTTGTAGATTTGATGTTGCCTGAGCCCATGTGATCATTATGGAATATTCTGTGGACAAGAGAGACTTCCTGGCACTGTACAGAACCTCTCTCTACAGCCATGCCAAACTGAAGATAAAGTAGTAACTTGTGCTGCTCTGCTGGCAGTATATCATATGTTTATTCACCTGCCTTACTGCCACTTTCCTTCACCAGAGCCAGGCACCAAGCCATTTCCCACCTCTCCTGTCATTTGGCATAAGGACCCATTTATGTGGCTGTGTCCTACCCTCTGGTGCTAGGGATGTTGACAGAAGTGTTGAATTGGTCTTGGCAAGAGTGTCACTGTGGTTTTTCATCTTCTCTTTGTGCCTGACTTTTTTAACATTCTTGATCTGCTGCTGAAAAGTACAATGCTCCTTGAACAACTGAGGTGTTACTGCATAAATGTGATGGTATTGTAATGTGATGGTGTGTCTTTCCTCCTTAACTCTTTCAGGGATTGCTGTGTTGTGTGGCAGGATGGGTGAGGAGACCTATCAGAGTTTGGTAGATGTCCTGCACAATGTGGACTCCCTCAGGTTCCATCTTCCTGTCAGTTAGGCTCTTTTGGAGTCATCCTGCTTTGCTGTAGTAGTTGCTGTCCTCATTTCACACATCAGCAAAAAGAAGAGCTTTATTTAAGAGCTGTATTTAGGGAGATGGCATACCTATCTAGTCACAGGTAGTGTCCTCTCTTTATCACAATACTGCAGCAGATTTAGTTACGTGCCTTGAAGATAAGGATGCTAAGAGATCAGACATTACAGACTGAAAAAAGATCTTTTCCTCTGTTCTTTTTCCTGTTCTGCTTAGCAAGCAGTCAGGCTTCACTCACCTTGTCTTTGTGATGTGCTTTTTGCACTGCTATATCAAGAGAATGCTCAGGTTTTGTTAGTGAGTCCAGGTCACTTCATGGCTGGTGCTGCAGGCTGAGCTCAATGCTGTGAGAGCAGTCATGTGGCTGCCAGCTGAGCTGCTTCTGTGCCACTGGCAGCTCTCTTGATCACTTGAGTGCTGTCAGTGCAGACAACATTTTGCTATTCACATGCTGTCTATCTGAACATCTTATCAAAGTTTCTCTGCCAATTTTCTTGTATTTTTCAAAAAAGTGTTATTCCCATTTATAATTAGAGTTTGCCCTGAACTTTAGTAGTTTGGATTAAACATTTAGCTGTGTATATTTCCTTGCATCATTCTCACACAGTTCTTAGCAGCAGCTCTTCTCCTCTGTAAATTTTTATGTATCTACTCTGAAAAGTTTCATAGGCTTTGGAAGAAGTTCTTCAGAGCACTGTATTCCTTGCCGCCTTGTCTCTAGTTTTTTGTTGTATGCATATGCTGGGCATTTATACTTTTCCTTTCTGAGAAAATGGATTTATGAAATAATAGACAGTACTAGTCAAAAGGTCAAGACTTTGGAGCATTTTAAAAGATCTATTTGCGTTATTCCTTGGAATATAAATGGTGAACTAGTAATATTCTGAGTTTATCATAAGAGAATGACTTACTATTCCAACATTTCAAAAAACAGGAAGCAAAGATTTTAATTTTGCTGATGAATCCAGACTATAATTAGTTTCTTATTATAATACTGTGCCACTGTTTTAAATATCTTAATTGTTTGACTTCAAGCTGTCTGTTCAAAACCACACTTCACTACCACTTTCCTACAATGAAAATTTTCCTAGGATCTTAAAAATTATTATTGTAAAACCTTGTATAATTAAGGTAACTGCAGAACTGACTTTCCATTTTCACGTTTCTTTGAAGAAGACTTAATAAGTAAAACAAATTTTTATAGCAAAAATCCATGATTCTAGTTCTATTTAGGTTTGTTGTCAGTACCACAACAGTCTTGGTGAATCTAAGACACAGAAATACAGCTTTTCTTTTTGAAACAAGTGACACTTTTAGTGTTTTAAAATTAATTTTTGAGTAATTAATAAGGTTTCACAATCCTCTTTTTGATTTGGAGCTCACTCAGAGATGTGGGAAGTAATTGAGGATGAATTTCACTTCCCCAAGTGTTAGGTTTCCACAATAGTATTAAAGCCTCTGTACCTGAGGCTGAAGTTCAACAACTGGTTTCAGCTGAAAGCAGCACTGTTGTCCAGCCTTTCCCTGTTCCCTACAGCTAATTTGTATTCTCTCTCTTTTTCTGACATAAGCCTTTGTGCTCTAGTGGGACTGATCAAATTAGGAAATTAACTCACACATCTGAAAAATACCATGGTAAAAATGTCATGGATTAAATAAAGTTTCTGATATATAACTCGGTCTAATTCTCCCCTGATCAATTTTTTCTGGTTTTCTATAGAAATAAATGACATTCTATTTCTCTGATAGGTGTCACAACCATATAATCTCTCCCTGTCATGTGCATGCGATGCTCTCCTTTCTTTATGGCAAGATGTAGAGTACCCTTTATTTCAGTTGGTCTGATCAAGAAATACTGAAGTTTACTTCAATGCAAATTCTTTTAAGTCAAATTTATTTTTCAAGTTGTAAATTCTGTTTTGGACTTGAGGAGGGTTTTGTGTGCCTAAAACTTGTATGGTTTTGCTACATTAATTATTTGGTTTAGTGAAAGATAATACATTCATTTGATAAACTTTGCCTTACTGAAGTCTCTTGCAAACTGCAAATAGCGTGGTAGCTTGAAATATATATATTTTTAAAATAAAGCTTGAAACTAAACGTTATATTTTTAACTCTATTTTCCAACTGAGAAAATATCGCCACCTTTGTAATAACAACTGCAGAAGTTGCCAGAAGGAAATGCAGACTCTTTGGCAATAGCACACAAGGCAGTTGGGAGCTTTTCACACCTGGAATCTGCAAATGGTGATGAGTATTTTTGGCACCCAAACACTTGAGAAAGAAAAACCTAAAATGACATAGGTTCTGTGTCATATTTTTAAAAAGATTTTCTTCACAACCAGTACAGTTGGAAATTTAAGTCAAGATTTTAAATTCAGTTTTCTCATTGATGCAGTGAATGATGATTTTCAAAACAGCAGCTTTTAATAAATGTATTTAGAAAATATTCAGGTTTAAGTGTAGGATGGCTTTCTAGTTTGGATGTTCAAATAGATGAATTTAAATAATTTCTGTCCCTAGAATTAACAATTTGAACATGTTCCTAGCCTTTCTAAGACAGTGGACTTTACCGTAAATGTGGTGCAATTAAGACCTTTGAACATTTCCCGCCCTGATTTTCTCTTTATGTTAGCCTTTTAAATGTTCTTTGTTCCTTCAGTTCTGCTTAAAAATAGAAAATAGAGAAATGGAAACCATCCTAGGTAGATTCTAATTAATATACTCGTTCTTTGAATGAACTGAGGCAGGAAGGTAGAGCTCTTAGTATGCTCAGAGTTCCTAATAGCAAAGGTTGATACTATTCCATAGCGGAGGCAACAGGGCATGTATTCCTTTCTATGGAACAGAAGTAATCTTCTGTGCTCCCTTGCTTTGTCCTGGAACTTAAAATACATCCATTTAGCCAAAATTGTCTGTGATTTCTCAACCTTAGGTCTGAATTTAAACTCTATACAGGCTGGTAAGCAGAGGTTCTTTACTTTAGGCTATCTCTAAGGGAATTATATACATGCACACAAATTACATTAAATGATTGCTTTTTTTCTGGAAATTTTGCACTGTGATTTTCAAATACCATATAATCTCTTAGTGTACTTGGATGGGGTAAACTCATCTTTTGCAGGGCTAATGTGTAGTTAAAATCAGTGAATATTAGCTCTAATACTCAGTTACCTGTTCTTGTTTTATACTGCAATCAGTTTTCAGCAAAGGCTTATGTTATGGAGCAATTTATCCTCATTGTATTGTCCTAGGTACTCCGTGACCTCTCACCTGGAAATAAATTTGACAGAGGGCTAATTGTCTTTCATTGTAGTTGTGTTATCTTGAAAAGGTCCTCTGAAGTGACAAACTGATCTGGTAAGAAAATTGATTAATACAGAATTTTATGAGATATATTGCAATTAGAATGGCTGTTACTTTTTTAGGAGAATTGTAAAGAGGTGTTTGTTGTACTGAAAATGGCCTTACTGCCACCTAAAAAACTCCACTAAAGGATTAATTTGCTGAATGAGTAAGGGAAAGCTTGCACCTTAACTGTGTCTAATTAATTATTCATCTGCTTCAGTAGAATACAGAGCATGCTGGAGCTATCTTAAATTGTTAACAGCATTGTAGCCTGTTAAAGACCTATGCTGAAACCAATGTATTTCAGTAATACAAATGCAACTGTATTTACGTTTATGAGATGTTAAGTCATCTGTGAAATTTGGAATGGGTCAAACAGTCTGAATTTAAATCCTTCCAAATTCAGACATTTCAGTTTCAATCTTGACCTGAGAACTACCTCCAAAGAATGCATAATTTATATCTCCCCGAAAGTCCTTTAAATGTAGTAATCTCTAGTAATGTCCTTTTCTTTTGTATAAATTTGGGGAATGTGATTGTAACCTAAATGGCACCTACTAGAATATACATTTTCTGTTATTAGGTAAGGAATATAAAGATATTTATCCACTGCAGTACATCAATAATTAACAGATTTGCAGATTATACAGTGTTAAGACCATTAGAGAATACATCAGAACAATGGAATTCTGCCTAGATCAGATTGTGAATAAGGTCTTTAAAAGCCGTATTCTTGTAGCACTGCCTGAGTGTAAGGATGGAGGTGTATAAGCATCTGATAGTGTTGTGGTTCAGCAAAAGTATAAAGCATTTTCGGACTTAAATTAGGGAAATAAGACTTCTATCACAAAGAAGTAATAAGAAAACCACTTTTCTCCTTATTAGGAATTGGTATGATAATTCAATGTGGATGTCTAACTCAATGTTGCTGTCCATACCTCAAGAAAAATGTGGGGTTTTGAGAGGGGTTTTGAAGGAGGACCATATAAAAGACCCAAGGCTGTGAAGGAAGGATTAAAGCTAAATGTATTAATTTACAGGAAGTTAAAAAAACTATGTTTAGATGTTTAAATGAAGTGAAATTACTGGAAATGGAATTTGCTTACCAAAACTGGAACCAAGTTGTGTGGTAAAAAGTTTAAATTAAATGTATTAAACCTTGAAACAAAGCAAGTTATGTTTATTGTGAGGAAAGAAATGTACTAGAATATATTAACAGTGAAGAACGTTTGGAGTCTTACATATTAGTGTGTGCTAATTCACTGAAAGTGTTTGAAGTTATGAAGTAGCCTGATCAAATAAGGGTTTGGACCAATTTCAAGCCTTCTGGCCTTGAAATTTGTCACTGAATCCTTCTGCTTTACTTCAAGTCTTGAAAAAATGAGGA
Source organism: Lonchura striata (assembly GCF_050655825.1). Classification (NCBI taxonomy): domain Eukaryota; kingdom Metazoa; phylum Chordata; class Aves; order Passeriformes; family Estrildidae; genus Lonchura; species Lonchura striata. The sequence goes on along the minus strand of NC_140707.1, from coordinate 37,985,439 downwards.
TTCTTCAATTTGACTTCAGCATGTTTGTAATGCTTGCAGTTGATTATTAAGCTTCAGGAGGAGCTTAGCACCTTGTCTTCACGAGAGACCTTTTTCCTCCCATGCATGACTGTTCAGTGGGTCCTGGTGCTTTATTGCTTTCAATACCTGGTTTTGATTATATAGAATAGATATGGTTGCTTTGTAATGATCTAGGATTTAACAAGGAATTAGCGTATTAGAATAGTATTGAGGAATTGTGTACAAATGAAGATTTTGTTACCCTGGCCATGCAGATATGACATACAGTAATAGACTTCTATAACAATTCTTAAAATACAGGGTGTTCCTTTGAATGTATGTGTCGGACCTTTGTATTCTGGGCCAATTGCTGATGTTCTGTTAGTCTGCTCAGGAATCCACAAATTAATAGCTCTCAGAAATACTTGTCAGAGTTGTGACTATAAATTGTAAATTTAAATGTCTTTAAAAAGAAAAAGTTAAGTGTAAATCAGGAATCAAGTCACGGCTGATAGCAGAATTAACAAAAAACTCTGAAATGTCATATTTTTGATTTAATAAAGCAAATACCTTTTGCTACAGGTAATGAATTTTGCTCATGTTTGAAAGCTTCAGCAAAAATCTTGTTTGAGATTTTAGATTTTGCTCTGGTGAAATGTTGTGCTGAAAATGGCCTTACTGCCATTTCACCATTACTTGTTTTAAGCAAATATCAGGAAGAAATAAACCCTCTTGAAGTTCCAATATAGAAGTGGGCAATTTATTTGTCAAGACCAACCCATGCTTTGATGGCAGGTGGTGGACTGTGTTATGATAATTCTGTTAGAAAGGACAGTGAGTGTGGTCCATGGTTAGTAATGTTAAGGGGTTCACAAAAATGGCTCTAGTTCTTTTTAGAATTTTGACCTTGTCTGCAGGGGTTAATTTACTATCACTGGTAGAATTTGATTTGATTAAATTGCAGGATGGATGTTGTTACTCACAATACACAACCTTAGTTTGGTTTCCTTTCATTTATTTGAATTAAACCAATTTAGGCTATGTATTCTGAATGAACACTCCTTTACAGGCATGTAACCCACTCTCATTGGGTGTAAATTTTGATCCTCCGCTAATCCAGGTTAATGTTTCTCCAGAGGGGTCTGTCTTATCTGGAGTTGGTTCAAATGTCATAATGTCCAATTGGAGCAAAAAGGCTTAAATATAATATGAAAAAGGAATATCAAAGAACATGGAAACAACCTACAGTTACTGTTGTATTAAACAAATGTTTGTCTTAAAACAAGCAGCGGAGTGTTTACTAAAAAAGCATAATTTAGTCCCAGTAGTAAGACTGGCAGTTAGCCACGTGGTAGGCCATACTGCTGATTTAAATCAGAATGTTTTTACTAATTTTGCATATCATATGTGTGTTGATTCAGGGAGAGAAGCATTGTTCACTTGCAGTTATGCTATTTTGAAAGCCACAGAAATAACCTAAAGCAAATATACTTTTCAAAGAGTACTGTCTTTGGATAAGAAGGCTTATACAAAGAGTTACATTTGTTTAATTACACCAGTGAAACAATAAGCACAGTCCTAAAAAAGCTCAAAGAATTGAAATAAGCTTTTAATTGGTTGTAGTAGTTGCTGATGGAAGCCATTATGGATATGCTAATCTCCAAAGTACAATTTTTTATAATGCTATCTATAATCCAATTCAGCAATGATTGTTAAAATCAGAAAATTAAAAGAAATAAACTGTCAAAATTACCAAAGACAGGATTTTTTTCTTACCAAAGACTGCTGTTTATACCCTGAGATAATTGTACTTTAGATGTATTTTATCAGAAATAATTGTAGCTATGTGAAACGCATTATAAAATGTGAGGTAGTGTGTATGCAGTGCAACTCAAATTTAAGTATCTATTTTCAACACAGTAATTTTTTGTTAATATTATTTTAATGTTATATAGAACCATAAATTAATTAAACAATTATTTAATAAGTTATTAATTATATTATTTAAGGAATTGTTAATTTAAATAGGAATTATTAAAATTAAGTTTAAATTCAATTATACCTTGCAGCAATTTGAAACTGCTTGTGGAATATGACTCTGAAAATGTTTAAGTTCATTAGTTCTATATTGAGATTGGTATTGGAGATTTGGGAGAGAGCAAATTGGAAAATTAAGGAAGGCTGTCCTTGAATTTTTTTCTGTATTGGAAACTGACTGAAAACGTTAGTCACTGTGGGGTACAAAACCTAGTTAAGGTGCTGAGTGAGAAACACAACTTGTGCTGTATTTCTTGTTATTCTGTTAATCACTGAGTTCTGCTCTGTTTCTGCAGTGACTGGTTAAATGGAAGCCATTCCTGGGATCTGGATGGTTTCTACTGACGCAGACTTTGCATAGCAGCTCCATCACCTCAGGAGGTTGCAATGAGTGGAGGAGGGGATCAGCCTGATATCCTCAGTGTGGGAATATTGGTCAAAGAAAGATGGAAGGTGGTGAGTATACCTTCCTACAATTCTGTATCTTCTTTGAAACATCTTTTTGGAAAGAAGTGGTTTGTGCTTTGAAATTAATTTAAAAGTTCTTGTGAGATATATTTTGCTTAATACTTACATTAAATTGTGAATGAGCTTTAAAACTCCTTGTTTCTCTTACCCTACTTTAAAGAAAAGTTATGACAATTTAAAGTGGGTTGTTTTTGTTTTCCTGATAAGGATCTAGGAGAGTTATTAAATCCCAAGGTAGTGCCTAAACCATGCACAACTGGAAGAGTACTGTCAGTATATTGAACCCAATGAGCCAGTGACTGTATCAGTTCATTTTGGAGATCAGTCAGATGCCCTCCCCTGAAACCAGTAGGTTTGTGAGATATGTTACTCCTTATAGGAAGATCTTTCAGGGCCTCGCTGCTCTTCCTTTTGTTTGTTGGATTTTATGGCATAGATTTATTCTCAGGTGATTTGTATTCATTTGACTGTGAGCCAGCATTGGCTTTGCCATAAATAGCTCTGTTCTCTTTTGCTGTTCATATCCTTGATTTGCATCTTGAGGGAAATAATATCCAGTTGAAGCTATTTTTGCTGGGAGAAACAGGCTGAGTTCTTATAGTTTCTTCTCCATACCTCTGATCACTTTGGTTTTTTTACTTAGAATAAAAAAAAAAGAAAAAAAAGGAAAAAAAAGGCCAGTTCACAATAGAATGTTTAGAGTATCTCTGTGTGTGTAGTAGGTTGTGAATAGATTCTGAATTACTTACTTTATATTACTCATCTATTTCAAGTTTTTTAGAACTGTAAGACTGAACATAGAAGATACAAATTAATCATTAATTTTTAATTCATAAGAGAGAATGATTTCAACTGTCTTGCACCCTATCTTTCATTTAAACATGCAGGAAGCTGATACTAACTTTGTGTAGGAAATCTTTGTACTTACTTTTAGGTAAATAGAACCTAAATAGCAATATCTAGTGTATATGTATTTGTAAAATACCTTCTAATATTTAATCTCAATACAGCAGTGAAGTAAAACCAGAAAGCACAGTCTTGAATCAGATCAAATAATATAAAATGCAATTTTATATACAATAATATACCAAATACAGTAGGTAATAACATACTAATACATTACTACCCACAAAACCACTTAATTGTCTGATGTTTTCTTCAGGTTTATTTTCTTTCCTATGTAATAAAGACTGATGATGATATAAGTGTATTCTGGAAAATTTTTTAAAGTAGGCTGAAGTTTGTTTCATGTAATTATACATTTTCAGTTACATGTTTTCCAGATCAAGTATTACAGGTAGATGAGTGCCAAGTGTTTCCTGTGGGTAGCTCTTCAATTTCTTATCTTCGGTAGCAAACATTAAGGATTTCTTGATGGCATCTAAGGTGATAGACTTCCTGAATTCAGGATTTCATAGGATTGACTCCCAGCAGAAGAAATGTGGTTTTTGGATTTTTTTTGTTGTTGAGGACTTTGTTCATTGCAGTTGTGAAGACCATATCTCAAATTTTTGGACATGAACGTTTTAAAAAACTATGTTCAATTAAATTTAATTTTAACTTAGACACTATTGAGGGTGATTATATTTTGAAAAGTAAACATTAAAAAAAACATTATAAAATATCTTCTCCCCAGCGACAACCTCTAGTGGTGTCTGTTAGCAGTTGCTTTTATCCTTTGTTGATGCCTTTCCTCATGCCTCTCTTTTGCCTTTGAAGCATTTATTACAATCCTGACTTGGAGAGACTTGCTTGTAATGATAATTGATTTTAGATATGTTTAAGAATGCCATTCAATACGTAGTGTAAGCAAAGGTACCAAGATAAAATTTGCTGGAAATTGTATGCTTTAGCCTGGACGCATATAAAGACACAGATGTCAAAGAGAGAATGGAGAAAAAGAGTTTGGGATGTGGGATGCTGAATGCAAAAAGAGAAGGCTGAAACTAATGAACAAAGTGGGAAATTGTAATGCAGGTGTAAACAAGGGCAATGTGGTCCTCATCAAGGTAAAAGATGTTCAGTAGATGTGACAGAAGGGTGACAGTGTGGTTGAGTGGTCACCACCTGTGTGAACTGGAAAGCAAAATGCAAGTGAACCCAAGGTGGGAACAGGGATGGGCTGCCCAAGATTACCATGGAAATGTTGCCTCTGTGCGATGAGTATATGGGAAAGCCAGAGCTCAGCTGGCAGTTGTGACTGGTGAAGGATGTGAAAAGCAACAAGAAAAGCTTCTATAGGGATGTTGGCAGCAAGAAAAAACCCAAGGAAAATACAGACTTATTGTTGAATGTGTGTGACTCAGTGACAAAGGATGTGGAAAGTATTTTTTTCTACAATCAAAGAGAGGTTAATTTGTGCCTGGAACTACTGAGTGGTGTAATCACTTGGTGTATGTTAATGATTCTGGTGTACTTTAGCCTAGGATATAAATTGATCTGTTTATTTTGTTGCTGTGGTGGTGATTTTGTTTGTTTTAAATTTCTTTTAAGCACATATGCAGAGAAACAATGCTTTCAAAGGCAGTCTTTAGTGGTCTGGCCATTTCTCAAAGCTGGTAAATGAAGTTAAATGATAAACGTGTCCACATTTGTAAGGGGGTGAGGATGGCTGTCTCACCTCTTTCTTTTTCCTCTCACCTTTTTTACCATGCATTCTCACTGGTGTGCTTGTACTATGCTTAAAATTCATGAGTTATCTGTTATCTTCTTCTTTATTCATAGAGCCTAGCCTATTTTAAAAAATGTTTTTCCTGCTCAGTCGAATGTCTGATGGTGTTGATTAGGAGACATTAGACTACTTTTCAGAATCTGAAGATAGGTCAGCATATTGCTGCTCTATAGAACCCTGGAAAGTTTAGATGAAATTTTATACAGTGTAGTCATATAATGTTAGCAATTGTATGTTTTCAGATGACATTTAGAAAACCATGTTAGTCTCGGTTCTTTTTTGTGTCATTTTCTCTTTTATCAGCTTTAGAATGTTAGCTAGGGGGAGGCATTTTGTGAAACAACATTGACATTTTTGATATTGAAAACCAAAGAAGTGTCTGTTCCCCGTGACCACTTAAAGCAGAATGAAAAAAAACACCTTTTAATATTTGCTCTGAATGTAGTGCAAACTAATTAGTATGCCATAGCATTCTTTTTACCTCTTTCTTGCACAGATGAAACTTTCAGTGCTGCAAGTTTCTTGAGTCTGTCTGTTAATAAGAATTATATTGGTGAATTGTAAGTGAATGTGAATAACATTTGAGATGTATATTAAAAGATAATCTTAGCCATGTTTAATAATTTATGATTTAGCTGCTGTAAGTCACTCCATATAATAGAAAACACTGTCTCTTTTCAGGAAGTCCAAAAACTTGTATAACTTTATATTGTTATTATTCTGTGGACATATTTCTGAAAAGAGAAAAAGATGGCATATTTTAAAAACATCACTGTGTATTTGTATTTGAAGATCTCTGGCCTGTGTGTGACTATTTGAGGAAAGACTTTATTCAGCATGCTGATTTTGCCCAGATTCATGCTGGGAATACTACTGCACTCTTCTATTATGCTATATACAATAGTGCAGATGGGGATCAGATGTGTTCTCTTCCAAACTGTGGTTAGCCATACCTTGGTCAATTATTCAGTAGCTCTTTTATGTACTGAAGGATGCTATTATTATTATTATTATTATTTAAAAATCTATTTGTAATATAACAGTGTTTGCAGTATGACAGGCAGAACAAAGAAGTATTGCTGTTTTATTTTCTTTCTTCTCCCCTCTTTAAAATATGTTTTTGTTCTTTCTTTTTCCCCAATATAGTTGAGGAAAATAGGAGGTGGAGGATTTGGAGAAATTTACGATGCACTGGACTTGCTTACTCGGGAAAATGTTGCACTGAAGGTCGAATCAGCTCAGCAGCCAAAGCAAGTGCTGAAAATGGAAGTAGCTGTGTTGAAGAAGCTGCAAGGTAGGGCTGTACCTTGGATATGTGAGAAGTAGAGTGTCAGTGTATTTTCTTTAAAAAATAATTGTGATTATAATAATAATTTTAGTAAATATTTCCTCTATTCTGCATATTCTTGGTAAATGATTATTAAAAGTGGAATAGAAGCTCTTTCAGATTCTGAAAGTTTTGCTACAGTGAAGCTTTTGTTTGAAATGGGATGATAGGAAAAGAAAAAGAACAGCAAAAATAATTCAATTGCTGCAAAAATCTCAGTTCAGATTTACTTTATTCTGAACCATATCTTCTTTTTGTCTTTTGCTCTAGACTTTGTTGTTATTCTTCTTTTAATTTTTTATGCTAAGATTTTTTTTTCTGTACTAAGTAGCATTGAATATTTGAGGGTCCTTCACATAACATATGTGTTAAGAATATTTGTTTGCTTTGCAGGTATTGCTGAGAATTCTAATATTGAAATAGGAAACATACTTAAAAAAATCCCCATTAACAAAAGCCCCAACTTTAAAGTACTGTAACTTTTATGAGAAAACTACTGGCATGTAAAATCCTGAAATACTTCCAGGGTTCAGTTCCTTGAACCAGAGTTTGAATAGTCACACTTTCTGTACCTTTAGATACCATTATGAAGCTATCAATAGAGAGAAATATGTAGTGGGTTCTCTTCATCACTTTTTACAACACAAGGTTACATAAAGGAAGTTTAAACAGTGACTTTTCTTTTAAAATTATTATTTTTAATCTGGAAGATTTTGAATAATACATTCATTCTTCTCAGCAAACTCTTACTTTGAATAAAACAAAGCCTGCATGACATATGGTGCTGCCTAATGTGCTGTAAAGGTCACACTGCAGCAGGAATTGACAGCCTCTATAGATTTAAGAGGGCAAGCATGTCACATATTATGATGGTAACAAACTGTTCCTACGCTTTTGTCTGTTTCAAGGATTTCACTAAAACCTCGAGTATTAAATAGCTGAACAGGGAGATTTTCTTTGAATGTTAAAGTTTCTAGTCCAGAGATGCATAGCAAATTTCAGTATTGCCAATTGAAAGTTTGTGAGGGTTCTTGAAAGAAATTGACAGTGAGTTTTGAAGAACAAAATACTTTGTTACTCCTGGTGTTTTTAAGCATTCAGAATTAATTTTTCCAAGAGCTTGTGTTTTTTCTTTTCTGCACACATGAACTTGATTCTATTTTACAAAACCCAGAGTCTTTAAAGTGGTATCGATGAAACAACTAAATTATAAGGAAATTAATAGAGGTGAAAGAAAACACTGCAATTTGGTAGCACTACAGTACCAATGTATTTATGAAAACATGACCTTATATAGCACTGTGTAACTGGAGTGCATTTTAAGTTTCTACTGTAAATTACAGTATGGTGGAATTTCAGTTAAGATATTAGAAAAGGGATTTTTTCTTAATAAAAACTTTTTACATTTTGAAATACTTCTGGAAAAAAATATGGATGAAATAATAAAATACCTGTGTGTGAAAATTTGCCATAGGGCCTTACAGAAGTTTTACTATCAGAGAAATAGTTAGGAAGCTATAATTCCAAGCAGCCCAAGTCTTCCTGCAGAAGAGTCTTTGATTCTATGGAATAATGGGAAACCTCTAGATAAAAAGAACAGAACAATGAAACATATGAACAACAGATCCAACTGAGACAAATAGTCCACAAAATATATTATCCAAATAAATATTTCTATTACTTATTTTCTCAGTACTATTTATCTGAACAAATAATCAATAGGAGCTTTTGTGTAACCAGATAACTGAAAAGCATATTTTATACAATATCTTTAGAAATAAGACTTTTGATAATCTTTCTTGTGAGAAAACAATCTAAATATATTATTCCTTACATTTTATATCTTGCTGCTGTTTTGCACCAAAAAAAAAAAAAAAAAAAAAAAGTTGGTGGTGATAGTAAAACAGAGGTGACCTCTAGTTACTTTTGTGGAAGTTTACACTTAATACTGTTACTGCTCTGGTTTTAAACAGGGAATGTTGTAGGTGATCAGTAAAGCAAAGACAGTGAAGAGATGGGTCAAGTTGAACCTTTTGTATATATTATGATTTATAATTTACACAGATACAGTACTTTAGTTTTACATGCAGCTTTTTTTATCCATACTTGGAAGGTTTTTTTATTAAATAAGGTTATCGTAGAAACCATTTTATGTACAGGCAATCTTTGCTCCTAGGAGCCATTTCCATGAATTTCTTTACCTTTACAAGTTTCATTATGGAAGAGCTAAAAAATTGAAGCATAGGAAAAATGAAGAAAAGTGGATGAGAATGGGGAATAGAAAAAAACTTTATAATTGCTTTGTACAGATTTTTTTATCATTATTCTTAAATGCCTTTTTTATAATTTAGAAATTAGTCTTATTTTTGACATTTTTTTTCTTTTCATGGAGATTCAGACCGGGTGGTATTGTAAACCGTTCTTTTAGGATATTTTTGTAACAACTTTGTATTATCGTGCGCCCTCTGAGACCAACTTTTATCTTGTTCTTCTATCCCTTTTTGGTGTGTGCGTGTGTATGTATGTGTATATATATAATTACTCTCCTTTTCCCAAAGGGCTTAGGTTCTGTTCTTGCAAGGTGTTCTAGTTACATTTGGCGTAGGGAAGAAGGAATAGAATTGTAATGAGAATCCTTTTGATTTCAAATATTTGAAAAGTTTCCTCTGTTAGTAATGAAAGACAATGAGCTTGCAGTGTTAGTGAAGATCTTTTTAATGTGTGGATCTGATTTTTAAAAAATATTGCTCAATTTGTGGAATATTATGTAGAAACAGGCTTTTAGAAGAGAATAAATGAAGAGGTATGTTCTAGTCTATACTAGGCCTAGGCACATTCTCAGAGTTATAAATCTGCTTTTGATTGTCTATGTATTATTAGAACCTTATTTCACAGAAACTGTGAAACTGATATAAGAATAGCTGTTGACAGAAATGTAGGGATGCAGTATTTCTTACCATTCTTTACTTTCAGAAACTTTTGAAATGAAAACAGTATGGTCATTACTGCAGGGGTAAAATGAGTAATAACTATGTGGTATAATGCTTTGTATATGGTGCAGTGACTAATGAAAAACTTCAAAGAAGTTCTTTTTGAGCTAACAAAACATGCTGGAATATGTGAGCAATTATATGAATTCTCTCTTAATTATGAAGGAGGACTAGGCTCACTGATACGGCCATTTATTACAGCTTAGTCATCAATTGCATCTTAATTTTTTTCTCCCTGCTGTCTACTAATTATTGTTGCAGAATATCGTTTAACTCTTTAAGTTCCTTATTTTTGCTTTTTTTGAAATAAAGAAATCTGCTGCAACAGATGGTTGTTTTGTTTAACCATGTTGTTGGGCCATCTGTTCCCACAGTCAGATGGGAGAAGACAGATTTCTCACATCTCACTCAGTGAGAGTGAGACTCACTCAGTTGGTTTCTGTCTCACACAACCTTGCAGACTTCTCCCTCACTCATTTACAGCTCTGGAGCATAATTTAGTGATGGGCTGTGTCTGGTGTAGGCTGTAAACTGCTGTAGTGCTACACTGCAGCAACCTAAGGAATGGCACACAGGTTTAGCACCCTCCCTAGGAGATTTTTCAAGGGCAGAGTTGTTCCCTGTAACCTATTAACATCATCTTCTCACCCTGCAGCTCAGCAGAGTAGCTCGCAGGTGTAAGAAAATACTGTTATCCTCCAAAGAAAAAGGCTGTAGTAGGTGTGTATAGTCCCACTAGAGTGGTGGAGGATCATTCTGTTTGAATAAGGTATTCAGGCTCTAGTTCTGTCCTTCCTCTTTGCTCAATTTTATATAAAAGTTTCTAGGGAATTTACCACACAAACTTGAGTTGGTGCTCCAGTCAAAATGGGATTTCTCTGACTAAAATGAGTTTTAGACGTTTACTGAATTTGTCAGATAAAATCTGACTAATATATGTTTCTCTGAAGATGTTCATTCAGAATACCCACAAGTGGCTGTAAAATTAATCATAAATATTTGAGATGAGACTTCAGTAGTGGAAACTGCAGCAATGAATATACAAGATTTCATCTTGATAAATTTGCTATTAATCCTTTTTCTTCATAAAATTATACTGTCTGTGATATTATATATTTTGAAAATGTAGAGATTTCTTTTAAAATAAATTATTTTGATGAATCCTGTAAGATTTTCTTTGTTAAAAGGGCCTACCTACCTGTTTTAATTGGATGTGGCAGGCAGCTTCCTGAGGAAGCAAGAAACGGGCAACCACTTTTCTGTGAAGTGAATTGGAAATATATAGAAGCTGGAGGATCAAGTTTTAGAGCTTTGATGGAGCTACAAGTGCAGCAGTAGCAAAAAGTCTCCTCAGATCTGCAGCTAGACATTAAAGTGTTTTGAAAACAGTAATGAGTGGCGTGCTTTGGGATGATGACATTCTTGTAATCCTATGGGTAAAGAAATTCATTATAGAAATATTAGGTCACAAATTTTACACATCTGTAGCAACCACTTGAGATCATCAGCTTTTTGTTGGCTATAGCTTCCACTGGTGTGAGAAAGGAAGGTAAATGGCCTGAGGAGCTTGAACCCTGCAGTTCCCTGTTCTGTCATAGAATGGGATAGAGTGGGATCATAAGGAGTCCCAGCTTTTCTCCAAGTCAATGAACACTGGTACCAAAATGACAAGAGGTTTTCCCATTCTGTTTCCAGCTTCAGCCTTTGGCTTGCCTTTTTCTCTGTATTTACCTGGGGAATATTCTGCTTTGATTTACAACTGCAGGATAGTAAGGAGATTATTTCTGACCTGTCTTCTCCACAGATTGCTTCTAGGACAGGAAGAGGCTTTACAGGTTAAACAAAAATCTGATACTTTTCTTTTTCTTTCATTATACCTGAGCTGAAATTATTTTTGTAGCTAAACAGCAAGGATTGTGTTCCAGAGAATTATATTAATACATTGGATTAGTTGAATTACATTTTCTACAATTTTTTAGTGTAAAACATAACTCACAAGTAATACTACTGTTTTATTTCATTATGGCATCCACAGCTTGTAGAAAAGAAGAATATTGACTAGGAATATTGTCTATTACAAACCATTAGCTTTGTAAGAAAATAACCTTTTCCAATCTGAAATGCCTCAAATTTGTGGACATTTAGGCATATTGTCATGTATGTTTTCATATGGAAGACTGAGAGCTGTGGTTATGGGAGAAAGCTTCTCTTTAATTGCAGGTAAAACTGTGGTTTTATTGCTGTTGAACTGCATGGGGCTTAGTTTATTATTTTACATATTTTCCAGTAATTTCCTAGGTATTTACAGGAATAAACCACAAAAATTTAATTATTATTGGCTAATTTGCTTCTTTTTCTCTTAGGAAAAGATCATGTCTGTAGATTCATAGGATGTGGACGGAATGACAGATTTAACTATGTGGTCATGCAGTTGCAGGTTAGTGTATCAAAGCACTCAATGTTTGTTTGTGTGGTTAGGTTTGTTAGCCAAATGTATATGAAAATACCAGTAAGATTTTAGGGGATGCTAAACAAGCAAACAACCCCAAAGATTACAATTGCATTGTAGTAAGTGAATGTAAATTGGGCATATCCTTATATCTTTTTTCTTTTATATCTTTTCCATAATTCTCTTAAAAAGGAGAAAGCTTGCATCCTGAGAAAGACCTGACTGTTGGAAGAGTGAACTCTGATGTCTTCTGAGATATTTTACATTCCTTTTAAGTCTTCACTTGATAATAGTCTAAAATGTATTATATTAGTCGCTGCATTATGTTGGCTTTTTTTATAAAAGTGAAAAATTATCCTATGCAAGTAAAAGAAAACACTTCATTTTACTAGAAGACCTGTTCATTTAAAAAGGGATAAAATAGATGGTTAGCACTTAGAGTTATGGGATTAATGTCCTTTGTCTTCCTGGTGAATATGAATACTGAAAAAAGTGTGTTCTAGTTCCTATTGTTGTTTGTTATTTTAGAAGAACCACAGTTCTGTGATGTCATGGGGTTGCACATCCTACATAATATATTTTTCATCTGTTTGATATAATGTGTAATTAAATTACTTTTCCTTAAAGAAGTGAGTGTGAAGAAGTCGTCATGAGCATTTTCTCAGTGGCCTTACTTTGGATGTGACAAAAATACAATTTTAAATAATAGTGTTTGTACTGATCTTCTAATAGGGATTAGTTTGTTCCATGTTTTTAGGAATAGAAAGGTACTAAATTTGTATTTTCAAAAACAAATTATAAATTCAGTGTTGGAGATACTTGTGGACATACAGTCATTACATTTAGGTGAGATGTGTTACCCTTGAGTGTGAAAATTGGTATTGAGACTATTTAATGGTTAATCATGAATAGCTAAAGAAGAAGGAAGCCTTTACAGCATCTGTGAATCTTGGTATTAGTATTTTTTAATGAAAATGTCCTTTTAACTTTATCAGGGTCGGAACTTAGCAGACCTGCGTCGTAGCCAGTCTCGAGGGACATTCACCATTAGTACCACTCTGCGGCTTGGAAAGCAGATTTTGGAATCTATTGAAAGTATTCATTCTGTGGGATTCCTGCACAGGGACATAAAACCAGTAAGTCTGCCCATTAAATCAAAACAGGCAAGTAAGATGTGGTCATAAGATGGCTGCATAAGTAAGAAGAGCTTCTATACTAGATGCTAAAATGCAAAAATGAGAAGGGATGGAAAACTGAATGTTTAGTCATAAGATAGGGCAGATTTTTTTCTATTAATTAATGTTGGATTGCAACAAGAGTAACTTCGGTGTTTTTTAGTCTTTGTCTCCAGTTTAGGCCTCCTTGCAATTTGCTATAGCTAAAACTTCCAACCTTTATCTTTGGCATCATGTAACCAAGAGTATTAGCCATGAAATATGACATAATGTGATTGACTAATGGCAATAAATATTGTCATATAATAAATCTAAAAGAATAGATACTAACTGTAGAGTGTATTTATAAGTTGTTCAATAGCAATTTTTATGTATTTAATATATTTACAACAAACAAGAAAATGAAAGGCATGAGACATGTATGAGAAAACTATTTTTTTATTGTGAAATTCTTTTTGGATCTATGGTTAGTTGGTTAGTATGAGGAGAGTGCCTTCCTGATAGTATCATGCTTTTGCTCTTACTATTTTCTATTTTTCTTTGAACTTATTCCTGAAATTTAATCACCTATTTTTAATATTGCTCTGTATGACAAATATCATTAGAACTCCGAACTATCCGAATTTGTAAATGAGGAAAAAATTTGCAAATATTTGTGTTTTGAATAGATGCAAATATGGTTTGTTATATCTGACATACATTGCTAAGTTTCCTGTCAGCTGAATAATGCTTACATAAAACTCACATAAAAGCATCCTAATGCTACAGGATGCACTGTTGCAAGTTTCTGTACATTAGGAAAATTTCATTTGCATCACTTCCTTCTGGCAACTTTTTGTAAAACTTGACCCATCCCCATTTAAGCCTTCATTTAATAGGAAAAGGGAATAGAGGCAGTGAATGTCAATTGTAATTGGTGAGAAAAATTTAGCTGGAGCTAACTGTGCTTTGTGCTGAACTCAAATCTTGAAATCCTTGGTTATTTTCCTTGTGACCAATTAGTCAACACTGAAATTCTGTGAGTAGGTGACTGGATTGGAAAATTCTTGCTAAAAATTAATATATTCTTCATGATAAAGATGACAATCTCTTTGGACAATATAGGCCACTGTTCAGATGTGCTAAGTTGGATGCCTGTTTCTCTAAACAATGTTTTCTTCAAATGTATTGGGATTTCAGTAGAAGTGAAAATATGGAAGGAAGGATAGAGAAATATAATATGAATTTTCTGGTTGCGTTGTTGCATTCATATGTGAACATATTGACACCTATGTGTATTCATCTATTATCTGTCTGTATTTCTTTTTCTTCCTAGTCAAACTTTGCAATGGGACGTTTTCCAAGCACCTGTAGGAAGTGTTTTATGCTGGATTTCGGCTTAGCACGGCAATTTACCAACTCGTGTGGAGATGTCAGACCAGTAAGATTTTTTTTTACAGTTGCAACCCAAATTCTTGAATGTGGTAGTATGCTGTCTTTTCTTTTGGAGAAGTGTGGGAGTTTCATTGAACTGGTAACTATTGTAAGCTTGACAAACACCATTCCAGATCAGAAATACCATGTGATTTATTAATTATGCTTACAAATTGACAGTAGGGAATGAGTCAGATTGCTGGTTTATGGCTTGAGACACAGGTGTACATCTAAGATATTTTGGGATAATCTGTCATTTGGTTTGGAAAATCAAGTGATGAATAGGTCTTTGTTAAATATCAGAAAAATATACCAGAGCTGAATTTCACTTGCTGTTTTATATTGCATTTAAAAAAAATCCAAAACCCAACAACAGCAAAAACTGAGGAGAAAAATGTAAAATCACACTGAACTGGATACATATAATCTGAAGGAGAAAGTTTGAATAACTAAAACAGTGATAGGACATTAATTATATAAGAGAACATAAATAAGTGTAGTTGTTGTATTGCCAATGCAGTTCAATCTGAAGAAGATTGTAGGTAAAAGCATATTAATGAAGAAATTACAATTTTAGGCAAGCAGAGCCTCCCTAATTCACAGGTGGACAGTTAGTTTTGTTAATTTCAAAGTTTGAAAATGAGCAAGACAGTGTCATTGTACATGATGGTATTTAAAAGAATAATTTTCTTTATTAAGTTAGTTTAGTTTACATTTTGATGGGAACACTAAATAATGTAGTAGTCAATATTGTGTAGCGTATTTATAAATATGATGCAAATTGAGTGGTAGAAGCCATCTCGATTTCAGGATTTTCACTCTTATTTTGCCTAAGAAGTTGGAAAGTGGCAGATTTTTGTGTGCAGATTATGAATGTGAATTAGTAAGATAAATTAGTGGGGTTCTGCTGTACTCTATTCCTTCAGCTGTAATGCTGGACACTGCAATGAAAGCAAAGAGCAGGGGAGACCAACAGTGCCTGCTGCTGTTGGAAAGGTGAGATAAACATTTTAAGTAGTTTTGTTTATTTTTTGCATTTCTCAGTGTTCCTGTTGTGTTCTGTATGTTTGGCAGCTTTTAATGTTTTTTGAACTGACCTTTAATTTCAAAGAGAAAATAATTCCCAAGATTGTCTCTATATACACACCAAAGGTAACACTTCCAAAAAAAATAAATGATAATAGAAAATTCAGTATTTTTGATATTCTTTCTTTTGTAAAAACTACCTCTCACCTTTTGTTTTTCATTGCAGTGCCCTACTGTGTAACTGAAGTAGTTCTTCAATTGAAATTGCTTAGAAGTTTTTGACACTGTAATCACTGCACTGCACTGTAGAGTGCAGTGATAGTAGGGAAAAAGATAGTGGTTTTGTTTGTATGCAAATGATTAGTTAGTTAGAAATGGTTCTTGGATAGCAAGCAGCCAAACTGTTGGCCTTCTTACTAATAGTATTTATTCATATTTTCACTAAATGTTCTGTGTGCTTCTCCTTAAGTCTGTCCTTCTAAGCTTCATTAGCTTCCTTCTGCAGATACTGCACATAATGCAGGACAATGTAAAAGCATGTTCTCCAAAAGCATAATACTCTTTTCATAAAAACATATTCCATAGTTAAGGTTGGCTTGTTGACTATTAGCTTTTTATAATCCTGGTTTTGCTTTCTCTGTCTTTATCTCAAACCAGGAGGTTTCTGGCTTTTACCCCATCTTGCTGTTGGGAAGTGGGTTGGAGGCTGGGTGGGCCTTGGTTTCTGGCTGGGGTTAAGCCACAACAGGCTGTTGTTAGTCGTTTGTAATAGAAAGTTTTGGAGGGAGGATTTCTTGTTGTCAGTTAATTCTCTTCCTGAAGAGTTATGGAGTCTACTTAGACTTCTTATCTGAAAGAATGGTCAAGGCAGAGACCTTAGAAGAAGAAAGCCTTTCCTGAAGATGATCCAAACAATTCCATGCCATTTTTCTGTACTGAAGGATCCCCCAGAGTTGCCTGTCATTTCCTAGGACATCTCAGTGTTGTTTTCAGAGATGTTGTTCATCTTTGTACTACCCATCTTAATGTCAGACTCGGTGGTGATTTAGCAATGTTAAAGCCATTCTGCTAGGGAGTCCGTTCAGCTGTACCTGCTTCTATACAAATTCTGTTTTGAAAAATGCATATTTAATATAAAAAGCTTTTCAGAAAGTAATATTTAAAAAAAAAAGATTTTTGACACTCACAGTGCTTACTGTGTTTTTCATTGCATTTTGGAATGTCACATATGGACTATCTGTATAAAGAACTGAAGGGCCAGCATTGTGAGCCCATTTCACTGTTTTTTTTCCTCCATGGGATTTGCATTAGCATGATTTTGCACCCTTGGATTAGGTTATCTACAATCACCTTTGGCTTGCAGTAGCCAGATGACGGTAAAACTGATTTTGAAAGGAAAAAAGTGAGGGACATATATTGTAATTTATCCACCAAGAATAAGACAGAATCTAAATAATTGCTTTTTTAAGTGTTAATGCCACCTTTATTCTCACATTTTTGTAACCATCAGAGTCCCTTCTTCATGAAAGGCTTAAGCTTTTGAAGTCAGTAAGCAGTAGCAGTCTTCATGTGAACTACTGCTGCAGGATGCACTGATTTTTATGTAACTGAGGGACACAGTTCAGAAGGGTAACAGACATCTCTTGGGAATCATCAGTTAGGTTTTCTTCATAGATTAACTTGGGGGCCAAGATAATGATGAATTGTTTGGTTCATCCATTCTGTCTGACCCAAGCTTTCAATACCAAGAATGGCATGGAGTTAAAGAGTAGAGGAGCTCAATGAGTTTTTAAAAGTGCATATGAATTCCTGTAAACATAGAAACATGTTTTGTCTTTGTAAAACCTAGTGTCAGTTTTCTTCTTTATTCTTTCTGATTTCCCTGGTACTTCTGTCATTGCCTGTTTTGCTTTTTAACGGAAACTTTTCACACACTGCAGCTGAAATAGCCTTTTATAGCCTCTCTCTAGAACTGCAGAATTTCCTCATCCAGCAATATCAGAACTTTTTGTCAGAAAAAAGTG
This sequence comes from Lonchura striata, assembly GCF_050655825.1. Lineage (NCBI taxonomy): Eukaryota > Metazoa > Chordata > Aves > Passeriformes > Estrildidae > Lonchura > Lonchura striata. The sequence continues at coordinate 37,967,859 of NC_140707.1, read as the reverse complement.
AAATAAGACATCTCCAGGATACTGTAGCTGTCTTTTTTCTATTTCCTCCTCTTCCTTACAAAGGGAATTCAGTGCGCTAAGCTTGTTTTTACACATCCACTGAGTAGGTACTAATCTGTTTTAAAGCTGGTGAAAAGGGATAAAATTGGTTATAAATGTAATACAACAACTGTTAGAAAAAGACTAGTCCTTTTTGGTATTCTAATAATTATTGGGACTGAAATTTCAAATTTAGCTTTTTCCTTACAGGAAAATATTGTCCTTCCTAATAAAGAGGGGTAAAAGATCATTTCAGGAAATTACAGGAAGGAGTATTTTGAGGGGCGATTTTATGTAATGAAAACGTGTTCAAGCTTTATCAGTCTGTCCCAGTGTCTGAGCATACTGTCAAAAGGAAATGCCTTTATTGCTCATCTGAAGGATCCAGGAGTTTTACATTCTCTTAGGTTATTTAGTTAGCAGAGACCATTTCCCACTTGTTCCAGATATTAGCCTTAAAATTAATTTGGTATAGTTGCAGTTTTCTTCTTGTAGCATCATTTTACTACAGTGGTCTATGCGAATTTTCAAAATTGAAAGAAAAATGTAGAGCATAAACCAAAAACAGGGCTTTGCACACTTTTTCATGCTACAGATAATTATCTCTCAGAATTACTACTGCAAAATAAAACATTTTTAACTGCTAATTTTGACACAGATTAATTTTACCAAAGTTGCCCTGTCTTCCAGCTGTCTGAATGACTATGAATGTGAGGAGCTGACTTCAAGGAGAGAGGGATATGTCTGTAGTATTCAGTAATAAGATATTTGTAAAATGTATAAACATGTTGAAGAGAGTAGTGAAGAGTTGAAATTTATTAAGTTGTATGATCTGATGCTATTACCTGACTAAAACTTAAAAATCAGAAACAAACATTATTGCTTTTTGTATGTGAAATATGAATGAAAGGTAATGGCTTCTGGTACTAAATTCTACATGGTGGGGGCAATACTAGCATGTAGGTTTTTGGGGTACATGTAGAATTAAATTATAGAATGGAGGTTGATAAGGAACTACTACTTGGTGGGAGGAGCCTTCTCTGGGGATAGAAAAGATCAGAAGAGAGAAAATTGAGTGTGGGAGGAACAAAAATTGCTGGGGATGATGTAGGGTGTTAAAAGAAGGAAGGATGAAGCACAGGAAGCAAATAAATTGTTGGAGAGAGGAAGCCAATAAATGAATTAATGGTGTAGATAAGAATTGATTACTGCAAAGCAGGGTAATTAGAATTTAATTTTAGGGATACTCTAATCATCAAGCAAATACATTTAGCAGGATGCATATTTAGTATGAAATTCATAGTCTGCTGTTTATTGCTTTTTGAGGGTATAGTACCAAACATTTTGTTTGCTATTGTCTTAAGAGATAGCTGAAGTAAGTACTAGCATATTTTTGGTTTTTAATGGAGACAAAGTATAAATGATTCTTTTTGCATGTAAACCTAACTTCATACAGCCATCAATTTCCATGTCTGTGTTTACATGCTGAAAATAGAAAGTGAGGGTGTCAGCTGTGGTACAGAAATAGAAAACCTTGAGGGACAAAATGCGAAGGACATTTGCATTCTTAGCATCATCAGTACTGCAGCCAGTTCTTAGGCAGTTGTCATCACTCCTGTTTTAAAGGGAACCTTAACCACAACTGTTTTCTGAGGTACTATTAAATTTGATACAAAGAAAGCAAAATAAAAGAATAAGCTATTAGTCTTTGCTTTTAAAAAGATTGACCTTTAAAAAAGAATTTTAAGTTGTAGTTCTTTAAAAATCCTTACATTCAACCACCTTGTATTATCAAACACCTTAAGGTTTATGGTCTTTTATATATGTGGATTGCAAATTATAAATAACTGAATTTTATTTGTGTTAAAAGAAGATAGTATAACATATATGCAAGCTGAGGCCAAAAATCTAGGGAGTAACAGAATTAAAACCCTATCCATAAGAAGATGGCATTTAGATAAAACCTTTTAATCTAAAACATCAGTAGTTTTCTACGTGGTATACAGGTCTTACTGACTGGCAGCCTAAAGAATTGTTCAGATTAACAGCCAGTCCCCTGAATCTGATGGCTTGGACTCAGCAAAGATAATTGAAGGAAAAAATTCCTTTTTGCCCAATTTGATATTTAGTTTGGAATGTGGGATTCCTTTAGTGAAAGTATTGTGACTACTGGATTGAAATGTATTCAGGGGAGAACATTTTGCTTGTGAAATTGTTGTATTTTTGATAAATAAGACTTTTCAGGTCAAGGGGAGAGTTACCCTATGACTTCATCTCCCCACCTTTCTCCTGCTCTTCCCAGTGACTACATTTTAGTTCATTCTTCACTGGTTATTTAAATAAAATTAAAAGCTTCATCAGAGTTCTCATGGTCATAGAATATTTTAGCATGACCTTAATTTCAAGTGTCTAAATTTTCCTATATTTATTTGAAAACAAGTAAAAAAATCAGAATTACAATATTTATAATTAAGTACTTTTAAATTATTTTACAGTATTACTTCCTCTGAACATTAACAGAAATATTCAAATCCAAAGGTGACAGAGGATCCACCAACATTTTCTGAGGCACTACACATGCTCTTTACTGGTGACCTGTCAGTAACAAAAATTGTCTTTGAGTTTTGCTAAAGAAGGAGATACACCAGCTGCTGTACAGTCTGACCCTTAGAAAAATGCTGTGAAAGCAATTGCAAATGCAAATGTCTAGATTTTTTATTGTCTAGGGAAGCAGTTACAAATCTGTTCACATCAAACAATGCATGTGTTATTCCATATCAGGTGTTTCTGTACAAATCAGTGCTGCTTGCCTTTCATCAGTGCCCTCAGGTTCTGAGGATTTTCCAGCAAATGAGGTTTTATCTTCAAGTTTCACTTTAAGGTACAGATGGTGTCCTAGAAATGTAATATAAGAAGCTGAATACTTTAAGGAAACAAGCAAACACAAAACAAAAACAAAGAACCAATAAAATGATGGAATATCCCCCCAAGAAACAAATAAATGGCACAAAATCCTGCACAGAATACTTCACAAAAATGTATTGGTAGATAAAAAAGCAGAGTATTATATACATTTTGAAAGCTTTGGAAATCTATTGTACTTCAATTACATACAGGGAAAGAAGGTATAAATTTCTTATGTACTGGAATTTTCATTTGGTTTTTTACTTGTGAAAATTTGGGAATGGTTATGCATTTGAATTGCATGGGTGTTTCTTCTAGCAAGATTCTAGATTATCTAGATTGCGGAGGAAGTATAGAGAATACTTCTATGTTATTCTACCTTACCTCCTGTCATCTTGGCAGAAGAATTGGAGGTTGTTAATTTCTGTATTTGGAAGATAATATTCTTTTCATGGTGCTGAAATAGTGGAAGCTATAACCATTAAATGCCTTTTGTGATGGGGAAAAGGAGAAGGGATAGTTTTAAGAACTAGAGGAGAGATGGTGAAGCTACACTGTTGTAAACAAAATGATCTCTGCAACTCTTTTGTCTTTAAAGGCCGTTTGGAACCATGGACTGCTTAAAGTTCTCAATCTCCTTTACAAGTAAATGCTATTATAGCAAACATTGATACAACTTTAAGAAATAAGACTCAGAAGTGGTCCACAGATAGTGTTGACAAAAAGCAGTGCAGGTTTTTTTGTTTGCCCCAGTGATCTTCATGATTTAGAATTTTTGCTGGTAACTACTGAGTAATCACTTGACTGTGTGAATTTATTATAAATAAGAATCTGTATACTGGAAGTTGTTGAAGAATAGTTACTGAACATGGCATTCAGAATAAAATTTGGAATAAAATGAGACCACCCATTAAATTTAAATGATTAGCAACATCTCAATTATCTGCAGAAAATTGTGAAATTTATCTGGTTCTGGTTTCAGTTAAAGAGCACTAAGATACTGTTTCTTCAGCAGTTCCTTGGCACACCTCTGTTTTGAGTGACACAGGTTAAAGCAAAGTCCAAGGACAACTAGGGCATGTGTCTGAGTACAGTATTAAATGACAGTGGATTTCATGGAAAATAATTAAATAGTACAGGAAAGTTCCAGGGAGCTGCTTGATATCTTAGGGCACCGTATCATGAGTATAATAAATAATTGGCTCAAATATGTTCACTGTCCTAAACAGACCTCTCTTCCATACCAGACTAAAACTGTTGAAAGCCCTGTGCTGCAGGGTAATGGTGCATGTCATTTTGTTAAATGCACTGTTCAGTCACTCTTTCATCCTGTTGAGAAGCATTTTGTCACTGGCATTTCCCTTATGTTATCTCTTCTCAGTAATGGCCTCTCTCAGTGCTGAACAGTACATTACAGAGGGATATGATTAGCTGAGAGTTACATGTGTACACCTAAACAAGAAACAGAGTATTTATTTTTCCTCTTTAAATATTTTTCATTTTCTGCAGAGCTTTTTGAAAAACATGTTAGTAAGTTTCTGTGTAATAGTCCACTGAGGCTTTTACACATTGATGTACTTCAAAGGCTACTTTTTATAAGTTGGCTCTTAAAGTGAATACACCATTAGCTTGCAACATAATTTTTTGGAACAAGACAGTGACAAAAAGTTACTTTTCCTCCTCAGCAATTGCATTTATATATGCAATGTATAATATGTATAATATGTATAATAGATATACAATTATAATGTATGTATAATATATGTATAATTATAATAAGTCTAATAAGCTATGTATGATGTGTTGGACACCTCTGCGCCAATGCTTACAAAGCAAAGACCTGTCTGTGCTGAAATTTGGCATTAAAGGTTCCCAGCATCAAATGTCTGTAACTGGGCAATCCTAAAATAATTTTGTTTTTAGTTTCTTCATTGTTTGTCTAACAAAGGCATAAAGTATTGAGAAGAAGCACTGAACACATAGAATCATACAATGGTTTGGGTTGAAAGGGACCTTAAAGATCACCTGCTCCCACTCCCTTGCCTAGACCAGGTTGCTCAAGGCATATCCAGCTTGGGGTCGAACACTTCCAGTGATGGGGCATCTATTGCCTCTCTGGACAACCAGTTCCAGTGCTTCACCACCCTCTGAGAAAAAATTTCTTCCTAGCAAAGCAAAACTATGTCCAATTTTTCATTGTTACCAACTTTCTGCATGCACAGGACAGGCATCTTAACCATGTATTTTGAGACCAGCCTTCTTAACAGCCTCTCTGCTTCTCTTCAGCACTTCATGTGAAGATGCAACAGCTGGGATTGTAAAGCATAAAAAATACGTAGTATGTTTGTACTGAACTCTCTATAAATCAGCAGAAAGACTGAAAGATATCATAAGCAAACAAATATTTGAGAAATTTAGTGCGTACAGCTTTGAATTTATTTGAATAATGTTGGTTTATAAGCAGTATGCATGAGTTGAAAGAATTATGACAGTCATTTGAGGTTCCATTTCTGAATTAGTAATGCTTTTATAGGGAAGAGACAGGCGTTGGTTTGCTGAGGTTGGTGGTGACATTATTTTCAATAGAGAGATTAAAATAACTGTTAGACTACTGGGTTTCAAAGGTTTTTTAAGTAATACATAGCTGTAATAACACCTACCACTGACAGACCTGTGCAGCTGTAATGATACAGCAGCGTTACACCTACCAGTGTAACATTAATTCTTGTCTGCTAAAACCTCCTTCAAGGGCACAGAGGGAGATTATTAAGGGCACAAGCTTATTGTGTGTATATGTAGCATTTTCAGCATCCACTGAACATGATCCTTGCAAGTTTGGTTGTATTACTGACAAAATAATGAAGGAAAGCAGTGTTACAGAGACAGACATCTGGTCTTGTATGTAGTAGTACAAGGTGAAAAAGGCAGGTGGTGAATTAATGCCAAAGATGAAAAGAAGAGCATTATCAATTGACTTGGTGACAAAAATAGAATGGATATATGAATTTCATGCAGTGTGACATTGTTTTGCATTGTTTTGTAACACCTCAGAGGAATAATCTTGGAATTAAATAATTAAACAAAAATTTTAAGAAAATTGTGTGTGGTTATATTTGAGAGAAAGATTCTTTATGAGCTAGAGTTTGCGGTTTTGGGGTGAAAAATAGAACCAAATACATGATGTCCTGCCTGAAGAAACAGTTTGATTAATAGCTGAGATGAAAAATGATGATGATAGAATACTTTGTTAAGGAATATTGGTTTTTTCCCCTTTCATGTTGTGTGGAGAACACTGGTATCATATCCAAACAATCATTAAACAATTTAACTTAGAAATTTAAATGAGACATTCTGAAAAGTGTCTATAGCTGTTCTATATTCTGATTCAGCAGTTCCTTTATTTTCTGTAGAGCTAATAGATGCTCAGGGGAATGGGCTGTAACTGCCTTATAAAAAAAAAGAGCAGAAATTATTTGTCTACTGATATTTATGAAAGAAATTATTCTATGAATGGTGAAACTTACATTTTTTTCTATTGTTTTGTGTACTGCTTCCCTTTTGCCCTCTAAATTTCATATTATTTTCAGCTTCATATTACAGCTTATCTTTCTGATCAGTACCTACTTGCACTTTTTGGGACTAGGCTTGTTTTTATCACCAATTTTCATTAAATTTGCAGGATCTGAAAGTCTTTGGGAACTGTCCTATTTGTTTGAAATTAAAAGTTATTGTGGTGGAAAGACAGATGGTTTGGTCCAGTAAAATTTGTTTTCTGGTGAAAATAGAAGCAAATGAAAACCAAACCAGAAACTCTGCTTTCCAGTTCTTTCTGAGCTATGGGCTAAATTCTCTGCTGCATTATGAAAAAATACTTCAAATTATTTAAAAGGAAAAAAATGTGTTATTTTATTGTTGTGGTTTAACCTCAGCTGGCAACCAAGTACCACAGAGCCTCTTGCTCATTTCCCCCACCCCACTCCTGCCACTGTGGGATAGGGAAGAGAATTGGAAAGAAGGTACATGTATGTACATTAGCTTCCTTGAGACTTTTTGCTTTCCATCCATAGTTGAAATAAGCCTACTACTTCTGGATTTATACTCTTTAATATATGGTATTATTATTATAAATAATAAATTAGATAAGTACAAAACATAAAATTAAGGTCTCCATTCTTCAGTCTGCTAAGTGCAGAACAACTGTAACATTTTTACTTACAGAGATAAATAAAATAATATTCTGCTCTGTGGGGAAATTATTTGCCAGAGCGTATCTGGTTTATATAGGTAGTCTTCTTCTTACAGTAATCTCTGCTTCAGATCCTGGAATAAGAGAAAGAAGAAAGATTGCAGGGACCAAAGCAAACATACACATGACAGACTTATCCAGTGTGATTTTTACTGCAGTAAATTTAGGTTTGTGACAGACAATAGTAGGTTGTTACCCTCTTCAGCCCACCAGACTTTGACTGCTCATAAATCAGCTTTGGAATGACCGTAGTCTAGCTCATGCATCACATTGGCTGAGTACTCCAGCTTGAAAACTGAGTAGCTCAGGAGATGTTTTGTGTATCAAATACTGCTGTCTTAGAGATGGTGTTGCTCTTTATAGTACATGCAGTAGGGGATAAATTTTCATTTGTCACATGTCTTATAGAACTCAAAATAGTGAAATTTAATTGTATTGTTAATTGTTAATTTATCTTGCTACTCAGCTTCTGCTGGAACTAGATAGCATAGGATCAGACAGGTGTAGAAATCACATTTGTTTAGGTGTATCTTAGGTCATGTAATGTGTCACACCAACAACTAGTAGGAGATGGGCTGATGAAAAGTTCTGCGTGCAAGTACTCAGTTATTAGTGTCTGATGTGAATTTTAAGATAGAGCTGAAAGTGTGTTTGAAGAGCTTATATGCAATGAAAATCAATTGAGATTTATAATATATTGTAATGGCAATTGTATTTCAACTGCTTGATCTTTCCTTACTCAAGCGATCACTGAAATTTTCACTTGTTTTAAACTGGTGCTAGCATGCTAGGCATTACATTAGACTACAAAGTCTATATGTTCAAAAGGGGAGGATTGGAAGATGAATTGTTGAAGCTATGAAAAAAGATTTCAAAAAATTGAAACTGTGCATAGTTCTAATAATGGAAATAGATTTCTAGTGGAATGTGAACTAAGAAATTATCTTTTTCGAGGGAAAAGATAAAAAAGGAGAATTCTACCATTAGCAAAGGAAAACAGGGCTAACATAGGTGGCTGCTTCTCTACCCATCCCCTATGATTTTTGAACCCTACTCTAGGGGCAGTACTGCTGGCTTCTCAGTGCAAAACCTAGACACTTGGGAATACTCAGTCATGGCCTGATTGATTGGAAGAGCCATGGTGTGTCTCAGATATAATGTAAGGACCAGTATTGATTTATTTTTTCATGTTGATTTTCTGGTTTCTGTGACTACAGTAGTAAGTTAATTTTTTGCTTAATTTGCTTATTTTAAGGAGAGTGATTTGACTCCTCCACAGCTACTCCACAAAAGCAACATTCTTAGGTTTGTAAGCAGAGCGTCTCCCAGGAGTCTGAAAGCTGTGTGCTTAGTGGAAATAGTTCACTTTGCTAGGAACTGCCAATTTCCTGTGTGTAGATTATCTGAGACATTGCCAAGCGTTTCCAGGGCAGCGACACCTCTGAAAAAACCTGATGTTACATTTAAACAGTAAAAAAAATTTTTAAGTAGAAAAATTAATTGTAGTCTCTGGATCCGCTTAATTCATCTGCATGCATCTTCAAAATAAATTTTTAAACTTAAATTTGAAGGATTTAGGATTTTTCCTTGGCTTTTTCTTTGGATTTAGGATTTTTTCTTCATAACATGAGATGTTGTGAAGATGCATGAAAAGTTCTGAAGCAGTTTCAGAAGTTATGCAAATGCTCAGAAGTTTGTAACTTCTGTTCTTAATTGGGCAAACTTGATTTGACCTACAGAGCATCACTCATGTCAAGAGAGACATGGTAGAATTATTTTATTATTGTTGTGCAGCATTGTAATACTGCTATTGAATAGTGACCAGCTGCATTACTAAAAAGTATTTTATTGCATCTTGAAATGTAACAGAATGACATATGCTTTTACTTACAAAAGGCAAAAGACAGAGAAAGGCTTTAGATGTCCTTGCTGGAATAAAGAATTCAGAATTTACTTCATGATAAGCTCATAGATTGAAACTTCCCCTCCGCCCCCTCCATCCAGGTGATTCTCAGATAATTGAAATCATGTTAGGGCTAATAAGGATGGCTGTGACTTTAACATTCAAAAGCATTTGAATTGGTACAAATGAATTTCCTCATAAGGACATTTCTTGCCCAGTATAGAAGTGGAATAGGTCAGATTTTTATTTTTTGTAAACTCAATGGGATTATTTAGTTATCATATGACACTTCTTAGTCTTTTTCTCTTGCTTTGTCCAGCAACCAAAGCACTTCTGTCTTAGTTACCAAGTAGAAGTTGAAGAAATGAAAGTGGCATTTCATCCTGGGTTTCATATTTTCCATTATTCTCAGAAGAACAGAAATATTTAACTAGGTAAAACTGAATATAGTCCTTCCTGTTTAACATTCATGCCAGAGGCAAAAGACAGCAAACATTAGGTTTCATCTTCTGAAACTCTATGCTCTTGAGATTTATGGAATTTGTATTTGCAACTATTTTAAAGTTAAGCTCTCAGTGCCCTCCTGAGAGAATACTATTCATTAAACTACATATTTTTTTTAATTTATCTGTATTTTCATTGTCTTGGCAGTGATTCTTTATTCCTCTTAGCTGGATGATTTACCACCAACCTGCAGAACTACTAAAGAGATTTAAGCGCTTTTTAAAAAAACATTTTCTCCTAAAATTTAGCAGTTCTAAAGCATTTTGAGCTATTCTTTTTCTAATTACATGGTCCTGTGAAATTTCTGCAAGTACAGTGTTATGTTTCAGGGGTAATGTTCAGTGTGGAACATTTCAAGGTAATGTTCAGTATAGAATATGATATAAAATTACAGATAGGGCAGAGAGTCAAGTCTGTCCTGCCTGAACGTGAAACATGTTCTGATCACCATTTAAACTATATGATGATGTGCAAAGTCTAAAATCTATGGAATATCATCTGAGTTCCTATTCATGTTAAGAACATCCTAGAAGCTCTCATTGTGCTACTCTAGCAGACTGATTATACAGGCTGTTGAATCCTTTTTAAAATATATTGTTGCATAATCCTGCTGGATTCAATCATTAGATTTATTGACAGTAATGGCAGCTCCTGATTTATTTAAATTATACCTCTGTATAGCATCTGTTGGTGGATAAGAAAAAAATTATACATATATATGTATATGTGTATATATATATATTTATATAGGTAGAGAGAGATGAAAGTGTTTTATCTTAAGATATCAATTACATATTGTGATTATCTTTGTTTGTGTATCAAACCAGACTTTCCAATATATTGTGCAAATGTTTTAAAAAATCTTAAGATTGTCATGAGTCTTGGGAGAGCAGACAGATCAACAGTATCTCTCTAAGTATAAGTCAGAGGTGAGGTAGATAATTCAAGCTTCTTATGTTCATTGTTAGAGGAAACAAAAAGAACTATTTATTGGGAAGATAAGACTGCATAAAAGAAAGCAAATTTAATAGTCCTGGCAGTTTTGTCTATATATAAATGATTAATTAAGGGAGTAGCATGGATTGGATATCCCTCTTAGGCAAAGTAATACTATCACAGTTACATTAAAAAAAAAAATCTACTAATTACGACTGTCATCAATTATATAAATCCTTCTGTAATACTTTTATTTGAATAAAAGAAGGATGGGAAAATACATTCTCTAATTATGAAACATCAATTGACTTATGATTACAAGATATTTAGAGTATCAGGGAAGAAATGCCGGTTTTCAGAAACTGCAAAAGAAAGAAATATTTTTAAATTGGTGTCTCTAGTGCAGACTTTGCTATTTATTGGTCAGCCAGTTAGTGCCCACTTGAATTTCTACTGAGAACTTGTAGAAGCACAATAAACTGAAATAAAATCTCCAAGGAGATATGTTGTGGCTCTGTACTCACTTTGTAGCTGCCCAGTTGAGTAGTCAGAGGGTTTATTTCTGACAATGAGTCTCTTTCCTGTTCTCTGACAGCCACGAGCTGTTGCTGGTTTTCGAGGAACGGTACGATATGCATCAATCAACGCTCATAGAAACAGAGTGAGTATCGCAATCTGGATCCAAACCATCTCATGCGGCTGGGAGCAATCAGTAATACAGTTACTATTCATTCCCTTTTTTGTAGTCTTATCTGTGCATTTATTATGTAGAAATTATTAGCTATAAATTTTGTGAAAGGATAATGTAATTTATAGTAGTTGAGGATAAAAAAGTTATTGTACAAATAATGATTCTATTATTAGTGATTCTAATACTTATCTTTGGTGTTCAATTGTATCGCAAGTTAATAAGCTTAAAAAGTGAAGTTACTGAGTTTTATGATGTACGTAATGCCCAGTATGTTGTCTTAACATCATACTCTAAAGAAATCTGAATAAACAAAGATTTGCAATGTTATTTTAACACACTTCAACTTTTATTGTATTTCTCTCTGTCTTCTGTGGAAATTTACTTGTATGTTTCTCCTTAAAATAGCCACTGGATTTAATTAACTTGTTTTGTAGCATAGGTTATATTAAATTTTATATAAGAACTTAAGTTTCAAGCAGTAAAGAACTTATCTTCCCATTTGTTTAGGTATTTGTAATATGCTTTAGAATAATATTTCTTTTTACAGGAAATGGGTCGGCATGATGACCTCTGGTCTCTCTTCTACATGTTGGTGGAATTTGTGGTTGGGCAGCTTCCTTGGAGAAAAATAAAAGATAAGGTAAAGCTAGAGGTGAAACCAGAGCATGAGGGAGGTTTACTTCTGGATTCTGAGGAAATACTGTGATAAATCATTAGGATCATTAATTAATTTTAACATTACATTTTCCAGTGTTTTCTAGTGTTAGTTCTTGTGACTAGTGTCATGGTATAAAAAGCAATCAAATTTTACTAATTGTTCTAGGAAGAAAGGAGTTTATACTTCTAGATTGAAATTATTGTAAAGGGCAGAAGTGTGTATTTGCCATTTACTTCATTATTCCAGTAATCACTTGAGTACTTTATTTCAACTTTTCACGCACTTAAAATGTCTAATCTGTTTTGATTATTTGTGAAATAGGTTATTCTTATTTGCTGGAGAACAAAAGTGGATTGGACAATATGCAGTAATGCCTTTAGTCATATGTCATAGGTTAAGCATGCAAAGAAACAATATATAATCGGCCTGTTATTACTTCTTGCAACTTCTTTTGACATCATACTGAAACCAGATTACTCTCTGATGTGATTTATGTATTGGTAGGTGACAGTGTGATGTATAGGTAGCATCTCCTTTCTGGTTTTGATTTATTCATCTTACATGACTGAATATACACCAAAAGATTACTGAACTTGACATGATGCAACAAGATATTTAAATCTTTAAAACATACTACTAGAAAGGCTTGGAACATTTAGTGGCAGTTCTTCTTATCAGTCAGTATTTAAATACAAGCAACACAAACACAGTGTTTTCATATTGAATTTGAAGTTTGTAAATTATTTTGCAAGTGTACTGAGGCCAAAACCAGAATCTCCTATCTTGCTATCTGGTGTAGAATGGCCTTTCTCACTATCATTTAGTGAAATGTAGTGGCTAATAGTGTGTTGAATGGCTGTAATGGAGAATGTGAGTGTGTTGTAACAGAGAATGAAGATGTGCCACTATTTGTTGTGTTACTTACTCCTAGGAGCAAGTGGGCTCCATTAAAGAAAGGTACGAACACAGACTTATGTTGAAACATCTTCCTCAAGAATTCAACGTCTTTCTGGATCACATTTCTAATTTGGATTACTTCACAAAGCCTGATTACCAGGTAAACACTTGTACTATTTTGTCTTTCTGTTTTATAAAGAAGAGAGTTTTATGCTGTTTCATCTTCAATTTACTTTGATTTCATTGTGTAATCTTGGTAGTTATTAGGGTTTGTACCACCACAAAGTTAATTTAATGACCGTTTAGTGCCATGGAAACTCTGTAGTTCAAATATATTATTTTTTTCCATTTGGGAAGTGTAAGGCTGTTAAGTTTCTAAAAACAATTGACACCTGTTTTTCAGTCAGTATTCTGTTAGGATTGAGAGCTATCCTACTATCACAGCTTCTAGTACATGCTCCTTAAGTTAATCCTCTCAGGGATTGTCCTGGCAGATTTCCAGAGTCTGGAACTCAGCACCTACAGCTAGAGCACAACATACACTCATGGTGTGTTTTCAAAACTGAGGTATTGTGTACAGAGATCACAGAAGACCAGTCATTTTCCTTTGTTTAAGAGAGCATTGCCTGCTGAAATGGGCAGCCTCTGCTCAGTGGTTAAGGTGGTATGTGCTGAGAGGATATGCTGTAGAACGTGTCTTAACTCACTCACTGTTGACCTAGGATTAAACAATAAAGCAATGCAGAACTTCTTCCCAGTTTGTGGAAAGCAGCAGAGGAATGCTCAGGAAAAGCAGGGAAGGAGAGACTTGAGAGTTTTCTCAGCCTTGCACTTCTGAGAAGTTGTACTAATCAAACTGCACAGCATGGCAAGCTGTCCCTGTGTGCCTTCCTTCTGGCTCCCAGAAACATGCATTCCTGCTTCCCACTTGCAGGACCTGTCGTGCCTCTGTGCCTTTGTTCAACTCCCTAAATCAGTGAAATCAGAAGGAATGAGTTTCTGTTGGTGTTCAAGTGTAATTGGTTCAATTGAATAAATAAATCTAGCTAATTCTGGAATTGTAGCTTTGATAAGAGCAACTCCTCTACTTTGCTTGGTAAGATTAACAAAGAAATCAAGATATATAAGAATTGAAATAAGAGCTGAAAATCTCAAGGAATAACTGATTTCCTGTTATAAGTGGATTTCTCTAAATATACTGGTATATGATTCTGCACATTTGCAAAACAAATAAATTTTTGTGAACAAATATGAATGTTAAAAAAAGCAACTTATTACAAACACAAAAAAAAAGTTCAATATTCCTGAAAAATATATATTTTGATTTATCTTTTCCTCTTCTCCATTGCAAATTTCCATTAAATATGTCCTATAGTTTACAATTAAGTGAGGAAAAAGTTTTCAGTGTTTTGTATACCTGGTTATAAAGATGTATCAGATTTCTTTTCCTAAAGTAAAAAGTACTATTGCAGAAATTTTGATGTTGCATAGAAAAACCTTGATTATAGACTGGTAAATACATTTTACATTACAGTATATAGATAGCCATATTTTTGCAAATCCTTTTTTGTGGTCTGTTTGTATCTAACACAGCACATGCACTCGGCAATTAACATGATACTAGGACAGAGTTTTTCCATGATAGAGAAAGCCCAGTAATTTACAGTCCTGTGGCATGGAACATTTGCAGTTGTGTAGCTGCAGCCTGAGCCTTACAACACAGGCTTGCTCATGTGCTTTAGACCAGAGCGGGTGGTTTTATTTAGAGCAATGAGAATGCTCTTTTACACTCTGGTCTCTCTTAACTTGTGTTGGCAGTGGTGTTATTCCTACCTATTATATTCTTTGTATTTATGGATGGGCACTGAACAAGAATGTATGTATATCCCTGCTTCGAAGAGTTTGCAGTCTAAAACGTTCATCACCTAGGTCAAGAAGCTGTGTTTGATTTTGCAATATCAGATATTTATTTTTTTCAGGTGTTTGTGCCTACATTGCCTCAGCCTCCTGATATCATTGAGCATTGGAGTTTGTATTGCCTTATAGCAGAAATTGTTAAAAAGATTTAAAAGAGAATGACCTTAAAAATTACTTCAGAGACAGTGCTTAATGTTTAGAGGAAGAGAAAAATTAAACACAGTACATAAGGGACAGAGTGAACTATGGCTTTGTGCTCTTCAGTAGGATTACAGAAATGACTGGGACAGGTGGCACACAGAAGGTTCTTGAGAGTAAAAAAATACATGGGTGACACCACTCTATACAAGATAAATGATCCAAACTTCCCATCTATTTTAAGTTGCCAAAGGGTATGCCAAAGGAGAGTGTGGAAAAATTTTCAGCATCCTGGATTGGAAAAAACCCCAGATTTTTAGCTTCTAGAGAAAAAACTTAGGAATGTTACAGAGTAAGAGAATGATATGAACACAACCTTCCCCTCAGCGACTAGAATGAGACAAAACTTATTTCACTGAGAGAGGAAAGTGATGCCATTTATTCTGTCATGGACACAAATTTTCTAAAGACTTTTTCACAGCATAAGATGGGGGTTGAATACTTAGACATTTATAGTATAAATGTCAGCATTATATGAAGTAAATTATATACATTTCTTATTACAAAAATGTATGAATTAGCAGATCAGTATCCTTTCCTACATCTCATTCATTTCCTTGGTTTCATTGTGTTACCAAATGTATTATTTTCTATTCCTCTGCTAGAGAGCCATTGTATGGTGTTCTGCAGCAGTGTAGTTTTGCTTCTCTGTATTTCTGTCTTTTGTAAAAGTCTATGGTCTATCTTTGCCTCATGCCCTGTGAAAACACAGATGTGAGTGGACTTTTTTCTGTTTTAATAAAATGCAATTTTGTATATCTTGGCCTCAAAATCTTGAAAAATGAGAAGTGTTTCATATAATTTTTTTTTTTAATGTTGTTTTCAGTATTACAGGAGGATATTTCTTAATTGTTTGGTCTCTTAGACAGAAATGAAGGTTATTATCTTTTTTCTTTATTTTCAGCTTCTCATGTCTGTGTTTGACAACAGCATGAAAACGTTTGGGGTTATTGAAAGTGACCCTTTTGACTGGGAAAAGAGTGGAACTGATGGCTCTCTGACAACAACCACAACTTCAACCACCCCTCAGTTGCACACTCGTCTTACACCGGCTGCAATTGGGTATGCACGGTGTGGTCTCTTCAATGGCAGCCACAGCGGGGCTTCCTACCAAAGGGAAATTATCTCCATAATTTAGGCTTTTTCTGCAGAATTTTGAATGCAAAGACGAAGGGAGGTTTGGGAGCATTTGAAGTATTTCCCTTTTTAGGGTTCCAGTTTATACTATCCTGAAAGATCACCACTGCAGTCCGAAAATTACAGCAATAAAAATAGTACTCCAGGAAATTGCATATAAATTTGCTCATCCATCCTTTGCTAAATCGTATTTTGTGAAACTAAATAATGTGTCCTGAGTTTAAGTGCCTGCAAATTCAACTGCCTGGAAATAAACCCATTGTTTTCTGTAAGCTTGAAATAAAATTCTAGCTGCAATTTCCTTTATAAGTTTGAAAAATGACTGGATCTTTATAAGAAATTTGGAACTAGATTTTGGGTGTGTTTGAAATAATATTTAATATGTTATATGACACATTCTGTAATTAAGTAAATTTGACAAGATGTGATGTTTAATAATACCCCTACTGATCTCAGGGGACTGAAGAATATTGGAAGTGTTTATGGATGAATGTAAGAAGTGTTTATGGGTGCCATTCATTTTTTTGACTAGAAGAATACATAGAGAACAATCAGAGAGAGGTTGAGACTGGACATGATCTATAGCAAATTTTCTCAGAAGTGGCTTCAAAAACATTCAAAGAACAGATTTTATGTGGTAGAGTTTTTTTAAATTTATATATTTTGTTACTTACCTAAATTAAATAAATTGTGAAAGCCAGGAAGTTGGAGGTGTTATGTTAAATAATTTCCAAGATTTATTTTTCTGCAGAAATGTGATTTTCTTTGTGAGTTTTTGTTTGTTTCTTTCTTTTAAAATAGAAAATAATTTCTGTAAATTGAGAAGTATGAAATTACTGTAATTACTCAATTCTGTAAATTGAGAAGTATATGAAATGAGAGTACAACAATTTTTACTTTTCTGATTTAATTTTTAAACTACTTTTACAGAATTGCCAATGCCACTCCTATCCCAGGAGATTTGCTGCGGGAAAATACAGATGAAGTATTCCCTGATGAACAGCTCAGTGATGGAGAGAATGTTATTCCTGTGGGTGTATCACCAGAGAAATTACCTGGATCCCCTGGACATCACCGTCCTCAGGAAAAAGATGTTTGGGAAGAAATGGATGCAAACAGAAACAAAATAAAACTGGGGATCTGTAAGGTACTTTAAAATCTGCATTGTGAAGACCATCTTTGATCAGCTTCATGTTCTTGTAGTGCACATAAGATATAATTAATAAGGCGGTTGTACTGATACCAATTAGAATGATACAGAATGATCTAAGAAAAGGAATTACAATAGAGATAACACATTTTATATACGGAAAAAAGCAGACAGGCTTTTGGGTCTTGTGTCACTTTATCAGGTCTTTATGATTAATAGCTTGCTGATAATTTGAAACTCTTTGTAGTTTACTAATATTTGTTTTCTTCAGACATGATCTTCATTCTTGCTCACTGAATGAAATCAAAGCAATTTTCCTGCATCTTGCATGTGTAGAAGCTAAATACTGAATGTGCAAAAGAAGATTTTAGTGTTCTCCAGTTGACAGTGTGACTGGCAGTTTCCATTTAATTCAGTTGGTTTTATCTCCATAAGATATAATACCTTTGTACTGATGCAGAGGTTCATTGGCTGGCCTTTGGAAGAGAATACTGCTTTATTTTCAAAAGTGGTTTCTGAGAATTGGTTTCTGTCTTCCTTACTCACAACCACAGTATTTTGTACTTGGATAGTTGTTGCCTCTTTCTTGATATAACAGTGTTTTTAACATGGTACTAAAATGTTCTTTATCTAGGAGGGCTGTCTACTTTTGAAGCTGTTACTCATTATTTGCTAGGGATAAAAATGTATTGTGTGAAGGACCAATGCATGGTGCCTGTTTTCAAATGTGCTTATTTGTTTGTTTATTTTTACCAGAGAGAAAGGAGATTGTTTTAGTTCAAAGGCACTTTGTTACACCTGTAGAAACTAAGCAGGATCATGATTTCCCAGCTCTAAATCATATTCAGTTGTTATTCTAAATCATGTTCAGTCATTATTAAGGTAGAATGCAGTTGGGTTAAAACATAGTTTAAAGTCACAGAAATATTTAGTAGATTTAATGTATAACAGTGTTATATGCTCCAGAGAATCAAAAAGGCTGGAAGCTAACTTCTCTTTAATAAGAGCACTTGACTGTAAAGCAGACCAAAGATGCTACCAAATACAAAGTTTCAGACTATTATTAAAGAAAATTTCAGAGATGAGTGTGAAGTATCAGAGTAAATGTAACTGTATTGCTGGGCCTTTGATACTCCTGTTCTCAGACTTACCCAGAACCAGTATATTGCCAGTGTTTTGTCTGCTGTAGGTGTGTGCTGAAGAGCATATCTGAATTACCTTAACTATGGAATGAACTTAAGGGTCATTACAAATACAAATCTGCTTTTCACATTCTAAAAAATTTTGGAGGTTCTTTACCATGTAGTACCTTGTCTTCCTCTTGTTCTACCACTCCTAGTAAGTTAAATTTTTACTTTGCATATTGCACAGGCTGCCACAGAGGAAGAAAACAGCCATGGACCAGGGAATGGAATGCTAAATGCCCCAAGTCTTGGTTCTCCAATTCGAGTTCGCTCAGAGACCACCCAGTTAGACAGAGATGTTCCACTGGTGCGAAAGTTACGTTCCATTCACAGCTTTGAACTGGAGAAGCGTATGACGTTGGAGTCTAAGCCCGACACTGATAAGTTTCTTGAGACCTGGTAAAGAAACTGTGTTTTCATTTTGCTTGGATCTTTTTAAGGATGTGTGACTGGGATTCTGTTATCTCTGCTGTGTGAAGAGCAGGAATGGAACTGTTGAGTATGCTTATGCAAGTTACAGCAAAGTATTTTTAATAATATTGCTCAATTAATGGATTTCACTGCTTGGCAGCTACTTTAGAAAATGATTACTGCTAGAATACAGTTGAACTGGACTTCCACAGCTGGGAATTTTGTAATCCGAGACTTAGTGGTTGTAACCCTGGTATTTATTAACTTTCTTCAGTGGCATACTCATGACAGTCAGTACAAGTCATCCTGAATAAGAAGGTTGACATCAGGTGCTCGATAGAGGCAACATGAGATTAGGCTATATCACATGAGAATGGAAGTTTACAGGAAGTGGAGTGAAGAATTTAGAAATCTACCTGCATGTAGCAGACTTATGCCCAAAGGTGTTGCACCAATATAAAAAAATCTTAGTGGAAGACAGAGAATTGGAATTTGAAGGTAGAAAAGAGACAGATCTATGAAAATTGATTCAGTTTTCCGGTGTCTAGAAAGAATAATGGGAGAGGGACACAGTGAAATCTGACTGAAAGGCTTTGTGGGGACAGTAGAAGAGAACTGGGGTGATGACAGTGACAAAATCCTTCTAAATACTTCATAGGGGAGCTAGGAATTTGGATTTATTTGATGAAGCAAATTCTGCAAAGCATAAGTAAGGAATTAATCAAAGCAATAAATAACCTTCTTCTTGAAAATGGATAATAACTGCTGCAGGAAACATCTATTTCTTCTGATCCACTTTGAGTTTCTGCTTTGTAACAAATGGAGTAGGCATCTGTGGTAACCTCACTACTGAGTTCTTCTCTTTCAGTTCTCCCTTCTGGTAATTATATTTACAATACAATGTGATATATTGCAACTAAAATTAAAAATGTGTATATTTCTAAGACCATCCATCCATTTTTACTTGAAATCATACTTACTTGTCTTAAATTGTGGATCTTTGAATCATTGCAGGCTGTTCTAGAATATGACAACAAATTTTTATACAAATCTAGTAATCTTCTTCTGAAAACACTTAAATGTAACTTACATTATTTAATTAATTCTTAACTAATTCAGATGTTAACTTCTTTTCTCTTAAGTTTGGAGAAGAAGCAGAAAGACTTGAAAGTGGCAGAGACTCCTGTTGCTGCTGCTCCTCCTCTTTCTCAGAAAACATCTGTTCCTGCTCCTGTGACTGCCCGCACAGACCATGTTTGGCACTATGATGAAGAGTATCTTCCAGATGCTTCAAAGCCTGTGTCAGCTAATTCTCCTGACCATGCTGATGGTGTTATGAGCAATGGATTTGTAGCTGTTAACCTAAGCTCCTGCAGGCAGGAGGTTGATTCTAAGGAATGGGTGATAATAGATAAGGAACGGGACTTGCAGGACTTCAGGACAAATGAGGCTTTAGGGCACAAAATGACTGGAAGTCCCTCAGATGAAGAGCCAGAGGTACTACAAGTTCTAGAGGAACCCCTTCCAGAAGAGCAGTCCAGAGAGGGCGGTTGGGCGGGAAACAATGTCCATGCCAAGAACCAAACTTCAGGGGTGGAGTTTATTCTAGACATGGAATGTCATCCTGCTGCATCTGAACAGCTTACAGATAAACTGGAACTTCTGTCTGGAGCTGCAGGACAGCTTCTTGCGGCCACCCCTACAAGTCCTATGGAAGCTCAAGCAGAAGGAGCACTCACTCCGGTAAGAAAACCTCTGCTTGATTCAGAACTGTAAGATGAAATGGTAAAGGTGGTGAATAAAATACAGCAGTGTAGCCAAAATTCCTAGTTTCAGCAGGTATGGGACTTGATTCTTGAAGACTGATCTTCCATATTCTGTTACACAGCTGTGTACAGTCACCCATGGAAGCGCTAATTGTTCTGCAGGTGTGATCCACAAAACTGGTCACCTTTAACAAAGAGTTATCTATCTATATGTTTATCTAAAGAAGCTCCTTGTGCAGTGATTCCTAATGAGTGAGACACACTCATGTGAACACATATTTATTATATTTGCAGTACATAAACATAAAATTACAATTGAATGTGTAAAATGCTGTGCTACAGTGTTTCATATGTTTCAGGAAAAATCTAAGTGGCTGAAATTAAAGAAACAGTTACTTGCTCTCACCTCTCGCTATGATTCCTGCAGTGTTTGCTTCTGGAATTCACTTTGTTTCTTCCTGTTCAGAAATTTCTAATAGTACCTATACAAGCAACTCGTTGCCTTTTATAAAGTGTTGATGCTTTTCACTTTTAAAAGACTTTTGCAACTCCTACTTTACTCCTGTGTTTTTCACTAAGACAGATTGCTGTGCTTTCATTGCATAACCTTGTTTTTCTTTTCTGTCTTTTCTGAAGAATTCTCTGTTGCAGTTTTTGAACATTTACTTTTTTCTCCTGTCACTGTTTCTACCAAAGACTTCTTTGCCTTTACTTAAAGAGTAAGTGAGATTAATGGTTAAGTGATT
Organism: Lonchura striata; assembly: GCF_050655825.1. Taxonomy (NCBI): domain Eukaryota; kingdom Metazoa; phylum Chordata; class Aves; order Passeriformes; family Estrildidae; genus Lonchura; species Lonchura striata. The sequence continues at coordinate 37,946,572 of NC_140707.1, read as the reverse complement.
TGGAATCACCTCACAGTTTTATTTCTCCCCTATTTAAAGTAGATATTGTGGCATGTATGATCTAAAGGTCAATTATTTCAAGTTCCCTTGAGCCAAGAAACCTGGCTATATTTTTTCTTCTTGTATCACTACTTTTTGTGAAAGATACTGCCAGCTCATTAGAAAAAGAAACTTATCACCAGCTAGTAATTTATTATCAGGTGTGGAATATCTTTTATAGTGAAAATGAACTACTCAATGTAATTAACTATAGCAGCACGGTAAAATTTCAACTGTGCCTAGATTCTCATGGAAAGGCAAGATCATATCTTTCATAAGATATTATATTTTGACATCATACTTTAAATTATGTAGTTTATAGAAGATTTGTTTTATATAATAGAAAATACAGAACTGTGTTAAACAACAGATTTTTGAGATTCAGCTTGAAATATTAGTTACATGAAAGAATTTTTGATGGTTAGAAACCTTTAAAGGTGAGAAATAATTTTAAATTTTTAAGTTGTTCTGTTTTTGTATTTTAAGGTCAGTTTTAGCAAAGCAAACAAAAAGAGCAGCACTTGGTCCTGTAAAATACTAATTATCAAGTGTCTTTATTTCAAAAGTCATTAAAAACAGCTTGTAATTTTCTATGCAAATGCACAATACCACTGTACACTTTATACAAATATGGCTCTTTTGGAGGAAATAGCTGTTTTACTTTAAACTAAAAGTAGAGGTGGTACAAATATTATGTACTACAGTGCAAAAAATGGACACTATCTTTGTCTGAAAAGGAAGAAGCTTCAGAACATGGGAGCAGAAATGGTTGCAAACAAAGTTATTTATTATAAAATGCATTTGAAGAAATACTGGCTGAAGTAAAAACTTGAGTGAAATTATATTTTACTCTGGCTTTGCAGGGAGATAAGTAACATTTATCATTACCTCAAAAAAGGGGGAAATTAATATAGTTTATGTTATGCGGGAAGGACAAGTAGTGTTGGGAGTGCAAGGTGAATGGCAGGAAGGAACTTGGTGTTTCAAAGGTGAGTGATGTACAATAGGAAATATAACTGACCTGGGAATAAAGAAATTAGAAATTACTTAGCCAGTTTAGGAGCTGGGAACAGAGTGTGTTTGTACAGTGTGTCTACTCCAACTGTGATGGCAATTTGTGGTAGTCTTCCATCTACTTCATTAGCCCTGGAAAGCCACACAAAGCCTAAGAGGCTATTTCAGAGTGAGCTTTTCTTTTTGGCCTTCATTGGTGTATTCCACTTTATAAAGGATACTTAAATATTCCCTATAAAGGGTACTAGAACCCGGTTCTTTTTGGTGATGTTCTTGTCACTTCACTGGGAGCAAGTGTGTGTGTATGCCTCTTCTTCCTGTCATTCTCTCTGTTTGAATGTCCTGGTGACCTCAGGGAGCTGCTTGGTAGTGTCCTTTTCTTTCTTTCTCAGAGTACTTACCCTGAAACTGTTTTTTCAATGTGATCCTTGGTTGTGCATCAAACGTTCTTGTTCTTTATTATTTTTTTTCTAGGTAGCACCTTCCTGGCAATAAAAATAATAGCCAAAGGTCATACTTTACTTTTCTGCTCATTTAATTATACTGCACCAGTTACTAAGAGCAGGCTTAGATCCAAGAACGTTAATTTTAGTATTATAAATCAAATGAATGTTACTAAAAGGGGTTAAAAATAGATGTTGAAATTATAGTAGTATAGAAGCTTAATATAATTACTGAAATAGTTCACTCGTTTCAAACAGCCTGAAACTCTAGGACATGCCAGCATTCCTGATCATCATGCTTATGCATCTACTTCCCATATGGATTTTGACTGACCTGCTTCACTTTCATTTAGAAGAAAGTACAGTTTTGCTTTTTGGGCTTATTTTGATAGGTTTGTTAAATATGCAAGGAATTAACTTCAGTGGTGAATGAATAAAATAGTTTTCCTATCATAAGTATTTTTTCCTATCATAAGTATTTCCTATCACAAGTATTTTTTTAATATTTCCTTTTTACTTTGACTCTTGGTTCTTAATTTCTTTCAGAGCTTTATTGCTCAATATTTTAGTAAGTAATAGCATGGATGTTTCTGTATGTGAAACTAATATTTCATACACTCACCCATAATTTTATTTTCTCCTGAAGGAAAGAAATGTCTGGTCTACAGTTCTTCCATTTGTAGATAAATATTCTTCCTGAAATTGTTTGTGTTTGTGGACTTCCTGTAATTGTTGATAATATCACTTCTCACATGTTATACGCAGCATCAGCATTCTGTTAAAAGTTTAAAGTTGCACCAGTTAAGAAAGGAAACTTGAACTCAAAAATTAAGAGAATAAAATATGTAAGCTGGGGGATAAGAAAGTCTCAGGCATAAAAAATTACAGCAAATTTTGCTATCTATTATGAAAGAAAGGCCTTCAGGTAAGAGAAGTATTTTTCATGTTATCAGTCTTGGTTTTTTAGTTGCAATACAGATTCTGTGTGCTACCAGCAAAGACCAGTTTGATCTGGCTTAGTTGTGGTGGGCACATGATTACATATCTGTTGAATACTCAGAGCATGCTAAGGGTATATGTGCTGACTTTATGCTTTAATAATGCCTTTATGTTGGCTTTGGCTGTAGGACAGACAGTATGGGATTTGCTGTAGCATCTACTATGAAGCTAATTTGTCAAAACAATTTGAGCTGATCTGCACTAATAGTGAATTTATACTGGAGCAACATTTTGCATCATATGGCTCTGGTTTTCTTTTCCTACACATGGTACTAATGGGCTAGAGCTGGACTTTGTGTTGTGGACCCAGCCCTCATTAATTTTTTGTGTTTGTATTGAATTGCGAAGAACTCCATACAGTGCTTGCACAAAACCTTGCAACTTATATTTATCAAGCAGATATTTTAATAAATAAGAAATAATTAATTTGAAGTAATTAAACATGTAGCAGCTCTTTCCATCTTCATTTTCAGTTAAATTAAACAACAGTTTGCTTTGGTCCCACTTGGCTGACAACACAAATTTGAGTAGATATATATATATCTGTGTGTGTGTGTGTATTATAGAAGAGAGTTTGCTGTGTGAATCTATTTATTTTTATTATTTAGAAATATTGCTGAAAGGGAAATTTTGTATGTCAAGGTTATGTTTTATCAAAGCTTGCTCTTAAATTTTTATTTCTGAGTTGTAAGTAATTAAATTTTCATGTACCTTCTATCCTTATTTGCTGCTTTCATGAGATACCGGAAATCCATTTTTTTCCAGTTGCAAGTCATCTATACATTGTGGAAACTGAAGCTTTAGTATTGACACAATTAAAAGATACGTTTTACTTAGAAACAGAAATGCTTGCTAGATGCTCTTGCTTTCTGAAGGATATAGGTTAGAATTGCAAATACTGTGGTAGAAAACAAAGTCACCTTCATGAAGCTTGCAGAAAAATTCCATATCTCTACTCTTCATGGTTTTCTCTAACTGTGATTGGAACAAAGAATTGCAAACTATGTATAGCAATTTCATTTACAGGTATTTAATGTGTCACCATCAGATATTTATTCAGTAGTGGAAAAGGTCTTGCAAAAAACCAGTTGATTTTAGCTTTGTATATCAAAGATATAGGTTTATTAGAATCACCAATAAGCAATTAAAAATGTACTTTGTCTAAAATTATTAGTTTGGAAGACTTTACAGTTCCTAGTCTTTTTTCTTACCTATTATTTAAATGCTTTAATTAATGTAGTTCAAGATGATGCAATTGTTCCTTGATTCTCCAGGCCAGTATAGTCTCGTAGTATGGTCCCATATTTGGGAAATTTCATCAGAATTGTTTAGTGTTAACCTTAGTGATTAATCCTGTCAGGTGCTGTTCTTAATGTATGCTACTATTGGCACAGCAGTAAAGCCTTCATTGGGTGTACATGCTATAAATCTAGTAATCTCAGAAACACAGCTAGGATGTTGTGCAGATGTGCTAAGTGTTTGAAAGGATCGGTCAATGATCAACTAGCCAGTTATCAACTGATGTACAGAATGTCCTTGAAACAGACTCTATTAGTTTATTACATTTGCCCTGTATTGTTACTGATCAGTTATAATAGTTGCAATGGTTGGGCTTAAAGAATCTGATTTTATTTTCCAACCTAAATGATTCTATGATTCTAAGACTGAGTGAATGAAGAGGCCAGCTAGAGAAATTATGATTACTCTTGATTTTGATACTGTATTTTTGAAAATGGATGATGAAAAATGTGAAGATTAGACTTAAGACACCTCTTAAATGATGAACTTTCAGCCTCTTAAAGAGTTGTGAATATGGTTTTTGAGGGAATGCATATAGGTGAAACACAAACAAGAATTATTAAAATATATTCAACCTTATTTTCTTCCCCGCCATGTTCTCACAGCTCAACTCATGTCATATGCTGCATTTCTCCACTCCAAGAATTTCAAGTCCCATCCTCCGCACCATGAGCCCTGTAGCCTATCTGTCCATCCACTCGGACCCTCTGAGGGAGGCTGCTTTACCAAGGAGTCAGCCAGCTGAGAGCCACTCCTCTTCCTCCCGCTCAACTGCTCGTAGGCAGCTTCCTGTCATTCCCTGTGGCAGCAAGGTCCCCCCTGTCATTCGCATCTCAAAAGCACAACCTGAGCAGGTGAATAAGCCTTGTCTTCGTAGAAGGGACTGCATTGTAGCAGTCATCTGTCAAGTTTAACAGTTTTCAGTTGCTCTGCACAGTCTGGTGCTAGGCATATGCTAGTCATACTGCTATACACAGCATCCTAAAAACGTTTACAAAGATCAAGTTGGGGAGGAAGAATGGATCTTTTCCAGGAATAGAGTTGGGAATACTCTGTGACAAAGATATATTGTCCCACTTAGAAGAGGGGAATATTTAAGAAGCTGTTATTCAGGTTAAGATCTGGAGCACAAAGCATCTTTGGATGTTCTGGAAGACAGATTCACTTCCTCAGAGATTTTCTCTTGAAAAAATATGGGATTATAAAATCTCGATTTTTTTAAATTTTTTGTTTAATTTCAAACTAAGAATTATGGATTCCTATAATCACAGTACCAGCTGAATTTCAAATTGGGAGGACATATTAAAATTTGGACTGTCTTTATGTGACAAAAAGGGATCTAGAAATAGTCAGATTGTTTCTTTGGAAATTAGCAAATAATACAATTTTCCCCTGCTTACAGTATATAAAATAAAGATGGCAATTATCGGAGGTCACAGGTAAAGAAAAAATGTCACTAAATAAAGGGGACTTTTAATAGTTTTGTATTTCCAGTTTCATTTCAATATGAAAGATGAAGGCTTGCAATCATAATTGAAGTTAAGGGTACTTTTTGTATTGGTCACAAAAACATTGAGATCTGCTAAATAGTGTGAGTTTGCATTGTTGGGTAAAGCAGTATGACATAGCATTAATGCATAAGACTATCATATCATCATCATCATTTTACCATTAATATTTCATTTGGATTATATTTTGTGTTGCCTTTCATTTCCAATGTATAAAAAGTTCTATATTACAAACAGTTTTTATTTTTTTCAGTGAAGAATGAACAGGAGTATTGATATTAAAAGTAATTAATTAAGCTTAGTTACTTTCAAAATTCTGTAGGATCATTGGTGTGTGATAACGAGGCAAACTCCTGACTATTTTTTAGCTGAATATTAAAAAAAAAAAAAAAATCTGTGCTCAATGTATAAAAAACGAACAATAGCTCCCCAATGTTCATGATTGTGAGCTTGATGGGATACCAAAATACCACATCTTCATGATGAGGAAGCTGACATATTGAGTAGGGAAAGGGACCTAGGAGAAATTAACTCATTAGGAGTTAAGCTTCAGTATTTTTCAGCATTGGTTTATATCCTAGGATGCAAGATGACCTTAATTTTTGGTTGTTGGTTTGTTTTTTTTTTTTTTATCTCTATAGTTATGATTTAAGTTTTTCAATCAGAATTTATTACAGGTGTAATTAGCAAACTTAGTAAAATGTGCACAATGCTCAGGAAAAGCAAGTTGGCACAGAGGGTCTTCTCTGGATTCCTTAGTACCCAAAAATAAATACAGCTGCAATGTTAATAAGGGCTGCAAAGTTATGTACTTTGTCATGTGAAGAAGACCTGGCATTGTGCCAGGTGCTGCTACTTGGTGGAGTGAACATTAAGCATCTTCTTTCCTTTTGCCTGGTAAGTGCTTGACTGCTGTGTTGCTTTTTGAGCTGTGATTTGAAAGTCATAACTGTGTTAAGAATTACCAGTTTGTCATTTCCTATGGAAAGTACAAGCATGTGATTGTTTAGTTCATTCCAACAATGAAAGCCTCATATACTTTATGGCTCACTGAAGAATTCAAAAACTTTTGCAAGTCCTTATCTTTTTGACCTATCTTAAATATTTAAAGGAATTTTGTCATTCATGTTAATCTGTGTCAATATTTGGTACTGAATATATTTTCACGTCTCTTGTTCTGTCTGCAATTTGGTTCAGCATTCATAACTAATGAATTTCAGAGGTCAGGGATCTGTATTTTTGAATTTACTTTTCATAAAAAATAAGAAATGATACATCTGTTTCTGGAATCAAGCAAAGCAACTTTCTTTCCAGATTTTTTATGAATGGGGTTCAGGAGCTCTAACCTATCTGCCTGTACTTTGGTATCAGATAGCATGAAATCTCTGTATATTCTCTGCTTACTAGTGCAGAGAGGCTATAGGATGTAGGTTGGTCTATATTTGCTCAATAGAGGTCTCCTTTCTTGCCATACATAAATTATGAAAGAGAATTGGGGTGTTTTCCTTCAGCTCTCCTTATTTATTCAACTTGCAGCATAAAGAAAAGCATGTGGTAGCATTAAAGCTCTCAAATAAACCAGATGAATTCTTTGTATTTGGGTCTGAAAAGTGTATCTGGTGTGCTATTAGTGTCCTTCTCATCTACAGCGTGGTCAAATTGTACAGCAAATCCTCTGGAAACCTAACACTTTTCTTCCTTTCTGCAAATTTTTCAACCAGATGAGTTCTCTGCTCATTTAGAGAGCCGCATTCGGTGTTGTGTGAGGTCAGTGGTAAAGGTGATGTGAGTGCAGCAACTACTGGCCAGGGCTGTGTGAGAAGATACTGCTGAAGTAGCTGTAGTGCTAAATGTGCAGCTGTGTCTTAAGAAACAATCAAAATCAGTGACTGCAGATTTTTATCTCTGGTTTCTCAGCTCTAATTCTCCAATAAGATAATGAACACCTCTTCTAGGCATGGCAGCAATCTAGAATAATTTTAAACTAGCTGCTCTACAATATGATACAGCCCTTAACAAAGGTGGATTCCAGTTTTGTCTGTCATTCAGGTATATTTTCATTTTTTTCAGTATGCTTAATTTGGTATGTGCAGGATTTAATTTAATTTAAATTTAATTATTTTATGGTTATTCAATGTGTTAGGGAAGGCTAATCTGTGTCTCTCAGGTTAAGCAATTAGAATTAGCAGGCATTTATACAAATATTTTCTCTTCTGTCTTAAAATTCTCAAATTTATACCTTACTGCAACATTTAAAAATATTTTGTAATTATATACTTATATAATTAGTTGCAAAATGTTCTGAAATCTTCCCACACAAGAAGCTATGGAAATTCAAGCCATCATGTTCATACTTGTATCCAAGATGAGAAATAATATAGTGATCTGAGTTGAAAAAATTACCTTAATTTTTAAGCATCTCACTGGAATTCAGGGACATAGGGAAGAATAAGGTAAGACTTCTTGATGTGTTCAGGGGTTATTTAGAGAAATAATGCATATCCCTTATAATTGTTTTTTTTAAATTTTAGCTGTTTCAGGTTTATGAGCTAGGAGTGCATATAATTGTTGTGAATTTTGTTCTTTTTTATTAATGAATTTAATATGTTTTGCTAGTCTGCAATAGCAAGAGAATGAACATTTACATTGGTTTTCACATTTAACAATCCCTTTTAGACCATAAATAGACAAACGAAACCCCAAAGTGTTCTTTTCAAATTTGTCAATGTTATTTACCTGTCATGTATGGCAGGATTGCTCTAAAACTCAGCTAGTTAACACTCTGGTTTAGAATTTAAAATATCATCTAAAATCCTCTTCTGAACTTCATTTTAAAGACACAGGACATTATCAAAAATAGATGTGTTCTTGAAAGAAACGAGGGAAGAGGTTTCTTCTGTTTGGCGAGTCTGTGTTTTTACTGCTGCCATGGATAAAACCATAGTTTGTCTGTAGAAAAAAAGCTTTAATTTCAGATTTTACAGAATTGTTACGCCTCTGGTTACCTATCCTGATGGAAACTATATGGAGTCAGCACAAGGTTTAAGTTAGGTTCTTCCCTGTTTTAATCAAGACAGAAATTCAAGGAGTTAGTCCAGCTTGTAGCTACGAGAACTGTTTCATACACGGTAGATTTGATTTTTTTAAGTAGGGAAACTGTGCAGATGTTGTACCAGCTTGTTCATGACAGGGTAATTGTTAATAACCATTAATTTTTCAATACATTTTACTCTGACTTACATTCTTTTAAGCAACTGGATTTTGTATTGATAATGATGTTTCTAGAAGAGTTTTCTTCTATACACTTTCTCTAGTGCAAACAAGTAAAAATTTTTATTTTTTACTTTTATCGAAGTGTCAGAGGAAATTACTTGATACATAGACATCTAAATGTTACCTTTTCAGAGCAGTCTTTTGTCTGAAGGAAATTCTTCAGGCATACTTTTTTCTCATCTGCCTTTGGTGTAAAGAAGAACTAAATTGTACAGCATGTTAAATTCTTCCAATGGAAAGTTTTCCAGTTGTAAATTAGGTAATTAAGAGTTGAGGACAAGCAAGTCAGCATGAATGACTTACCTTTTCCCAAGTAGTGTGTTGCTGTAGAGAATGTTTCCATTTGTAGTGACAGAACCATTTTGACCATTCTGCTTCTGCAGGTTTCTCCTCTAGAAGCTGCAGAAAAGCCATGAAGGTCTGGACTTAGCTGTGGTAATAGCATCTGCATACATTGAGTCAAAAAACCCCAAACATTCAAAAGTTATAATTGTTTTACATGTCTGTGGTTTCTGGCATCAGCAGTGTTTTTCTGATTCCCAAAATTTGTAATCACAACTTGCAGTTATTGTTGTCTGTCCTTAAAGTTAAAATTTTTTTTAAAATTACTCTTTTAAAATGCCAATCCTATAGAAAACATGCATGATTTATTACGTTTTTCTAACATCATAGTTTCATTAGTATAAAATACGTAAAGATGTTTCAGGAAACACGGTTGTCCATTTATAGCTCTGCATCTTTTTCCACCCTCTTCCCATTTCTTGCAACTTCCACGTAAATCAATGCCAAAATTAACATTGTAGAAGAAATAATATACCTGAAGAGCTGTGGAGAGCAACATATGCCTCTTTTCAGATAGCTAGAAAAAATCTTCATATGTTACTTCTCTTTAGTCTAGGATTAGGGCCTGCTACATGTGAGTTTCTACTAAAAAATGATGGTGTCCTGAGACCCAGCAGTTCCTACAAATGCCTGCAGTCCTTGCAATACTGTATATATGGGGCTATTGATAAGGATTCAGTATCAAAATTTACAATAATCTCTAGTCTAATCTTCCATAGCATATGAATTACAGCCATATGTTTCTCCTATTTATCACCCTATTAGTCTTTTTGTAGAAACAGCCAATATACTTTAGTAAACATAAAATTAATTATCTTAACTTCCCTACTGTGAGCTTAATCTGGGAATGGAATATAAGGGGTACAAAAGACTGCACTCTAGAAAGTCAGTAGGAGGGATAGTAGTAGGTAGGGAGGATTTTGGGAGGTGGGTCTGTTCTGAACAGGAACAGGAAGCTGTGAGCTGTCTCCCAAGATATAAAGTGTGGCAGTGGTTTACTTGTGTGAGAATGGCACTGACAGTAAATTACAGGACAGTGCATTGTATACCCTTGGCTCTTTCTTACAACCTGCAGTTCAAATTTCTTTGCAGAGGCATAATATTGTGCAAGGAAATAGAAAGTAAGTGATGCAAGTAAAGAAAATCTCATGAAGTAAGAGGAAGCTGGTGAACTGGAAAGATTTAGGGAGATTTTTTGGTCTTGTGAATCAGAGTTGCAGTTGCAGACTTGTGCCAAGGTTAGTTTTGTTCCTACTGGCTATAGAGCTAACCATAGGTGAAAAAGAAGCAGGGAAAAGAGAAAAGATGTGGGGGGTTTAATCTCCTGGATACAAAAGCTTCAAGGTTTACTGAAGTAGGAAAGATGTTCTGAAGAGTAAACTGATTAGGTGAAGTGTCTTCAGAATGTCCAGTAATATAATGATAATATATTAATATGAAAAATTACAAATAATGAAAGGATTAGCAGGAAACAGATCTGCACACCTTTTCTCTAAGAGGCCCGAAGTCCTGAAAGCCCTTGACATGCAGAAGTATCAGACATCGTGCGTGGAATGAAGAAGCTATTGCTGATAATGTACAATAATCCATATTCACACCTTCATGTCTTTCCAATTTGGCGACTTTGCAGACCTAAATTCAGTATTTCATTCCTCTACAATTAGCTGTATATGTACACAGAGGCATTCATGCACACATATCACTTACTATTGCAACCTGTCAAAGGTTTAAAAGAAGGAAAGTTTATCAGATCCTGTAAAGGATGTCTCAGAGATATTTATGTTGTTGTTTTGTTCTTTTTCCGTCTTGACACTGTCTTACAAAATTTTCTGAAGAAATGCAGGATAATTTCTCATCTTGGTTCAAGTGTGAATTTGAGGAAACATAAGGGAATTAGGAAATTATTTTAGAAATGGCCAAAAGATTCAAGACTGTGGTCGCAGTAATTTCATTCAAATATTTTGGAGTGAACGGAGAACCTTGAATTCATTGTTCCATATATTGTCTCAGCCATTTTTAGTCATCTGTTGTATCACATAACTCCTGTTGAAGTATGGGAATTGCTATAATCAGTGTTATAAACCAGTTATAGTGAGTTGAAAGGTAGGATTTTAAGTTGTATTCCTCATATTTTATGTCTTAGATGAATAGTAATCTTTGTTCCTTAGGTTCAGTGTTTTACATAATTAACATAATTAACCATAAAAATCTCATAGGATAGAAGAGTATTTAGTGTCACAAGAAATAAAAATATGAGGATCATTTATGATTACCCATTTAAATTTATTGAACATATAGATGAAGTGTCAAGTTGAACGGGGATATAATCTAGTTCTTGTACTTTGAGAAGACTAATAAGAGGTTTATTGACCATGTGAGAATAGAAGATTTTGTTTGTTAGTGAATAAATATCATGAACGTGATATATGTGTTCAAAAAGCCTTTTCTGAAAGTATGAATTATTCAGTAGTACCACATCTTTATTGATACTTAGTCACCTAGTATCCTTTTCTCCATTTGTTCAATATTTCTTTTTCAAAAATAGCTCCTGCCTATTTGATTGTTCAACAAGCTTAGTCTCCTCTTTCTTCAATGTAAGGGTTAAATCTGTATGGCCAAGATGAGTTGGGAAGACTAGAAAATTCTCTCTCCAGATGTGGCAAAGGATATGAAGTCTATTGAAAAATGTAAATTAACTTCATTTGAGAGCTGCTTTCTTCTAGCAAAGAATTGACATATGAGAGAGGTGTCACAAGGAGAAGAGTGTTTTAATGTAAATGTATTTGAGCAAAGGAGGATTTATTTGCAATTGCAGTTCTTCTGGAAATATATCAAATAGATAAATACCCTTCTGAAAGCAAATGCCTAAGGTTGTCTCATCTCTGTAAGTTGAGAGGACACCCTGATCATTCAGGGTGTCAGAGGACACCCTCTATTCTGAGGGAAGTCATCCCTCAGGTATGTGGATGATAACTCTGGTATTTTAATCCTGAGTTTTGGATTGGCAACTCAATTAGCTCATGAAGTGAAAAGTTTGAAAAAGGAAATATTTACATGTCCTTACTTCTGAGTTGCATCTGCAGCCCTGGAGAATAAGGTATTGAAATAAGCTTAAGACAGAGCTCAGTGGACATCAAATGCCCATCTGATCACTCCAAAATGTGAACCTCCTCTTCCAAGGATAATATTGCATTAAAATTTCCTGAACCCACTTTTAGCCAGATTGTAGATCAGAATTTTTAAGCAAGCTGATGATTTTTGTCTGACAGGCCAAAATAAGTTCCTCTGTCATATGAAAGCAAGTCCTTCAATGTAGGCTACCTCAAGCATCCTACATATGTATGAAAACCTATGGGACAGTTCCCCTGTTTCATAGATCTTTTTTCCTTGTTTTTTTTTTTTCCCTCCAGTATTATCCATTTTCCTCTAAGGAGAGAACTCCTTAGAGTTCTCCGTAAACTGTTTTTTTAACACTCAAGACTTAGACACTAAATGATCTAATTATGGAAAGGCACTTTTAAAGAGAATATTATTTCCTCTGTTCTTTCTGTAGCTGAACTGATGTTCTTCGATTCTCTCAGAAGAAATCTTTTGCACTAAGAAACACTTCACTTACTCAAAGGGGAAATAGCGTTTTTTCAGATGAAAGAACCTGGACTGAGAGTAAGAGGAATAGAGGACTGTTTTGCCCAAACTAAGTAACCTCAGATTTTTCCTCAATGTACCATTTTAATTCAGCAAACATGGATGACTGTATTGGCCCAAGCTTGAAAACAAATAATAAAGGAGACAAAAAGTAGACCCTTACTGCAATCCCTTACTCTCTCTGTGGCTTTTTTTTGGTTTGGTTTGGTTTCTACTGAAAGTAGTACCTATGTACTAGCTCTTGCACAAGCCTAGTAAGCTCAGCTCAGCACTGTGTATAATTTCTCTAACAAAGTCAAATACAATCTGTATTATAACATAGCAGAATTCTATCAACACTCCACTAGTTGTCTTTTCTACCAGTAGTGAATCAAGAAAGTGTTTTAACCAAACTCAGACCCCAGCTTCCACTTTCTGTTGAGTAAAAATTGTGTCAGATTCGTGAGGCTACATAATAGAAAGAAACACAGAGCTGAACTCCCTGTCCATGTAGAAAAAGATGTAATAGTAGCCCTTTGATTTGTAAATATTTTTTTACTTTTTACACCAACTTACTCCATCAAATATATGTAAGCCAGAATGTGAGATATATAAGTTCTTCATGTGAGAGTGCATTCCTCCCATGTCTCCACAGACAAAACTTGTGTATGTGCTGTCTAACCCTCCCACCTCATGATTCTTGCATTTGTGTCTGTATAGTTGGCTGTCTTCAAGTGGGAAGGCGATAAACAACTTCAATTAAGAAGGTGATAAACAACTCAATTTGGGTATTTTCCCTTTTTGATGGGAACTATAGGAAGTGGGTTTATGCCCTTCAAGTAGAGAGAGATATGAATGGAGGTTTCCCATTTCCTGGACACATACTCTAATATTTAAGCTGTGTGCCAAAGACAGTGCTCATCATAACCAATTGTTTCTCAGAGGGAATATGACTTATTGATATATCGAGGTTTTAGGAGTGCTTTACGTGTATCTATTGGATCAGACCTGTTAGGGGATTTAGATATGTAAGTATTTACTTTTTGAATGTCTTTAATCACCTTAGGTAAGGAGATATCCTAACCAGGTTACTTAGTTAAAATGGGGCATAAGTTCAGTAGGAAAAGTAATAACTAATACTAGATACTCAGAGAGGTTCTTTTTCCAGCTAAAATATATTAAGAGTAGGGAATTTCTGAATCTAAATGTCACTGTGTTCTTTGTCTTCTGCATTTGTCTAGAAATATTGTTGTGTACTTGTTAAAGATTTTACATTTAGATACAACTTATTCTAAGAGTATTCTAAGAGTAAAAAATCTGCCTGTTAGGTTGGATTGATTTCCAGGGGGTTGCTAATTGCAGCATTTTTCACTGACATTGTGTTTTTTTTGCCTTTTATGTATTTCTGTCTTGGGGTGATAGACTATTTTTTTTTCTAATTATCTACATGTACGTTATGAAGTCAGGTATTATTTGAACATTGTGATTCATAGGAATCATTATATAATGTATCTTGAAGATGTGCAACCAAAGATGCTATTTAAAGGATGTTACTTGTATAACATTCCCAAGTTTCTCACCCTTTTCTTTTAATTTTCCAATGCAGATAACAATACCCAGACCTTCAGTGGCATCCACACAGTCTGCTTCAGAGAGCTTTCACTATGGCCACCAGCTGGAGAGAAGAGAGCAGGATGGTCAATCTGTAGAACACACTGTGGAACTTTCCTCTCCAAAGGAAAGTTTGCCAGGTTTGGTTGGGACAGAAGATGGACTTCCAGCTTGTGCCGGCAGACCAGATTTGGTACTTAATATTAGCCAAGAGGTGCTTGACAGGGGAGGACTTGTCAAAGACTCTCTCGGTCTTCTGGACTGTGACCAAAAGGACCTACCTGAACACAATGGGATACAGGAAGAGAAAGAATTTGGAAATATTCCTGTGGAGGAGGCTGAGGAAGAAGGGCTTGCAGTGGTTTCTGAGGATGCCATTGAAATGCTAAGCAAAGAACAGAATTCTTCTTTGCCAGGAAACTCAAAATCTGCAGAGGAAGAACCTCTAACAAATACTGAAGCAGCTCAAGAATCAAAGTCAAAGCCTGTCTGTTTGGTGCCAAATCAAGATGAAGTTCTGAAGTCAATAGCACCTAAAACATCAGAATTGTCTCCCTCAAGACTTACTAACACACATGTTAATAGACAGGCAAGCAAAACAGCAACCATTCAGGAAAATGGTTTTCATTCTGATAAGGAGGAAGTCCATAGCCAAGACCTGAAATGCCATCAAGTGGCCCTTACTACTATTTTGCAGCGGGAGAATAAAAAAGAGAAAAATGCTCCCAGAAATGGAGAGTTATTCCACTGCATTTCAGAAAATGAGAATTCTTATCGATCTAAGAAGGACACTGTTAAATCTTCTTTTGTATTCAGGCAGAGTCGAATCCCAGTTTTAGCACAAGAGATAGACTCAATGTCAGATTCCTCTTCTGTTTCTGCAAAGGAAAAGCTTCTTCTAAAAAAGGCCCATCAAACAGACTTGGTCAAATTACTTATGGAAAAGAGACAGCTCAAATCTTTCATTGGTGACCTCTCAAGTGCCTCTGATAAGTCACTGGAGGAAAAAATGGCTGCTGCTCCAGTACCATTTTCTGAGGATGATGTCTTAGCTTCATTTTCTAGATTGACACTGGACTCTCATTTCAGCAAGCAGAATGAAGATAGCTCTTTATCTCCAAGCAGCCCTCAGTCCAGAAAAAGCAAGATTCCAAGACCAGTGTCTTGGGCAACCACTGATCAAGTCACCAGTTCAAGTTCAGCTCAGTTCTTTCCTCGGCCGCCACCAGGAAAACCGCCTATTAGACCTGGGGTAGAAGCTAGGTAATGCAGAGAAAATAGAAATAGATTTTCAGATTGAAAATGGATTTGAACTAGACTGCAGTTACTGTGCAGGATGTAGTGCTGTAGAAGTTCCACCCTCTAACTGCTTTTTAAAAAAATGCTGGGCTTCAATTCTCTGAGAAACCTACATTGTTGGAGAATGAATAGAGAAGAAGCTGCTACACAAGAATGAGCCTGGTTCAGTGTTAAAGCTAAAACATCAATAGATGTGCATTCAGTGTTTTGAAACCTGACAATCTACCCATTTTATTAAAGTGGGGTCACTTTTCCAGAACTGCTGGTTATTTACAAACCCGTAGAAATTTTTAGGAGCTGTTGTATTTAGCCCCCTTGAAAATGAATCTGTTCTTAATGTAGACATTGCAAATAGTTGGAGACTCCAGCCATCACCATTGAGTCAATTGGCTATGCTCAGATCATGTCTAAGTAAACCAACTAGTTAAAGGAGGGCAGAGTGAATTTTAGAAGACCTCCCATTTGCCACGTCTATATGCAGACAACCGCAATGTAGTTTTGTCAGTGTCTACATTCCCAAGATAAGGATAATTTTGATAAAGTAGTGTAAAATCCTTTGAAGGAAGTTGCAGTGGGTCTTGTCATCCCTTAAAATTGTGTATGGGAGTGCGCTGATGGTGTGCAGGAATGGATGTACCCCTCCGAAACGGCAATAAGCACTGCTCTTCAGTGCACTTCTTCCAACCCCACCAGGAAATTCCCATTATCCTGTAAACACTGAGGCTGCTTATGTGAGTGAGTTAATGTAAATATAAACACTATGTTGATCTGAACAGCACAGAAACCAAAGCCTAGATCCAAACACCTGTACATAACAGGAAAGTTGAGTTCCACATATCTGTCCAGCAATGCAAGCTCCTCCTTAGTGATACAGAGTTTCTATTTGAATTTGAGTGAATAGGTGGAAATAATCTTTCTTTGTTTCTTCTTAAGGTTGCGCAGATACAGAGTCCTAGGCAGTAGCAACTCGGATTCGGATCTTATCTCTCGTCTGGCTCAAATCCTTCAGAATGGATCTCAAAGACCAAGGAGTTCTACCCAGTGTAAAAGTCCGGGATCTCCTCACAGTCCAAAAACACCACCCAAGAGCCCAGTCATCCCCCGACGCAGTCCCAGTGCCTCCCCTAGGAGCTCTTCTTTACCCCGTACTGCCAGTTCTTCTCCGTCCCGGGCTGGGAGATCCCATCACGATCAGAGGAGTTCATCCCCCCATTTTGGGAGGAGTAAATCGCCTCCTAGCCATTCAGGCTCTTCATCTTCTAGGAGATCCTGCCAACAAGAGCACTGCTGCAACAAAACAAGCAAGAATGGTCTGAAAGGATCTGGCAGTTCTTTCCACCATTCCCCAAACACTAAGACTTCCACAGGAAAGAGCAAATCAACTACTAAGCTTAGCAGATAGGAATTGGGTCTTGACAGGTATAAAGTCTCCTCCTAAATCTGATGCATGTTGTGTCTGTGTACTGTGTATTTAAAAAAATAATCAAAAAAGGTATATTAAAAAAAAGGTGTTGAATCTGCACATTTTAAAGAAAGTAGCCATTGTAAACTATTCATGAGAAAGCATTCTGTGTAAATAAGTGTCCAGGCTTTGCCTTAGAGCAGGCAGCAAGCAGATCCACAAGATGGGAAGTAGAGGCCAGGGTAAGAATGGCTGGGTAGTCAAAGAGGTGCAATGTATTTGGAGTGAAAAAGTATCTTGAAGGTGAGTGTTTTAAAATGGTATTAATCTCAATGAGTTTAGTTTCCTTAGTTAGAAGATGTGGCCAATTATTTAAGGCCTTGGATACTCAAGGAGTATGTAAGAAAGCCCGAAACAGTTATTCCCAAAATTATGTCACTACTAGGGAGATAGGTACTGTTCGAGCATTTCTCTGCAGTTTTAAAAAAGCACACACTTAAGAAGATTATATTTCTACCTTATAAATTTCTTCCATTTTGAGATGATCTCACCTCTGAGTCACTCACTGAGTGCTTATTTTGTCCCCTATCATGGCACAGATTTCTTACCTAAGTATCATATACCTTACCCCTCTTGACACTGATGAAATGTTAAAAATTAATATTTGACAAGATGTTTTTGTACCAATAATATTTAGAAATTTGTTTAGCTGTAATTAGGATCTAAGAAGCCAATTCTCTGTTCTATATCATACAGTTTTCTGGGAGTCATAGGAGGGTTCTTCAAACCATGTTTCGTAGGATTAGGAAAAGCATTCCTTCCTAAGAAATAAGAGAAAGGAGTAGATGTGTGCCCTTCACTGGATGATGCAGATTTACAATAAAATGCAATAGAAGTTAGAAAATAAGAACCTTTCTTTACCGTCTTAATTCAACTAAACAAAGAACCTTTGTTATTGCTTGCTGACTTTTGTTTTTCCATTAGTTATGGATAACTTAAACCACAGTTTAAGTTCTTGCAATGCAGAGATGATTACCAATCAAGTTTCGGGTTTTTGGTAATTTGTTTTCTAAAATCATGAAAGATGAAACAGAGATGAGGAAATTGTCTACTTTATGAACTTGATAGGTTAGGGGTGACGGAAATATACTTAACACCCTTTCAAAATTCTGGGTAAGAATATTAATCATCAAAGCAAAAGATATGGAAAGAAATCTGAGATATTTTTATATTGGATTCTTGTAATTCAGTTTGCCAAATGTGTTTTTGATAGCCAAGCTTTGTTGACTCTTATTAAAAAGTCCATGCTGTTTAATTCCTCCAACTTTATTAGTAGTTACTTAGTAACATCTTGTGCTCTGCGGCAACCCTGCAGGGGATGAAAGGTACACAGCACCTTTTGCTATATTCAGAAAAGCATAGTGGGTCAGAATAGAGACAGACAAGAACACAAGCCTGAGAAAGATGCAGCCAGCTCTCCTCTGTAATGATTCCTGTTGTGGAGACTCTGGATGCATAGGAGACTTGTCAGTTACTGATCTGCTTGCTGTAGTCATATGCCTCTCCAGCCAGCATCTGTGTTTTTTTATTTAACCTCTGCCAAATGAATACTTTTGGATTTAAAAGGGAATATTTTGTCTCTGAGCTAACACATTCTAATGCTGCATTAAAGCTGCCCTAGAGCTGCACTGAATTTCACTTGCTTTGTCAGACTATGTTGATTTTTTTCTTTTCTTAGTATGTATATTGTTTCCCATATGTAATGTAGCACAGTGTGGAACCTTAATTTCATTCAGGTTTCAAGCACTACAGATGAATGCAATAGGTAGGGTATACCTGCTTTTTCTGAAGAAACTGTACCATTGCATAGTCCTATTCCTTTGTATTATATTGTATAATAGGTGCTATACCAATAATTGCATGTCCTCATGGTAAATTATATAATATAAATATTTATATATACATATATGTATATGCTTATATAAACTCATTCTTTCTCATTTTTCATTTGTAACTTATGGACCACAAATAATCCAGTTCCCTTTCTGTTACTTCCTGTATACTTACCTCTTCTATTCTCACCCGCACCCCTGCCAAAAAAATCCAGAATGCACAAAGTCTTATAGCCTTTATACCTTGGTACAGAATTGAAGGACTGCTGATTTCTCAACCAGCCAGTGTTTTGTGTTGCAGCTTGTTTTTTTTTTTAATTTCTAATTTCATGTGCACATTTGCATATGGAACAAGAACAAAGACTCAAAAGTTATCTTTATTTTTTATTACAAATAGGTCTTACTCATTTTTATTTCATGATGTGAGTTCTTAATTGCGAATACTTGTCATATAGGAACACGGACAGTCTATGAATACCTAATGGATGAATGTGACAACAACAAATTTCATCTTTTCCTTCCCATTTTCTACATGTTTCTTTACAGTATACCATAAAAAATAGTTTAGTCACATTGTGATGTTTTTGTCCTGGGCACTTGCTGGAATTATTTGTTAAGGTGGTGTGGCAGCCCGTGATTATTTTTCCTTATTTCTGAAAAGCATTTATTATCATCATGTAAGTTTATTCCTACATTATATTGTCAGATTTCATAAGTACTAACTTTATGCATCATTGCCTGAAAATGCTGAAGTTGAGGTGTTTATATTTTCTCTCTAGTGTAACAGGATCCAGAAGCAGTAATTACTTTACAGGTGAGAAAGCATATAACACCTCTTTTATGTTGTCTTCAAAGTCCAGGCTTGTCCGTTGTTAGACATTACTATGTAAAATAAACCAATGCTGTAGAAATTCACTTGTACTTGAACTACTTGCCAATGTAAAAACAGTAAACTATGCCAAAAAGAAAAAGAGAAATCAGTCGTGATTGATGACATAGGCTTCTTTTGGTGACAAAAAAGGTAGAAGGACTATATTCCCTCAGTTGCTTCTTTGCTGTAGATTCAACATGATCTAAGGAGAAAATTATGAAGATGTGAATGGAGGAGCAATTGTGAATAACTTAGCTTGAACTACCTGCTCTTCTTGAGGTTTTTGTTGCTTGATACCCTTCTCCCAAAAGTTTACAGAAATGCTTACTGTAATCCAACACAGCAATCAGTTAATGTTATTAAGTAATAGTCAGCTGATCAACTCATTCATAAATATTAGCTTAGTATTTCTAGAGGACCTATGTAATAATTAAGGACTCTGTAAGCCTCAGTATTTGAATGTGGAAATGGCTCTGCAGAAAGCCACCAATGTACACATGTGTGACCCTTGTGCAGAGTGTGTGTGAATAGTTTTGGCAGGTTATCTGCAACACATTTTCAGGGACGGGGAAGATTTTTCTCCAGTGTACAAAATGACTGCCGTTACTCTGCATAGCACACAGCAGTTTATATAGGAATATTAGCTGGGAAACAATAAAATTCAATGAGCTGTTGCTTTGTCTTCTTCAAGCCTCCATTTCTTTGGAGGGCAGTGCAATGGAGCCATGACATGTAGCAGGTGCAGATGCTGCATGCTCATTTCCTCTTTATGGTGTATTCTGTGTTGTGGCCAGCACTTTGGAGCATTTTTTAGAGAAACTGAGGTATGAAGTCTTTAAACTAAAATAGAACTTGAAATCACCAAACGTGTCACACAGTTTTGTGCTACAATATTGCATGGTAAAATCAATCTAAGTTACAATCTCAAAAATCAATATTAATTAACCTCTTTATTAATTGCAAATGCCAATTACTACTTAGGTAAAACCCTGCTAGAATAATAGAAAGTGTGATACAGTAGAGCAATGTTGGCAAGTTGTATGATGCTAAGCACCTATCTACGGCTTCAGCAGGATCAATAAGCATAGAAAATTTCACTGCTCAAAGGCAGGAGCAAGATGAGGTCTTAACTGCTAGTTCTATATAATTATACAGGAGGCAAAGCCCTGCAGAGTGACACAAGGCATTCATTACAGCCACCAGCCACATCCTGTCTTGGGAAATCTGGACATATTCTTAACTTGAAGTCTGCATGTTTGAGATCAAGCTTTTTTGCATACCTCACTAAAGTCTTGATGTATAAGAAAGGATTTGGTCCTATATATTTAAAAATAGCTTGAAATATTTTTCATCTGAAAAAGACTTGCTGGAGCTCTATCATCTACAATTTGTAGTATTATGGTAATAACTATTGCTGGGAAAACACACAATTTTGATTTTATATATATATATATAAATACACATTTGTACTTAAGTGTATCTACATATACACTTATATAGATACTGTATATTATATAGAAATATATATATACATACATACATATGTGTGTATATACATATAGATAGGAAGAGTTTCAGCTATTCCATCCTGTTCACTGGAATTAATTTGCCAGAGTGAGCCAAGACCTGTTTTACTTTGATTTACTCTGGTCTCCTTTTAATCTACTGCAATGTCCCTATGCCCTAATTCTGATTCCGTGTCTTTTTCATATTACAAGGCCTCATCCCATAGTCCTACTTGGACAAAACACCTGTAAGTCCTTCTTATTGCAGTAATATTTATGCAATTGTTGACTGTAATGCTTCTAAAAACAATTTTTCTTTTTCTCTTTGATGAGAATGTAGATAAAGCCAGATTTACAGTAAAGTCTTTTTCCTGTAAACAGAATTTTTCTGTAATGAATTGAACATTTTTATGGAACACTTAGAGACATAAATTCTGGTAAGAAGAATGTGATTATTCCAATTTCTTAAAAAGGTCTAATGGAAAATTAATGATATGTGCCTCCAATTTTTATATATATCTTAAATGAGAGAGTAGTCTTCTGAAAAGGAATAGGAGAATAAAAGAGACCTCAATGTCAAACTCTTTCTCATGACAGGCCTATAATATGTGGATTTTTTCATGCAGGACTGATGCTGTGAGGTGACAAGAGCCATGTGTGTCTTGTCATTCTCGGTGAGTCAGGGTCTGCTTCGGTTAACACCAAGATTGCTGTGTTGCATTCTCTGTATGCTTTTCCACTTTTAGGAATGGTCAGAGAACTGTTGGCTGGATAAAGGCCTTGATTTTTATCCTTGATTCCTCTGTTCAGCTGGTGAAAGCTTTGGGTGCTTGTTGGATGGTGAACGAGGCAGTGCTAGGTTAGCAGTTGAACTTGGATCTCGGGGGTGTTTTCCAACCTTGATGATTCTATGATTCTTCTTTCTGAAATTTATAGAACAGGGCATAATATTTTTATTCAAATTCTTTTAGCTAATCAAGTAGGCAGTGAACTGATGGGGTTTGTTTGCTGTTTTGCTTTTGGCTCAAATGTCTTTGGTTGTAATTAGTACCATTTTTGGTTACCAGGAATGCTGGTTAAAGGAAGTGAGGTTCAATGTTTTGACTACATGCATAGGTCATACATTTCTTAGCTAATAAATTGCATAAACATGCACCTCACATAAGAATACCTCACCTGTCTGCTTGAAGCCAGTCTTCCTTTTCCCTACACATAGTTAATATTTGTGAAAGAGAAATTATATAAATCAGCTTAGATTACATAATAATTGTCAGGAATTATTTTACACTATTGTCAAACGCCAGAAAGTTTTTACCATTTATTTTCATATGGTTTAAATAATCAGGCTTTTGAATATATATCTTAAAGGAGGGGTTTTTGTTTGGTTGGGTTTTTTAAGGAAAAATGTACTGAAGTCCATTGTTTCAAAGACTGATGTATTAACTTTGCAATGACTCTTGCCAATCAGGTTTGAACAGGTAGGCTGATTTTACTCTCCATTGATGATAACACATTGTCTCTCAACAATAATAATGACAAACCCAAATGCTATGCTCTTGTTTCTCCTCTACATGAAGAGCTTGGACCCCTGGGAGTTCTTGCTGTTCTTGTGCAGGTGCAACTTCATTAAAATAGGTATAGGGTCCTGTATTGTTAAGGCTCTTTCCCCTGATTAGGGACTGAAAAGATAAAATCACTCTATAAATATCAAATTTGCCATTACTGTATTTTAAATTGGAAAATGCTTATTTTTTTATTGTTGTTATTATTATGACATGACATGCCATGCCTCTGGATCTCTCTTTTTCTGTCAGAATTACTGTTGAGGGCTAGCTTTGGCCAAGAATACAATGTGGTTTCTTTTAAAACAATACCACAAGTGGGCTGCTTATGTGAGGCCCTCAGCATCCACAAGTGTCTGTGGGAATTCAGCTGGAATTAATTTGATGTTTGTTTTGAGATCACTTGATCTTTGACCTTTTATGTAAAAGGCCTATGGTGACAGTGGAACAGCTTGCTCCGAAAGATGCAATGTAATTAATTTGGTCTGCTTGGCTTCAAATCCTTTGAAACCCGTATCTGCTGTATGGCAAGCAAGATCATAAAGGTTGGATGCAAAGTGAAGTAGGATTTTTTTGGACAATTTCACATCTTTTTCCTCTGACTGGAGATCTGGGTTTGTTGCCAAGCAGCCTTCTCTGCATCCTCTTTACTTTCATTGGCTAGAAAGCAAGACTGGAAATTCTTTCCCAGCTTTTAACTTTCTTTTCTATAGAGTCAGCCTGGACTCAAATTGCAGTGCTTGTGCTAACAGATGCCAATTTTAAAATGCTTTACTATGAATATCCAAACTAGTAGATTAAAGAAATCACCAGCAATGCCTTCAGACAAGTACTGACTTTTTGAAGTGGCCAACCAATGGCTGCTAATCTAAAATCTCTGGGCAATACCACAAAGAATTAAATCTGTGTATTAATTAAAAATACAATGTTGACAACACCATAAGAAATCAAGTACTCGATAGTAAAGTCTGCAGCATAATTATATTAAGTGGAAAGTAGTTCTGAGATTGTGTTTTACCATTGAGGAAGACAAATGTTGAGTCCTTCAAATTCTCTTACTCAGTAACTGCAATTCTCTTCCCCTCCTTGGAAATCCTGTAAAACATTCTTTTCATTTAAGTTTGCTCAGGCACCCAAGAGCATAAGAGTTAATGCCCTTGTAATGGTCATTTGTACATAAAGTTGTAATTATTTATTTTCTCATTTGTACCATATCAAGGCTTTGTACAATGTTTAAGTTTTGTTTTCAAATTATTTTGTATTTTATTTTTATAAACTGGTTCTAAATAAAATATTCATTCAGCATGCAAAACTTCAATTCTTGATTGTGTTTGTATAATGATTCATTAACTTATAAAGCTTTAGCTGAAATATTTTTCAGTGTTTTCAGGTTTTTTTTTTTACTATTGTAACCCTATAATTTAAATGGATAAAATGCTTTGGCAGTGATTATTTTTTTCTCTGTTTCAAGAAAGTAAAAAGGATGCGTATGTTGGTACTACTGCAACATGAATCAGATGTTCATACTGCAAATTGAAAAGATTGTATCAATGGAAGTTTAACTGATTTAGTAGGCTTATGTGTTGTATAACTATGGAAAATCCAAATGGGCCTCCTCAGAAACTTGATTTTCTATTTGTTCTTATCCCTTCTGTCTGTGTTCATCTAAACAATAAATGATTGTCACAGCCAGATCAGGTCAATTTAAGTAACAATATGGTGGTCCTGAAAAGCCAGCTGCTGATGGCATTTTTCCCTTTAAAACTTTACTTTTTTATTGAGTCAGAGGTCACTATAATTGACCTCTTTTGGGGATAATCAGCTGTCTGCATGTAGTCACTAAGCTTTTACAGTCTCTTGAGGACACTTGTCTCCCTCTGTGCAATAAACTTAAGCAGCAGACAGCAGAGAAATGAATGAATGGAAGTTGTTACTGAATCTGAGTGCTATGGGGAAAATGCAGTGATAAGCTACCAGTTGCTCTAGTTTCCTCCAAGACCCTTTTATTTCTCTTTCTAGTAACACCAAGTATGAGTGTAAAAGCATCAAAATTTTTATTTGTGGCTTGTGTGCCTGAATGTCTTAGTCCTATGCTACCAGAAAATAGTCTGCACTTTGCACAGTGGGACAAGTTTTTTAGGGAAGTCCAGAAGAATTGTAGAAAATTCCCTGGATCTCTTTCTCAGTATTACCACTGTTTTGCCATGCATTCAGGCAAATTTAAGCCAGCACTGCCATTGTTCAAATCATTGACAGTATTTTCATTAAGCTTCATGACCAGGTCATTAGCTCTTGTCATTTATACAAATAGCCTGGACAGCTCCACAGGAAACAAATTGGGAGTTCATTCACTCAGTAACAGTTCAAGAAAATTATGTTTCACCTTCTGTTAACAGCAGCCAGAAACTTAATGGCATTGCTTATGGATGTGCACATGATTTCAGTGCTCCCAACCCAACCATCATCTGATCACAGAAAGGGTGTATAAAGAAATAGCAATCAACTGTATTAATTAAGATGAAAAGAACAATTTTGCCCACTTGGTAGTGAGAGGTAGCTCAGTTTCCTTCCATTTTTAAAATATGTAAATCTAGAATGTGTCAGAAGTGCTTCCACAAGTGATTTTGATCTGGCTCCAGTATATTTTAGCGGTACAACTGAAACAGGGAAAGATGCAAGGTCAGAACAAACATGCTGTGGTACATTGATGTTGAGGTCTGGTTGTTGCCTAACCACCACAGTGTCTTTTCACATTGCTTGGCTTGTCTTCATTCATACAGGAGAGCCAATCTGCCCCTTCTGCTCACAGGATCTTGCTGCACTTCTCTACTCGCACTGTAGCTGCCTCTCATGTAAATCAGTACTGGAACATGAGAAAGCAGACACAAGTCACCTCTCCCAAGAAATGCTGGAATATATGAAATTCAGGTGTTAACAGTTGCAAAAAGAATTGAAACAGCAAAAGAAAGACAGGTAAGAACTGCCAGTTGCAACCTGGACAAGCTCAAACTGCTGCCGAGAAGGACCAAGTAGATTGCATTTGCTAATCTACCTGGAATGTCATGGTAGCATGAATTAGCTTCTGTGTCCATGAAAACAAAATACAGAAAACCCAGCTCAAGAGAGCCCATCTGTACTGATAGGGGAGAAACAATGCTTCCAACAGGTATATTTGGAAAGCTTTTGACAATATAGACACAAAATCTGATTTAGAAAGATGAATTCTCTGTCATTCTATAACTCAACAATTTCTAAGTACTTGTCACCCATACCATTTTTTGATAAGGTAACCCTGGAAAAAAGAACGTTCTTTTCTTCAAGGCATTAATCCCAATTAACATTGTGCTGCACATGCATACATTTTATTTTTGTGAGATATTTGCATATATTACTCCATCTGTGATTCTGAAGGGAAGCATTTGCTAACAACTGATTACCCTGTTTTCACATTTTTGTAGGCAGCAGTGACTCGCTTTTGAAGTGCAGATGAGTTAATTCAGTACACCAAAATGGTGTAAGGGTGGAAATGAAGTACGTTTTCATACGGTGGTGATCAGTCAAAGCTGACTGCAAAAGTGGCCTACCTTATGCTATGATTACATATCCTTATGCTTCTGGGAGAGGGGCAATTCAATTGTGATTTTCTATGTTATTTGTATTTGCTAAATTCCTGCAGCAGGAATGTGCAAACTGACTGTAACACTAGAAGCAGCTAGTCATTGCTATAGGGCAAATTTATCTGTAGAGCCTTTTAAAATGTTGGTGATAAATGCTTAAGAAGAGCACCTGTATGATTTTTCAAGTCATTGGACAAAATTTCAGGTGAGAGTGTTTTTGTTTGAACTCTGGTACAGACATCTTACAGATGTAAGAACATTGCACTTCTGCTACTTCTGAATTGTGCAAAGTAGAGTGACTCTAATATATAAGCCTGAAACAACTTAAAATAGTGCCAGTGACAATAATTTTCCCTATCTAAATGTAAAATGGCGATTTTTCTTTTTGGCATGAAGATGAAATGATTATTGCTTGTTTCAGGGGTGACACCAGGTTACATTTTGCTCCAACTCTTCATTATGTTTCTTCTTCCTTGGCTATATAGTTATAAGAAAGGAAATGATAATGAAAGTTTTCTAAATTACGCAGGAGCATTTGTCTGGAATGAAGTGAGCCCCTGCCTCCTGTAATTTAACAGCAATTCTGACTTCCATTTCATGTAAAACAATACAAAGCTTTTTGCTCTCTGTATTTCAAATACTGTGGTATTGATGCCATAAGGCTTACAAAATCAGATGAAGATACAGCCTACATATAACCTATATGTCAGCAACAGGCATCACTCATCCATTCCTCATTTTTCTGTATTTCTCTATTTTAACCATGTGACAAAAAAAGAGACTACCCTGCTAGTGCAGTAATACACAATGTCTCTGAAGAGAAGGTGCATTTGACAAGCTGGGAATGAACAACAGCCAAGTGGAACAAAGATGTATAACTTCTGAGTAGGACACTCATGAATACTCAGTGCTAAACCATTCCTAGAATAAGCAAGTATCTTAAACTCCTTCTGTGATGCCTTGCACAGCTCAGACTTAAAAAAACTCAACAACAACCAAGCAAACATCCCCAACATAACTATTAGAAAAGAGAAGTATTTAAAAAGCCAGCTACTTCTGAGGCTTGTTTAATCCAAGAACCTAGTAACTTCAGTGAGATAGCTCCTGGTGGTAGTAACTATAATGTTACTTTTTTACCTCACTTTCATGCCTTTTATTTTTCACAAGGTGACATTAAACAAAGGATGATACAGACGAAAGTCTTACTCATATGTTTGCTTTTTAAGAGAATAAGGGGATAAAGAAAATAATAAATTTATTAGCCAACTGCATCAGAATTAACTGGAGACTGGCAATTAGTGTTTAATGCCACCTATAGCAAAATGTTTCCCACTGGGAAAAACATGGGAGGCAAGTCCACTTTGCTCCTTCGAAGTTGCAGGCCAGAGCAGAACATACATCAGCACCCAACAACACAGTCATTTTACATATATGCAAGTTTTTACACATCTGCAAAGCAGAAGTAGTAGCAGCCATTTGGATGTTCTTTCTTAATGGTTCTCAGGGGGGGCCTAGGAAACTCGGAAGGACCTGGTTCTTGTGACATGGAGCTGGAGCTGCAGCTGCTGCTTCTGCTGCTGCTTCCAGCTACCTGTGCTCTAGCTCTGTCCTTAGCAGGAGAGAGCTGGGGGGATCCTGGGCTCAGGTACCCAGCTGTGGTCTGAGTAGAGGCAGTGGCATGTGTGGTTGGGCCAGTGTTGTTTTTCACATAGACGTTCTTGATAGCAACAAGCGTATGTGCCATGATGCTGATGCTGTTATTCAGATCTTGCATGCCTTGCTGCAGCAGCCGAAGATTGTGGTTGACACTGTCAAAGCCAGACTGGATCACCTGTATTTGGGTCTGCTGAATCTGCAGTAGGTGCTCTTCAGTCATTTCATTTTGGTCTGCCTGGCACCTGCCTTTTGTTTTGGCTTTTACTTTCCCAGAGGAACCACCGCCTGATGTCCCCAGAAAAGGCAGTTGTTCTTGACTAGGTGGAACCACTACCATGTCCTCAGAGCTTTCTTCTGTCTCCACCACCTTCACTACTATTTCTTCTTTGAGGTTCATCTGCTCAAGACTGGATTGATGAGATGGGCCAGGACTGCCATTAAACCCTAGAAAAGGTGAGGGGGGGAGGGAAGAAAAGCAAAGTAAAGCCCATGAGAAACTTCATAATCTCAGTGGTGATGTATTTTCTCATCCACTAAGCACTAACATCAGTCCTTGAAACATAGTGGGAGTTTGAGAGTCTTGTTATCTTTGATGGTTTTAGAATACAAATTACCTCGATAGGTGGTAAGAAAACCATAAATATGCATTCAGCAGTTAACCATGTATCTGCATACTACAGCTCCCTTACCACCACAGAAGCCAAGCTTTAGGATCCCAAAGTTCACTGCATGCTCATTTCATGCTGTATTGTGCACGCAGTAAACAGTAAGAGTATTGCTGAAACACTGGATTGTGAGAATTCCTTGGTATTCCAGCGTGCTAGGACAATATCACTGGCACATACGAAATTACGTGCTGGCAGCACTTTGTACTGGCTGGACCTGCGTGCTGCCATGGCTTTTTGCATTTGCAAGAATAATTACGGCAACAGTGAAGATCGGTGGCCGGGTCTAACACCTCGTGGATGGGCAGCATCTGCTACGAGACGCTGTTTTTACTCTTAAGTGCTGTTCTTAGGCACTTCTATGACCTAGAGCACGAAGCCTGACAGTTGTGTGTGCGTATACGTTTTGCCTTTCCAAGGGTCCGAACCAGCGCTTTCTGCGGGGCCGGTCCCGCGGTCCCTGCGCGCACGCAGCGGGCGGGCAGCGCCGCTCCCCCGCAGACCGCGGCTCCCGCCGGGGGACGCCGGGCGGAGGGTCCGCGGGGGTCGCTCCCGCACTCACCCATGTCCCCCACGACGGCGCCCGGCAGCTCCAGCGTGTCGATGCCGCCCACGATGGGCACGGCCTCGGCGGGCAGCAGGGAGCCGTAGGGGCGGCGCTGGCGGCGGGCGGGCGGCGCGGCGGCGGGCGGCAGCTCCTCGGGGGCCAGCAGGAGGCCGAGGGCGGGCGGCGGCGGCCCGCAGCCCTGCGAGAGGCGGCACAGCTTGCTGCGGTCGCGGCGCTTCAGGTCCCGCCAGCGCTTCTTCAGGTCCTCCACGTCGCGGGGGCAGGCGGCCACCGGGTTCACCTTGTGCCGGATCAGCTCCCACACCTTCCGCTTCTGGCCCGCGGAGGCGCGGCCGGGTCCCGCCGCGAACAGCAGCTGCTCGTGCTTCAGCACCTGCTCGATCAGCACCTCCGTCTCCGCCTCGTTGAAGTTCGCCTTGCGCCGTTTGGGCGAGTCCTCGGCCATCCTCCGCCGCGGGTGTCGGCGGGGGGCGGGCGAGGAGCCGCGGGGAGGGGGGACGCCGCTGCCCTTCCCCGCGCCCCGGCCCGCGGGTGCCGCCGCCGCTAGGCCGGGCCCCGAGCCTAGCTGGGGAAGGAAATACCGCGCATGAGAGGAAAAGACGCGCACGGACCGGCGCAGGCGCCCCGTGCCCCGCGTGTTGACATGGGGAGGGGGCGCGGCCCCCGCCCGCCTCCCCGGCGGGAATCCCCGCTCGGCGCCGCCCCCGCGGGAAGGGGGGACGCGCCGGGCCCGCCCCCGGCGCGGGCTGTGCGCGTGCTCGGCGGGAGCGCGGCCGGGAATGGCGGCGGTTTTGGAGCTGCTGCTGCAGGAAGAGGTGCCGGTCAGCGCCGTGGTGCGGTGGCTCCGGCGCGGTCCCGGCCGCCGCCCGGCTGAGGTAACGCGCGCTAGGTCGTCCGCCCGCAGCGCCCTGGCTCTGGCAGGGCCGGGCCCGCAGCCGCGCCGCTCCCCCGGCGCCCTCCGCTGCCGCGGCCGGGGCCGTGCGGGAAAGTTTGTCCGCTCCGCGCTGCTGTGAGGGGCGAAGCCCGCGTGGGTCAGCCCGGGGCCCCGTCAGGCGCCGTTCTGCAGCAGCGGCCGAGCTGCTGTCGAACCGGCGGCGGCACCGCCCCCGGCGCGGGCGGGCTCCGGGCACGGCGGCGGGAAGGCGAGGCCGCCGGCGGGGAGCTGCGCCGGGAGCGGCCCGGCGGGCGTGTGGAACCGCTGGAGCGCGCGGGGCTGAGCCCGCCGGAGCTCCGCGCCCCGCGCCCGGCGGTCTCTGGCGGGCGGCGGCTCCGGGGAGGCCCCGCGGGCGCGGGGAGCGCCCGGAGCCCGTGGCGAAGCGCCCGGAGCCCGGGCTGCCGTGTGCCAGCGCAGAGCCCAGCGGGACGAGGGGCGAGCAGCGCAGCACAGCACAGCTGGTGTCCCGAGGAACGCGATGGCACTAGGGGTGACGCTTCCCGCACCTTCGTAGGGGAAGGCAGCGGTGAAAGGAGGACGAGGCTGTCAGCGCCCGGTGATGGCTTTGTGCAGGCGCCGGCGCGCCTCCCGGCTGGACGCTCGTCCCGCCTGGAGCTTCAGGAGGATCTTTGCGGGCTGGGAGAGGGTGCTTGTTGGCTGGGTTTTGTAACTAACGATTTGGGTTCCTGTGGAAAGAAAACGATTTGTAACTGTAAGAAACGCTAGGAGTGCTTAAGTTTCACATGGAGAATACCACAGAGAAACAATTGGCATTTAGAGCATTTTCTACGTGAGCCCCTTGAATAGTGTTATCTAGTATTAAAATCAAAACTCACTAGTGTCACCCCCATGTGTTAGTTGAGTATTACTGTCATCCTAAATGTGTGGGAAAAATGGACCAGCACTTTTATGTTGTGTGGTATTTCTTCAGCTGTGACTTGCAGAAGCAGACCTGTGGACATTATGAAGTTTGAGATCCTGGCAGCTCATTGTGTGGGTGAGGGGTGTGGAGTTAAAAAAGTTTGCCCTTGCAAGGGAATTTCTTGCTGCCTTTTACTGTTGGGAGCAGTGCAGTTGCTTCAGCATGAGAAAGCAAGTGGGAGGTTTGCAGCTGGGAGCAGGTTGTTGTTATCCAGTTATGGAAGAACCAAAGCTCAGTTAACTTGGACAGAGAAAGATGAGTGAAAATAGGTTGTGAACTGAAAACTTGGAGAAACTACCCAACCTTCTGCATAGCATAGACTGCAATCATCTTTGTGCTCCTATGCTAATTCCAGGGGAAGGAATGCTAGGCTATGTCTTGCTCAAGCTCTCATTGCAGTTTTGGGCTGGAGATGGTCGTCTGACACCTCATGGGGGTTGTATTGTGACCTGTGCTTTTTCACTGCTTGTTGGCTGCTTGGCTTGTTATCTGGGCTGTGTCAGAATTTCACACTTCTCCAAGGAGCTGAATTGGTCTCATGTTTTCAAATATGAATTTTAGTGTAGGTGTTGAAGACTGTATGAGTCCAGTTACAGGCATGTTTTTGCTTCTTTCATGCAGAAACCATCTTCAGAAACAGCATTTGCTTTCTTGACTAGTTAGGGTTGTGAATATAACTTTACTGGAGTATGTATGCAATGCTTTCAGTATTAGTAAGGAAAAAGTTGCTGCCTTTGAGAACTTCTCCTGTTGTTGCAAACGTTGCTGAATCCCATTGAGAGGAAACAGAAACCTGGTGCAGTGTTAGGAACAAATTAATTTTGTCTAGGGTACAAAACTTTAAACTACACATGTAGCATGAAGTTGTTTTCGTTAGGTTTGCCCTTATAAGATCACCACCACCTGTTTACATATCAAATGTGTTGAGTCAGTGGTGGGGTTTTTGTTTAAGTTTCTCAAGTATAAACTTCATGCACCTTAAAGTTGAAGAGTCTCTGTTTAGACCTCCGTGAGGTCTTGAGCACAATTATTTAATTGAAATGGAAGAGGAGCTTTGGTCTTGTATTTGGCGCTGCAGGACTCCAAGTGCTTCTTCCATTGTTCTAGCACCCCTCTGTGGGAGCAGGCGGCATTCACAGAAAATAGGGCACTGAGACCTTGCAGATTGTAGATTTTTCTGTTAGAATTAGATTATTTCAGTATTGATGTTTTCAAAATGTTGAACTTAGAGGTGTCAATTGCTCCAAGTCCTTCCTGGCCATAGCTTCTGTGAGTATTATTGACGTTTCCATGGAACAGTTCAGAGACCAAATTTTTCAGTCAGAGACCAAAGTGAATTACTCCATCTGAAAATTTGAGTCAAAATGGCTTGTGTGTAGGCTGATTTTCAGGTCTGTGACCAGCACTGTGGTTGCTTGAATTTCAGTGACTTACTTTGGCAAGTCATGTTGATTTTTATTGTGTTTTGAAATCCCATAGTTACTACTTAAATATGTCTAGGTGCTTGGACAGAAAGAATCAGGTAGCATCTTTGTATTAATTTTTTGTCTGCTTCTCTTGTAGGAGAACCACATCCATGACAAACTGGTGTCTCTTAGCTTGCTTCAGAAAGATTTTGTGCCTTTTCTGCTAAATTTTTTAAGGGAGCAGACCAGCCAGATCCTGACTAATGGACCCCCTACTCCTGCTAAAACTCCTAATTCCAAGGCCCATGGGAGCCAAAGGACAGGATCAGAAAGGAGGGCAGGCCATGCAACCAGCAGCCGAGTGCAGCTCTTTTCTCAAAGGACTTCAGTGACCACCTGCACCACAGATACCAGCTTTTCTCCTGCCGCAGCATCCAGCAGTTCCTCTTCCTTTTCTGGGTCGAACCTGTCTAGCCCTTACAGCGATTTCCCCAGCGTGGTCTCCAGCAGCAGCCCGAGCTTTGGGCACAGCCCTGTGCTCCACCACGGTGAGAAGCGCTCCTCTCAGAAGGCCAGCCTGGGGAGCTTCCTCACGGCCACGCCTGAAGCCCTGCCCGTGAGGCGAGGCCGCAGGAAGGGCAGCAGCTCGGTTGGTGCCTCCGGCCGGCAGGTAGCTCGTGATCTGGGGCGTTCCCTCGCTGAGGAGGAGGATGGAAAGAGTGACAGTGGATCATGGAGTGGAGGGAGAAGGAAGCGGAGTGAAGTGCCTCTTGTTTCTGCCAGATCCCCACCCAGCCAGCTAAACCTTAACAACTTGGAGGAGTTTCCACCCATGGGTGCTGCGTCTGGCTGGACAAAGTAAGAGCGAGTCTGCCTCGCTGTGTCACTGGGATAGCTGTGGGTTGCAGCTTCTTGAGCAGCTGTTGTGGGTGTCCAGATGCAGAAGAGGCTGTAATACACAATTCCTGGCTTCTGGGAAACATGGTCAGAGCTGCTTTGTTCTGGTCACCATATGGGGAGGGGAATATTGCCGTGACAGAGAGTCAGGTTTCCTTTCCATGGACTCACCCAAGACACCTCTTTTGCCTCTTGCTTGTGGTGCTGCCTGCAGCTTGCCAGTGCACAGCCCAGCTGATACAAAGCTGAGCACATCTTTGTCCTTGCATGTTCTAATGAGTCAGCGTTAGCTTGGCTCTTCATGTTTCTCATTTAACAGAATATCAGTCAGTAAGGAAGAGCTGTCCTGGAAGGCTCTTCAGCTTCACTGATGCTAGCAAAAAAGCTTTTGGATTGATCTTCTGTGGTTTCTGGTAGCAGATGTTAGTGTGCAGCTTCATTTGTGCTGTGTAATTGTGGACAGAATAGTAGGCAGTGTTCTTGGTCTGCAGCAAGCCCTGGTCTCCTTGGTGACTTCAGCTAAGCTTTGGGGCAGCTGTTTGTGTTGTGGTTGCTTCAATCCTTTAATATTTGTCTGTGCATTCTTTAAAATCCCCATTACCAAATATAAAGCCTTTGTGTCAGCCTGTTTGCTCAGTGTATCAGTCACTGGTCTCTGAATGTGGGACTTTCTGGCTGGACATGCAAAATTCTAGCTAAAAATTATAAAATGTGTGAGTCTGTACAGCAAATCCAAATGCAGGGTCAGGGTCATGCTCTAGATGATGCTTTGGCCAAGGGAGATAAGGTGTGTTTCTAGCACAAACAGCAAGTCTCTCTTCCTCAATTGCATTAATGCTCAGCTAGGAAAAAGAAGGAGGAGAGAGATCACAAGACATTGGAAATCAATGTTACAGCATATTACCTTAGCAGTTAATATGTAGCAACCAGCATTTCTGTAGTGCTTTATGTTTCTGTATCCATTTCCATTTTTTTTTAGTGTTTTTTTGCTACTTTATGAAGCCTCTTCCTGAAGGACAAATCCAAGTATTTTATGCAGGAAGCATGGGTTTCCCTGAACTTAAAATGGTCTAATGTAACTTGGGTACCTGGACTCTCACTGCTAGACAATGGAAACTTGATTGATTTTGGTTTTGGCTTTTTTTTTCCTCCTGATCATGTTAGAAATTAATCCACCAACAGTTTCTTGCTAAAATGGGGTATATCCTATCCTGCAAATTAGAAGCATTTGGAAGGGTTGTGTGGCACTGTGGTACCTGTTAGATGGCTTGCTATTTGATAATTATTTTTGCTGCAGGTTCAGCCGGTTGTTTGTAGCAGTGTATAGCTCCATGACTTTTGTTTTCAGTGATAGAATATAATGGATAACTATAGGTACAGTTTAGAAATTTAATATCCCAACTCGACATCCATTTTGTTTTAGCATTAGATTCCTCTGGAAGAGTTGATTGCACATCTGTCTTGAGACGAAAACTTTTTGTAGCTGTTCAGCTTGATTTCAGTGGAATTGCTTCTCTTCTTTTCAGCAAAAGCAAACCATCAAGGCGAATCAACCCAACTCCTGTGAGTGCTGAGCGGCCCCTCTCGAAACCAAAGACCTGTTTCACTTCTACACCTGTCAGCCGGTCTCCAGCCTCAAGCCTTGAGGCCTTTACTGCTGTCCAGGAAGGAAACCTCTCATCTGTGATAAGCAACAGCCTTCAAGAGGAGAGGGAGATGCTGAAGAAAGAACGGTACATTCTGAGCAGGGGGCTTATTCTTAATTCCCTTGTGTCCTGGTTCTAGATAGGACAGGGTTAATTTTTCAGTAGCCAGGAGGGGGAATGGCCAGGACAAAGTGAAAAATGACGGAAGACTATCCAAACCAGATATTGGTGACCTTAAACTATAATTTGCCTAAAGCCAAGTGTGTCTGTGTTATCAGACTAAGATATTAATGCACATAGCTCATGTTTGTCATTTTAGAGGTGTGCTGACTTTGGAGCAATGACCCTCACTTCAAAAGTGTAGTCAGTCCTCACTGCTTTTATGAGATTTTCTCTTCATGGAAATGAATGTGTGGCTATCTCCTGTGCATCTTTCCTTGAATTGCACAGGCAAAGCAATTGGGTGTAATTACACTGTATTTGAACATTGCACCAAGACACATTGGTTTGGAGAAAATGAGTTAGTTATGCAAATGTGTGGAAAGTGTTAATGCTCTTGAAAGGTAGGTAGACTAACAGAAGCTTGCAGTCAGAGAAAGCAGAATATGGGCACTTGAGAGTCTGTTTTAAAGATTACTACTGCAGTTACCTGTTGAAAATTGCTGTCAGATGAGCTGAATTCTAGCTTCTAATACTGTCTCTGCTTGATTACTGTGTGACTTTCAGTGCTTGTAAAATGGTATCACTGTTAGTCTATGAAGATTGATACTTAGGAAATAACAAAGTGCAGTAGTTTGCACTATTGTTTATAATTGCTGACAGAACTGCTGCTGTTCTTTGTAGGTTTTTTTCTTGGGGAAACTCCTCAGGACACATAAGTGTAATTCTTTTCCTGTTAAGTTTTGCATTTCACTTCAGTGGGACCAGAGCTGGCTGAGTCACATTGAGTCTAATGAATTACTGCTTGTACTGAACCTACAGTAGAACTCCTCAGGATTCAAACCTGCCACTCTGCACTTAAGTAATAGCACCTATTCTAGTCTGAATTCTACCTGAAGTGTCCCAATAATGTGTATTAACTGAAGTCAGTGAAATAGCAGTATGTGATTGGCTGGATCTTGCCCATGAAGTGATATTCTCATCTGACCCATCATACTTGAAAGCTGGGAGTTGTTGTTGTGTCCTCAGCTTTGGTGAAGTACAGAAGTAAGGCAGCCTTCAGCCAACTGGGTCCCTTTGACCAAGGGCAAAAGATGAATTTCATCCTGAGGTAGATAACAGCACTGGGGAAGATGTGAAGCTCAGTCTCACTGCGTTATTGGAACCTTGCCTTGGGTAAGGTCACAAAGTACTTAATGGTGGGCTCATCTCTTGGGTGAGATCACAAAGTACTTAATGAATAATTTTCTTCAGTTCTATCTAGGACTCAATAATTTTTTTCAGTTGGTTGATTATTTCATTGCAAAGAAGCTGTTGGTAATCTTTCTACTTCCATTTTGGGACCAGCTGTTCTTCATCACATCAGTTCTGCTAGAAATAGGCCAATAGAAAATGTTCTTTGCTGCAGGTAAAAATGTTTTTGACTTTCCAGAGTCCTTAAAGTGACTTAAATCTTTCACTTTTGAGACAGTGTGGCAAGAGGTAGTGTGATGTTCCAAGTGTAAATATTCCATTGGAATCTTTGGCAATCATTTGATATTGCTGTTACTCCTTGTGTCCTGTTTCTTATGTGTCTTATGTATGCTACTCTGGTGTTACATTTTGGATGACCTCTCTAGATACAGTTTTGTACAATGTCTGTGTATTTAACTGAGAGATCATTGTTGATTTAGAAACCAGCAGTCAAAGTAGTTTCTTCTGTTGTTTAACTTGCCAGTATGGGATTTCATCAGCTGTTGCATTACCTTTCCACTTAAGCAGTATTGGGTCTTCTCAGAGTGTCATTACGTCTGGACCAAAGAGATGGGTGTGAACCTTATTTTCATAGATGTTTTAAAATGTCTAGCTGTCAGAAACTGTACATGCAAAGATGATTTTTAGGACCTGGTCTCTAGCAGATGCCCGGTCCTTTACAAGTACCAGTTCAGATGAGAGAAGCAATAACATGTGTTAGTTGGTTAATTTGGTCAAAACTACACTATAACAGAGTTGGAATTTGAATGGAATTCTTTAGTCTTTTGCTTGCGAACCCCAAGATCTGTTCTCTGTAAATTGGTATGCTAAAAGCTGCTTTAGACATTGTAAATGATATGGTTTAGTTATTGCAGGATTTCCTTCATGCTACACTGGAAGAGAAAGACCTCTTCTGGTTGCATGGCTGCTGTAAATCATCCTCAGTCACATGGTTATGTTGCTGCTCTTGAATTTCAGATGCAAACTGCTGCACCAGGCATCTTCTCCTGCAGGGATATCTTTTGATCCTTGTACTCCAACTAAGCCTAGCTACACTCGCAGTGCCAGCCTTCCTGCTGAAAGCCATTTGGTGACCTGCGCAAATCCTGCTAAGGTTTCCTGCAAGAAACAGTTGGAGTGTCTGGCACAGCTCTATTCATCGTGTATAGCAGGTGAGGACAACAGAAGATGTGAGACTGACCTTTCTTTGAGCTTTGAACTTGTGTGTGTGTTGTGGAAGCTGTGGGATAGTTATAGTGTACAAACAAATGACATCTGGGAAAATAAAGTAAGCCAATACAGTTATTAAAATAAATGAATACTTGGTAGAAGTTTAGGGAAGGAGGTGAGCTTGATGCAGTACTCTGAGCTGCAGTAAACTGAAGTTGTATGTCCCATCTGAAACCAGGCTATTCCTTAACATGTCTTTCACATGCTGATCTATGCTGTATCACAGTATCATATTGTGGGGACAGAATTCTTTGCTGATTACCAGAGAATAGGAGTCTATCCTTTTATCTTTGTGTATTAAAGCAGGACAGTATTGAGTAATCCACCTTTAACATTTCAATAACTCTCTCCCAGAAAACCTGGTACCAAATATTTTTCTGGAACTGTTTTTCGTTCTGCAACTGTTGACATCTAAAGGCACTTCTACTGCAGAAGATGGGGATAGTGACCCTGAAATCAGTGAAATAAATAGAGGTAAGCAGTAGTAATGAAGGGAAGGAATCTTGCTTCCATAGCATGAAAAAGTGTTGTAGAGTAGCTTGGACAGTTAGTCTTAAATTACATAATTACATATTCTTAAATTACATAAAAATGTGGGACTCATCTGAGATGCTAACAAAAGTCATACATGTATGGGGAGTGCTGCCACAGTATGATAGAGTGGGGTTGCTAGTTACTGTTTGAATCTAGTTTTTGGCTATTGTGCAAGAGTTGCTGTAGCTGCTTCCTAACACTCTCTTTTAGAGGTAAGGACAGGTGTGCTTGAGTTGCTTCTCCATTGATCCTGCAACTCAAATGTGCTGTTGACCTGCTGTGTGTTTATTAAGCTTTAGGTTTGGCTCTGAGTGCACAGGACCCAGCCATACATACCATTGCATTGATTTTTTTTGCAAATTCAGCCTTAAGCTTGATGCAATTAGCACTTTGATATGGATAGTACAACCCAAAGAGTGGCTTTAGGATGAGACCCACCACACCCTCTTCCACCCCACATGCCTCAGTTTGATTACCTTTGTTTTGCTACTCTTTGATTCTTAGGGCTGAGATTAGGAACATGAAAACTTCAGCTTGGGAACACCATTTTATGATTGTTTGTAGTTGTTCTACTTTTCTTGCCCTGTATATGCTTACTGTTATTCAGAACATTGAGAAAGAGTCTTTTCTTTTCCATACAGCATTAAACAATTCAATTGCCTTTAGTATAGGAAGGATAGGGAATGGGAACTTCTGAAAATTGAGTAGGGGTCTGGAAGATTATTTTTGGATATGTAATTTCCTACTTTGCTTAAAAGCTAATTGTTGGTCCTTTAGTTTATAAATGGTAAAAGGTACTGTTGTCTGATGTTTCTTTTTTCCCTTTAGAGGCATCAGGGAGACAGCATTTTGAAAGTGTGCACAATTGTGTTTATTTTGCTGTTCGAGTCTTGGATTATCAATATGAGTGAGTTGAATTATTTTTTCATCTGCTTGTGTCTGCAGTTGTGTGTGGGATTAAGCAAGTGTGCTTGTGCTGTAGAACTTTACCAGTTACAGGCACAGAGTTGTTAATTTTTCTTCAAAAAATACAACTTGACCTGGATTTGGATGTCTGTGGGTTTTCTTGCATTGATGTGCCCACTGAACTTTGTTGTAATTGTGCAATAATGGGCAAGTCTTGAAATGAGAATGATAATAAATACAGATACCAGTAGGATTTTCTGCTGGGTACATGTCGTTTAGAACTCTTTACTTGGCAGCATCATAAAATGTCAACATAAGCATTTCTTTAGAACTGCTCAACTATTGTTTATGTCTGTCTGAGCTTTATCCTCATTATCTTGGCAGAATTATTTCCCATTTAGAAAAGGGTATGCTGAAGCTTTTGGCTGAAAATGAGCGGATTGCATTGTTTTCTCCCACCTTGCACAAGAGACTCAGGCAGGCTTATGAAAGCAGCACAGCTAAGGTAAAAATTGGCAGACCCCAAGTGACATTGCTTCAAGCCTTTGTGTTGTTCTTGTATTTGCAATAGCTTTGATGTTAAATCTCATTCTTTCTGTTTCATCTTCTTGTGTTGTCTTTAGAGACTGTATGAAAGCTAGTTTTTTTCCTTGTCAGTGGGTGATGGAGTTGCTGGGTCCAGTGATTGTTAGCTGTGAATCACTGCTGGCTAGCCTTACATTGTGCTCTGGGCCTTGACCTCAGCCAGAGACTTCGATAGGGTCAAGTTTTGCTTTTGAAATTCTCACCTAATAAACATGGATCCCAGGAGAGTGATTAGTTAGGTGCAATATTAGAAGGTAGTTTCAACGATTTGGATTTCTTTCATAGATATGGACTCTTTTTATGCAAACAACATTTCACAGGAGACAATCCAGACTGGGAAAATGGTTCCCTCGTGTGATTGTCTAGGTTAGGGAACCAGTTTGATTGGTAGGAATTGGATGGTAGAAATGTATTTTGTATCTCATTTCATCTATCTTTTAAAAATGGAAATTACTCTTGGCAAAGAAAGGACAGGGTACTGAGATTGGGACTTACCAGTAGCTGAGCGTTAAAGTTGTAAATAAAGGTCTTGTTACTTGAAGAATAGTAAGGAGAAAGAGTAAGGTAACAGAAATTACCAGCTAGGATCCTGAATTTTCTCAAGCCCTATATTGAAGGTATACTTCAATTGTTTGTGAGTCTTTCCACACTGTATGAATACTGGTTGCAATCTGGTCAGCAGAGATTTAAGGGGATCAGATACTTTCTCTTTTAATGTTGAGTGATTCTGTGCCTGTAGCCTGATGTACGTCGTACAACTATTGGTGTTTGCTAGTAGTTTGCAACTGGGAAGTAGCGTGTCTGAACAACTCAGTTGTCTGAACAACTCAGCTGGTGATACTTGTTTCCTCACCATGCCTTTTCCCTGCTTTTTTTTTTGGTCTCAGATTGTTTAGAGACTTCCATTAGCTTAATGGCTGCCGTTATATTTTAACAGGTGTCTCTCCTGCTGCCATGCTCTGTACAGTCTGTTTCTTTTCAGCCAGAAACTGATAATCGCTCTAACTTTCCCAGTGACAGAGCATTTCACATATTTAAGAAACAAAGGTAAGTTTCATTTACTATTCCTGGATGCTCAAGGGTGTAACCTTTGCATGATTGTGACTAAAAGATATTAATAATGTCTCATGTATACTACATGCTGTAGAAAAAAATCTTGAAATTTTTGCTCTAATTAAATGAAAAAAGTCTTTGTCCGTATTGACTGCAGGAACTAAATGGTTAATGTCTTTAGAGAAGAACAGCCTAATTCTTCAGGAGTTATTGAGACTTCTGATAATGCCAGTACAGTGTGTCACCCTACTGGATTGCTTCTGCATA
Organism: Lonchura striata; assembly: GCF_050655825.1. Classification (NCBI taxonomy): domain Eukaryota; kingdom Metazoa; phylum Chordata; class Aves; order Passeriformes; family Estrildidae; genus Lonchura; species Lonchura striata. Next base: position 37,905,611 of record NC_140707.1, on the reverse strand, counting down.
TATATCTGGTATGCTTTTATTCTTCCTGCTGTCTCCCTCCATGCTTGCAGCAACAGGGTGAGGGCAGAATGACAAGTTGTCTTGGTCCTTTTCTTTTTCTCATAGGTATTACTTCATGTGGCTTATTCTTTCCTGCCTCTCAGTCTTCACTATGTCTGTCTGGTAATGGCTGTTTTGGTCATTCCATCATAGATTGGGCATAACAAGCTTAAGCACTTGCTGTCAAAGATATGGAAAATGGAAACTCACTGAAGTACTGCTAACATTTATGAGTTTTTCAAAGGTATCTGAATGCTTGGAGGCTGGAGTTTACTGAGGTAGATTCTTGCTGGGAAGCTTTGGAGCAATTAATGCTTGGTTGTTTAAATTTTGAAGAGTGGGAATTCATTCCCTTAAATATCATGATTTGCAGGGATATATTTTATGAACTTCTGCGTGAATGGGAGGATAACAATGAGAAAACTGGCTGGGACTTTGAAAGAGTTCTGGGCAACAAGATCAGGTAGGAGTCTTAAGCAACTTCAGCTAGCTCTTTAATGTTGCTGAATTGCTGGGGAATCATGCTACACTTGGCATCCTTAGTTCCATGTCCTCCCAGGTCTTCTGCACTACTCTCTAGGATGTTGTGTGCTGCTTGGAAGAGGCTTTCCATGTACACTTGCTTCTGAATTTAAAAGTTTCAACCGTTACGTTAAAGAAAGAAGCCATAAGTGGCAGGGGTGTAATTTGATCAGTCCTGATGTTGATCTTTCCCTTTCATAATCACAGAAAGAGCTACTCTCAAAACCAGTGTATTGCTGTTTGAACATTGTTGTTGTATACACTTCTGCGTGCATGTCGTGTTTTCCATGTCTGGCTCCTCTTAAGTGAGGAGAAGTGTTATATGTTCAGAAGCTGTTCACTCCTCTAATTATTTGAGGAGGTCTAGTGCATTGGCTCTGAAAACAAGACATCTTTGTCTCTTTCTATGGAAAGCATACTGTTTTATTCATTTATTGCTTTATCAAAATGCAGTATATATAAAGAAACTATTGTAGCATTGAAAGCAGTTGCCTTGTGTTTCTGTGTTAGTCTCAACCACCAGCCTACTTAAGTAACATATATATCTAGGTGGCATTTCACCACAAGAGCAAAACAAGGCTGAGGCTTAAACTGAGAAATTTTGGGGCACTGTTGCTGTTTCCTTAATTTCTTATGTGTGAACTCTTGACTTACTGTTCTGTGCAGGGAAGAGTGGGAGCTGAATGAGTTTATTCTTTTTTCTAAATAACAACATTATTGAAGGAAAGGAAAAAATTCTTTTTATCTCCAGAGCTGTGTTTGCTCTGCAGGTGCTCAGGGAAAATTTTTGTTTCCATGTTAGCAGCATGTGGGGCTCAGTGCTTGGGAAACTGGGTTATAAAAGTATTACTTTTTTTCAATAGCCTTTGGAGATTGCTTTTTTAAAAATAGGTCTTTTAGGCTTTTGGTATAGTTTGAGGTTAGAACACTGCTTTTTGTACTGCAAAGTTCCAATCAGAATTTGATAATTATTTCCTTCACAGGGCCATGATGGCTCACCTATCTGCAACCTGCAACCACAGCCATTTTGCCAGGCTCTTTCAGAAACAGCTTATCCAGGTAAATGTCATGGGTTGTTTAACGACTGTATACATCAAAGCAGATTTTATCTTTCCTTGGCCTCAGAAAACAAGTCATGTTTTGTAAGCTTCTTTGAGATTTTCCTATTGAAACGTTTTTGGGGAGAGTCAAGTTTTCAGGATGGGAATTTATTTCCTTCTTTAGAAATAATCAGTGATAAATTACCAGTGAAGTCTCTTTAAATCAGGAATAAGGCACACTGAGAACATTTTGAGTTGTAAGCATTCATTCTTCATGGCTATTTACTTTGACCTTCTAATTTTAGTACAGCTACAGCTTATGGAAATTTTAGGGTTGTATTTTGACGTTTTCAAAGTGCAGAGGTTCCCAGTTATGTTTGATAGCAGCATCAGTGCAAAAAAATCTCTGGTTCTTCTGTGTAAGACTCGGCAGGCTGGCTTTGGTACAGTATTGCTGTTGTAATTTGGCGGGGTGAGATTTGGCCAATTTCAAGCATCATCTGACTTCTTTGTAAGTGAACAAATGAAGAAAATTCACTGTATTCTCTGTAGATGTGCGACTTATTGATGGGCTCCTTTTGGAGAGCAGAACAGCCACAGAACCTCAGCTTGAGTGTTAGCTCACACACATTGCCAGAAGTTGTGAGCTGTTGGAATGTTGTGAATTCTTCTAGCATCATGTCTGAGTTTGCATCAATGGCCTGTCTGATTGTATGGGTGTGTTCATAGAAATGGTGGGAAAGAAGTAAGATTAACTTTGTTTCATCAATAGGATGTAATTAGTCATAGGTGCTGTATATCTCCTTTGTATCTGTGGCTTCTTAATGCAGACTGCAGGATTTCACAAGGGTAACCAAAGATCTAAACTGATCTAAACTGGTGTCTTTAATGGATCCAATGTGTCTGTCTGGAAAGTGATTTGCAGAGGTCTCTTCAATGGATCCAATGTGACTGACTGGAAAGTGGTTTGCAGAATGTTGCGTGTATTATGATACTCTCACAGAAATGAACTGAGAGTGAGGACTTGTGTCAAGGCCTGATAATTTAAAAGTAGAGAAGTGTAGCAAGATGTTACTTTGGGGAGGTGAGGATAGTTTGTTTGGAATAAATTGACCTAGTACTTGCTCACTTGGTAGACATTCTTAAATGTTACTTCTTTTTGTTATGATCTCTCTCATTAAAACTATCATGACTTAGATGTAGGGATATGCAGTCAACTTTTCCTGTTGCTGAGTATTTGCTAAGTTATGTCTGGAGTGCTGTGTCCAGTCTTGGGCTCACCAGCACAAGGAAAGAAAGGTACAGATTTACTAGAGCAAGTCCAGCTCAGGGCTATGTAAATGATTAAGGCACCAAATATTTTTTGTATGAGGAAAAAATGCTGAGACCTGGGAGTATTCAGCATGGAGAAGAGAAGGCTCCAGGTTGTCTTAGCACTGTTACAAATACCTGCTGGGAAGGAATAAATAAGAGGGAGTAAGATTTTTCTCAGTAGTGTTCACTGACAGGTCAGGAGACTGACTCTGACTGAACCAAGAGGGTTAGATTAGATGATCTAAGAGTCCCCTTCTTAACAGTTCTTCAGTTCTGTAATTCTTTGAGTCTTCAGTTGTATCTGTGTGTTTGAGGCAGTGGGGCATTAATTTTTAAATTTTATTTAACTCTATGGAAATTCAGGAACACCTGCTCTGGGAATATGTAGTGCAGCATCATGGGCCTTGGAGACTGAGCTAAAGATCCTACTGAGTGGTTCATGATGATCATGAGAGTGATAGGTATGCTCTCCACACATCCACATGTAGCCTGTTAGATATGCCCTAGTTAGATGTGTGGGATTGGAATTCCATCTCACAAGACCTCTAGGCTGTGTATGGCCAAGGTGGGTAGCATGTTTTGCCATGGGGAAGAGTTGTTCTGTATGTTCCTGGGCACTATAAAGACCATGCATGGATTACTCAAAAAACAGTCTTGTGAGGAAGAGGTAATATGCTGGGGGAGAGATTAAGTGAAATGATGTCTTGTTACAAATATTTCACCTCGCCACTCTTTCTGTCTCCTAAAGATGTGCAAAGGTCCTATTGGTGGTTGTGCAAGCTGGGGAGACACCCCAGACCAGGATGTCCTCAATATGCTGGGCTCTGATAATCTGAGCCGTCTGAAGAGGCTGCAGGAAAGATTTGTTGTTCCTCAGAGCATCAGAGGGCCTTGTCCACCCCCTTCATTCCCAGGGTGCCAACAATTCTTCAAGGACTTCATCCTCAGTGCTGGAAGGTGAGAGGCCTGGGCTTGCTATTCCCTCTGAAATGAGTGGGCAATGGAAGCACCAGCATGTTTCTCTTGCAGCAGGGAGTTATCCAGAAAGTTTGGGACTACTACTAGACTATATGGTAATGATTTTTCTTCTATAAACCCATAATATTTTTTTGGAGCTGTCAGCATTTTCCAGTGCCAAGGCATGCAGTGCTACCTAGCAAGGACACTGGATTGGACAAATGCTTCTTGTGTGATAGTCCATGAAGCCAAGGGGTACAGGACAAAGTCAGGTTCATGGATTTGCTTAATAAGTTTTTCAACATTCACAGCATGGGGGAACTGTAATTTATATGAGATTTTAATCTTAAATTCAGTTATTTTATAGATTCCTCCTTTGGCAGATCAATTTTATTATCCTTATGCTGAGACTTGTTACATAGCATCTCTGAAAAAGTACAAAAGAAGAATGGAAATGAAGGTGGTCAGCCAGTCCTAAGTCTTCTCTCTTGCTTTCTTGTCTGTCAGTGTGTTATGTTGTATGTCTGCTGATGCTTGTTACAACTCGTGAAACAAGCTTAAAATTCTGCAGTGTATTAGTTGAGGTTTAACTGCTGTTTTCAGCCCAGTCTGACTCATCATCATCTTTTGCTGAAGTTACCAGTTCAATCAGCACCTGATGGATAGTCTGTGCCTGAAGATACTTGAACTGAATGGTCTTACTCTGGTGGAGCACGAGCATGGTGATGGGGAAGCAGATATGGAAGAACAGGTAGGCTTGCTTTGTGCAAACACATCTGCCAGAAATTTCTCTGAGCTGTTCCAGTAGTCAAACAATTACTGGTTTGATTGTGAATTGCTTTGAGCTTCCACCATGTTTTTTACAGGACAAAAGCTTATTTATTTTTATCATAACTCTGCAATTTGTTTATTTGTCTGAATTCCTTGCCACTTACTTGCATGCTTCAGGGTGCTTCATAAAACTGTCGTGAGTGTACAGTAGTTGTGAAAGCCTCCTCTTTAGGTTGTTATAACTTGTATTAGATCAATGAAATAACCACGTCCAGTTGTGGCACCCCATTGCAATAAAGTCCTTGTTACTTTTCCACATAGAAAGATTTTAGTTATATTTAATTTGTAGTCATCCCTGTTCATAGATGTACAGGTGTTTCTTCACTCAAGTCTGCATATCCGAGGTGTCACAGCTTACAGTCTATTACCAAAGTAGCAGCCAGAGGTTGATGGAGACTTGCAGAATGGTAGTGCTATAAAGGAGGCAATGTGAGATCAGCTCTGCCGCTCATTGACTCCAAAGTTCTTAACACAAAGATATGATTGAGCAGCTGCTTGTTTTAGAAAGCTCTTGAATAATTCCTTCTTGTGGAGAAGCGAAGCAATGGAGACAGAAGCAATTTAAAATACTTGATCCAATACTTATTGATAAATAAGTATTTTGGAAACTTAGCTTTATTAAAAGCAGTGATGAAACTACGTGTCCTTTTACATGAAGGGAGTGGAAGTTTAGCATAGACATTTGCTTTGCCAGTGTAGGCTAGCATTGCTTCAGCTCACTTCTCTTCATTTTAGGATGAAAAGAAGCGTTTCGCCGTGGCCCTGTTGAGTCTCCGACTCCTCGCCAAGTTCCTGGGGTTCCTTGTTTTCCTGCCCTATCGCACTGCGGAGCAGCCAACCAGAGACTTGCAAGATTCCGCGCTGGCGCTGAGAAACCAAGTAAGAAAGCCAGCACTGCCTTTTGCTGGACAGGCACTTTTTCTAGCCCAGGGGGGATTGTGGGTAGTAATGCACTGTCAAAGTGAGCCAGTGGTTTCTGGGATGATGTTGTATGGCCCTGTGTTCCTGCTGCATATTCTGGGGTTGGGAACAAAGGAAAAAACAATTTGTGTAACCTCGAAAAGAGGGAGCAATGCTAAGGTGCTCAGTCTTCTGTTATTTCTGATAATCTAGGTCTGTCATATCAAAACTTTCACCTAGCTAAGACAGCTTGTATTTATAGAGTAAAATCCAGCTACCAGGACTGGTTTTGTTAGTTTTGTACCGATCTCCCAGCAGTGTGTCACTGAATGGACGCAATAGACTTCGATTCCACTTTGTACATAATCAGGCTTTTAACCTTGCTTTTGAAAGTCCCAGTGGCACCTTTGGTTGTAGTCATAGTTTGGTTTTTACCTCTGGTCATGTGCAAAGAAGTGTTTTCATTAGCCAGATGTCACCAATACAGAAGATGAAATCCTAGAAAGAAAAGTCAAGCTATAGATAAAATTTTTTCTATAAGTAGAAAAAGATAACTTCAAGCTGCTGGTTCAACTTCTCTTGTTCTTTAAGACCCTGCCTGTACTGGATATATTAAAGCTTCTGAGACAATCTATCCGGGATCAACGTTCTATCCTCACTATTCCTTGGATTGTGGAGTACCTTTCCCTTGTGGATCATATTGCTCCTTTCCTTGATTATTACAGGAAAGTGTTTAGTCTCTTGCTGCAGGTATACAGGTAAGAGCCTGGGAAACTATATCTGTAAAGGATTTTTCAGTGAATATTAGATTTTTAAATTTTTTTTTGTTTGTTCTTTGTGGTGCAAATCATGCATGCTTTTTATCTTACATAAAGCTACAAAGAGGACACAGCCTAACCTTGGGGATTAATAATTGATTCAGATGAGTGTTTTTTATTAAGTAAACAAAATCTTTAAATCACACATGATCACTCTACACTGCAGCTGTGATTGACCTTCAAGCTGCAGCTTGAATTTTGACCTTAAATCTATAAGGTTTCCAATGCCTAAATAATTTTCTAGTTTTCTTTCCTATATACATGAGGAAAATTTGAAGCACATTCTAGAGAATTACTTGTCTAGTGTAAACTTAATACAGTATGTTATGCAGGTGCATACAAAAAAGTAGAACTTACTCTCTCTTTAGGTAGACATGTAAGGAATTTGTTCATAGTATATAGATAGTGTAATTGCTAAGTGAATGGTTTGGGAATGTTTTCCTTAATGAAAATTGAGCTGCTGAAAACTGACACTCTCTCTTGCTGCTTCTCCTGCATGGCAGGTTAATGGTCCTTTCTGAAGACAAGGAGATGAGTTTCCTGAACAAGCTGCTGATCCTTGCAGTTCTGGGTTGGCTTTTTCAGGTAGAGTCTCCTCTGTGCATGTAACTCTTCTCTGAACAAAAAGCGGAGCACAGAACTCAGTACAAAATAGTATTGAAATGAATTAAAACAATTCAATACAGTAGTTTTTTGTTTTATCATGGGTTTTTTACACTGGTGTGGGGTTTAAAGAATAATTGTATTTTAGTGGAGAATTATTTTCCTGTAGTGGAATTGTGTGAAGCAACAATTTTTTTTTCCAATAGGAATTGTAATTGCATCTGAAACACATTCTATATTTACTAATCTGCAACCTTGCAAGAAAATTGTCTGCTGATTCCTGTTAGAGTTGGAAGCTGTTGTCACAAAGATGGTGTGCTAGCTGTCAGCCTTGAATTACTGAGGAATTTATTAGATAGAGGGATGGTGTATGATGAACACTTAAAATTCTTTTGTGCCTCCAGTTGGAAGCAAGGTAATTACTTAGCAGGAACCTGTTGGAAATGTGGAAGATGCTGTATGGGGAGGGTAAGGAAGGTGGCTTTTGTTACTGTGGTCAAAATAAGTCTTTAATTTTATGGAAAGTTCTCCTCAGGACAAGACGATCCTTAGTGCTAGGGGTTATCTTTTGTAGGTGGCAGGGTGGTGGGATTTTGCTGTCCTGTTATCAGAAATGGTGGAAGTTACAGACTGCATTTTGGGTTGCAGCTGCTGGGTTTTCCGTTTCAGGTTCCATCAGTCCCTGAAGAGTTGTTTTTTACTGCTGACGACAGGCAGGAGAGATCTGTGAGGGATACTGTGACATCTGCTCAGGCTTTGGTGAGTTAGTGCACACCATATCTTCTGAATCAGTGAAGGAAGGTGGGCCAACCTCAGGAGCTGTAAGATTTTATCAGGAACTTGGCTTCAGGGCAGCTGCATTTTTGAGCATATGGAGGGCAATGGATGCAATGCCCAGTTTGTCCAAGTACCTCAATTGCATCTGTGCTATGGGTTGTGAATTCTGTGTTACAGCTCTGGGTGTTCTGTCAGGCAGGAGCCATCTCACCTGCTGCAATAATTTGCAGAACAGGTGCCAAGTTATGCTGGAGGATCAGATGCTGTTTTCCTGCAAGGTGAGCTGATAGAACTGTAGCTCTTCCCAGAAATAAGCAAAAGTAATGGTGAACAGAAATAGAAAGATGGGACTGTAAGAGCAAGGTTGCTGTTTGTGTGATCACCTATTTTCCAGTGTCATGATAAAGGGTGACTGAACTGAAAATTGTATGAGCAAGCAGGAAAGGAGGTGAGGGTATGGCATGTGTGATGTTCCAGATAATTCCTAGACATGCAAGGGGATATATAGTATTCCATGGAAAAGTGGTATGGATGCTAAGATACATTTCCTTGGTGGATGGGATCTGAAATTCCTGTTCCTCCTGTGGCCAGGCTGTGCTATGTTAATACTGAGGTGACATTTCTCCCTAGTGTGGTGTTCCAGTGAGTCTGGATGAAGGCACTTGTGGAGGTCTAATGCATAGCAGATGTGCCTCATTTATTTCCTCCATGGAAAGGTTTCTCCCTTATGAGTAGAAGTTGTGGCAACATTCTCAGTTCCCTTCTTTAATGCAGCTTTCAGCTGGGCTTTGTTAGTGATCAGGGGCAAAGGCTGAGCTACGCTAATAAAATGAAGAGCAGCTCATCCTGCCTTACAGGGACTGAACACTTGGGCTGCAAAGTTCATAATTTTGCTGTGTATTTGGACTCCAGTTATTGTTGTCTTGGAAACGTAGCTCTGAAACCTGACTGTGACTGCATGTATGGGATTTCTGACTTGAAGACTGTTTATTTAGTGCTATATTCTTTCAGCATTTCCTTCATTTTCTCACCAGGACTTTGTACCTTTGGTGGATCAGCAGTTACTTTATACCTGCTGTCCCTATCTTGGTGAGTATTTTACTTATTTTTGCTATATACATAAAATATATTAGTATGTATTTACTTTTATTTAGTCAGTTGTTTATATTTGTTGTTTTGTACTGTGAGTTCTTGGATCACCTTTCTTACTCTTCTTCACAACTTAAGGTCTCAGTTAACTGTGTATGCAAGAGCCTTGATAAGAAGCTGTATTGCAGAAGCTCCTGCAGCTGTGGATAGTATCTGGTGAAGCTGGGGGAGGGAGGCTACTTAGTCAGGATAGTTGATCCACAGAGCTTGAATCCAGAGGGACAGGGGAAGCCACCCCTCACAAGCTGTAAGGAAGCATTATAACAGCACAACTTTTCTATCCTAGGTATAGGAAGAGATGTTTGTGCTGCAAGAAATGTCTTTATCCTTGAGCATATTTCTGCTGCCAGGCAGAGGGGAAGAATCCTTTTGTGCCCTATGTTTTGTCAGGTTGTTGTTTGAGATAGCTTTTTCATGGGATCTGTCTACCAATGGTAAAATTCCTCTCTGTAGACAATAGAGTTCCACATGGGGAGATGGTGCTCTTCTTCCTGAGATTTAGTAGGAAAACTATGTTAAGCCTGCATCACAAAAGCTTCTAGGGATGAATAGATTGTCCAGCTTTTCCTCCAGGATTTGCTCCCATCTCTTGGAATTTTGTGTAACTGTTTGCCTTGTTGTCCTTGTAGACTTTATGGTTCTTGCTTGCCATGCTATAAAGGAATGCACAAAAATAACTGCTCCCTCATCCTTCTGAACAAGTCCCATCTGCTGGGGGACTTTTCAAAAGCTTACTCTCCAGAGCATTGCTGTGCCCTGCCAGTTATATGTGTGGGATGCCCCTTCTGCTTCACTGAAGCTTCTGCTTTTCTAGATGCTGAAAGAATCTGCTCTGGGAACAGGAGTGGAAAAGTCAAAGTCTCTTTCTTGAGTTTTGATATTAGTTTTCCTTCTTGCTTATGAGGTTGATGATTGCTTTTGCATGTTTTCCTGTACAGGTGAACTGCGTAAACTACTTGCCTCTTTTGTGGCTGGTAGTGGAGGAAAGAATGGTGGTTTTATGAGGAAAATCACTCCCACAGCTGCAGAGTCCTTAGCACCCAAGGCTTCTGTCACGCAGCGGAAACTGCAGGTGAGGAAATTAGGGAGGCACAAGGGGGAAAGGGGCAGGAGAAATTTGCCTGTGTGAGTGCAGGGTTATACAGTGGTCTGTTAATGCCAGGGAAAGAATAGACTTAGACAGCAGGGGAACATTGTGTTTAACAGTCAGGTATCTTTACTCCCTGTTTTTCTGTTACAGTCTGTGGCTGGGATATGGTGTGGGTGCTGAAATCCAGATAACCTCAGTAAACATTCTTGTAGTTGGAACAACTACTATTATTTATCTGTTTTCCTCTTCTTTAACATAAAATGTTGGTATGTTTCTCATACTTTGTTTTGGCTAGATTGTAGCCATGCTTTCCACTGAAAGAAAGACATGCATAGGAGCCTGTCTACAGAATTACCAGCCTGTAATTAAGAGGGCTTGTTCTTCCCAAAACAAACCCTGTGTGGTGACTCACTACTAGTAGACACTGTCAGAACTTTCCCATTCCCCTTTACTGGTATTTTGTAGCTTCAGAAACCCTGATAATGAGCTTTGAGTTAAGTGGGTAGAAGGGAATAGGCAGTAAAACTGGGATGGTGAATGCTACAGTAGCAGAAAGTTCTAGTGGAGACAAATTGTCTTTTAGTAGATCTCCAGATGGTAGTTTTGTCCATTCCTCTGTTGGTGAGAGAAGGATCTGGTGGAGTGCTCTAATCAATTGTAGTGCTTTCTCTTGAACAGGTAGATTTGGAGCAGGCCTTCTTCCACAACCAGCCTCCTTCCCTACGGAGAACAGTGGAATTTGTGGCAGAGAGGGTGGGATCCAACTGTGTGAAGCACATCAAGTAAGTGCTGATCACCTGTTCTGTGACTTAAGAAGTAACTTTATAATTAGACAAAGAGTTGATCCTTTAAACTTGTGTGTATTGGGGAAAGAAGCTTCCCTGGGGGTGTGCTGTGTAGCAGAACACCAAGGCTGTGTAAGACTGAGCAGCAACATCTGCCATTGTAGAGGGTAATTTGTGAAGGAATGTAGAGAGGAGTGGGATACATCTATGGGACACTTAGTATGTGAATGCCGTGCAGCATTGAGGCTTTATAGCCTGTTCAGAACATTCTTGCTAATGATAGGAAAGTCTCATATCAGAAATGACCACTGGAGGTCATTTCTGCTCAAAGCAGGCCCAGCTTTCAAGTTAGATTTGGTTTATTGGCACCTTTTCTATTTGGAAAGTTTCCATCTCTTAAGGATGAGGATTCAGGATCTTTCTACCATGTTCCAGTGCTTAATTTTCCCAGGCTTTGTGAAAAATGTTTCCTTATATCCTGTCAGAGTATCTATCCATTGTTCCAACTTGTGAATATTCCTATCAATCGTTAGCAGTGCTCTTCCTGGAAGTCTTGTTCTGTCTTCTCTGTAAATTTTCTTCTCCCTTCAGCTTGTTTCCAGGCTAGGTGAAACTGGCTCCCTCTTGTAGGTGTGTGCTCCAGCTTCCCAGTACTTTAATAATTTTTTTCTTTTCTCCTGCAGTTACTCAAATTGTCAATGGCTTTCTTGTCCTGAGATCCCAAAGCTGGACACACTACTCCAGATGCAGGCTCACAGTGATGAGGGAAGCAGTAACTTCCCTTGACTTGCTGGCTGCATTATTGCTATTGTCAGCCCAGTATAAGGTTGGCTTTCTTTGGACACTCCTAACTCCCTTACCTTGTTCTGGGAACCCCAGGTCCTTTCTGCAGAGCTGTTCTGTAGCCAGTAGATCCCAGCCTGTACAGGTGCTCAGTCAGCCCATTTCTCCCTCTTTTCACAGCCCTCCTGTGTGGCAGCCCTGCCTTCCAGCTCATGAGCTTGCTCAGTTTGCACTGTTCTGTTGTCCAGCTGAAGCCATTAAATGTTATCAGCCCTAAGGAATGGTGGTTGTCGTGGGCTGTTGCTGACATCTTTGAACTTCTGAGCACTATCAGTTGAGCATCCAAGGGTATTGCTGCCAGAAAGGAGACCAAATAAGTTTTTAGTAAAACCTAAAGGCTTTTGACTCTTGAGTCTTAGTACTGTTTGGTATCTTCATTGCTGTTGTTTTCCATACATACAGAACAAGGAGATGATACAGTACTAAATGCAGCATGATTGATTTGGTTTTAGCAGAGTGACTTATTGCATTTGAGATGGGTATCCCCCTAAACTGGGGAGAAGAGCTGGGTACACTTAGTGTGCACTGTTTCTTGTATTGATTTTAATCTGCCTGATTGTTCCTTGTTTTGTTGCAGGGCAACACTGGTAGCAGAGCTAGTTCAAAGGGCTGAAGCCATGTTGCAAGATAAAGTGAAGGAGGAGGATGTTAATCATGACAAACTGCTTGAAGAGGTTTGCAGTCATCTGTATGAGGAAGGGGCCCAGGCACTCATCAAAGGCAGAGAGTAAGGAGGAAAAGTTATTTAAACATGTGCCTTCCTATCTCTTCTTACTGCAGAATCTATAAGCCTAATTTAGCTTGGCCTGTTATGCTCAGGTTCTGGTAATTATAAATCATGCCCTCTACTCTTCTTATGGTGTCTGCCTGCTGTGCTCCAGCCAGTTAATACTGTATTTGTAGGAAGGAATAAAGGTGCTATGTGTGCCTCTGCTCCAAACAGACATCCACTGCAGCTATTGTATTTCCCCTCTTTGGAAAATTGATATTGCAGTTTAGTTGCTTGTAATTACCCTTTCCTTGTCTTGTTCTTTTAGTCTGATTTATTATGTTGCTAAATAATGAGCCTCTGAGTGTTGTCCAAGAACCTAAACTAATGCTATGGCACACTTTCTTCCTTTTCTTGTAGATTTTGCAAAAAAAAAGGTCCTGAGGCAGTAAGGGTGTTGTTGCCAGAAGAGACATCTGCAGCAGTATGTATTTTCCCTAAAACTTATTAAAAGCCTTGACATTAAGTCTGGATCATTACCGTTTTTCCATTGCTGCTTTACATATCCTTTAATAGTCCTCCCAATGAGGGCATCAATAGATTTTCTTTACCTGAGCTAAGAGATAGCTAAGAAGAGTCACTTCTACTGGGCTGCCTTGCATACTCTGGGCAAAGTGGTACTCCAGCTCATAGCTGACTAATGAGGCTAGAATGTTATAGAAATTGCATTTATCTTGCAACGATAATGCATTTTTTTTAGCATCAACTTCCACAAGAGTTGAGGTTTTTGCAAAATCAAGATGGGACCATTGTATTGCTCAAACCAGCTGTTTCCATAGAGGTGGTGGTGTTCAGTTTAATTTTTGCATGCCAAAATTAAACTTTTTCCTCTAGACTTCCTCCTGAATTTTCACTGACTGCAGTGCTGTGGCTGATAGTAAATCTCGTATCATTTGTTATTCTCCCTGTAAAGGTTTTAAGTAGTGCAGAAAACATTGCGGTGGAACTGGCTACTGAGAGAGCCTGTGGCTGGCTCTCTGCCAACATTGCAGGTGAGTCTTTTTACCTTGAACTGGAGCTTCTAACCTGTGTACTGTACTCTTTTTCTGAAATCAAGAGACAGACAGTGTAACAAAGTTCTTGGTCCTGCTAATTTTTCTTTTAGTGGAAAGTATGCAGTTGCTCTGTTCCTCCTTTTTTAGGAAGAATAGAAGTTATTTCTAGCTCTAAGAACCTTCTTTGGGGATCTTTTGGTCTTGGCCCATGGTAGTGATTTTTAGTTATGGAGTCTTGTAGGATGGTGACAGTAAATGCTGTGGAAATGCTTCTGAAGATGTCATCTAGGCTGAAGTTGTCTTAGCACGTCCAGTGTATACAGACAAGTGCTCTCTCAAGCCACCTTATGGATCACATGTACATAGTGCTTCTGAAATCTCCTCTAAAACAGTCCCTTCTTGGACTGGATGTGTTTTCTGTAGGCTGAAGGCAATGTAATTCTTTTATTCTGTAATACTGCACTGGCAACTCTTCAGAGTCTCTGAAAACCCATTTTTTCAAGAGGTTGTGCCAAAAGCCTGGGGAGGAATGCTCAAGTACTATTTACAGCCACAGGAGTTAAGTGTTTTGGATGCTGATCAAAATGTATTTTCGTAGAAGACATATGGTTTTTATGGGCATAGTGGTTGAACTGGTATGATCACACTGAATCAGCTTTCTACTTTGGCATTACCTTCTGGCTTAGCTACTGTGTTTGTTAAACCCATGGAAATATTTTTATGGGAAGTGAGATGAATTGCCAGTGCTATCTGGCAGTGATGGGTGGCTGCCTTCTACAACCTGTGGGTTAGCACACCCTCTCCACATTTGCCTCTGCACGTTGAGTATGGTGGGAGGTCAGAGAGAAGGGGTTGAAAATGTAAACTGTCTTTTTTCCTTATTCACTTGTGGCCTTTGGAATAAGAGGCTAAGAGTGTTTGTAAATGATTCTCTGCTTCAGTGGAGATAAAAACTGAAGCAGACAGAATTTGTTCTCTGTTCTCTATAGCACTCATCAAAAGGGAGGTGAAGGCAACCTTCAACAGAATGCTGAAAGTCCCAGGATTTCCCTTGCCAGTTGAGGATGCTCTTGAGTTGAGAAGGGACTGTCCTCCAGGCTGTCAGCACTGTGCTCCATTTCCCTCCCAGATCATCAATGAGATTAAGGTACAGGGTATTCACTTCCTGGCTTGCCTTTCTTTTCCATGTTGGTGTTTTTGTGGTTTGTTTGTTTGTTTGGGGTTTTTTTTAAGAAAATGTTCCGGGTATGAGGAGGTGGCTGTGGGGAGTGCTTAGGAAACATGATGGAAAGTTCTCAGGACCCCTGCTTGCTGTGTCTAGATCAGAGTTCCTTGTTAGGAGTGCTATCTCAAATACAGGAATTCTGGTAGCATGGCAGTGTGGCCTTTGTGATACAAGCGGGATGGAAGCCACAGTGTGGACACCATAGTATTGTGTGCAATTTTTCAGTCATTTAACCTATCTACCCCATAAGGAAAAGAATTCTGAACACCTCACCTTTTACTGTTATATATTCTGCCTGTGTTTTTTGCAGCAGCTTGTCTGTCATTGCTTTCCCAGCAGCTGTGTGAAAATGAGTTCAGATGCTTTAATGATTTCTTGCTTGTGCTAAAATAAAAAAAGGAGGGTAAGTTGTATGAGGAAACCTCTGAGTTGGCACTGGAGCTTCCCTGACAATATAAGACGGCTCTGGATTTCTGCAGCACTTCTACCCAGTACTACTTGCTGTGCTGTTGATTTTTTCTAGAGCTTTCAGTGCTAGTACTTTTAAGAAATAGGAATTTGTTGCTGTCATTGAATTTTACTTCATAACATTAGTGAGAACTACGCTAGAAAATGAGATCTTGGTAAGGTTGCAAAAAATCAGCTTTAATCTGTCTCATGAAATGTATGTATATTAACTTAGGTTCTGGTTTTAATGAGCACCCAAGAACTATATATGAACTGCTCTGTCACAGGTCCAAGGATCTGTTTGTGGAAGAGCAGGATACTAATGTTTGTGTTTCTGTTGTCTTTCTCATCAAGGATGTGCTCTGTGTTGCTGTGGGCCCACGGGAGGAGGGTGAAATGGTTGACTGCGTGTGGCTGGAGTGCTTGCTGGGAAGGTTGAGTCAGACACTTCGATGCAGAAAGGTAAAATATGTAAAAAAGCAACAAAAATGCCCTTTGAATCACTTTGGGCTGTATTGATACCTGTAAACTTTTTAATTTCCCTTGCTTCACAGTTGATTTCAGTTGGGGGGGTTTTATTTGAGCTCAAATGTGGCAATGTTGCACTGCATTTTTTTATACTGTGTAGATCTGCTTGTTACATCAGTTTGCCTTTGTGAATCCCCTTTTCATATATGACCTTTTTCTCTTTCAGCCTTTAGTGGTCTCCTCATTACAGCTCTGTGCTTCTTGCTGTAAATTGCCTGCTCTTCTCAGATATTTTTTTATTCCTTGGGAATCCCTGTTTTGTCCAGTCTGCTGTATGGAGAAAAATTATAACTTTTTTTGTGTTTCCCAGTTCATATGTCCCACATCAGAACAGCAGCTGGCCAAGTGCACAGTTGAGTTGGCGTCTTTGCTGGGTGAGTATGATAAGCTATTTAAGACTTAAATCTGTTATTACAGTTCTCCTAGATCCTTGGAGATGTAAGTGTTTAAAGCTCATGGATATTTAATTCTCTTTGGTGTCACTAAGTCTGCAGATTTTTTTCTGCCAATTTGGGTGGTCGCTCTTATTCCCTCTTACGTTTTGCAAAACAGAATTGTACAGTGACTAACCAGCCTTCTGATCTGTTTCACATCTGTTGTTTTTTATTTATTGACACTTTCAGTTAAATATAGGATATGATTTCCAATATTTCTGCCTCAGAAAAATTGTGATTGAGCTTGGGCTTTTTTCCCTAAAAGTAAGGGCCTTTTGCATTAAATTGTTTTATGGTTTTTTAAGGGAAAAAATGGAAGTAACTTGTTTTCTGTGTATTACGACTCCTGTGAACATTTTCAATCTGTTTTTTCTCTTGCTCTGATGTATAAATACAGTTTTTCTCTGAGCAGGAGCTTGTGATCTCAATGCAGGTGTGTTCTTCATGGGCAGCCTTCTAATTTTGTGGGTTTAGAACCAACTTTAAGAGTTTTATACATAATTTTTCTTTACAAATTTCCATAATTTGTCTAAACTAGGGACAACTGTTCAGTCTGTCTATAGACTTAAATGTTTAACTGCTACTCTTCTCTCCTTTGCAGTAACACCTAGGTTCTCTTTGACTAAATATTAGGCTGACTTTCAAGACTTGGGACTATATTCCAACCAATTGGTGTTCTTTGAGGAGAAGTCTTTTCCTATGTCATACTGTCTGTATAGTTTCAAGCTCATAAATTTGCATATTTCCAAACTCCAGTCCTCTTAGGTTCACTGGTTGTAGTCCCTAAGTGTGCTGCTGAACCAAGATGATGGCTATAAAAGGAAATAATGCAGCTATAGGAGTTAATTTTTCATCATTCTCTTAGTTTCAGATCGTGTTCCTCTGAGTCTTGGGATCAAATCCCCAGAGAAGAGCTCTGAGAGGCTGCATGGAAAGAACAATCCTACCTGTGGCCTCCTAAAGCTGCTGTTCTCCATCTGGAAGGAGGACTTTGGGACATCTGTGCCTGTGCAGCTGATATTCAGCAAGAAGAACGTGGGTTATCTCGCCGAAGCTGAGCAGCGAGAGGTAAAGCTCATTGTGACTGTGGGGCAGGCTGGCACTCGTGTAGGGATTCTGCCAGCCCGCAGTGCTCACTGGCGGCTCGTGTGACTCAGGCCAGTGGAGTTTGGCCACTGCTGGCTGGCCTTGTTTCTGCAGGGCAGTGAAAGAGAGGGGTGTGTACAGATGCCTGAGGGGCTCTTGGGAAGGCACAGGTTTGGTTAGGAGCCAGTGCAAAATGGCCCATTTGGCCTGGGATATTGCAAGGACTGTGACTGTCATCAGTTGCATTCTTCTGTCTTTTATCAGCTTGCATTTCTGCATGCATGTTGGTGTTACAAGCACCCCAACAAAAGCTGAAAATCACCCTATTTAATTGCAGGCTAAACCCAGCTTATTTCAGAAATCAAAGAAATAATTTTTCATGCTGTTTTTGATCAGGCAGGAATTAAATTCTTTCTGTGTTTATAAACTGAGAATTCGTGGCAGATGATAATCAGTGTATGAACTAAAGGAATTGTGTTCACTCATTTTGGATGTTGCTCTTGCCGTCATTATCACATGCAGATAATAATGTGCTTGCTCCTTTTTTTTCCATGTTCTGATCCAAAAAAAGAAGTATGAATTATATGTGGATAAAGAAACAAGCACACAATCCACTTCTTTTTGAGTTGTCGATATTTTCTTCTCTTGTGCAGTGGGATTTGTTCCTTTTCTTGCTTCATGGTCTTATAGAACATGAACTAATGAAAACTAGTGAAATCCAGAGTTGCCTGCATATCCTTGAAGAGCTCCCTTGGCCCTCAGTAAGTAATAAGATATGCATGAACAGTAAGTGAAATAAAAAATCAGGCTATATAAACAGAAAATCCTTGTGTTTCTGTTTAATATAAGTAAGGCCCATAATCTTCTCGTTTGTTGTTCCTGCTTAATGCAAAGGAAGGACTGGTTTCCAGCAAGCTTGTTTCTTTTGCTAGTGTTTGGCTGAAAGCTGTACTTGTGTGAATCCAACAACATTGTCCATGCAGTGGAAACTTTTCCAACAAAATTGTAAACCAGTTTGGAGACCAGCTGGCTCAGTTACCAGTTCTCAGTTCTAGCCTGAGTGTGCTTGCTGCCTTCCAGCTGAGAATGATGTGTTGGGAAGTGTCTTAACTGACCGTCTTCCACTTATATCCCTGTGCCTCCTACCACCAGAGTGTGAGAGCATTTGGAATGTTCCAGAGGAGCCTCACTATTCTGGCCACATTCAAAATGTAGGAATCCACCCAAATGCCTTGCTAAAATGGACAGTATTCCAAGGCTGGTGAGCACTTCCATGTTGGAGCTGTTTTAACCATTTAAATTGTGGCAGCATGTCTGCAGGCATTCATCATTGCAGTCAATTACGTAGTTCCTGTAGGTTTTTGCACTGGAAAGCCATTAGTATGTTTAGCCTTGTAAAGTTCTTTATGGAAAAATTAAGACAGCCTCTTTTGTTTCCATTACTAAGGGTTCTCTGGTTTGTGTCTGTTTGTTGCAGGGTTTTGTAAAAGACCTGAAAAGGCTGTCCCATGTATTTGTATCAGAACATCAGACAGAGGAGCCCAGGACTAACCCTTGTGAGCTGACCAGACAATCTCTAGCTACTGTGAGCACACAGAGTTAGCAGAGGCAGACTCTGTGGGAAAAAATTACTAATGAAGATGCAAATGGAATTTTCAGTGTTTCTGAAAGGATTGGGAGCTCTTTGCTGGGAATATACTGATGCTAAGAGGTCACTTTGTGCAAAACCTGCACTGGGCTTTCTGTCATGGATATTTTGCCGTGGTGACTCTGCTGAAGGGTTTACATCAGCAAATGAATTTCCAAGTCAAAAGTCTTTTAAGCACCTTGATTGTATCTCAGAGCAGCTGTTCTTTGGACTCAGAGACACATTTTGCATTTGTGCAGCAACAAGCTGTGACCAAACCCAGGAATCAACTCAAGTTACTTTGTGATCAGAGAGATGGTTTTTTGGTGGCTATCTCTTAACTCAATGTGTCTTCTCATGTTGTCTTTTAACAAAGCCTCTACAGTCAGGGGAAGGAAGAGGTGAACCTATATGACACAGAGATGTGCCTATATTTATTTTTCATTGTAAGCTCAGTGTTGAAAGTTTGATTTTAATTTTTTAAGACTGATTTTAAAAGCTAAACCATATTAAATAAATCCACTAGACCATTGATGGCATTATTCCTAAAGGATGTGTTTAAGGATTCCTTAAGTGTTTTTCCATCTCTTGTTGGAAACAGAACTTGCAGTTCCCAGGGTTTTTAAAAGAAATAAGGAATAAAATATGTGTTTATATTTTTTACTGAAGACAGTATTTTTAAGACACTTTTATAGTTGTGAACATAAATGGCATCTGGCTGCTAGTCACTGTTTTTTTTATCATTTTTCTTGCCTTGAGTTTGGGTTTTGTCAGTCAGGAAGTGCTGCAGCAAGAGAATTACAGCCTGGAAGAGCAGAAAAAGTAGTAAAGAATCACTGTGATGTTCCCCAGAGAGTGGGTTTTGAAAGAGGCCCGTTTCTTGGAGGACAGTGGGCATTTTCTGCCCTTACAGACAGATTGTCACCAAGAATGTGAACTCCTGTTCACTCCCTCCTCCCCAAGTATTTGCTTCAACTGATGTTTGGGACAGAGACTGCTGGTAAGTAGCAGAATATCTTCAGGTGCTCATCAGCTGTCTTATGGGATTCCCTGCCCCAAAGCAGTGAGGACATTATTTCCTTTTGTCCAGGAGTGTCCTATTAGTGTAGCTTTTTCCAGAAAGCAAGTTCTGTTTCCTAAGCACTATATTGAAAGATTTGGTAGGTTCCACCTACATTCTTCTTTGTAGGGGCTTTCTGATATGAATGAAAGAGTCCCCAAAAGTAGGCATGCTACAATACAAATGGAACAATTCAATACAAATTGAAGAGCAAGTACACCATATCATGCCATACCTGCTCGCCGAGGCTGAGTATTACATGATGTTTTGCTGCAGATCTTATTTGAAATTGTTGTCATAATAAACATTATTAAATGTGCTGTCTTGTGTTCAAGCTGTCGGAATAGAACCTCTTGGTATTAGGCTGAAGAACCAAATGGGTACAAAGCATGAGGCAGAGAAAGCACAGACCTCCTAACTGGCCTGTTGAGCTTCTGCTGAAATAGAAATCTACTTTGTTATGTAAAGGAGGACAGGGTGGTGGAAGGGGAAGAAGCTAGAATCCATAAGAGTTAAAAAAAAGGGGCTCCTGGTTCTGGCATGGATTTTATTTAGGTAGCATGGAACTGTTAGCACAGATATCATGGCCACAGCCATTGTTGTGAATTCTGTAACTGGAATTATCCTTCTCTAGTACACATTTGGAAGTTTTTATTTCAAAGCGACCAAGCTCCAGGAGCAGTTTCCAGCCACCACAGAACACAGTTGTGCCCTGTGGGACAGGAGACACTTCTGCAGTGGGACGCAGCAGGTGAGAAACACCTCTGTTTCTGTGTTCTTATGACCTAATGCAGTGACACTGGTTCTTGGGCATCCCACAGCCCCAGGCATGTTTGCTCTATAAAAGCAGACCCCCACTCTGTATCCAAGGCACAGGGGCACTTGTGCAGCACAGGTTTTCTGCCTGTGGACACCTGGCTGTGGGACTATGCTTGAGGACATGAGCCTGCAGCCCCCTGGGCTGGTTTCTTTCTCTCAGTGTGGGTCCCTTGGGCATTGTCCCTTGTCCTGGGCACTGCTGCTGCTGCCAGAGGTGCTGCAGGCAGGAGAGCAGGAGCTCAGTGAAAACCAGAGGGTGTGGCCTTTCTTCTGCCTTTCTTCTGCCAGTCTTTCCTATTGCAAACTCGCAGATCTCCAAAGAGAATAAGGAAAAATGGTGTTAAATTAACTTCCTTCTTATTGTGTTGGTCCGGGGAGTTGTGTAACAGGACTTGGGAAGAAGCTTCACCCAACTTTTTTTAAATAACCAAACAAAACCACCTTTTCTTGGAGAAAGCACTGTCACAGAACCCCAATTTAAGCAGTGACTGGCTTCTTGATTCTTGTGCCCAAAGTTCATATTCCATGCTCATTCCTCAGCAGGTAAGTCGGAGATCTACATCTGTTATCACAAACTTGCCTTTGTGTTGGTTTTCTATACAGCATAGTTCCATAGATGGGTGTCTTAGCTAGAGCAAAATAAGGTGGGACACACTTTCTTGTGTAAAAAATACCATTTATTGTGGATATGAAAATAGCAATCTTGATTTAGGAGCAGAGATGCAATCCTAGGTGGTACAATATAACTGATCATCTGCTGCTCAGCAGTAACTTACAGGAAGTTGGTTTTTGCCTGTTGTAGATAAAAAAATTTGATATCTGCTGGGCCTTTGTTACCTCCAAACAAACCAATGCCATACATTAGCAAGTACCAAAAAATGTTGTATTTGCAAAAGAAAACATTCATATAAATAGGCTTTTTAGTATCAGTTGAAGATTGTATTAAAAAAAAGTTACATTAATTCAATACTGATAAAAATAAAACTTAGCTTTTATAGCATATAAAAACGCTTCAAACCAAGCATATATAAATAACTTAATTTGTAAACGTAGAAAAAAAATTAAGTATATATAAAAATAAACATCTGATGCGCTGTACAATAAGACACTATCCTTCATAGGCACTGGCATCATTAATCAACAGGAGTCCCCCAAGATGTTTTTCCTACAAAAACTGCTTTATCACTAGTGCCATGTCCAAAATAAAAGGGAAAAAAAACCCAAAGCACTGAGCAAATCTATAGTGGGTTGTATGAAGACCTCCCCTACCTCTGGAAGCAGTACTGGGCACAGAGCCAATATCCCATGCTGCTGGTTCTACTCATTTTTCTTGGGGCTTTACTGTGCTGCCTTGTCTGCTCTTCTGGGTTCCACTGAAGGGAGTGTGTTGACACATTACAAATCTGGAAATCTGTCATTTTGCTCAGTTGCAGAGAACTCTGTGACAGGTTACCCCCTCTTCCTTGAGGGGCTGTGTAAGATGTGTGATGCTCAAAGTAAACCGTGCTGTGACTCAGGCTTTTAGCAAAAGGCTGCACCTCACCGAAAAACCAGTAATATATTGGTGTTAAGATTGTGGCCATGACTATTCAAAGATGAAACAAAGCAAATTTGTTAAGTGAAAGGTTTTGCTACCCTCCCTGATCTAGTTAGAGGAGGAAGCCTTGGGCGGGTATGTATCAAAACTGCTATTTTCTTCAGTATCAATTTAAAACAGCTATTGTCTTTTCATTTAAAACTCACTATATTAGTAACAGGAAGTAACATAGAAGCTGAGAGCCAAAATTACACCTGTGCAAAAATAGAGTAAAAGTAGATCTTGGCTCTTGAACTCAAAGGTGAGAAGTGCAGCTAAGCACTATGTGCTGGGAAAACATAGCTTGTATTGAAAGCAACTGTGTTAAAGTAGCAGGCACTGGCTGCAGTAGGGTGGATGCTTAAGTACACATTTCTCACTTGACAAATTCAAAGTGCAAGAGCTTCTTGAACAACGTGGCCTTTTTTCGAGCTAATGAAAGTATAACATAGTAGCTTTTATTGCTTAGATATATCTAAAATGATTCTGTACTGTTGTGCTGAAGAATTAAGTTATTTGGATATTTGAGGTGGTAATTTTGTTTAAATTTAGGAATATGTGAACCAGCTAGGGATTGTGTTGAACAAAGGTGTAAAGCCTGACAGCAGGATTGTTGGACTAAGTGCTGCAGAAGTCCCGTGAGGTAATTGAAAGGGAAGAGTCTGTGTTTGCTGCAGTGAGACAGCTGGTCACATTATGAACAAAGAAATGTGGTAAGACTATGACCAGGCTGTATTTTCAGCTCCCAATGCATTTGGGTGCAAGAGTAGAAGGGCTGATGGGAAGAGCCATTATGGAAAAATGTTAGAGCTACTCTTACTTGCAGGACTTAAATTCTAGGAACAGGCTGATTACTGATTAACCTATCCATGATAGTGTCACTGTGTAGAGCAGTTTGGTTTCTTTATTTCAAAGCACCTGATTCTGCAGTACAGTAAAACTGTGTCCTGAGGTATGGTGGTGTCCACTGATGCTGCATAGTGTAGTGGCAATCTGAAACACCTTACACTGGCTGCAAGCAGTCAGCAAATACATGAAAAAAATCTATCCAGGGTGTAGGATGACTAGTGAATATTGCGCTGCCTTGACTTCCCTTATCAGGGGGAAGGGAAAAGGCAGCCAGCTAAGATAAATAATTTATCTACACAGTCAGGAATTCTGCATTTGGTACTTATCATTAGAAAGTGGCTTTGCAGCTCTGCTCAAGAGCTTGTTGAAAGGTCTCAAGCCATACAGATACTGCTTCTAGGCTAAACTTAAAGAAACTGAAGTTGCTTGGGAACAGGAGTTAAGTAATATGCTCTATAATTCTGGCTATTGTTAAGCCAAAGTCTTTTCCTCTGCTCTTTATAGAGCAGTACACCTTTCTTCTCTTCCACAGAAGTTTTCTAGGAGAGGTTCCCCACTAAAGTTGCTGTGTTTCTTATAAGCGGTGTTGGCTGAATCAAATGATCCTTTTCTCTAACTGCACTTCCATAGAGTCCAGCAGTAGCAGCCTCTTGAAGTGAGGCTTGGTGGTGGCTGCCTCAGGAGACAGTATTTTCCATGGCACCTTCCAACACTTGTGTGTCCCTGTGAGCTGTCAGGGGCTCTTCAGTGTCTGGTGGTGCTGCAGCACTGAGCAGTGAGCAGCTGAGCCAGCTGAGCAATCACCAGGGGCTGCTGCTTAGCCACAGAACTCAGGAGCCTGGCGGGGATGGCTGGGGCAGCAAGGTCCACCTGCAGGGATTACAGGAAAGGTTGCATAGTGGAGTTTGTACCTGCTTCAAACAGAACACTTCTCCAGTCTGGAGTAGCTCTGATGTAATGAAGTATGTGTTGGGCACAAAAGTAGTTATCAGCCAAATGCCATCATTACTGTGTGGTTTGTATCTTTTTCTTCCCAATGCACCACAGACTTTCAAAACTTTGCTATTTGATGTTGCTTCTATCAGGTATCATCCACATTTTGAGTTTGAGCTTGGATTAAAGTTTACTAGTTTGAAACACAGTGTTACTGAAAATGTATATGCATATACCAAAGGGCAATGCATATGCATTTATGCATAAAATGCATATAAAACTTTTAAATGCATATATACATTTCACCTATGCATTGTAAAATGCATGTGCTAATTAATGTTATTTTTTAAAATTTATCCTTAAGTTTTAAATAGGTGAGTTTAAAGGACTAATGGCATTTATCGCTACATAAGAATTTAAATAAGTTTTACACATTAAAACATGCTCTTCTGGACATTTTTAAATACTTAGTAGCCCTGTCTCAAAGTGAGCCTACTTTTCAAATGAGTCTAAAAAATGGATAAGATTAGACTTTCTTATTCTTAACTGGAATCCTAATCTTGACTTCTCTTTTGTATCTATTAAGTGTGAAGAGCTTTGCATAGGAAAATGCACCAAGTATTTTCAGGGATTTTGAAAATAGCATAACCCAAGCTGGACTTCCTATGTCCATAGCAAGGTGAAAATGCAAACAAGACTCCCCATATTGGCTCTCCACATGAGCACAACATATCCTAAAATTGCTAGTAAACCTTTACGGAAGAACTTGATATCTAAGGAAGCAGCCTTGAACGCTCTAAAAGCTTGGGAACATGTTCTTAAACACAATCTTAGTAAGAGTCTCTGCATTGAGAAGTGTGAAAGAGGTGACTTGGTGGTCACTTCATAAGGTTCCTGGAGCATAGCATAAGGATTGTATTTTTTGTTGCTTACCAGCTCATAAGTGTTCTGCTGTGTAGGAGCTTTTTGCATTCACAGTTGAACATAAAGAAAAATCCTTACCTGTGCCATGTAAATAACTCTGGTGATCTCTCTTCCATTCACTATGTCAGGTTCCAGTATCCAAGCACTTGGCAAAATCTCCCCTCTCACTGCTTCTTTACAAGGCTGAGGCATGGATGCATCATAGACAGACTGAATAGCCAGGACAGACAAGTTCTCCTGCACACAAAAAGGTGTAAAGACGACAATTTGAACAATTTTATGCATATAGCAATGTTTTCTTTGTTTGCCATGAGGCATATTTCTTACATTGCTTACTTAACACGAAAAATTATTACTCTCTTCTCTATTAAATATGTTTTTGTCAATCCTGTTTTTGCAACCAGAATATACCATGTGACACTTGTGTTACTGTCTGATGGGCCTTGGTTGGCAATTGTTGTTCACAAGAGGGTTTTGCACATGATTCACTTGTGTGATACTGGCATGGCTTTCCTTTCTGTTATACTGGCACTTCTGCCAGTATACTCTCTTTCTCTCCTTTATCCTTGAACCAGGATATCAGAACAACTCCTCTGTGCTGCAGACAGAAGGTTCACTTTACCTCTTTGGCTTCTACAGTAATGCAGCAGAAATCCCGGGGCTGCTTTAGGTAACATAGGGTGGTATCAGTCACTAAATATACTGGGGGAAAAAATAAGGAAGGGGAATTAGACTTTGACAACTTCAACTTGACACAATTTTCCCCACCCCTTACATGGAGATACATATTTTATTTTGACTTGCTGTCTGGGAGCAGAACTCTAGTTCATATGCTGTAATATATATTTTAAATGCTTTTTCAAGCCACTTCAGGTTTATCTTTGCTTTCAAACCACTGTCTCTAGCTGCATTTCACAGCAAGATGTGTTTAATATCAGCATTGAAAAAGTCTTGCAAAGCTGAAGCTTCCATATTAAATAATGAAATTGTTCATTTACACCTGAACAAATGGAATAAGATGTCTTTAACTTTGTTCCTGGCTGCCTACATCCAGATGGTGCTGGTGATTGTCATCTGCTGTGTGTGAGGATACTCACCCAGGTGAATGTGGCTGGTTACCTTCTTGTGTATTCGAGCTGTATTGATAGAGCTGTCGTAGAGATGCCTTTTGCCAGGATCTCTCACCAGTCCCCACACATAGGGAAGAGGTCTTTCTATCACTCCTGCTCCCAGAAATCCATGCCTTGTTGCTGAAGGGAAGACTTTGTAGTACACCTGCACCTCTTTTTCTGTACACTGATATCTGTCAAAGGCAAATGAAAGGTATTTGCCCACAAGAGGGCTGGGTACAGAGAAAGGCCTCCCCTTACACAGACCTGCCATCAACTTACTTCCACCCAGCTGCTGCTTGGCACATGTAGAGATTCCTCAGGTTGTGAGAGCATGCTGCCATTACCTTAGAAAACAATGACAAATACACCAGCTTCACTCAAACGTTCTAGCTAACACCCCACCCTCTCTTCTGCACCCCATGGCTGCAGCCTGGCTCCCTTATACCCATCCCTCAAAACTGTTCAGTGTGTGTATCTGTACCTGACAAATATGTAACTATGATGTACAATAAGACTTGGCCCATCCATTTTTGCTACAACTTCAAGAAGGAATAAATGAAAACTCTGTTTTTACTTACCTCAGTGGTAGCATTAGCCAAGATGTGTTTGGATAAATCTTGGTATCCTTTTGTTGAAGAGGAGTTGACAGAAATAGTTAATCCATGAGTGAACCTACAGCTGGTGCCACTTGAAGGAATTCTGCCAGCTTCTGCAGGAAATAAAAAAGCCAGAGAGGGAATAAAAAAATTAAAACATAACCCCACCACTATTCTTAAATTGCAGGGACTTAAACTCTCCACTGGAGCCCCCAATCCACGTGATCCTAATGAAGGAGTGATAACATCCCTTGCTTAGACATTCTGTGTGTTGGTAATTACACTGCAGTTATATCTTGCAGTACTGAAGTTTTAACAGTTATTGCCACATGTAAGAAAATAAAATAAGGAAAAATAGACTTAATAGCTTAACTGTGGAAATAGCTTAACTCTTGAGGCTAAAAATAAGAATTTGCTTTAACAATTCTATTCTCATTGCAGATTTAGGGCATACACTCCTTGCTTCCTTCCTTCATTCAAAATATTATCCTCATATTATCTCAAAAAGCTGTACTTTGATGTTGCCACATCAAAAGACCAACTTCAGAGGAAGCAAATCACCATTTAATATTTAAAGAAATCCTAAGCAAGCTCTGGCTACTGGTTGGTGATATTTTTCCGAAGTCATGCAAAGGTAGGGACGTCCTTGCAATATCCAGATTCAAATTAGATTTTGATTTGCATAAATGACAAATCTTATTAGGTTCTGGGATGCAACTCAAAAGAAGCAAATGTATATTTTACTTACCAAATGTTGAATCCTGGTGCAATTGCTCTAATGTATAAAGCTGACTATTTCTAACAGCTGAGCGACCTCGTGTATCTCTTGAAACCAAAGTATTTCCAGAAGAAACCTGATTTAAGAAAGTGCAGAAGTGGGAGCATTCATTTGAAGTGGGAAAAATAAATTGTGTTACATAGGCCATGGAATATTAGTAGCAAATCTGCCTTAAAAGGCTGTAAGCTTCTCTTTATCATGAGGTAACCCTTTTGTCTTTCCCCTAGTATGAAATGATACTTTAACTTGGAAAATTTAACAAAGTAAGTGTAAGGAATTAGCATGGGTGCATACTGCAAAAGTGATTTCAGTAAAGTCCATTTTCACACATGGAAACTCAAGTCAATGCATGTGTCATGGAGGAAGTCACTCAGAATATCGGATGCTATCGGATTTATCATAAGAAAAGGCCTGCTGTTTCTAAAACATTTGACAGATCTCTGACAGTTACATAGGCTGGAGTAACTATCTGATTTTTCATCCACGAATTACAAAAAAAACTCCCTGAAAAATAAGTGTCACTGTCCTTTGCAATTATATTATTAAATGCTCCCTCGCCTCATGTCACCCACCTGTGTACTGGTAATGCAAACTTGTCCCGCTTCATAGCTGTGACAGAATTCCAGTCATCTCAAAAACAACCTCTGTTCCTACACTCTGTGCTTGAAGCACCAGGGGACATCAGTCTCACCCAGCACTGGTTTCTCACCTGCCCTTCCTGGCTGCTGAAGTTACTTGCAGTGTATGTGGCAGTATTACTGCTGTTGTAACCAGATGTTGGGCCAGAGGAGAGGCTGAGGCTGGAGTCTGTACATAAAGTGCTTGTACTTGCAAGAGCCTTCAGTCTTGCTTCTTCCTGTAATAGGAATCACAGTATTGCAAACAAACAAACAAAAATAAACTACAGCACTGAAAGTTGAAAGAGGAATCTAAAGAAATCCAGTTTCTTCTAAGAAGTTTTGACACAAACTTGCCATACAGAAAGCATTAAATAAGTAAGTTGGTTTGAAAGCCTAGGATCATATAAACAAATGACCCTGTAAAACTTGGCAGTCTGGGAAAATGCAGCTTTTGCTGTTTTCTTCACATATAAGAGTGAAGAAAAGACTAGCAAACTAATGCTAGGATGCTTTTAAGAGGAAGAAGTTTTATAAAAAGATGCCTTTTCAGTCCCATTTGTTGCTCTTTGTCTATTTCTCAAGCGCCAGACTTAACTTTCTTGTCAAATGCAACTGTTAAAGACTGAAGAATTTATTTTACCAATGCAACTACTCAATACTAGAAGACCAAGTAAAAATTACATACAAAGAAAATCCTGAGAACTTCAAGACTGTATACTTTCAATATAATGCTCACCTTCTGTAACTGAGAAAATATTTGTTCCCGTATCCGCCTTTTTTCTTGCTCTGCTCTCTCCCTAAGTTTGTCCCTAGCTCTTGCAATTTCAGTTTTGGTTTCCTCTCGTGCCCTCTGATAGTCTTGGAGCAACAGTTCAATGTCTGAAGGGTGCTGAACACTTCTTTTTGGTTCTTGAGCTCTGTAAGGATGGACAAGTAAGGGGAAACACATAATTACTTGAAATACCATGAGAAAATTGTATTTCAATTTAGAACAGGAAAACCTGCCAGAAAAGCAATTAAATCCCACCACACGAGCCTCCAAAAAGCTTTTATTTGCTCACTAAAGGCTAAGTAGACATAAGCATTGGAAAATTACTCAGATTGCAAGTCCAGCTTACTACTGAGATTACTACAGTGATTTCTAAATCAGGTCTCCATATGATATAAGGTTATGACTTTGGCATATCACATACAAGATTATTGTGTTGGGAAAATAACTGTCTCCTGACCATAAAGGAAGCAAAACATTTAGGGGATATGGTGGGGAACAAGAAACTGAAATTCTAAATAATGAACTGTTGCAGAGCTTATCTGATATTTAAAATGAAACTGAACACTGTGGCTTTTAAGTTAGTGAAAGAGTATCCTGGTTCCTGCCGGGACAGGGTTAATTTTGTTGGGAGGGGGCTTGGCCAGGACACAAAGGTTATTCTGTACCACCTTACATCATTGCTGTTGGAAGAGATTCCTTCCAGCTGACATGTGGCAGGGGGAGCCATCCCATATTGTTTATGGTCAGGGAGCTTTCAGTTTGAATAATTTTTTTTCTTACATCTTTTGTTATTAATGCTATTGCTGTTACTGTTCTTTTTCTTATCTCATTGCTGTTTCCAGCAAATTGTTCTTATCTCAACCCATGATCTTTACCTTTTGTACCTCCAGTTGGAGGGGTAGGGGAAGCAGCACTGATTTTAGTAGTTGGAGAATACCATTTCTAAATCACAGCAAGACTGGTCTCTAATCAGTCCAGAGAGAATACTTGCCTGTCCCTGTCCATTACACACATATAATAAATTAGACTCTTGATATGTACTGAACTAAAACTAGAACCAATATTTTAATGAATGTTTTCTAAAATCAGGCATGTGTTTTTCCTGAAAGCATTTTCTATGCCAAAGGTAAATGCACCCACACTGAGAAGAATTCTGCCCCTGAAGTTTTGGATGTCAGCAAGAACCATTAATGTGAACCCATTGTGAGCACTGTTAATGAGCATAATGTTAATGAGCATCAGGCCTAAAGAGAGGTTTCCAAGGCCCTACCTGGTGTTTTCCACCACATCTCTTCTCAGCTGTTGCAGATATTCTCGGCGTCTGCTGGGGAGGTCTAGGTCCCTCTGACTTCCATCCAGAATCTGGGACAGACTCAAATGCTTTTGGGGGCTCAGGCTTCGGCTTCTTTGGTATCTTTGTAGCCTTTTTACTCTTTCCTTCCTCAGAGTTTCAATAGTTCTCATGTGTCTGTTAGGGAAACGTGATTAGAGTGACAAAATGCACCCTGCAAAGTTACATTTTCTGGTTTTTTAAAGCACTTAAGTATTATGTAGATTTCTAATGTTAAATTTTTATAGGACTCTAATGCCATCTAATACCTCTTTGTCTACATGCTGAGAGATGATGTAGAAATTCTAAAATGCCACTGATTTTCTGATGGCAGAAAATGTAGAAGAAGGGTGTGATTACTGCTGGTAATGGCTGAGAGGCAAATTGAGGATGGAGACTAATGTAGCTGCTTCAAAATGTTTGTTGTAACATTTTCCCAAACTCAGTTCTACAATCACAAGAATCAAGTATCTTGTTTTTTTAAAAATTTATTTTGTATATTTATGGGGGGTTAAATTTTTTTTGTTTATTCATACAGCAGCATTTATTCACAGAAGCATGAATGGGATATTTCCATAAATAGAATGTAATATTTCCATAAATGGGATGTATCAATTATTTTTACATTACAATAAATCAATTAAATATATTCCCACACCACCAGATACACATGATAACTCTTATGGCTGCTAGAAATTTTAAGAGTGAGGTAAGACTAGATTTGAATTACATCAAATACTTTTCCCTGTTTTCTTGGAGTAACCCCAAAATTTTGGGGTTCCTAAATGCATTGCTTAACAGTTTTTAAAATAAGCCTGATAGGTATCTCTTCACATATACTTCACTCAGTGTGACTAAATGATTAAGTGCTCATTACTAAATGCTATTTAAGCTGCATGAAGTGTATTAAAAATACTTAAAACAATACTACATAAAGTAATTTACCTTTCATAAAGTTGCTGCTTCACTGGAATTGCCCCTGGCTCATCTGCAGCTCCTCTCTGAAGGACCCTCAGTAGAGCATCTGTTTCCCCAATGCCATAATTGAGCTTTGCTTCAGTCAGTTCCACCGTGAGGGGATGCTGATGCAGATCCAGGTGAATGCTAGACATGATCTGGGCACGCTCTCTCTGAAGTCTCTTGATCTCTCTGCTCCTGCTGTCACAAGACTGGTAATTCCCTTCCACTTCTGTTGATCGTGTGCTCCTGGGCTTCTTTTCTGCCTGACCTCTTAGATCGGTCACGCTGCCGCTCAAGCCGAGTAACAAAGGAGGAGGGCTGCTCTTAACACCACACCAGTTGCTGAATTTATTGTGTATGGGCAAGTCACGGAGACTGTAGCTCCGAGGCCTGTATGGCTTTGCAAAAGTAGAGCTCTTGCTGAGAGGGATTTCAGTGTCACATTCGCTTCCAGTGACAGAATCTGTACTGTCATCTCGGAAGGAAGTCTGCACGTCGCTCACATCGGAGAGCAGGGGAGGGCAGCTGTCCTCATTCTTCCAGAAGAAATCATGAAATTGTACAGAAGATGCTTCTACCAGAGGTTCTGAGGATGTGCCAGCATTTATCTTACTTGAACAAGTGGCGCTAGTTTTTTGATTAAAAAGTAAATCAGCATTTGGAGAAGAGTAGTTATGAATCAAAGCAGTGTCAGAATTCCCAGAGTACTTTTCGTGCCTGATTCCACCTGAAGAGCCTTTTCCACCCCTTGTAACATACATACAATGAAGGGAATGCGCCACTGAACTCTGGTCTCTGACATTGCCTGTTACAACTTCACTGTGGCCTGACACCTCCAACATACTGCTGGAGTGATACAGCTGCTTTGCACAAATGGTAGTGTGGGTGTCAACCCTGACTCTATGCTGTTGTTCCAAGTCCTTTGAACCATCCTGTCCTAAAAGTTCTTTGGTTGCTTTCTTATCTGAGAAAGTTCCAGATTTCTTTCTTATGCTCTTGTGTTCTCTAGAGGTGCTTGATTCACTGTCTGTTTCTGTCTGTGAAAAATTGTCCACATAATGTTGCATGCTGAACTGTGGACCTGCCCTCAGCTTTCTCTTGGTGTGAAGGGGACTTGAAGCAACACTGGAATATCCAAGAGGTTCCTTAGTAGGGCAGAAAGACTTGCTAAAAGCAGTCTGGCTGCTGGGACTAGCGCTAAGAGTAAGAATAGGGGAAGAGGCCCTGTCGACTAGTAGGGTATTTTTGTACCAAAATTTTCTTTCAGCTGGAGTCTCTGTTTCATTGACACTTCTTTTATCCCGAGTGTAAAATGTTGGAGATTGAGAGGTACTATTAGTAGGGCTGCTAACTACAGTGCATGAAGAACCATCTTGCCCTGAACTTGGCAAAGATGGTGTGAGAGGTGAAACTCTGGTACTAGCAAAATCAACGTTCTGCTGTGCATTTAGTGATGTTCTTTGAAAATGTAAGATAGGGGTGGAAGTTTTGGGTAAACAAGGCAGATGCATAAAGGAGTCTTCCAAAATGCTGTCAAGACTGTCATGGAAGTCAGAATTGCCCAGGTTTTTCATCCCTGTTTTTTCTTGCTTTCTTTCTTCAAGAGTGGGTGTTTCCTCTTTCCTTTTGGGAATATCTCCTACTGTATCTGCACCAATTTCTTTCCAATCAACATTTACTGCCTCAGCTACCCTCAAATCCTTTTCCATTTTTGCTTCCACTTGTTTTTCTTCATGTTTGCTTTGAGGTTTTTCCAAAATCTCAGTCTGAGTGCCTACATCTGCTGTAGTCTGAGTACTGCTATCTGACCTAATAGCCTTTACAGCACCTTCAGTTCTTTTTTGGTTGATTTTGGCATTCTGCTCACTGTCTGTAATAGTCTGTTGGGAAAGGTTTCCCAGCAGCTCAGAAGTGTTCTGAAGAAGCTGCGACAGATGCATGGACAGGTTTTGCATGCTTGTCCAAGAAGAAGGTTGATGAAATAGATCTCTGTTTGTTTCCTCCTTTTTTGCAGAAACATCTGTATAGCTCCTCTGATGTCTTCTTTGCCTTTTATACCTTCCTGTAGTTGTTGTTTGTGTTCCTTGCTCTTTGTTCCTTGTAATCCCTGGTGTTTTTTTGGAAGGTTTTTCAGACTCTGAAGGATACAATAGTACAATTTCATCAACCTGCATTGAAGAGTTACCAGGCTGTGTGGAAGGATTCTCAAGTTCAGCAGTGTTGTTTTCTGAGTTAGTCTCCAATGTTTCACTGGATATGTTGTTATACTGTTTGGTACTGTCACTCGAGTATGCTGATTGAAATTTTTGCCTGACATTGTCCCATTCTTGAAGACCTTCAATGCTACTCAAAGTGCTTGACAAAACTTTTGCTGTAGCATATGAACTTAGATGAGAACGAAAAGGAGAATTTTGAGAGTTCAATCCATTGTCTACACTGGAACATCTCATAACTTTACGATTTTCCGTATTCAAAGGAATTTGATTGCAAGAGACATCACTTGCACTTCCAAAAGCATACTGTTTCCAGCCAATCTTGCAGGCTCCATCTTGTTGCCATGGGTGAATGTATGGGTTGATATCACTTGATCTAAAATGCATTGCATCTTTATTAGCTCGCAAAAATAAATCAGTTTCTGGTTGGTATCCAGCTTCTTCTCCTTCCCCTTCACTACACTGAGCTACAGAATTGCTCTTTGAATGGACATTTGCTTCTGCACATACAGAAATGTGAGCTGTGGGCAGTAAGGGTGATGGACATTGACTAGTACAGTCTTTCAAAGACTGGCTACTTTGGCTTCTTGCTGCTAAATTTTGTAAGGTTTTGGGCTCACAGTTTGCAAGTTTATTAGTTTGTGCAATTTTTTGCTGCAATCTGGGTTTAGATTTAACTTGTAGAAAGTTTTTTGATTCCTTCTTTGAAAATCTTTCAATTTCATAAAAATCATCTTCAGTTGGTGATGGAGGCTCTACACTCATATTCAAATCTTGCAGTGATTTAGATGCAGAATATAACAAAGGATCTGCCTTAGATGAAGCTTTCAAAGTATATCGTGTATCAGAGAAAACAGCAATATCTGGAGCTGATACTCTGTGACTTTGTAAATAACATCTCAGTTCACTTTGTTTACAACCCTTTGTACTCCTTGTGGTAGAATATGATCTTTTGCTCCTGAATTGAACCAATTTGGATTGTTGAAGAGTTAAATCACGGTTTTCTGGTAAAAAATTTATGGAGATTGTTTCATTATTTTTTACAGAATAATTGAGTCTTTCTGATTTCAGAGTATTATTCCTCATTGTAGTATCTCCCATTGTTGGACAAGTGTTTGCCTCAGCATCAGCAGCAGCACTATCAATGCTTGAACATATATTATTTTTGCAAAGTAAAATCTCTTTTCCACCATCTGTATTTGTTCTATCTGGCCCCTGTTCTATCTGTTCACCTGCAGGCACATACTGACAATTATCTTGCAGATCTGCAGCACTTCTTTCAAAACCCAGGACAGTGTGATATGGTTGCCTAGGATCAGAGCTTCTGTATGTGGGATATGCTTGACCAAATGAATTACAGGTGTATTCAGGATCCACTTGAACATCTCTTGCATACGGATTTTCCAACACTGTAGCTTCTGAGCCTGTTAATTCATTTGGAGAATTTGAGGATACATTAGTTTGCTTTTCAGCAGGTTCTCTATTTAATGTTTTTCTCTGTTCTGTCTTTACTGCAAAATGTTCAGACTCAATATTTGAATGCAGTTCTTCCTTACTTCTGTTAAGTGTATTTCTCATTTGTCCCTCTTTAATAAGAGCTGCCCTTCTAGGGTAATTACCATCCCAAAATGGTAATGATGGTAGTAAAAGAGAATTATCATTTGGTATTTTCTCTATGTGTTTGTTGCAAGCTTCTTGTGGTGGAACTTTATCCTGATGATGCTGACCAATTTCTATATTGCTGTCAGGTTTTTTGCTATTATTTCCATATGCAGGTTCCCCATCTACAGCAGAATTTTTATATGAAGAACAGTCTATGTCTGAGACTGGAAAATGCCTGTTTTCTTTTGCAAGAGAAAGTAAAATACTTCCTGAAGCATATATTGGCTCATCAAATACCACAGCTTTATCGGACTGAGTGTCTTGTATTTGCCAAACAGCAAATGGAGACTCTTTCAGTATATTTGAATGTGAAGTATCATATGTGCTAATTTCACCATGGCCTATATCTGCAGTTGAAGGAAATTCTGAAAATCCTGTTAAGGCTGGGTAATTGACTCTTGCTAATGACTGAGGAAAATCTCCTTCTTTTACAGTGCACACATCTGCAGAATTACAGGACACTTTCTCAGTTGAACAACTGTCCTGAAGTGAGTCCTCAAGCTGACTAAATACTAGAGATTTTGAGTCCCCAAGTAAAAAAGATGTGCTAAAAGCACTGAAGTTCTTGGAGCTTTGAAATGGTGTCTCAGGTGGAGTGTCCTCTGCAGAGTGTGATGGGAGGGACTTTGATTCATTACGGCCAGTTTGTCCTTGGCTCTGGAAAGTGAGCAGACCCGATTCTGGTACAGTCACACTATTAGTGTTACTGCAGTGTTCTGTGAACTCATTAATTTTATCTTCTTTTATGTCACCACAATTCTGGAAATAAACTTGGACAATTTGCTCCTTTTGCTCCGTTCCCACAACTTTTTCAGGGAGTTCATTACTCTGACCATATGTGATCTCTGTAACTGCAGAATTATTTTCCTTTTTGTCTCCTTTTTGAGAAACACCAGGAAAAGTTACAGATAAACTCAAATCCGTTGATTGACTTTCAAAGTACTTTGTTTCTCCAGAGAGAACAGTATCATTTTTACCTTTGTCTCCACTATCTGCAGATGATGCTGGACAATTCAGAAGGCCAGGAGAATATTCAGAAGTGCCCAAGTTCCTATTATAATTTAGAAAGTCTTTACTATAATGTGGATTTTCCTTTGGAGACTTGTTCAGGCCTTCTGAAAGAGTAGGACCCTTCTCAGGAACAACATTGCCTGACTGGTCTACACAGGACTCTTCAGAAGTTTCATGTTCCTGGTTTTTTGTGGGCTCATGCTGATATCCAGCTACACCAGGAAACTCAGCATTTTCACATTTACTGTTTGCTGTAGGAGAGCTTGCACTTAAAAATGTCTTCTCATCATGCAGTGACAAACCTCCCAAGTGAGGTACTTTCTGAGTCATATTAATATTCTGAAATATTTTTTGGGTAGTGCTTTCTAGTAGTAAAGAATGGGTTTTTCCCACCCCTGTATCTTCCATCACTTCTTTCTCTGAGGAAGACAGCAGGTTTGAAGTATGCAACCCTAGTGAATCAGGCACAATGGTATCCTTTACATCTTGAGCTGTATCTTCTATGTAATTAAGAGAGTCTTTTAATAATTCATTAACCATTAAATCCATACTTTGCTCTTCATAAACATTATTAATATCCTGTACTATATCTTCAGAAGAATCTAATTTTTCCAAGAAAAATGAGCTTCCTTTGGCCCTTTGCTGAAGTACAACATCTCCAGACTCAAGACCACCTGCGCTGTAGGGAGTGAAAGAGCTGTTCTCATTGACAGATTGTGGAGATATGGCATAATCAGGTCCATTTTTAAATACAAATGATTCTTCCTCCTGCCTCTGCTGCACGGTCCTGGTTTGCAGAAGAGCTACACTCTCATTTGGTATTTTACCTTGAAGATGTTTATCTTCTTCCATTTTGTTGGCTGTAACAGATGTACCAACAGCAGTCTCACCCTCCATTAATGTTTCGTAGTAAGGCAGAACAGGTCTAGTTCCAAGACTGCTGTTAGATGGTTTTGTACATCCTCTCAGTGCAGTGGGAACATCTTGAATAAGATGGGAATCATCACTTCTTCCAAGATATAAAGGCTGATTTATAGACTGGCATGGGGTGTCTTGAAGTTCTTGGTTTTTTTCTGTATACTTCTGTAATGCTGGTAGACTTTGTTGCTTGCTAATGTCTTCATTGTTTCCAGAAAAGCTGGTAGACACCCACTGGCTTTCTCTTAATATTTCATTTAATCTGCTGTCATCATCTGTCATTTGGTAGCTGCCTTTGTTTTCAGGGAAGAGTTCATCCAGGTTTTGTAAAAAGATCAGTTCTACCTCCTCCATGTTTTCTACACATATCTGCTTTTGTGTGTCTGCTTTGGTAATTTCTACTAGCTTCATCAATTGCATTGTCTCTTCCTCAGCTCTGGAGCCTACTTGATCCAATTCACAAATGTCAAAACTTTTTCTAACAATACCTACATTCAAGTTTTCTGAAGTGCCATGCTCAGGAGATTGCACTGAGCAACTCATACATGTATGTCTGTCGAGACTGGTAACTTTTTGTTCAGTTTTGTATTGGTCAATATCAGCACTATCTTCAATTGCATCAGTTGATTCATAGGCATCAACTACATTTCCTGTCTCTGTAGCAGTGTCCACTGAGTCACCATCCTCACTCATTTCAGTAGGGTCCTGGTATCTTGAATCATCCTCTAACAGTACATTTGGTTCTACTTCAGAAGCCATCAGGTACCTTTCAGGGATCTTAAATGGATCTGAAATTTCTTCTCTGTCCCCTCTGTCACAATACATTTGATGCAGAGCTGGAGACTGTTCATTGAAATAAACATTCTCGTCTGCGCATATATCTTCTTGCTTCATAATAACCAGTTCCTCAGTATTTGTTATGGTAATTTGTTCTTCACTCCCAATCACTTCACATTCATTAACCTTGTCTTCCTGGGGAAAACAGTCTGGTACACAATGCTCAGTTATATTCTTAGAATTTATTTGTCCTTCATTTTCAAGTTTTGCTGAAATATTTCCTTGCCTCCTTGGGATTGGTATTGTTTCAGTGATATTCTCTGTTGTTCCATTAGTCTGTAAAATCCCTTTGCAAGTATCAAGGAGTCCCAAAGTATTCTGAATAATATCTGTTGTGTGGGAACACACAGCTGAAGGAGTGGTTTTGGGAGCAACAGAAAGCTCTGTTGAATAAATACCTGTTTCTATTTTCTCACTTATTTCTTTTTGGCAGAAGCTGCTTGTTTCAAGTTGGCTGCCAGAATGCACAATTGCTTTTGATTCCTGAGTGTGTTCTACCCCTGTGTCGGCTTTCTGCAGTTCATCTTTGTGCAGTTCTTCATGTGTCAGGCACAGATTTGTATTAAACTCACAGTGAACTTCACAAGCTGTGGTATCAGTAGGTTTCTTTGGATTCTGAGTTAGACCAATGTCTTTAAAATCCTTTTTACTGTCTTCAGTTACACTTTGGACTTGGGCTATTGTTCTGTCAGGTAAACTTCCAGCATGTCTGGATTTAATTTCCAATGCACTTTTTTCTAAGTTGCTTGCATTATTGGTTGGTTTTGTTATGTCCTCACCTCTGGCTGCCCCTGTATTATGATAAGGAGTCATGGCTTCTTCTGTATCCATTTCTATGTCTCTGAAAAATTTGGATTCTTTTCTATATGAGCTTTCCTCTTGAGAAATGGCAGCTGATGCATTTGTGTTACATTCAAATACCCTTCCCAACTCTGAATTTGCATCGTATTCAACATGAAAGTCCACTGGGCAATCACTTTCAAAAAATGCTTCTTCCTCTTCTCTAGATTCAAGTAAAGTTTTGTTCTGTGTTTCTGTTTCCAAGACAACAGAGGCATCAAATGCTGCAGAAATGTCAGGTGTCTTGTGTGTAGTGTTTTTCTGTCCTGTTGATTTTGAAGAGCATGTTGGGCAGAGGCAGCCAAAATGTACATCAGAACAACTTTTTGTGACACTGACTTCCACAGTAAGATTAGATGTAGCATCACAATCTCCTTTCACTATTGTGACATGCTCCAATAGTTTATCACAATTTTCGGTCTCACATGCACTTTGAAAAAAATTAGCTTTTGATGAAACTTTGTAAAATAGGCTTGAATTAGATTCGGGAAGAAAATCACTTGTATTCTCACAAATGGCAGCAGGAAAGGACTTGGTGTTTTTCCCATTCATGTTCAGTGGGAAATAACTTACTTCATTTACCACTAGGTTTTCATATTTGGATGAAAATTCTTTCTGAACTACAGCCTGAGAATTCAATATATTGTGTTCTTTGCTTTCACTGCTTTCTTCTCTTATGTTATCAGTGCATAATGTAGAATTTTCTGAAATTTGCTGGGATAAGCAACTCGCCCGACTATCTGCTAGATCACATTCAGGGGAATAATCCTTTGAATCAGGTTTGTGTTTGAATTCATAATGATTTAGTGAAGAGAAGTCTTCATCCTTTGATACGTATTCTTCATGATCTCTGAGCGAAGGCACCTCTGGCACAATGTCTGCCAAGCTATCTGTGCTTATTTCCATACAGATTCTCTCTTTTTGAGACATCTCTATTGGTGTTGCAGACTGGTCATAGCTTGCACTGGCAGCAACAACTAGAGGGTGACACTGATATGTTGTCTTCTGTGAGGAAAAATCTGCCTCTGCTGTTACTTCTGCAGGTATTTGCTCATGATCTGTTTCTTGCATTGCTTCCAAATTACTCTCCCCAGACTTGGCAGGTTCTTCTGTATCAGCTAACTCTGCTCCTTGCCCAGCCAGCATCTGAAGCTTGCAACTGTTCACTAGAGAGCAGCTCTTGTTTGTTAAGTCACCAAGGAAGAAACCTTCATCACAACATGTTGGTATTTTTTGTACTGGAAAAAGCTGCCTGCAGTTTCCAAATTTGATGTGTTTTACTCCAGATGTCTGTGTTGAGGTCATATTATGAGCAAGTTCCATAGAACATTCAGCAGCAGGTTCACTGACAGATGCATTTCCACTGCCTGAATCTGTCACACTTGATTTTATTATCAAGTTCTTGTAGTCATTGTCAAGCTCATCTTTTGAAAAAGTTTGGAATAAGTCATCTTCTGAATCTGCATCTACACAGCCATTCCTTTGCTCCAAAATTTGCACAGGAAACACAGAGATAAAAGGTGGTTTTTTCAGAGTGTGATCTTTTGGCAACTCTGGATGATTTGTGGTGACAGAGTCCTCTTTCTTAGATGCCAGTGACAAGCAGTCTGCACTGGAGGTGCTTTCCAAACAGTTAAATGTTTGTGCACATTCGGTAGCAGACCTGTGAGTAGACAATTCACCCAGTTCTTGTTCAGGATGGTGTGACCTTGACTGTTCATAATAATCATGCTCTGCTGAAGTAGGAACAAAAGAGGAACTTGATCCTACTGAGCTAGCAAATAAGGAATTTACATTTGGAGATTCCAAGGAAGAACTTTCATTAGAGTTTGTCCATCCCTTAAAAATATTATTTAATGATCTACTCTCAGAAGTCCTGCTTGCAGTTCTTGTTTCAGGTAAAGGTACTTCCAATGTGTCAGAGGACAAAACTGAGTTTATTTGGATTACATGATGTGGACTGTGAGTAATGCTGTGAATCTGCTTAGATCCAGAAACAAAAGACACCTCAGCAGCTGACTGCTTTAGATCATCTTTCTTTAGCCAAAGTTCTGGTTTGCTTGAAGAGCATGGACAAGCATCTTGAAATTCCAAGTTTTCATGGGAAGAAGATGCTGTTATTCTAGGGCTGTTTATGTCAACCTTTGAGTCACAGGAAGACCAGGCACCATTGGTAAGCAAAGGATTTCCACTTGCATAATACAGTCTTCTTTCAGGAGACCTTTCTTGTTCTACAAAGGAGATTTCTGTTCCCTTCAGCAACTGCTTGCAAGCATCACTGGAAGCAGTCTGTGGCTTGGTGTTCAAATAAAAGGAACTGCTCAGCTTCAGATCATAATTTGTCCCTTCTGTATCTCTGTCACAGGTTTTGGATTCATGGTCTTCCTCAGTCTGTATAGCTGGTAATTTAGGAGTTTGTAACTTCCAGAAAATCTCTGCTGGCATTTCATCAGATGAGTCAGATTTGGATTCTTCTACCAGATCTTCTGCTGCTATCTCTTCTCCATCAGCTAAGCTATCCAGAGAAAAACTTCTTTCAGCCTTTCCCAGTCTCCTACGAGATGCATATGATGTCACCAAAGATGAAATATGGTTCTCAGTTCTGCTTTTGTAAAGCTTAGCTGGCTCATGATGGAACTTTAACTTGTGAAACTGGCTTGTATTTTGCTTTTTGGCTTTATTTTCCTTTTCTATCAGAGAGTCTTGTGACATTTGACTATCATCACTCTCAGAATCTTCTGGGTTGGCAAGACATTTATTTCTGTCAAAGTCTTCCAGTTTCAGTTTCTCTGGGAAAGCTTTTGCATAAGCACAGGAGAGTGAATCTACAGAATAGGAACTGTCAGTATCAGAAATCTCATTTTCATCATCCTCTTGCCAGTTCTCCAGCATATCTGTGGCTGTCTTGGGCATTCCAGCACTTAGCATCTCAGCACTGTGCCACCTTTTTTCAACATAAGAGAGTGGTATCTGTGAGTTCATCTTAGTGAGATTTCCTACTGATGACGCTGCCATCAGAAATTCTTTCTCTTCTACTGATGATTTCTCATGACTTGGCAAGGCTGAGTTGGCCTCTTTCCTCCAGTTCTTGACTGTTTGGTTTAGATGCACTGATGGTGGGTTTCCATACACTGTTTTCTTCATTTGTTTAGGAAAGTTTTCTGGAGAAGACCTGTGGCCTTTTCCATTGATATCCATTCTAATCTTTTTATTGGATACCTGAGCTCTATTTTGTGCTACATTGCTGCTGGCAGGCTGACTTAAATCTAGCACCTTTGATTTTGTCATTTTTCTCCCTGTAATAAGGGTTTTAGGC
Organism: Lonchura striata; assembly: GCF_050655825.1. Classification (NCBI taxonomy): domain Eukaryota; kingdom Metazoa; phylum Chordata; class Aves; order Passeriformes; family Estrildidae; genus Lonchura; species Lonchura striata. The sequence continues at coordinate 37,863,706 of NC_140707.1, read as the reverse complement.
TCACCTTTCTCCTTAAAAAGACCAGGAGAGGAACCTTTAGAGGTCTGGTTTTGAGATCCAGCTTGCCCTGGGCTGTCATCCAACTTTTCAATTTTTTTATAATTTTTAATGGTATAAGCCATAATAGCTGAATCATTAGAGTATTTCTCTCCTCCTTTTTTATTTTCAATTGAAGATGGTTTTTGTTTTTCAGTTAGCTGCCTCTGGACTGAAAAGGAGATCTCCTTTTCATCATTAATGTCATCACTCCCAGAAATGTCTCTACCACTTCTGTAAAGGTATTCTACAGATGACAACCTCTCTGTTGTACTACCTTTACAGTAGTGATCAATATTTGGTGAGGTAGATAACCTGGAGACAGACTCCTCCTTCGAAAAACAGCTGTGGAAATAAAGAAGAAATAAAGTCCAATCATTGCTTGAATAATGTAGTTAACATTTTCACCACAGTAACGTTTTGAAAATAAGAATAACAATTTATAAAGCAACAATCTTAATGCCTCTCAAAATCCAATTCTAGCAGGGAATAAAAAAATAAAATTCTGTGACTAATTATAAAATCCCCTTGCTATCTGGAAAGATGCCCTGCACACAAATAAATAGCTCAATTCTGCGAGGTATAGCTTCATATTGAATCTCGGTAGGCTCAAGTAGCTGTAAATGTTAATTAAAAATAAAAGATAGTTCCAAGTCAGAAATCCACTCGTCAGAGTTTAGCTATTTCCTGCTGTGGAAATAGCTAAGGACCATGCTGTGATGGACACCAACATTTTAGTATTGCATGAAGATGTTTATTTATCTTAAGAAAGACTGACCAGTATAAAAGTCTTTTCCACAATCACCCCGAAGATACCAATATTCTGAATAAGAGTTTGATGATAATCAAGTTTAAATTGTGCAGAAATTAGTATTTACCAACAGTCTGAACAAGGCAACAACAAAAGCTAAGCCACTTCTAAAAAGTTTTCTCAAAGAGGTAAAAAATGCAGAAAGGCTTGAGAGAGAAATGTAAAAAAAGTGAGAAAGACCCTGTCAAACAGATAAATAGGGAATGTACTGTACAAACCCAAAGGAAAAGGACAAACAGCTCCAGCTTGATGTACAATATAGTGGGCTCACTGACATTGCAGGTTTGGGGATTTTTTTTCAATACATTGGAAGGCATTGGACAGATAGGTGGCTTGAAAATACCTTGAATTTACGTTACTTTTGAAAGCGCAGAGGATTTGGCAGATGTTAACTTACCTGGGTACCTGGGGCAGGTAGGAGTCACAGAACAAATGCCTGTTCTGCAAGGAACTCGAACACACCAATTTCTGTCTCTTCTGTGGGTGGCGATCCAAAGAGGACCTCACAGCAATATTATCACTTGGGGCTTGGGATTGTTTCACACACTCTTCACTGAGCCAGCAGCTAGCTTCCAGCTGCTCCAGGTTTTGCTTGGCTTCCAAGAGCTTCTGCTTCTTGACTATCCTTTCCAGCCGGAACCTGACCTTCTTCCGCCTTATGTTTCTTTCGGCCTTTTTTAAGGAGTACCTTTGCAAGAGCTCCAGCTGCACCAGTCTCTTCTTGTTCTGCTGTAGCAGGGAAAGGCAGGTTTCCAGCCCAGTGCTGCTCTGCACCTCAGCCTCTGCACACAGTGTAGGCTCTGTTTGCACTGCAAACTCCCTCTGCTCTTGCTGAAGAGCAGCCAGACGTTTATTCTCATTTATAAGCCACTGCTGGTCTGTAAACAAATCAGTGATTGAAAGAAAGTAAAAATCATAGGAAAACCATTATTTGTTGCTGTCTCGGTAATCAGGTAATCAGCCTTTAGAGGTCATTTAAGAACAGAATTTCTATGCATGTAGAATAGAGACTCAACAAACTATTTAAAAAAAATGTACTGTTGCTCTACTTTGTTGATAACTAAAAGCCTCTTCATTGGGTTAAGGACTCAGGTAGCAACTGCAGAATATAAGCATGTAATCATAAAATTAAAGAATCATTAAATGGCTTGGGTTGGAAGGGACCTTAAAGATCAACTGGTTAAATGTGCACAAAATAAAACAAATGGCAAAGATGCAGGTGAAGCAAACACAACCTTTAGCTATTTGACAAACAGTTCAAAAAACACAAGCTCATACCACCATTAATATGTATTTTTCACAGAATTACCACTCTGCTCCACAAAAGGAATTAGATTCTCTGCTTCCATTAATGACCCCTACAGTTCATAAATGCCAAATATGTTCACAAACCAAGTGACTAACCTAATTTGATAACATGTTAACTCTGCTTACATACTAAATATTCAGAACCTGATCTTTGCAGTCAGTGAGGATGCATTAGAGAACAGAACCATGCTGATTTATTTTAAACCCTGTATGTAAGAATACTTTTATTCCATGCAAGGGACGGATGTGCTTAGAGGTTTTTCAGAGCACACCAGCTTCAATCTGAGCTATGATGAAATGCAACAAAATAAGAGATTATTGAGATCACCATGACCTGGTTGAATCTGATGGCTTGAACCTTAATGAATCAGATTTTGTTCTCTTAATGAAGCAGATCTTTTATGCTGTTATAAAAATATACATATTCAGCTCTCAAGGCAAACAAAAGAAATCTATTGCTGAACAAGCAATGTAAAAATCTCAGGCCAGATTCCTTTACAAGTGAAGCATTTCTCAAAGAACCAAAGTTTCTCAAAGCACTGCTGTCTTTTTTTTTTTGGCTGAACTTAGTTTCAATGTGCAGTCCTTTACTAAATAAGCAATGTTTCATTGCTTATTCAGGGATGTAGGAATTAAGAGGTATTTAGGTTTGATGTGATGGATGAGGGCTTCCTGCAGGTCTGCACAGCTGAGCTGCAAGAGAGGAATTTGGGGCTCTGAAGGTTTCCCTAGTGCAAGAAAACATTAGTGCAGAGACATTGTAGGGATCACCTGCTTGATGAATACTGATCTTGTTAAACACTCTTCATTAGTGATCCCCACCACAATGAATCTCCTGTCCTGCTTAGATGGGCAGCTCTGCACAGAGCACATGGACAGAGGTAGGAATTCTAACTCTATGGTTACTGTATGGATAAAAGGAAAGCATTTTTATCATTATGTTAATTTTTCTTAATAACATTTTTAGTTTTCACATACAAAAACCTCAACTTTGTTGCCAGATGTGTTCTCTTTAACATGATTTTAGCAAGCAGGATATTTGGCAGATGAGTTTCCCTGCAGGAGAGCTGCAAGCTTAAGGTGCTAATTAATCTCTGGTCAAAACCTTGCCTCTGTCAGGAGCTGAGCCACAGAGGGCACAGAAAAGGTGAAGAACTTTGGTAGGTTGCCAAGTAAAGAATTATATTTTTGGCTGGCAAAAACTACCTGCCTGGCTAAGCTTTGCAAGAACACAGTGAAACTAGCAGAACTAGAGGGAAACAGAGAACAAGTATACAGAGCAACAAAATAAATATGTTTTGAGGAAACTCTCTGGATTTTCTGTACTATCTATATATTCTTCTGCTATATCCCATCAAAACAATTTCCTTTTAATCTCTTCATTGTGGCTGGCATAATTAAAGGATAGCTGGCTGCATAAGTTTTGGTCTGAAACCTTGCCAAAAATTCACAGAAGTTTTCTTCTCCCAGGATCAAACAGCAGATTTTGCCAGGTGGGAATGAAATTTTTGTATAGGCACCCTTTGCTTATCAAGAAACCTAGGTCAAATAATTCATTAGAAGACAAACTAGAGAACACCAGAACCATGGCTGCAGGGAGGCAGGATTGGGATCAGCCCAGGAGAGGAGGCTCAGAGCCACAGGGGAGTAGCTGGTGCTGTCCTTCCCAGCAGTGCTAATGACCTGCAGTGCTAATTAAACAGTGCTGCTGAAGCACTGCAAAGGAGGCCCTACAGCTCTGTTAATCAAGGCTCAGTAACTGTTCTCAAGGGAAAGGCAGTTGTAGGAGAAATCCAGTAATTAGCCATAATAAAAGTTCCACTCATAAAACAAAGCATCACTAGCACAGAAATGTTGAGAGGATGGAAGCATGCAGTAATAGAAGGGAAGTGAAGCAGGGGAAGAGGCAGGTACCCACTTTCTTGGATTTGCTGGTTGATGAGTGCTTGGTCATTTTCCAGTTCCTGCTCTGCTTTGATCTGTCCTCTCAGAATCTGCTGCTTTAAATCCTCAACATAGAGCTGCTGCTGTTGAATTTGTTTTCTGTGGAAAGCTTCCTGGTCTCTCAGTTTCTGCTTGTACTCTTCATGCACAGCATCTATTTCTCTGCTGTTAGAAATGTTGACAGTGAATTTAAACCAGAAGCAAATATTATTTGTAACAAAACCAGTCATCTTACTAAAGAAAGACAGACAATTTTCAAGATGTTGTTTAGTTCAATAAAAGTGCATTATGACAGAAACTCATAGCTGTGTCACAGCAGGCTGTGTCATAAATTCCAGAAAACATGACAGCTCTAGTAGTGAAGCAGGTAATTCCATTTCCAGAAAGATAATAGCAAAAATAATTTTAAAAAATATTATCAATTTTCATTTTGCTGTATTCTTCCATAAATGAAACTGGGGAAGGGATTGTTTTCAGATGCTAAAAATTTTTATTACCACTATATAAGATACTTGTCATCTAAGTACTTTCAAGTGCTTTACAGAAATGACCAACATTCTTTGTTTTCAGATCAAAAACTCCAACTTAAAAATATTTACAGACATTGTCAGGATTTCACCAACAGTCTCTGGCAGTGTCAAAGAAAGACCTTGATCACCCAAATCTCTGTTGGATGCAAGAACTCTATCAGGTTACTGCTTCTATATTTGGAGCAGAATTTGGATCAGAAAAGTGAGTAGCCTGTGAAAAACTGCTTTACAATCTTCTGCAAGATGTTTGGCTTCTGACTGTGTGCCAAAATTTTACACACACAGAACAACAACCAAAATAGTATCTTCTTACCATAATGCATTATAATATTCAAGATACCTTAGCCCTCTGAAAGGAATATATATTCTGCTTCTCCATATGCTACCATAAAATTATTAACATTAAAGATAGATCATATCTAAAGGTGACTGCTAAACACTGCATTAATATATATAACCTCAGAAAATTAAACCTATGAATCTTTAAAAAAATGTTTTAATTACAGTTTAATAAGAAATTAAATAATGTATTTATTATACTTCTAAAGCAATAAAAGACACCGAACTCTAAAGAGTCCCTGAAGGTCAAAAAATCATCAAAAATATAATTTTAAAGGAAATATTTGGAAATATCATGTAGTTTGTAAAATCACTACCAATACAATGTCATCTGTATGAAAAGCATGTTTGACCTTTGCTACACAGGAATAATTTAACATCTCAATTTAGAACTCTAAGCATGTGTTCAAAACAACCATTTCTACAGCAAAAACTTGATTTTGTGTGATAGTTTAACAAAAAGAACAGATTAAATAATTGAGCAGCGAAAATCTACAAATCTCCTGGAGTACCTTTACATGGTACATGCATTGCACTTCATAAGACGTAATAGGAAGGTCTCAGTACATAAAAGCTTTAAGATTTTCAATAATTTACAATATTACTATGAATCTTGCTCACACGAGAAAAATGGAATTTGGGTTTTTTTTAATGTTTATGTAAATGTAATGCTGAGCATAACTGAAAGAGAATATCTTCTGTTCAGTTGTCTGCCACAGTGCAAACACAGCACAAACTTTGCTGCTGCCATCTGCTAAGTGGTTTGTGTCCATTTGTCACCCACACAAACAAATTGTAAGAATATGCAGGTCCAAGATCTCTTTGTCCTTGGCTCGTCTCCAAAGATGCCAGTACCCTGTGATTTGTCATTTTTCCCTCTCAGATAAACTTGAATTGATCTCCAGGAAATAGAAGTGGGATGCCTCATTTCTCATTCAGCTGAAGTAGGTTTGAATTGACACTTCCCTGCAGCACTGAAATGGTTCTAGGACAATTACAATGTTCAGGTATTTGTAACACAGGGGGACAAACTCAGTGGTTAAAGAGAGATTGTCTCCCTAAAGAAGAACCACATTCCACACACAGTATTGAATCTGAAGTATCTTGTTAGGAAAAGCTCCCATGGTTTCAATGGTAACTCTGAGGGAGGCTTGCCCTAAATGCAGCTTTGAGGTTGTTTTCCATATTTTCTAAGGAAGAAGTCATATAATCTGGAGGCTAAAGTACTGATGTGGGACAAAACACTTGTGATTTTGGAGCAATTACATGACCTCTGTGCTTTCATACCCTTGGCCTGCGAGGTCTTCAGGACAAGGAGTGCTTCTGGATGCCTATGCACCAAACCTAACAGCCTCTCTGCAGAATCTGGTGACAAGATAGTCTTTAACCTGTTCTACTAACAGACATATGAAAGCTCTGGTTCCTATGGCGGTATGAAAGTTGAAAAATATGAATCTAAATTTGTCACTGGTCTCACATGATCTTGGGCAAGTTGCTTAGTTTGAGACATGTGAAAGAAGCAAAGGATATTCATCCAAGAGAAGTGATGGGGATCCATTAGCAATATCAAACATCAGAAAAGCTGATTTCTATTAATTTATCATTGTTAGCATCATTCTGCATGAAACTAAGGAAATGGAGTAAATCATTGCCAGCAGGCTGAAAAGAAGCATGATACTAATACAGTAGTGAAAGAATTCTTGTTCTGCAGCTGTTTACTAAAACTAGATAAAATTCTTCTGATAAAATATCTCTCATTCTTCCTAACCATGATTTTTAGCTCTCAGCCAATCTTCCCATAAAATTGACTTATTAGATTTCAAACTGCTTACAAACTGAAACCCAGAACATTTAAGTAAATGAAACAATTCAGTGCTGCATTTCCATCCAAAGACCTAACAATGCCCAGAGGGGTGGTTAGGTAACATCTGTTTACAGTTGTGAGAGGGTCACAAGCTTTTCCTATACTTTCCAACCTTGCTGAAACCACACCCCAGCCCCACATTATAAAGGAATAGAGAACAGGCAATACAAACAATGCACGTGGCACAGTGCTGTTTGCTCTCAGCAGCACTAGCATATTCCCTCACGTGTGCAGCGATGGCTTTTTGCTGAACTAACACAAAATTGTGAGATCCTTTCCAACAGCTGTGTGTGTTTGCACACAGAGCAGAACATGAGGCAGGCCAAACTGATGGTATTAATCACAGCTCCACATTATGACTACACCCCAGAAAGGCAGAGTCCAGAGGAACAGCCATACTCCACTTTAAACCTTGGAAAAATTAACTCAGCCCAGCAATCACTGCAGTATTCTTTCTGCTTTTGTTCAGGTGACGTAGCTAGCTGGTACAATTCTCCCTCTGTAAGGTTAAAGTCACTGTAACAAATACTCTTGTTCCAGTATATATACAACTTGCAGTTCTGCCCTTATTTCAGTGTTTCTGCTTCATTTCCTAATTTCTAATAGTACAAAACAAAAATCAGGCAGAGCAGTAAAGCCAGGTCTGAATACGGAGACTGAACATTAAACGGCTTTTTATGAAGCTGCTTCTTACAGACAGTTTACTGAAGTGGAACAAAAAGATAATGAAAACCCATTCAGAGCCACTTACATAATACACAAATGCAAGATGATGTTTTCCCTCTGGCTGTGAAATACTGGCTGTGAGAGAAGAATTACTGGCTAGTTTGGGATACAGATCTATCTCTCACAGAAACTGCTGAAACCAAGAACATGAAGTCAGAATGTTCCCTTTCTACCTTTGAACATGCTATGTCATGTCAGCACACTCCTACTGGTTTGTGAAAATAACATGATAAACTAAACTAAAAAAGGACATGACAATGGCCCAGAAAGAAAATAACACATTCACACACACCTCATAGCTAATTCACCTAATAAGCAATTCAAAGAACAATCAGTTTGTGTAATATATGTTTGAATGACTTAACTAAAACCAAGTATCAATCCTGTTAACATAGGAATTTAGCCAAATTCTGTAATAAGTAGGAGAGATCACTAATTTTTTAATCTAAAACATATTAAATCAGATGTATTGTTAAATTTAGACATGAAACCCTGGAATGCTATGAGATACAGCAAAAAAGCACAGCATGCTGTTGCTCATATTCGTGCTTTTCCACACAAGCAATCTGCACTCAGTACAGTTTTAGCAGGAAATAAAATAGCCTCAGGACAAACATAAAAGAAACAGCTTCATTTCTGCAGGTATCTAGACATACATGAAGTCTGGTTTCACAGGACCTGCATACTCTAGCATACAGCATATTAAAAAAAAGCAATTTTGCAGAGAATTTCATAAAAGCATGCAGATTTCTGGGTGTATCAAATGCAGCAAGAAGTGCCAACAGTTACCCCCTCCTCCAAGCAAACCATTAAAAGCTGCAAGTAAGATGACAAAAAAAGGACACCAACCCTAAACTAAAGATAATCACAATACTGAGAAAACATTAATGTGATACCGATTCTGCTGAATTGCTTTTCCATCTCATTTTTCTCTCCAAAGTTTGCACGGTGCATGCTAAACGAACCATCTATAAATCCACATTTTTTTCCAGCCGGTTTTGTTGTCAGCTCTCTGGGATCCTATTGTGCAATTCTCCTCCCCTCTTCCCCAAACACTTCTGCTGCTGATGCAGAGGCTGGCGGCTGCTACAGCATAATGCAGCTTCCAGTAACTATGGCAGCAATAGCTCTGAATACCTGCTGCAACAAAATCCTAAGGCTCAGATAGAGAAACTACAGTGAAAAAGAATTACTTGTGGCAAAAGCTGAAATTTTCCAGTTTTCTCAGAAAAAACATCAGTCAAGTTAGCATCCCCATCTTTTCGACTGCCTAGTGTTCAAGCCTTATTTGTCTTTTACAAATTATTTTTCCCAAGGGAAAAATAGTTAAAAATAAAGCAGAAAAAAAGATGCTGGCAAGGCATTTTGCGCCCTTGCAAACCCCACACTGAGAGCAGTCACAAGTTAGAGTTACAAGCCTATCCACTAATACACATCTACACAACTGCTCCCAGCTTCTCCAGCTCTATCCTCCCCCTCTAGCCGTGTCCAATCCGGGCCCCTTCCCGCAGGGGCTCAGAGCAGCAGCAGCAGCAGCAGGCACCACGCAGCTGCACAGGATCCACATCTGCTGCTGCCTGGCACAGGGGCCCAAACCTCTCCCTCCTCTTCCCTAAAGCAAAGGGAAGAGCAGTGAAGGGGATACAAAGACCTTGTATTGTCACCTCCTTCAGCATCCCAAAGGAATGCCACTCACAGAATTCAACCCAAAAGTTGGGAAGTGGTGGGCAGGAGGTGGGAGCCAGAAGTCAGTCAAAATGGCCAGCAGGGTCAGAAACCTTTAGAAATAAGGGATCTTTGGAAACCTACACACATAGTAATCCCCTTCGCAGAAGTTGCCATCAAGTGAAGTGCCATTTAGATTTCTGATTAATTGGTTTGCTTAGAGAAAAAGCACACTGTTCTGTTTCATGTGTGGTTTTTTTAGCCTTATGTAAACTTACGTAACTGCAAAACCTCTTCTTATTTGCCAAAGCCCCCAAAATAACAGCAAAGCAATGCCTTATTTAAAGCACCCCTTTAAATACATCTCTAAACCAGACCTCTTTTAGGCCAAGAGTCACATGCAAAAGACACAGCCACATTCTCCAATAAAGGCCAATGCTGCCTCTTTAAATTCCAGTTCAGCTAACACAGGTTTTCCCTTCACAATGTCAGTTATTAATAGAATTAGTTACCCTACTAATCCACTATACACAATTCTGCTGTAAACTGTAGAGTTGCTGTAACTGACCCAGTGCATTTGTGAAACAGAATATTTGAGGTATCTTTTAAGAGATGCAAAAGTTTTCTTTAACCTTTTTGTTCTGTTTTTTGGTAGAGCATTTTTAAATACTCAAATGAAAGCTGTTAATAAGAAGTCAAGAGTATTTTGCAGATATTAGTTGGACAAGTTAACTATACCACATTAGAATAATAAATATGTTGGTTATACTGTATTGAATTCCACCCGCCCCACCATTTAACAATGTTGGTATTTTCAAGGAAAGGGAGTTCAAGCATGTTTCAAGCAGCTAAATAATTCAATGTGCTGCTATACCACTGAACTCTAATGGAAAAACTCCTATGGATTTTTTTTTTTAATCCACCAAGACAATAAAATCAGAATTTTTGTTTGCATGCAGTATGGTATTAAGGTAATGGCAGGAGAAAGACCTTTGTTATCTACTTGTTTGTGGTGATGCTGTAATATGATGACTGATGCCATTCACAAGCCTTCTGTGTGTTTGCTGGCTGACAGCAAACATCAGAAATTTGCAGTGCTGGGGCTCTTGTGAGTAGGGTGTATGAGCAAGCAACTAAATGAGAGTATAATGACTCACAATGTCTGAAGTTTTAATATTTGTGTGCAGTCATAGAAAATAGTTTTTCCTCTCATTTCTCAAAATATTTTAATGTACATTTAAAGGTTGAACTGGTAATACAACCCATAAAAGGCAGATGAGAAAAATGTCATCATACTGACAGCATGAGACAGAAAATTCATATCATTACTAATTGTCACTGTAATACATGTGTTGCCATGATCTGAAATAAGAAACTGAGAAGAAAGTAAAGTACCATCAGGTCCTGATGAAAAAGGTACTTAAACCCGTGGAAACTCAACAGTTTCTGAATTACTTCTGTTTGCAGCTGCTGTGCTTCTTTGCATGAATGAACCACATTCTATGCTAGGAATATTTTTTTTTCACTTTTCCCTAAAGCAATTTTATTCTTGCCACAAGAGAACCCAATTTATCCAAGCAATTTCCAAAATACTAATGAGTATTCCCAGTACCTACTATTGGCACAAAATCTAATACATTTAAGGCTCTTATATGCTGGAAATTGGTGGCAACTTCAGAGTAAGCCTCACTCTAGTTATGGCTTTTAAATGCACACTGCACATGGAACAAAGATGCAAACCATTTGCACAAGATCACATATGAGAACAGAACACGGTTGCAGAGCCTTGCCTGTAACTCAGCTTCATGTACATGTTCTTGTTCCAATATGATAAAATAGTTTGAATTAAAGCTTAAAGTGTTAGCTTCCATCTCTTCTGGAGGAAATCAGTGTAGCACAGGAAAAAGGCAAAGCTAAAGGTGTCAAAAATTTCAGCATGATTTAGACACATCAATAATCTTACCTTGTTTCAAGAGAACATTTGTTTTCTTCACAGTTTCTACATTTTTGACTGCAAAAATAAAAACAGGAAATCAAATATTCGGGGAAAAAGGGTGAGAAAAATTCACTGAAGCCTATTGCACACAATGTTGCTGCAATTTTCAGTAGAGGATGATGCAGATTTCTAGCAGCTAGGAGAGCACCAAGACCTTTCAAGTGAGAGGGGAACAGAGAACAAGAAACACACACAGAGCTTAACCTGGTCTTCTATTTTCCTCCAAGCATCTCTTTCTGGCAGAGACAAGACCCTGCATTAGGGCAGACTTTTCTACTGGTGATCAGATAAATACTCCCTGTAGTCCACTTAGTCCTGTATTATGGTTTGCAAAGTATCTCTCACACACCTTTTAGTACTTGACATTGACCTTTCTTCATGAGACACCACATATATAATTTTATTCTTATAATATCAATCTTAGGCTAGGTGTCTCAACCATTACCCCCTCCTTGAGCAAAACTTCTTGTCTGTACAGAAACACAGGCTCACAGGTTACTGCAAAAAGACAGTAGGACCACTGGATTACTTAAGGTGAAAACCAGCTATTATAAGATGTAGTTTACAGATCATTCCTGTAAGAGATGGACATTATAAAACCCAAGAAAATGCAATACCACAACATTTTCATTTTTAACTGCAGTAACCATCTGAAATCCTCTAGGTAAGCATGAGGATAACTTTAAGCAATGTAACATGCTTGTAACATCCTGTCCAAGTGATTAAAAAATTGCTCAACACAAACAAGTCTGCTATCTGAACATGGTCTATAAAAAAAAAAATCAATCAGAAATGTTCTGCAGTTTTGTCAGGTTAAAAAGGGAAAACCAAGTAAAAATTCATGATAAACTGTTCATAATGCTTCTGGATTTCTTCAGTTTTTTCTAGATTCATCAAAAGAACTAGTGACAAGAGCTCCACAACTGTTTTTAGCAACATAAAGAGCACCTTGGTGTGTACATTTGAAGGTCATTAGACAAACCATTATTTTTAAAATTATTTCTAACTTTTCCTAAGAAAAGAATAGCAATGATGTGTAAAATGTTCTTCAGTACATAAATAAAATCACTGCAGCAAATGAAAAGCAAATGCAGAGATTAAATACCTTAAAGAGAACATATGAAAAACAACACTAAGGTGGAAAGCGAACCACTTGGTTAGAAGCATGAAGAATATTTAAAACAGAGATAACATTTTATCCTCATAAAAATGAGATTAAATACTTCCTCTAGAAAGAGATAAAAGATTCCCAGTATGTTACCACACCAAAAGCACTCTAGCAAGAAGCAGAACCACCAGCAGATATGAATGAAAAGATAGCTGTTTCTTGCCTTTAACAGGTTAATTGAATGTGCCAGGCTGAGAGGAATTAAAAAAGAAAAAATAACCCAGTTATATTTAACTCAGTAATATTCTATTTTCAATGTTATGAAGTGAAACACAGAACATAATTCATCTTCCTGATACATATTAATCACTGTCTTCATCACACCAATCCTTTCCATTTCATAAAGTCTCTGCTATGAAAGCATACACTAAACACTGAGTATGAGCAGCAGTATATGCCTTATTTACTGCTCAGTTAAATAACAAAAGCAAAAACAAAAACAAGGAATTACACTGGCCTTCTGAGATGAAGGGCTCAATGAGCACTTGAACTAAAGGGAATTTATGAACTAACCCTCTGATTTCCTCAACAAATATGCAGCAAAAGTCAATTGGTAATAATTGCCTTGGCTAAATCATATCCTGAAAAGGCCATTCTGCAATAATATTGTAAAAATCATAAATTAGCTGTAAAGCAGATGTCCAAGTGAATTGAATTAAGGCTGACATTCTCATCTAAGATACTTTCTTACTGAGCATCAATAAACGATTTTGCAGGTTTGTTGCTTGTATATCTTAATGCTCTACACTAGTTGGCTGGCAATGTATTTTCTCTTGTATTCTATTCTTGTATGTATTCTTGTATTTCTATTGTATTTTCTCAATGTATTTGATATTTTTATTTGACTACTTAAAAACATGATGGGACTTACTCTGTATGCCAAGTCCCTTATTTCAGACATCATCCCAAAAGAGAAATTGTTTTTTCAGGTGTTTTTTTTTCTTAGTTTTAAACTTACTTGTAGAGAGAAGAAAGGATATAATGTGGCGAATTGATGCAACTTCCATCCAAATTGAGCCAGTCCAAAGCTCCATAACTCACAGTGGGTGGGGTTTCATTAATCTACAGAAAGCACACCACATAGGACAGGGATTTTAAAAAATCACAGCAACCCAGGAACTTCCAAGTTATCATTAGGACTGTCATTGTTAACTATTGTGTGCAAGGCTGCACACAGTACTTCCCATGTGAGTTTATAATCTCACACTTCTGCTTAGTCTTTGATAATTAGCAAAATTGCTACATTTTTGTTACTGAGTACATCTCTTTTTGCAGCTCTATTTGAATGTACTGCATGTTTTAGTAATCGAGAAATTAAGAATGAAAACAAACAGAAGTTAAGCCCCTTATCTTGAAGTGAGTACAAAAGGATGCAAGAGTGGAAAGCAGAAAACATTAATAAATGAAAATAATTTCAAAAGGTAGACTCTTGCCAATAGCAGTTGATAATATGGTTAATTCCTAAATGAGAAAACTTGTATTTTTAAATTAGGTTTTTAGTTACAGTTGTCATTTTAAGAATTATCTCATTTCTTAAACATTATTGAACTAGCCAACCAAAAAATATCTTACAGTAATTAGTTCCTGAATTTAACATACCAAGAAATATTTTGTCTATTCCCGATAGAACTGCTTTCAGAGTCAACAACACTTAAATACTTAATCCCATAAATTTTCCATTTCTTCTAGTATACTTCATTCAAGACAGTGTAATGACAAAGAAGGAAGATAACTCCGAAAATCATCACATGTGGAAAGATTCTTAACTGGTCTTTTCACTGCAGCATTCTGCCTTTTTATTTCAATCCTACTGTAGTCATGACTAGAAATAGGAAACACTAAATTATTCAAGAGGTCTGCATCATCTTTTGCTAAGCACATCTGAAGGAAGTGCTAGTGTCCTCCCACAAGAGGTTTAGTGTCATTACAGACCATTAAGATGGAGGAAATGAAGCAAGTGAATTTGATGATGAGATGAAATATTATCTTTATCAGGCCAGCTTTTAAGAAGAAAAAAAGAGAAAAAAAAAAAGAAGAGAAAAACTGTTTCAGAACTTACTGATCTTCTTAGTCTTAAGATAGCAGCTTCTGCTGGGTGATTGAATCTAAACTTATAAGATTTGCCAAGGACAACAAGGGCCCCTGTGAAAACAAAATAATTAGATATTTACAGAGACATAATTAATCAAACTACTATAGAGTAATAGGTTAAAAAAATCTGACCAATTGCTTTCTGTAAATCACAGAAGTGAGAACTGTTTTTACCATTTGTCACTATGGAATGGCAGAGTTTTCAATCTGTAATGACAGCATCCAAATAAATTAATCTTAGAGATCTCTGCAGAGTAAACTGTAAATTCCTCATTCATATTAAAAGCCAGCATGACTTCATGCCAAAACAATAACCAACCCACTGCTCAAAACTTGTTTTTACACTGTATCTTTAAGACTCTAGATCACTGCAAGCTCCCTGAAGCTAGACTGTTACTTTAAAGAACCTGAAAGTATGGAAACCTGATCCATTTAATCTGAATTCATTCATTATAGCCTATGACTTAGTGGCTACTAGCTTCCACCTAAATACATCATGAGAAAGCTGAAGGTTATTTCAACCATATTATATAATTGCCAAAAAACCCTTTCAGTGACCAGCTGACTTAGAGTCAGTCTCCACTATTTTCCACAATAAAGTCTCTGACTACGTCTTCCCTTTTCAAAACCCTACATACTACCATTGCCGAAAGGATACAGAATATTGCCTCCAATGTTTTAATTTTACTTCTATGGGGTACCTAATTTATTTAGCCATGGATCAAACCTTGTGGAGCTGGCAGCGGACTGAGATATGTCTTTCTTTGATCTGCTCAAGTTCCATAAATTCTAGATCTGAACTGCACTGCCGAGGTGACCACAGTGCAGCGTTCATTCCCAGAAAACACAAATCTTGCCTTGTGACAGACGACAGGACCCAGACACTTCACACCCGTTGACAGAGCAGCGCGCGCCCGGGGCCGGCCGCAGGGTGACGATCCCGCAGTGGTTGTCTATCCAACAGTGGTTCCTCTCAATCCACTGCCCCTGCAAAACTGCAACACCGGGATTACCTCACCTGCTGAAGGGGTTGGGCTTGCCCTGCTCTCCTCAGAATGGACTGCCACAGACTGTTTGACACTGTGCATACTTCATACCCCAGAGAAACGTATCATGTGCAAAACAAGATTAAATACTGCTGGTAAATACTTAATCACAGCAAAAACTTACTACTCAAACTCACTATTGGAAATAGTGACATTGTTTCTGTATTTCTGGTACTGTATTTCTGATCTGTGAGCTGATGTGCAAATTCTTGTTATGTTGAATTTTATTAATGCCATTATGGCATTTATTGTTTATAATTTACTAATCTTTTGGCAGAAAATAATCAAACATAACCAAGCTTAGCAGAACTTAACCAAAGATGAGATCCTGTGAATTTTCCAATTTTAGTAGAAACTTTCAGTTCTCTATCATAGTATCTAGCTCCTGAGATTGACCACTAAAATTAAAACCAGAAATTAAATTAAGACATATTCTAAATAATTTGGACTTTATATCTAAAATATTCTGTACAAGTAGAGTTGAAAATCATTTTCAATGTCTCGTGATCACTTGTGCCCCTAGTTTAGGGCAAAATATCTGAGAATTTGGATGTTAGATGTAGATAATTTTAAACTCTAGTGAAGCATTTTACAAGTGGGAAGAAAATTCTGAAGAGATCTCAATTTGGTCATATCCATTGACTTTTTAACCTCTTAAACAAAAAATAATCACATATTTTAGCAAACATTAATAATGAGCCTCTTCTACTTAACTCTTTCAATAAAGAAAGCTGACAAAAAGAAACTCTACCTAGCTGTTACACATGACAAATGCAAACTTCTTGGTTTGACCTGGCCATATGACAAATTAAGTTGTAATACCATTCTCTTACCAATGTCTTGATCTTGGTCTGAGTCACTTCTTCCAATTTTGGTTGTTCCTTCCTGAAACAAAAAAGAGCTAATTTAAAAGTTGGTTACAAAAAAGACTATATATACGACTTTAAAAAGCTTTGGTACATCATTTTAGCAAATACTTAAAATAAATTGTCTCTGAATGAATTGTTTGAAGCAAATGCTGTGTACTCATAATATTTCAGCCCATTGTCCCCCTTAATATTGCAATTACTCTTCATCCTGAAGTATGTCAGCTTCCATAACTCCAGTAGATAAAGTAACCCTCAGTGGATGACGTTTGGACCAATATTTTGAATATGAACATGCACCCTGATGCTTTGCACTTTTACAGTGAGAGTTGGTGTTTGCAGAAATGAGATAATGAATTTAATAAATAACCATGCAGAAAGAAAGAAGCTACAAAATTATGATTCAATTAACCAGGCTTTTCTAATTTAGAAGTAACAGAATTCCTAATTTGTAAGGGCACTTTGTCATATCTTTAATCTAACTACTAAAGAAGAACTTTTTTCTGAAACTTAAATGACATCTATGAAGTCTTCCTGGTGCTTATGGTAGATGGGCAAATTCCCAAACCTGAAGATTCAATAACTTCAAAAAAAGAACTGCCTAGAAACAAATGTCTCCAGAACAAGATTTGAACTATATTATGGGTCAGCAATGGAAGTGAGACAGTAGTTTTATGGTTGCTTACAAATACCAATAAAAAATAGTTGTTTAAACAATAACACAAGAAAAAAAAACTGCCAAAAAAGGCAATTAATTAAATTAATTTACCATCTATCTATTACTTTCCATTACCAGTTCTATGTTTTTTCCTAGGGAAAAAACCCAAGATAATTTCCCAGTTCTAAAGAGACAATGTAATTGGTTATGGTAAAGTGATTGGTAAATGCACTCTAAAATTACTTTAATGGCAAGCCTCTCAATTTTATTAAAATTAATTATGGACAGTAAACAGTATGATTTTGTATTCAAATTAGAACAAATTACATATATTCTCTCCTCCAAGTATATTGTAAATCTCAGATTAAAAGATCAAGCACGAAGTAGGAATCAGCTGCCTGAAGACTGGGAAAACAGAAGCTGTGCACTATTCCAAGGTGCCTCAGTTCTGGATAATTATGGGTGAATCACAGTGGGTTTATGCACTGGGCAGAAAGGGAATGGTTATCACAAAGCTCCTCACAGAGCTCAGCTGTCTGAACCAACCAACAGCTCCCCCAGGCAAGAGCCCTGCTGAGACTTCATCTGCTGCAGAGGCTGAAGGCTGGGCTGTGCCTCCACTTGAAGCCATTAACAAGGTACATGTCAATTTAATGTTCAGCAGACTCAACTGCAAGGTATCCACCTGGGCTGGTGTGACTTCTAGAAAACTTGTGGTCCATATGGCCTTTGACTCATGTCACTCAATCAAGTGAATTAGCAACACACAGTTTATGCAGAGAGGAGCAAACAAACTCCTCAAAAGTCTCTTTATTAATTATCTTCTTCTTTGGCAATGAATTGTATAGTTACTGTAATTCCAAAAGAAACTTTTTCCAAGTTGCTGAAATAACTCTCTGGTAATACAATTTAATTAAGAAAAGTGTATTACAGCAGTATTGGCTCAGGAAATTCACAACAGCATCCCAGTCAGGGGAGTGATTCTGGGTAAGTTTAAATCCAACTAAAAATTGCAGGTGAGGCCAAAGGTACAGATATGATACGAGCAAACCAACTTAACTTGAGAAAACAAAATAAAAATAACTATATCCCAGGACCATGCTGATTTCATTTTTTAAATGTTATTATTGAACTAATAATTGTCATATTTTTAGTCTTTCCTAATTTAATATTAAATATTCTACCTGAAAAAAGGAAAGATGTTTCAGATGCAAGGACTGCACAACCTGACCTGGCACACCTCTTCACACCCCTTGAAGTGTTTTTACATTGTTACCTCTTCTGGCTGTTTCTCATGACTAGGGATAGAATTCCTAAAGTACATTACAGAACCATAAAGAGTAAGATTGCTTTGCCCCTTCACTTCTGGAAGTACTCCAACTTTCAAAAAAAGGTTATGAAGTATACCTTTCACTGAAACAATAAACAAATTGCATATTTTTAGGCTATGCAAAAAAGGTCAGCTAAATCACAGGAAAACATATATCTTTTATTAATGAAAGCCAGAAATTAAGCGTGGGGATAGCATCAGTTAGTGCAATAAACACTATGAAATATCAGGGGAGTAAAAGAGTAACATAATATTTATTTTGCATGATCTGGAAACTGCTGCTGTGACATCTCTCTAAAAGTACAATGTAAAGAGTTGTTATATGATGAAGCTTTAATTTGTAAGGAACCACTAATGTTTTACCTTCTTGCTGTTCAGATGAAGATAACAGACACCAGAGACTAAAATATGTAAAGCACAAAGAAAAGAAAAGGCAGCATCTAGAAGCAAAGAAAGAAGGGACAAAGATGTTAGTGTGACAGTCATGAATGACTTCAGAAGGTGACCCTTCAAACAATGTTATGGCATTAAAATGAATATATTTAAATGAGGTGTTGTCAAAATTAGTATGGGAAAGTATTTACTCTTTCCCCAATGGCACATAACAGAAAAAGATTTAAGTAGTAGCAGTTGCTTTCAATAAGTATTTATTGTTAATGTCGGGTTGAGTAGTTGAAGTTGCATGTTGATCAGCACTGGACATAAATATTTGGTCCCTAATAATTACCTAGTACAATTTCTTCATTGGCATGAGAAAAATTAGTTAAGTTTCTCTTTCAACATGATAGAAGAATAGCAAGATTTCTGTTCTATTTGTTGCCATTTTTAAGAGAAATAAAAAATCCTGTGTCCTTAAACTGTTAATTACCACAAAATCTAGATAAAGATTTTTTTTATTAGTAGGCAGATACGTTATTTTTAACTATATTTAATATATATTTTGGCAATGAGTGCATCCCTGTAGAAGTGCCCATCCAACATGCCTTCCACATTAAGCAGCATCAATATTTCAGTAATTTCCATTCATTTAAGCAATATTAAAAATGCTGAAGTCTGGCCTAGCACTTGCTGTATCAAAACCCAAAAAAACCCTAAAACTATCTGACCCAGCCATGTACATCATATGCCATAATGTGCAGTAATATACATCCAATGTTATAAAAGTTTATTAGTGAAAGCTTTGCCTGAAATTAGCAGCTACACAATAAAACAGTGTCTGTGAGGCCAGGAGTTCTACGTGGTCTTCAAAAATAGTCACTCAAGCAGTACCACAAGTAATTAACTTTCATGCTGCATACCTGGTATCTACGTGGCAGACCTCTCATAGGTTTAAAAGCAATGTGTAAAAATTGTTGCCAGAGTGAGCTTTTGTTTCTTAAACCTTACTTTTATCTATATTTATGTACAAATATTCCAGTCTTAAGTATACAAATGCATAATAAAATTTGGACCAGTTGTCTGCAATACTTTAAGCACCATCCACCATCCTTTGTGTTTCTCCATATATGAACACATAACTGCCCTCATGCTTTGTGGACTAATATAAATATTTTGTTTTGCTTATAATACAATATCAAATACTTTGCACATGCATTCATAAGGGGTCAAATTATAGTCATATATGAATTCTTCTCCTTTTCCTTTTCCAATTATTTTCTTCTTTTCCCCCTCATTATATCTTATGATCTGTAACCTTCATATTTTGAAAGCTGTTGTTGTAAAGTCACCCTCAGCACTCTCCATTTCCAAACAAAACAAATATTTTGAAATGAAAGGGTAAAATAAGACAAGTGACCATATCTCACCCTGAGATGGTATAGCACCACTCCTGTGCTGAGGATATCATCATCCACGGCCATTAGATGAGGTAAATTAGAATCAATTGTTACTCCAGCTTTTTCTTTGTTGATGTCCACACTGTACTCTTCCATGATGGCTTTCCTGTCTGTCCACTTACTTGTCCAGTCTTTGGTCAATTGCTCAATCTTAAAGAATAGGAGAGAGAACTGTTTCACTTACTAAGCAGGATAATTTTTCTTTTTGATCATGCTAACAAACTATTTTGACTGTCTTTGGGCAAAACTTAAATTCTACAAAACCTTTCCAGGTTAGCAGTGATCAAAGCTTCTCAGTAATTTTGATAATGTAGAATATTTTCATTTGAATAAATTGGAGTTTATGTTAGAAGGGAGAGACTGTGTATAATGAATTGCTGTGATATATTGAGACAGCCTTCAAACAAGAGGTAGATTGTGCAGGCTTAGTGATGCACAGTGGACTGTGTCCCATTAAGGACATGAGACTTTTGTCACAAACTGGTAGAGCATGCTCAACATGAATTAAGGATGGCAGTTTCCTGCATCTGCAGAGCAAAAAGGAAAGGATTAAGACAAAAGAGTTTCACAACTATAGCAATGCTATCCCCCATGCCTAGTGGAACAGGAGATAGTTTCAGCATCAAGTAAATCGTACACACCTTCATTTCATTCTGAAGGACCAGCTCAGTCAGATTGCCATCCCTGTCATCACTCCAAGAGGGACTGGAGTTTCTCTGTACAAAAAACAGCCACCAAGATCTACGTGTTAGTTTTCTTATTTACAGCTGGCAGGCATGTTCTTTCACTCTGCAGCATTTCAAGGAGGTGAAGTCAAGAGAAGGAAAGAGAAAATACACATGCTGCCTTCTAGCATCTAGCCTACATCTCTCTAGGTATTGCATGCAATTTTTTGGCATAAAGAACTGTTGAAAAACAATAACTGAGAGATAGTTATGTGTAAATGCATCCTGAAGTGCAGTTTCTGTCTCTTTCATCAAAACCCTCTCTCCATGGCTTGGAAAACCAAGACAGTATTATTATTCCAAGAGAGAAAAACACCAGGGATGTCAGCTGTATTGTGAGGGCTCACAGATGTTCACAACTCCTTTGCAGGGAGAGAGCATGCAGGAAGTGTGAAACAGCAATTAATCTCTTGAAGCTTCAACACCTTTAAAATGAAAATATTTCTATTT
Organism: Lonchura striata; assembly: GCF_050655825.1. NCBI lineage: Eukaryota > Metazoa > Chordata > Aves > Passeriformes > Estrildidae > Lonchura > Lonchura striata. The sequence goes on along the minus strand of NC_140707.1, from coordinate 37,842,318 downwards.
CATAGTATTTGTGCACAGATAAACCATCCAACTCTATGAAAGAGAGGCAAGGAAATCCTTTTGAATCATTACGTGACTACTTATACTTCAGGTTCATCAGTACAATGACAGAAAGAGGAGAAATGACAGAAAAGCAATTAACCTTATAATTACAAAGTCACCCAGAGAACAGTTTCATTTCTCTCCAGTTACAATAAACATGGCAAGATAAACAGGTGAGATGAATGTAAGCTACCTAAAGTAACACAAAAGCTCCAGAAGGGAAATATTGCTACATACCAGTTCAAAGCTCATCAGCATAGTTTTCAACCTATCAATTTCTTCTCGCAGTTCTCTGATCAGTTTCACATTTGCATCCTGAAACATTGATATACAGACTGTTGGAAAAATCAGTCTCAAAAAAACTCTAGCTTAAGAAATCAACCTGGAGATAATCCAGCAGCCAAGAAGAGAGGAGAATAGGCAAACTCACAGCAGTACTCCTTGCTTCACTCTGCCAGGCCCTTGAGATGCACTGGCCAGGGACAGGTGGGTCTCATCTTTGTAGGTTCTGCTTTACCATAAACGTTTTTCCATCTCTATTCTGAACACAGACCTACCACAGCATTTGTTCCCATCATGACCAGATGGATTCATCACTACTTCTAAGGATTTACCTTCAAAATAGTTCTATTACATCAGAAAGATGCTGTTATTAATGTTGGTCCATAAAATCCAATTAGAGGAGATGAAGCCAGAGAGTCATCCAGGATGGTATTAAAAGCCCCTACATACATACATAAAGATACACACATAAACCTGATACAAAAAGAATTTCCTGTCTGCTTGCTGTGAGGTATTCATCTCACTTTCAGAGTAAGCATTTCTGCACTGGCAGTTTCTGGAAAACAGCTTTTACAGACATTTCAGACAAACTCTTGAGTCAAGAAACAGCTTTCTCTGGTCAATTTGCAGTGAGGGGAAGACTGAAGGTCGAGGGTCTAGCATGGGCTGTGCAAGAGAGTGATGGATACACAAGTTGGGAGGCTGTGAGATGTTGTGTGTGACAAGTGGTTTATCCACAAGTGTTAATGTGACTTCAGCCTATCACAGAGCTGAGAACTGCTGCTGGCAAAACCAAGCACACAATTGCTGCTACTATTTATGTCTGAAAACGACTTATAGGCACTGGTAATTAAAATGCAAATTAAATTTGAGAAATCTAGAATTAGAAGGGTTTGATTCTGCACAAATTTAACAGAGTACAGTTAGGAAAGTACAACTCTAAGATTCTATCCTTTCATCTACAAAATAAAATCTTGATATGCTTAAGCCAAATCACAAAAGAATACTACTAAAGCTGTAAAGTTAAATGATTAAATATTAGGAAATGGCTGGAATCAAGACTTTTTTTGAAACCTAAATTCACTGTATATTCCTTAAACGAATGCACTGTGATTCAGTCCATAAGTTATGTGATCGTGTGGAAAGGGAGCTTCATGCAGAATTCCAGGCCAAGAATGATCAGAACTGCAATTCTAGAGTTTTATATTTCTAGCATATCTGGCTGTAGATCTGAATCAGTATGTGCTGCTTAAATTTTGCTGTAAAGACACACAGAAATATGCACTTCCCCATGAATTATTTTTTATGCTGGTTTTTAGGACTATAGTATCTAAAACCTCCAAATCTGTTTTAACACTAAGTCTTTGATTGAGACAGTTTACATTTTTCACATTTATAAATGTGGACAGAGTGTAAGGGTGTAAAACGAGAAAAAAGCACACACTGAAAATTTGCCTTAAGCATCTGAACATCTAGGATTGAATAAGAATGGGATAGCAGTGGCAGCAATAGAATTCAGGCCTCCAACGCAGTACCTGACTCTCTCCTTAATACTCTTGTGCAGCCTGTGAAGGACCTCTGCATAATCAAGCAAATGAATCTGTCATAAAGTCAGAGCTCATTCCTAGAACAGGCAATGAATAAAACTCAGATTCTGTGGCCAAAATCATTCCCATATATTTAAGGGCTTCATTATTTTGTGTACTGAGAAGAAGACAAATTGTGACTGCATAGGCTACCTTAGGCAGAACTCAAGGCCTCACCTCATTTACTCTGGGCTTGTTAATAATATTTTTGGCATTTGCAGCATATCTCAAGGTACTCATGGTCTCGTTGTAGCTGGAGCTGGCAGGCGAGATAGCTACAGACAGAAAACAAATGACACAATTTTAAAAAACATTCAGTTTAACCCATCATTTTTTAAGAAGTTTTTTAAAGTCTTGCTTCTTTAAAAGATAAAAAAAATAACCTTAGGGTTATTTCATTTAGCTCACAGAGAATGTCTTCTCCAGACTGTATTTATAACTGCATGAATCACCTAAAATCAAAGCTACCACCTTGGTAAGACTCTTAAACATAATTTCATGCACAATCAGCATGCATTTTCATTTCCTTGAGGATTCTATGAAGTGTTTATGAAAATCTTTTCAAGGACAGATTCTAAGTGTTATAGCTGTCTTTTCACTGCAGTAGAGGAATGTATTAAAGGCACCATGTAGTGCAAAATGTTAAACCATTAACAGAAACCAAACTCACTGGCAATCATGATGGTCTTGGAGTTGCCCCCGAGGCTGTCCTTGAGCAGCCAGGTGAGGATGGAGTCGCGGTAGGGGATGTAAGCCGGGCGCCGGGCCCCGCTGCCGCCGGAGGGAGGGCTGTCCACACGGCTGCTCTCCCCTTCACTTGTGAGGCTGCTAATGCTCTGGCAGCTGCTGAACATCTGGGAATTTTGTGCTGAGGGAGAGGTACCACAGAGCTCAGGAAAGGAGTTTTTCTTTTCTGTCATGGCTACTTAATTTTCTTAGATGTCATTACAGTTTATGAAGACACCACACAGCTGCTCTGTTGAACTTTTTGATGGAAATGCAAATAACATTTACACTCAACACACAGTGAGTGAGTCATATGCTTTTATCACTACTCTTCAAAATAAAGAACTAATGTGCTTACCTAAAGTAGATATGACAATTCCAAGTGTAACTAATGACTTGTTAATATTGGCACCTTCGGTAATTCTGTCTTTACAGTAACTGGGATCAGCTCTTTCACTGTAGCAAGCAAGTGCGAAAAAGACAATGCAAAATAAACAAAAATGCTTAATTATTAACAGCCAATATGAAAACAATGTATGTTCAAGCAATACAATAAAGCAGAAATTATAAACTTTGCAATTAAAAAACCCATATTCTTCAAATATTTTGTATTTCCCTCTATTTCAGAAAATCCAAAGAACCATGAACAGTTGGTGCATGATACTGTTAAAGACCCAACAAAACACAAACTCAATTGTGAACTGGCCAACTCAAATTCTGAATTAAAAAAAAAATAACATACGCTTCACATCTCCACAAGGGTAGCCTGGCTCAGTACAAAAGTCTGCATATTCCCTCAATGCCACTTTCTCTGACCATACGTGCATGGTAATTTATGTTCTTAAGAAAACAAAGTCTTTTTCTATAACTGTTCTACAATTCTTCAGCAGAACTGCCTTCTTTCTGTTTTCAGCCACATCCAACACAACCACATTTACATCACTGAAATGTACAACAAAGATCAGAGACTTAGGAACTTCTGGAATATGAACAAAATAGACAGTGAGATATAACTATTTTCTCCTACCCATGCTAGGCAGCCATGAGGAACACATTCCTTTTTGCCCCTCTCTTTTCAAGGACAGATTTAGTAATTCCAACAACACATGACAGAAAAGCCACTTAATAAGAATATAGAGCTGAATGGAATTACCTTAAATATATTCAATAACACAGTATTGGTTCTGAGAACCCAGAAATTCCTTTCCTCAATGAAAAACAATACCCAGTACAGAAGAACTATTGACAAAGACAATATTAATATTCCCTGTTACATTATAAGAAAGTCAAGATTTCTGTTAGTTCAATGAAATTTTAAAATATTCAACTTCATCTTTTAAGACAATTCTGCCAGCTTCTTCAGAGAAAATTACCTCTCTGCCCTTCATTACCTGCCTGCAAGGTCCACTAAGTTGATCTTGCTTGCAATTTCAGATGGAAGATTGTTTTCCAATATAGCCTGAAGAAAAAAAAAAAATCAATACGGAAGTTTATTATTCCTCTTAATTAATTAATGAAAATAAAATTGATGTGCTCTTTTGTTTGAAGCTGAGTTGTTCATATGATTGTCTTACTGCCTTTGTGACCTTGACCCTCAGACTATGTTCAAACCACAAATTCAACAGCTTTCTCACCCCACAGAGAAACTACCCTCTTATGCCAATTTCCTCTCTAAAAAACCTTTACTGCCTAGAGACTGTGAAAGGCTTTCTTGTAGACCTTGCAGAGTTATTTTCCACTAATGTATTCCAAAGGTCTTTTGTGAAACTAAGGAAAAATATCCCAAAATGTTCTGTGATTACAGGATGTTAGAAGTGTGAGATAGAAAAGGTCTATTGGATCACTGGATGACTTCCCTGCCAGGGAAGGATGTAATTCCTCCAGAGAAAGGCTGCATTGTCTCAGGCAGAGTACAGGATGCCAAATAGATGAGTACATCTAAAAAGCTGGACAGATATAAAATTTTGGTATAAACTAATGCTTTACTTCAATTAAGAATCCTAAACAAGTGTGATAAAACATAACCTCAAATATATTTACATGTAATTTTCACAGCATCTAAGGGGTTATTGCATTTCAAAGGGCTTATTGAAACTGAAAACATTTCTTTTAAGAGTGAGGTTTTGGCATCACTTCTGACTATAAGCTTGCACAAAGGAACAGAATGCTTCAATAAACACTCAACACATCTGCAGTGTAATCCAAAGGAAATAAGTAACAGCTTCCACCATTACTACAGACAGCACAAATTAGTGACAAGTAAACAATGCACAACACAGTGAACAATGCTTTTGAAAGTGAAGAGGAAGTTGGGTTATTTTTAGCTAACCTGAGTGTAGTGTATGGTGAAGATAGCATGGGATCTGCTGCTGGCATTGTGAATATGTGTAGCTGCTGTGATTCTAGAAAGAAGAACAAACCATTTAATTACAAAGGATTACTTCCCTGTATTGAAGGAAATCAAAATCAACAAATACAGCAGATAAATTTAAAAATGTGAAACTTGGAGAATATGGCAGGCTGCACTCTTGGATCTGATTCCTGAGCATTTGGCAGAGAACATGGTAAGGTGGAAACTGAGAAAGCTTAGTTTTTATTTACTTCCCAGCATCGCTGTTATTTTAAAACCTTGACTACTCTTATCATAAGACTTAATAAGAGTTTTGGAACTGTGATTAGGATTTGGACTATTCTTTCAAATGTAACTGTTTTCCATTACTGCAATGGCACCTGTAAAGATATTCAAGCCTACTTGTCAAAAAGTGTCTCAGCTAACAAGAACTAAAATCATTGACTTCACCTTTGTTCCAAACCCCACAGTTCACTGACAGCAAACACAATTTGGACTAGTAACTTATAGACAGAAAACCAAATAATTGTAAACATAGTACTTCTAGAAAATAAATAAGTACACATTATATTTTCAGAAGTTTTAAATCACTGAATTATATGACAAAGTGAGTTGAAAGCTATCCAGCCTAAAGTATCATGAGCAAGTGAAGGAGAAAAATAGATGTCTGTTTACAGCAAAATGTTTTCTTGGCTTGCATTTTTTATCACTGACAGATGGTGGAATTTTGTAGGTAAGTCAGCATGGGATCAGTGTTGAAGAAAGAACTTCATGAGTGCTTGTAGCTCTTGCTCTGGACACAATGGTGATAGGTAATGTCCCATGTGTGTCTCATATGCAGGATCACCAAATCTGACATCCTGTCATCACAAAGCACTGCCAACCCAGTCAGTAAAATAAACATCAGTGAAATCAATACACAGTGAAAGAAGAGTTAAATACAGATGGAGCTGGTTTGTCATGTAAAATACCTTTTAGCTATTCCTTCTTCTAGAAGTTTTACAACTTGCTTGTAGTCTGTAACTAAATGCTGAGTCAAACCTGCCAAAAATTCAAGAAGAGTGAAATACTTAGCTTTCTCAGGAAGTTTGATTCAGCTTATCCAACAATTTACCCAACATCAAGAGAATAAAAATTTTCTGCTGAGATGACAGTCTATTATGCAAGTAGTCTCTTGACTAAAGTAAATTTTATTAAAAACACAACTATTTAATTTTTAAAAAAGTTATGTAAAAAGTTCTAGTTCATCCTTCTGATGCAGTGACATTAGTATGAAAAAATGCCTCATACCTTCACAGATCTTTTCCATCTGCACAACAATGGTACTTAAAAAACAGTGTAAGTCCATAATAAATTTTCAGCTATGTCACTGCTTCTATTTGGGCAGAGATTCTATGAAAAAGATTTTGGCCATTACCTCTGGATGATGTTTCTGCTTATGCAACTGAATTAGGAACCAGCCCTTGTGAATATTCACCACTTAGCTGAATAGACTTTAGCCTGCACTTGGGAATCTTCATGCACTTTTCACCTCACAGGGCTTTTTGATGGATCCTCTGAATGATGATATGAATAATTTGGCCTTTTCTCGTCTTCTCCTTTCGGTTTGTTTTCGGTTGGCTTTAACTTGTCTGTTTTTGAAATTTGATTATATTTTTAAGGAGGAGAAACCCCCCTAAAGACAAGAAAGGAATCGCACACTCAGAGGCTGCTGTGCTGGAGGTTGGTGTGCCCAGGAGGGGCCCAGGGGAGGGCTGCGCTGCTGTGCGCCAGCACTGCCAGCTCCTGGCAGAACGTGAATTCAGCACACGCGCAACATCATCCTCAACGGGCTTCTACTTCCCACAAATCCACTTTAATGCACCTCATCACCAAGGATTATTTAGCATTTTTACTTCAGAGACTCCTTAAAAACACCTGAGTTGTGAAGCCAGTCTTTGTTATAACACAGCCAGCAAAACATGCCTGTGCAGAATGTTTTATCTCACAGTTGGAATCCAGGGCAACTTCCTCCCCCTCAACAGATTAGGTTTGTTTTACTACAGACCACAAAAGTGTGGGTGAAGGGATAATACTGGAAAAAGAAGGATTTATTTGGATCAAATAATTTTGTCTACTGTCAGAATGTAAGTCAAGATTAATATGAAATTCCACCAGATTGAAATAGGTACTTTTGATATTATTAGAGTTTATCCTTTCATAACTTCTTGCTTAACTCTAAATGAAAGTAAAACCTAAGACAAAGAAGGGATTTAACTTTATTCCTTTAATAACTGATACATATAAAGAAAAAAAGAAGATTTTTGGATCACCTAGACTTTAAAAAAAAAAAAACCTTAACTGCAGTGTGCGTGCATGAACATTTGCACACACACACAAAGTATAGGATGATTTTCAAACAAAAGTATTTCTTCTGCTCACTAGTGTCTCTTTACAACACATTAATTCCAGAAGTCATCACATTTTCCATTTGAGAAAGAGGCCCATTATTTTTCCAGCCGCACTGGGATCTTCAAAGCTCAGAATATGGAAACTATCATACATTGTTTTCCCAGACCCCTTTTCAGGGTCGTATTTAACTGAATAAAAATACCATTATAAAAAAGAGGCATGGAAGAAATTCTTACCTGCCTACATTTCCCTAAGCACTGGAATTGTGAATCTAGCAGAGAGTTTAAAACAATTAGCTTTTTAATAAGGTTAATTAAATATTTTAAATGTTGCTTGAAAAGAAATGTTGAAGTGTTCTGTTGGCTGCCAGAAAAAGAAAGGTTATTTTCAAGTCCCATAGAAAGATCAAAACCACTTGCTTGTCTAGAAATCTGCCTTGGAATAAGAAAGGATCTCCCCCAGAAATCTGTCTCAGAGTAATAAAATAGATTGCATCATTTCCTGATTTAAGAGAGGCCGATTCCTTAACAGTGCAACCATCTGTGAGGGAGAAGTTTGAAACTATTCCAATCCAAAGCACTGAAACACTTTCAGCATTTTAAGGGCTACAATCTCTCAGCCTTTACGTGAAAAAACGATGGGTTGGAAAACAATTGAAATACTTAGTGTTCAGAGCTGGGACTTTCTGACTGGATTTGCAAATGGAAAATTCATTGCCCAGGACATCTAAGTGTTTTTAAAGGGATTAAGTTTTCTGATTTTCCCCTCTCTCTATTCTTCATCCACAGCTAAGTGTACTCTGGATGTCACTGACACCAAACACACAACTAAAACTAACATACACTGAGGAGTTCCTCATAAAAGTCAGTAAACCTTAAAATTGCTGATTGCTTGCAAGAATTATGATGCAAATACAGATGCTAGTCCTTAACTTGCTTGATCTATGGAAAACAATGGAAAATTTCTGAGCTTTGCTGATGTTCACTAATTTAATTTCTCCCATGCAGTAAGTGCCTGGAAGTGAAACACAAACCAAGCTCTTCTAGTAAACTTGCTGATAATTTTGTTTTTAGCTGTCTAGGTATTGGAAATATTATTGTTGCACTCTGATCCTGGACAGAGAGACTACATATAACATTTCCAAAGACTACTTCAGCACACAGAAAACCTATTACAGAGCTCAGCAATTTTTGATTGCAGCAATACATTAGTGCAGTTGAGAAGGGCATTTTATAGTAGTGTTTGAACCTCTTCACAAGAGGCTTTATTGAATTTGATATTATAAAAATCAAGGTGCCGATACTTCAAACTTGCATTTAAGTTACTGCTGCTTATTTTTGATGTGAGCTAACAAATGCAGGTCCATCACACCTTATTAGTCCCCCTCCTCAGCAGGCACTAGGGCTGTCTCAAGTAAAGCAAACTGTCACAGTCCTCAATTGCATAAACTGCATACACAAATTTATTAATATATATATTTGTATACACATGTCTAAAATAAAACAACTTTGATCTGTTGTCCTAAGCCACTGACTCATCAGCCTGAAATTACTTCAGTTCACAGGTCTCACAACAACATCCAATTGCATGCCATGGTGTCTTAGCAGAGAAATTATTTCATTTCTCATGCATGTGATCAGTTTTTTAAAAAAAACATGAATCACAATTACAATTTAAAATAAAGTCTTTCTTACAGGCATTAACATAATTATTTTTAAGGCTGTCATAATATACAGAGGGACTGAATAATCTAAAATAAATTTACAACTGTAGTCAAAAGTAGCAAATATTATTTAGGCTAATCTTTTGCCATGATCTCTTCTCTTAGTTTACAAAATCTAATCAACTGGGAACTTTATTTGCATATTTCAGAACTCCAGCATAAAATTGTTCCAGTCAAAAATTTCAGTTGCATCCAAGAATAAAATCCTTATTCAAAATGGGTAAATAAAAAAAGCATAATAGAAACAAACAACCGACCAATCCCCCCAATGAACCCCACAACAACAACAAAAGCCACAATAGAATTGAGAAAGAAGTGACAGAATTGGCCTGGAAGGTTCCAGATGAAGACAAAACAGTGACAAAAGGCAAGCCAGCCCACTGGCAGAAGTTATAACTTTATTTTCTTTTCGAACAGGGAAAGTCCATTATATGCAGCCAAGGAATCACTGGAGATATAAGGCCTGAGAAAAGTGATGGAAATTGCCAAGGAAGGAAGCAGTTTAAAGACCCCTTCTTGTGTGGTGAATGAGCAGCTGCTAAAAGAAAATAATTAGTCTTTGAACTCCATCAACAATGAAGTTCTCCAATAAAAAGCAGGTAGAAAGAGAACCTTGGAAAGCCCTCAATGAAAGCCAAGTGTCTATGAATCTACTTTTCAAAGAAGTATGCTTGCCATACTAATGAGACCATCAATTAATCTATTATTTTCCAAGTCTCCTTAAAATAGAATGCTGATGTGCTGGGAAAGCATAGCTGAAACAACCAGAATATCTGATAAGCCCTTGTGTACAGGACCCTGAAAGTTCAACACTTTGCAAGTGCTAATTTCATGGTGACAACCATGGGTTGTTAGATGTGCTATGACCAATGCAGCAGGTGTCCAAGGAATCCATTCAATCAGGCTCCATCCAATCACACAGTCAAGTCACTCTATCTGTTGTCACATCTTCCTTTAATCTCTGGAGGCAGGATAACCACATGATGTGTAATGCCATAATAAAGAAAAACGGGGAGAAAACTCAACCAGGGAGAGCAAGAGAAATCCACTAAACAGAGACAAGGACTCTATTCAGAAGCCAGGATAAATCAGTATTTGCTCTGATGTGACAGGATTCATAGCATTCAATATGATACTCATTTTGTGTACTAAGTGCACACTCCCTAGGTACTACTACTCACTACCAAGCAGTTGTAGAGGCAGTGATACCAGAGGCTACTCTGGAATTCAGTCCAGATAGAAGGCAAGAAGAAAAGGAAATGTATGCATTTACTTTCTAAACAAACCACCAGTTTGGAAAACACTCTTCCTTCTGATTTTCACCGTAAATCTACTTTGTATGATTTTACACTGCTGCACGGATTTTTGAGATGTGATTTTTGTCAGCTATTGGTCAGACACACAACAGTGTAGCTGAAAAACTTTTTATACCAGGAGTGAATCAATGAAATACCAAAGGCCAAACTGCATTTTAAAGCTGTGTGAGACCTTGAGGTGAAAGCACCAATCAAAACTGAAAATAAAATGGAAGTAGAAAAACACAGTGAGAGAGAAGGTAAGAACTAAAGTAAGAAAGACAACTGAAAAAGCTGACAACTGAAAATCAAGCTTATTAGGTTTTCCCTTGGGTGAGATTTTCATTGTTTTTCACTGCCTGCCCTACAACATCAGACAGTTAAATTTATCTACTTTTTTTTTAATGTATATTTTGCTGCCAAGGTATGAAACAGATATGAAGGGAGCTTAGGCTGGTCTGGAGAGCCCATTTAGAGCTAATGTTAATAGACCTCTTGATTAAGTTAATATTTCTTTAAAATGAAAGAAAGAAAAATAATATGGCTGGAAAGGCAGATAGTGCAGGATATCCAGCCAGTAGGATAACAGAGGCAAAGCTTTCAGTGTACTACAGGTGATCATCCAACAAGAAGAACATTTGAGAGAAGTAACCCTGGAAGGGCAGAGGCAATTCTGATCATTGCAGGAATACATGCAAAGATGCATTCACGCCTGGCATGCGTCCACCTGCAGTTCTGCTGCTGATTGAGAAGCCCACTCTCACCTTGGACATAAGGCCCTGTTTCAGGGTGCTCTCGAACTCGAAGTGTATAAGGTTTCTTTCGGTCTGACTGTTTTAACAGGTCTCGGACACGCTCATTATAGATTTCAAGAAAACTGGAAAAAAAAAAAAAGTTAAATTCACTCAACTAAAAACAAAACATGAGGAGTAACTGTATATTTAGATTATGTAACTGACTCTTTTCCCACTAGTGGGCTCAAAACCCCAGATTTCCAAACACAATGCATTATAAGGTCCAAGGAAAAGATGAATAAGACCAGAATGTAGGATTATGGCTCAATTTAGGAGTTAAACAAAGCAAGTAAATTTTCACAGCATTCCTATTTCAGCTGTTTATACAAAAGTGAGCAGACAGCATCCAAAGAACTATACTTAGATGGAAAACTAAACCCAATACTTTCTCATCATTCCTCTGGGTTTTCCCTCTTGTTCCAAAACTACTGTCTTCTAAGAAAACAGAAACAAAATAAGCTAGTCTTTACTTCCTTCAGTCACAGGAGCGTGTGGTTAAAGCTTTCGTATTGTTGTCCATAACAGTGACACACTTACCTGACCTTTACCCTGCATGATGCCATCTGGTCTGAGTAATCATCCTTCCTAGAAAAGAGGCCCTTCACAAACAAGAAATGTATGTAAATTTAAAGTACATTAAGAAAATCTAACTGCTTAAACAAATTCAAGTGAAGAAAAAAAAAATACCTCACATATACGAGGTGTCAGCCCAATGGATGCCTTCAAATAATAAACAGAAAAAATATTAAATGTTTTCTTACACTCATGCAAAATCTATTTTTAAACAAAAGCCAAGTTTTAAGAAAATTACAGAATCGTAGTGCAGTAATGACTGTATGGTGGATTACAACATAAACAGCCATGCAGAGTATTTCAGAACAGCATATCTATTTATAACTAAAGTAATTTTAGAGCAATGTACAGAGCACTGATGAGAAGTTTAGAGGCTTGTGTTAAATCCCAAAGCTGTTTGATGTAATGGTACTGGACATGTCTATGTCAGAGGTGTTGCAGGCTAGATGAAACTGAAACTAGCTTGATTGCTCATTAATATTTTTGGGTTTTTCTTATTCTAGTTCTATTTCTTCATGCTATGGCATCACTAAAGAGCCTTGGAACAGCTTTATATTCTAGATTTATAAATTTTGTGTTTCAGAGAGAGTAGGATACAGGGCTGCTAACAATACCCAGACTAGGTGATTTAAATTTTGCCCAAACAGTCTACACAGCACTGAAGTAACAGCGTGGTTTTGTGTGATGAACTCTTCTTATGATATGATTGATCACACTTTAACAGTGCCAACACACCCGGGGAAAGACAGCAGGGCTTAGGTGGATTCTGCTTGCTGAATGACATGAAAGGCTTTTTTCAGAAGGCACACTTGAAACTGAGTTAAAAGAAGAAAATCCAGGTTCACCAAGTGGACCACCATGAAAAAAAGTTCTGTTTATACTAAACACTGGAACACTGTTTCACAGTGAATACATGTTATTAAAGATCAGCCCAAAGCAGTATTGCATTGGAGAAAGAAATTATTTTTTAAACAAGAAATCTCTTAGAAACACAACATCCAGAAATTTCCTTGAAAATAATGATACTTCAAGTTGTGGTCATTCTGAATTTCTAAGATGTTTTCAAAATAGGGTAATACAAATATCCTAATTTGCTACCTATTAACCCAAATTTTAACAATTCTTCAGGCTTTTATGCCATAAAATTTGATTTCACATAAAATCAATAGAGAATCTGGCATAATGTAACTAAATCCTATTGTTGATGTCTATTGAGAAAATGAAATTGTAAAAATCCAAACTCTCATCAAAAGAACAAGATATGTTAGAACAGGCCTCTTATCTTTGGGGTTTAAACACATTTTGCCCTTATTTCACCTTAAAAATTGAATCCCATGGATGCAGAAAATACTGGTCCCCTTATGCAAACTATTAAATATTTTTTTATTTTCAGTAGTATGTTTCACCAACAGCTAAGAATATTCATGGATAAAAATCAAATTTACTTCTGTTGTGGCAAAACACGGGAAATCATCAACTGAATCCATCAATCTGAGTAACAAAATTAAAATGCACTTTAGGTGATGCCTGGTAGACAACCTCAGAATGTAACAGTTTCTGTAAATTCCATTCAAACGCATGTCAAAACTGGAAGTGAAGTATTACTTTGCACAGGCCAATATTCCAAGTAATAAACAAGCCTGTTACAAAAACATTACTGTGAATTGTATCCAGTTTTGTTTGTGAAGGTAACAATCTCAGCATAGGCCAGATTGCCAAAATATCACACAGGAATGAATACTTTGTATTATCTTGGGCTACAGTTTTTAAAATACAGAAGTATTCCAGGGTTTTGATTTTTTTTAAATCCTGTAACTCTGTGATAAGATTCATATGTAGTAAGAATAATTTTATCTAATAATAAATATTTAAACTACACCACACTTTCTAATATTTTTACCTGGTACTCTATTTTTTACCTAAATGTAAAGGCTCATATTTTATACATTTAAAACCAAATAAAACATGTATAAGCATTCTGCTCAACAAGCACCACAACCACCATTTAAAAACAAAGCAATGTTTCTGCTAGACATCCTCCTGCCCTCAAACCCCTAAGTTTAAAATGAATGGTGTAACTCACAGGTGTACCCATCATTGTGTAAGTTTTTCCTGAGCCTGTCTGTCCATATGCCAAGAGGCAGATGTTGTATCCTCTAAATGCACCAGACAACACAGAAGTGCCAAGGTCCTGGAACACCTGAAAAGACCAAGAGAAATAAAATAGTGCATGAACAGTACATCTCCCTGCAAACACTCTTCATTACTTGCAGATCTTTCTCCTTTAATAACTCCGTGGGAACAAGGATTTTCACACATTTGTCTTTCTGTTTTATCAGACTCAATGTATAGTGCTCAGCATCCATTTGTTAGATATTCCTTAAGATGCTGGTATGCCAAGCATAGTGCTGACAAGGAGTAGTAGCGTTTAAGTGCCTCCCTGCCTGCTATGTCTTATTTTATATTCAGACTATGTGAATTCTTGAGGATCTTTCCTACCCTGAGTGTTTACAGTTCTCATCATAAATGTGACTCAAAGGCATGATTGAGGCTCTTTGATACAATTACATAAACTCAGCATCAAAATTACAGCTCAAAAGCAAAGCAAAGTCTAACCTGCATGCAGATTTCACTCAAGCAATATTTCTATCTGACTCATCTGGTCAGTAAGTGACACCACCAGAGCTACATGCTTTATCTTCTCACCAAACACACAGTGATGTGACTTTTTCTGCTCATTGTATTACAGAGCCAGGACCTGTTACCACCAAATCCTTTACAGCCTCTCAGGACTTCCAAAGCTTGCACTGGTTTTATGAAAGTAGGATTGCTGCTAAAGTTGGCCCAACACTGCCAAACTACCCATACAGGAAGACCAGTTAGTCCTCCTACTTTCCTTGGTTTTTTTTGGTTTTTTTTTTTTGATCTTCAGGTGATTCACATTGTGATCACATCACATTCTCAGGACAGCAAAGCTCTGCCCTAGACCAGCTGGAAGGATGAAAGGACACCCAGTAAGGTTTGCCAGGAAGTGCTCTGTGGATCAAAAGGGTCCAGCAGGCAGGCTGCCAAGCCCTCTGCACACTATGGCCTTGCAAAAGAGATGTTACAAGCATTAACAGTTTTGCTATTCACATAGAAAGCTGGTTAGTATATATAGAGAGATAGATAGGATTTCAGTGTTTCAGTGCTGTGAAATCTCATCCACTTCTCTATTTGCTTCTCTAATGGACAGATAAATGTACTAAAACTGATCCAAAAATCAATAGAAAAAAAATCATAGATATCACCACCTTACCTAAACTACAGAGAAAGCAGATTGAAGATCCTCTCCTGAAACTTCAGTTTTCAGATCATATTTCAACTCAAACTAGGATGAGATGCTAATTTCCAGTTGAAGAATCAATAAATTCCTATTTGGCAAAATGTGACTACCCCTCTTTGTATTTGTAAATGTATGTAGCATCTCAGAGCATCTGCTTCACTAGGATTATCAGCTCAATAAACATTTCCATTCAAAATATACAGAGAAAGCCATTAATAAAACACAGGGATACAAATGTAAGAGACAAGGGATTAAAAAAACCCAAAAACTAAAAAACAGAGACAAACTCTCCAGTCACTACTGGAGGCCACTAAGAGAATGAAGTGGAACTTTGGAGAAGGCCAACCTGGACTTCACAGCCAACAATCTGGAGGGAAAAAAAGAAACAGGGGAATTTGAAATATTTGAGTGGGGTCTGCAGGGTTGTGTAAAATTCACCAAGGAATGTTTAAGGTGAGGCGCATTGAGGTAAGGAATATTCATTAGGAGTAGAGTCCAAGCTGATGGTCAAGAGATTCAGGGCAGAGGTGCTTCTGAGCACATGCTCACATGCAGAAGAAGCCCTGCAAAGAGCTTAAAAGGGCTTGGGTTCCAGGGAAAGTTATTCTCATGTGAATTCTCCAGTGAACGCTGAACTTTCCCTCAGCAGGAACACCACTAGGATCTCTTCCCTACCTGGTTTAGCATGTAAAACTTGCAGGACATCTCTAAGACAGAACACTTACGTTCAAAGGAGAAAGTTCCTTCTGTGTGAGCACCTCAATGAAATCAGTAGATGGAAATGTGAATATAAGGAGCAGGAGGAAAGAATTTGATCTAAGTTCAAGATGGCAAGAACTAGTTCTGAAGATTGACAGAGGATGGAGTCAAGCAGTATAAAGGACTAAGAAATTACAGGATGAATTCTCTTTAAGTAAGGGGAGCAAGGCAATACCATGCCCATTTCAGAGTATCAACATGGAATAAATTCAGGAATTTTCCATGGCTCATTGTACTAAAAGCAGCTGGACTCCATATCAATTTAGAAACCCACACTTCACATGGTAGAACCTCTCACAACAGGGAAAATGCAGCCTAGAGAAGTATCTTGATTCTGGGATAGTTTCCTCATTAAGTGCTGTCCTCCTTTCTGAAGGTTCACAATGGATCTTTGAGAGTTAGTAACTGAGCTAAGTGTAATAAAATGAAATCTTCACAGGTGGCAATCTTTCAGGATAGCCACACTATTCAGTGTCATCTGGACACTGAAGCTGGTATTTTAGAACAACAGCATTTTATTACTTGCTCTGTTGAAATTTTGTACAACACTGCGAAAGTCATTTAACATTTTCATGGTTAATTTTCCTATAGATAATGTAGGAATAATTAGTAATCATAGTAATCCTTAGTAATAATTAGCTATCAATTAGTAGAAGATTGTGGAATGTTCTCATACCCCTTTGCATTTCTAGAGCATCCATAGCAATTTAAGCCAACTGTACAAATGACTGGGCATGCCTTCTCTCCAAGAGTACCTTGGATGCTCTGAAAGAAAAGCCTCTAACTCCACAGCCTCAGTCAAAACTGTTACATTTACTCTGTATTAAACACACATGGTTACTCAGATGCTTTAATTCAAATATGTTTCAAGTCAGACCCTTCTTAATTAGGCCTTGAGAGAAGAGATATAATACAAGCAAAACTGGATACTCTGAAAACAGTGACATAACCCTAGGATGGTGACACATCAGAATTTCAAAAAAATTATTTGCTGAACTTCTATTAAAGGCTGATTTGTACTGTTTTGTTTTCATTCTTTCTAGCAAATTACTCTCCTTCTGTGAGGATAAATTACAATTAATTTAATTCAATAAAGCCTCAATTTAGTCAGAAAAGCCTCTTTGATTTGGTGTACTGCAGAAAAAATGGAGAAGTGAAGCACAGCAATGAATTTATTACTTGTATAAAAAGAAAGGAGAGTAATTTAAATTAAAGCCTTTTCTAATATCAGAGGCATTAGTCCAAATACCCATCAGCAATAACAGCTGCAGATTACACAAAAAATCCTCTAATTAATCATTCTGGGCATATGTACTAACATATTTCATTATACAATAGATTGAATCACAGATTTTGCTGATCACAAGGTGGGGGTGGTGTGAAAAAGAAGATTCTTCTGGGAGCCTTCCAAGTCTCGCATCTGAAATGAAACTTCAGGAAGATGAGGTTTTTCAAGAAACATGAGTTGGATATGGTGTCCTGCAGAGAACACACCATTTGGCTGAGACAACTCTGTCTTCCCTGCATGGCTGCTCTGCGTGACTGGCACTGTTCACTTTGTTCCATGCAAGAATGAGCCTTTCAACAAAGCCCTAACTGGCTTTGCCATGTCTGTTCCCTGCACTTGTCCAGCTGTATGTGGTCCATGTCCCATGATAATCTCTGAAATATTCTACAATTTATCACTTGTCAACAGTCCTAACAGTGGAAAAAAAATAATGCCTTTCTGAAAAAGTTATGAGAAGGCATTAAGACATCTGTTGAATTATCACCATTGAGTTAATCCTATTTAAAACTGAAGACTAGAAAGACTGACTATTTATTTCTTGTGAAATAGAAATGTATTCGAGGTTAAATGAATGCACCACTCTGCAAACAACTTCTGATATTATTTTGGAAATCAAAAATTATGAAGTATAAACTGAAGTCAACACTGACCACAAAGTAAATCCACACCAAAAATCTGCAGTTAGTATCAAGTCACGCCTGACAAGAACATCGGGATTTATTACTTAATTCAAAACAAAATAAAATTTGGTAGAACAAACTGAGATATTGTTTTGGGTTACTTCTACTTTGCTAGCTTAAAAGCCAGAATTTAGTGGGGTTTTGCATCTTTCTTAAATAATGAATTTTCAAGACACTGAAAAATACCTTATTTAGTAGTCTGAGGTTATATTTTATCACATTAGACCTGCTTGTCTGTGTACAAGTATGCATTAGCAGACAGATGACTATATTTTTTTTTCTGATATATTTTTTCTAATATATTTTTCTGAATATGTTTTTTTCTAATATATTTTGTTCTACTGCTAAAAAGTCAAATAGGGCATGGAGCATATCCAGTTACCAAAAGGGAAAGAATTTTCAGATTTTGTCTATTAACAGTAATGATTTGGGACTTTAGTTTAAAAAATGAAATTTTTGCTCTGATATTAAAAGTGTGAAGTCTTTTATTTTCAAATGCTTCTTTTAAAAAAGGCCTATTTATTGTTGAAAAAAAGTTTAAGCATATTCTATTTCTCCCAACTGTTGTGCATGTTATAAAGAATTTTTTTCTTTTATATTCTTTGACTCCTTAGTTATCATCAAACCAATAGCCTGTGGATAATCCCTTGAATCTACAACCTCTCTGTGACACACACTAAGACTGACACAAGTGTGTTGACTGGCAGTTTTTCTTTTGTTCCTCCAAAAGGTTGGAGATAATTAAACTGTTCTCTAATGCATGAGATTCAAATTAATGCTACTGACTGTAATACTAGGCTAAGTTAATATCAGTAGCTTTGACTTTTCTTTGAATTAGTATGCTTTGAATAGATACACATCTAGCACAGCTGATCACAACAAATACATATTTTACATTGTAAGTGGAAGGGGCTCTCTTTATCCTCTGATAGCATCCCTCTTAGACTAATAAATGCTTTAATTTTAAAGATAATAGGGTCATTCTATTAGTAATGAAGGTTTGGCAATATAAATTTCCTGACCATAAAACTTTCCTTTCCTAATCCAATCAGAACCTGGATTGCAAGAAGAAAAAAAAAATATAATTTTTTTAAATGACAGTAAATTGACTGTTATGCTTTAGGGTTTAATAATTTGGGAAATTTAATGTTTTTCCAAGTCACTCAAGCCAAGTCTCAGAATCACATGAAAAAAAAAAAAAATCCAGTAAACTTTTAGGTACAGCATGTAATGCCAAGTTTGCAAATGTAAGGGATCAATATTGATAAATAAGCATTTTCTGGATTCAGGGCTTTTTCCCCCTAAATAATTTCTGGAAAATAAGACTTGCATTTTGCTTTGAGAATAATGAACGAGCAAGGACCAGCTTTGACTGAAGCAGAGAAAAAGGGAGGGGAAAGCAGACTGAGGAAGCTACAAGTTTTAGGAACAGCAAGTAAATAGAACAGTTTATCAAGTCTTATTTGGACAGCATCTATTTTCTTATTTGCCAGTGTCTGAAATGATCAATGTGTAATAGTAACATTAGGACATTAAATCAAACTTGGAAATCTCAGAAATTAAAAGAGAGTTTATTTGGTAAAGGAAAAAGAAAAAAAAAGATTTTTGAATAGATAAAATTGCTACTTAATACAGACGTAGTTCACAAGCATCATTATTGACAATACACCAAAAGCAGGTTAACTGTAAAATACTAGGCTAAAGTTAGAATCCTAAGATAAATTGCCACAGCTAATAATCAGGACCAAAATCCAAAGACAATTATCTTCTTGCACAGCACAATTTAAAAATAGCCTTTAAAATACCCCAGTTTAATAAAAGTGGAAAAGACTCAACTGAAGCAAGACACACAGCCAAAAGCTACTTTTGACCACAGAACCAAGTGACTTTATAAAGGTTGAAGAAACTTGACAGCCTGATTTCCATTAAAAATTTGCCATGCAAGCGAGATAAGGGAAAACTTTCTCATCAGTAGATGGAAAACTTCAGAGTATCAATGCAACTACAGCAGACACAGCTACAAAATGAATTAAGCATTACAGAGGTGCTGTTATTTATTGTACCAACAAAATCACACTCAGCCAATAGGTCAGGGCAGCTTAACTGCACAAAGTCCAAGAGGCTCAGTCCTGCTGTTATCCGTTTGCCACTGTCTCCACTATGAGCTACAGGTATGCTGCATCTCATATTTGGTTTGCTTTCCTTACAGAGCCTTGCCCGCCTCAAGCTGTTGATGCTTGGGTTACACCTAAATCATGTTTAATTATATTGCTGCTACTTCTCGGATGTAGCCTCCAAGTCTCAGTTTAAGGTGAAAAAATATTACATTAAATAGATTTATACAGAACTAAGCCTTCATCCCACAATCTTTACAAACCCCTCAAGATTAATTTACGTAAGAAGGCAGAAGGAGAATGCAAGGAAGGAATATGTAAAAACAAATCTAGGAGGTTGCTGCAATAATGCAAGGCTTTTTCTGCACGTTTTGTCTTAACAAATATTACACAAATGTCAGCTGAAGGCCAGAGAAAGCACAAGCAAAGGGAAGCACATTATGCTGATCAGATGCACAGAACCCTCCACTGTGACATTTGGATTACTTCAGCAACATTACTCCTTGGTCTGAATGGATCAAGCGGAAGGGGGGGAAGGCATCGGTTGGTTAGTTTGGGAACGTTTTTTCTCTCTTAACAAGAGGCCACAGCTTCACAACCAGGATTATTTCTTTTCCTTCTCTCTATCCTGCCTTTTCAGTTTCTTTTTCCCAGTCCACCCGGAAGCAGGGCTGTGAAAGGGACGGCTTCTCTCCAGCTCAAGCAGCCTGGCCCCTGGCAGAGGCATTCGCAGCAGAACTTAAGAGACAGTTCTGTTCTTGGCTCTGCCAACAGACTTCCTGTGTGTCCTTAAATCTCTTTGTGCTTTAATTCTCCCTGTGAGAGACAACAGTGATTTTTTTTTTCTTCTTATCAGGTGTAAATTTTTTTTCCAGTGGAAAAATTGTCTGTTCTGTGTGGTGATGTATGGACACACTAAATTTAACAGCATGAAAGTTCGAGCTTGATTAAGATATTTGGAGAATCCATAAAATAAAAATACTAAAGAAAGTCACAGATAATATGTGACAAAACTATTGTTCCTCTGGGGGGGACAGGAGGGAAAATATTGGATTTTAATTAGGCTGAGTAGTAGCTTAACATTCTAGCCATTTTATTGCTGAACTATATATTCACAAAAATACACTGTATTCACTCATTTTTAAAAATCTTGAATTTTGAAAAACTGAAAAAGTCTGTGCTTACCACATCAGTCTAATTTATAAATGTTCTGATAGAACTTGAAGTTTTAAAAGTTCTAAACTGCTTCATCACCAAGGACACAACTCTACTCTCTAATTCTTTTATTGTTTTCTTTTTTATAAAATTGCTGGTATTCTGCTATAAACATCAGCTTGTGTATTTTCATCTGCCTCTCATCTCTTTTTCTTTCCAACAGGGTTTCCTATTGTGTTATCATTGATTTATCATTGAGAAGGGCAATTTTTATGTAACAGTCATATAATCCAAACTCTACAGCATTTGAAACTACATCAATATTGACTCAGCTCAGTCCAGCTATATTTGTCATAATAAAGCTTTCTACACTGAAAAACATCTGACAATTTTTGGCTTTTCTAATGAATACTTTAAGATTCACACATAGCATTTTGTGGTTTTGGGGTCTTTAAAACTAGATAAAAACTTCAGTAAGCATCCTTAGGGAAAGGAAGAAGATTGGAATCAAATGGTTAGCTACACACAACTTGCAACACTGTCTACAAACCACTTAATTAATGAGCAGATGAGAAATGAAGTGGTTTCATTGCTCTGTCCCAAGAACCTGGAACTACAGGTTTGAGTACTGAGTTGGATGTTAGAGGTACAGATTTAATTTCTGTGCTGTGCATCTTCAACAGCAGAACAGTAACATTGTGACTCAGACCAGTGCCAGAAATACCCCAGGAAGGAAAATTTTTCCTGAGTGAATTCTAGGCCAGACCATTCAATAATGGAACCATGGGGGAAGCTAAAATCTTCAACTTTTTAAGAAGTCTAGCAAAGGCTAATGTCACAGCTGGAAGAAGCAACACAATATTCTCTACAGTCACACTGTTTTACTCCATGGCCAGATGTTTTAGACATCTCATTCCCCTGCCCCAGATATTACTTCATGCCAGAAAAATAATGTAAGTTGTTGCTTTAGATGTTGTGATACCATTGTTATCTGTGTCTGAATAACTACTGAAAAGAAAAAAAGAATAAAAAAAAAGGCAGAGCAGTTAATTTTACCGATATGCTTAAAATGAGCAAAATAAGTACTGAGAGAGTTAAGTGGGTTTTTTTTATACTGAATGATATCTCTCTTGCAATGAGGATAGCAAGGAAGAAACGGTGGATTATAATGAAGTTATAAATATCCTGCATTTTCTCCCACTGCCTCTAGCTCTTGGCTAAGATCCCAGGTCATTAGCGGATGTCTGTGATTTCATGTGAAAGGAAAGTAAAGAAAAACAACATAAAATTACCTTTTTTTTTTTGTACAAGACAGCAGAGATTAATACCCATTTCTCATGTGTGTCTCTGAAAATAACTGCTCCTTAATTTTGTGAGAAGACTGAGGATGAAGATGGAAAAAAGATTGTTCCTTTATTACCAGGAGTCAGAAGGAAAAAGTAGTAATGTAAATTTTTCAGTAAGGGCTAATAACTGTTTGAAATACTCAGACAACAGCACAATGACACTATCAAGACAGATTTCTGCTTTTTTTCCCTTCAGCTGGAAATGGGCATTCTCTTTTCCTATGTCACCTAGCTCAAGTTGATATTTTTGCTATTAGCTCTTAAAATTACAATTCTTAAGTCTATAAAATGTACTTTCCTAGCAGTCAGCTCATTTTTTCACCTTCATACCAAAAGAAAGTAAAAATTAAAAAAACAAGACATTGAAAATAGTTATTTTTATCAATAATTCTTTTTAAATGCCAGCAGAAGTTCTACAAGGCATATTCTGTTTGTAAAACTATCAGCAATGGCTACATTTTCATGGTACTCAAACCCAATATACTTCACATCATGCTTACAGAACTAATTTTTCTGCATTTGGTATTGTTTTATCTGGGGGGAACCTTGCGAGTGCTCATGGAACTCACCAATGCTTGTTCTTAACTGTACCTCAGATTTCAGTTTTTCACAACTGTAATTGGAACCAACCTGTAAGCTGATTCTACAGTACAATATATATATATAATATATATTATATATATTATATATATACAGTATATTCTGTTTATAAATTGGGATGTTGAACAAGTTGTAGCAGTATATTTTGTTAATAAAGCAATGCTTGCCATATATTAAAAAACATATTTATGCTGTTACTGCACAACCCATAAGCATTGGCACTTTACTGCAACAGTTTCTTGTTTAAAAGAAATTACACCTCCGTAACTGGGGAGATGGGAAAGTATAAAGGACACTTATTAGAACACACTGCAGTTGCCTCTACTTTTATTTCACAGGAAGGAAAAAAAATCCTCCTAGCTTCAGGCAACAGACTTAGGAGTGTTTTAACCATCAGAGAGATTTTTATTTCTGGGGCAGTTTTCAGGGCTTATGGGTGCAGCATAAATTGGGTAGAAACCTGGCAGGATGGCCAGGCCGAAAGAGCGGCGGTCAGTGGCGTTACATGCGGCTGGCAGCTGGACACCAGCGGCGTTTGCCAGGGCTCGGTACGAGGCCAGCCCTGTTTGACATCTTCAATGACCTGGATGAGGGGACTGAGTTCATAGAGGAGGCTAATTTGGGTGGGAGTGTTGATCTGCTGGAGGGCAGGAAGGCTCTGCAGAGGGATCTGGACAGGCTGCATTGATGGTCCAGGCCAGTTGTAGGAGGTTCAACAAAGTGAAGCTCCGGGTCCTACACAGCCAACCCAGCCAGCACTACAAGCTTGGGAAGAGTGGCTGGAAAGCTGCCCAGTAGAAAAGGACCTGGGGGTGCTGACTGACACCGGCTGAACACGAGCCAGTGTGGGCCCAAAAAGACCAAAGGCATCCCGGTGTGTATCAGCAATATTGTGGCCAGCAGGACCAGGGCAGATTGTTCCCCTGTAGCTGGCACTGGTGAGGCCACGTCTCAAACCCTGTGCCCAGTTTTGGGCCCCTCACTACAATATGGACATTGAGGTGCTGGAGTGGGTCCAGAGAAGGGCAGTGGAGCTGGTGAAAGTATGTGTCTTATGATCAGTGGCTGAGGAAGCTGAAGTTGTTTAGCCTGGAGAAAAGGAGGCACAGGGGAAATCTTGTCAGTCTGAACAACTACAGGAAAGGAGGTTGTAGTGAGGTGTGGGTGAACCTCTTCTCCTAGGTAACAACTGACAGGATGAGAAGAAACAGCCTCAAGATGTGTCAGGGAAAGTTTGGATTGGATATCAGGAAAATTTCCTTCACTGAAAAGTTTGCCCACGGAAGTCATGGAGTCACCATCCCTGGAAGTGTTCAAAAGATTTGTGGATGTGGCAACTGGGGACATGGCCTAGTGATTAAAAAGGTGCTACTACATTAGAAGTTGGACTTAATTATCTCAGAGGTCTTTTCCAACCCTAGTAATTCTGTAGAATAGCTTGGACTTTTAAAGGTCATCTACTCCACCCATTCTGCAATAAGAAGGGAAGAGTGACATTTCCATTGAGTAAACTCCTTTACTGCAGTGGGACTATTTTTATGCCTGTCTCTTGAAACACGTACCTGACAGGTCCGAACTAAAAGTGCAGCTGATGTCCACAAAAAGGATGTGGAGGAAAAATCTATACACTTTTATGAATTCAGATATGACTTCAATGTACATTGAGAAGATCAAGAATCACCAGTCAAATTCCCAAATGCAAGTTTCTTGACTGTGATTCAGCTTACCAAATATTATTGCAATATTAAAGACTTATGTTTGGCTTCTTCTAGTGCAAAAAATTAGAATGTTTTACATGGTATGTCCCACAACTTTAAAAAGAAATAAAAAATTATTTTGAGCTGTACAAAATCCTATGGATAGAAAGAGCTTTCTAAATTTGTATGGTTTTTAGCAGTTTCCAGGAGAATCCAAACAGTGGGAGGTAATTTAAGGTGACTAATGAGTTCATAGAGAGAGGTTTTGGCATCCTATTCTCAACAATATATTAAGAATGAAGTTTGACAGGGCTAGTGGTTCAGTAAATTGTTATTTCTGCTCTTTTACAAGGTCATTGGAGCTCTGTTCACTTCCAATTTACGAGAACTGCATATTAACAGCCAAAGCTCTCATGAAGAGCCACAGCTCACCTAACTAGAAATGTTACATTAAAAAAAAAAGTGCAGAGTATCAGTTTCTTTTATTTCAGCTCTCCTAGGGGCAGAAATTACTTGGGCTGGACAGAGCTACTGCTTTGTACTGTCATTCTCTTTCCTGCTCACTTCACACCACACCAGCCTCAAAACCGGGCAAGGCATTCTATGAAGATGGTTCAATAGTTCATATTCTACTTTGTTTAACTATCATAAAGCAAAAAGCTAGATGGTTCACATCACCTGTAAAACTCCTAAAAAGAGTTTGTAAAATATAGAAGAACCCAACTATCTCAGTACTCCCACAGAACAAAAGATAACACCATGTATTTCCAAAAATTAAAAGATGCAGATCTTCTATAAAAACAGTAAAATGCCACAGGCATCAGAACCAGGCAATCTTCATGTCCCAATTAAGGTCACATACTTGTGTGTCATTACAAGCCTAGTAATAACCAGACCATTGGTATTACCAAGATGAACAAAGACCCTTTGGCAAACTGTCAAAAAGAAAAAAAATGCATAGTATCATGGCAAGGCACTGCCTGTGAAGAAAACACTGGACTTACCCTCTCAGACATGATGTTTTCTGGGGTAAAAAAACCCAAACAACCCAAACTTTTAAAATATTCAGAGGAACATATCTGATTTTATAAGAAAACCAAATTTTTTTCCCCTAACTAATAAAACACATGAAAAATTGTGATACAGAAAAATAATACACTGCAGTTACAGATAATAATACAGATACAGAATGAAGAAATTTAATCATCGTTAAAAGCTCTCAAAGATGCATTAAATATTATTCCTTTACAAATTAAGAGTTTATGCTATGCAGCATATTAAAATGGGTAAGAAATGAACAAGCAATGAGCAGAGGCAGATAGCTAGATGTTCAGAAGACATATTTACAAAGGAATGAAATGCAGGACTTTAATGCATTTGCAGAATTTAACTAGCTGAAGGTTGCTTCTACATATTCTTTTCAGCTTATTGGTACAATAGTTTATAATAAGGTATAAATTTTGTCACTTATGGTTGCAACTTAGTTGTCAGTTCTGTTCCAACATATTTTTAGTGTATTGAACATTTGCTAAGTCAAAAACATGTCTCAGCTCTTTTTTAATACAAGTGTCTTATTACAATAAACTGATCCAGAAAAAACTAATTCATATAAAACCTCAGGATGTTCTCAAATATGACAACCTATTAATCTAAATTTCTACTTGGACTACTTATTCTTTTAGATAGAGAACAGCCACATCATTGATTCAGCTAGAAATTCAGATACTAGAGAATATTGCAACTGTTTCAAAAGACTATTGAATATAATGACCCCATGTTAAAGTTAGATGGTAATTTCCAAACAGCTGTGCTGTTTAAGATGACCACCCATCTCCCTGGGAATTTGGTGCAGACTCTCTCTTTCCAGTGTAATGACTTCAGCAGAAGCATTGGGTGTTTCTTACATTCAAGATCTGTATATTCTGTTCTCACAACAAAAGAAGGCCACAGCATCTGCAAATTCTTTAAAAATGGCTGCCTGCTTTGATCAAAGCTGCCCAAACAGGTCAAAGTAACACAGTACATGCTACAATTTAAAACTTCACTTAAAACAATTTGAATTTCATTTCTAACATTTATTTTTTTTATTAATCCCTCAATCACTTTGAAAAAATCCTTTGAAAAGGATTTTTAAAAGTTAAAGATTTTAAACAGTTTTATAATAATACTCTATGTGCAAGATTGTTTCCTCTATTTCTGTTATCAAATAATTTCTCTTCCCAAGTCCTTTTCCTCATTTTTAGCAATCTGTTAACCAGAATCTGATTGCAAGAAAGGCAGACTCTGAGATTCTTTCCCAACTGTATCAGCCCCAGAAAAGCATTACAATGTGCAGGGTGCTAGTTATCTTATGGACCACATATTTAAAAAAAAAAAGTTCTTGATTCCTTGATACTCACTATGAAGCATAGCTATGCAAAAAAGTTGCCAAACTTCATGCAACAAACTTCAGCCCCCATAATTAACTCTCCACCCCTAACTCACAACCCACAACTCTTCAGGCAGCTCCCATCAGTAGCAATTTAAACACGCCCAGGCCATATGGCACAGAACAGCCCACGTTCAGACTATCAAGAACTCTCAGCCTCCAAGGCAGGGTGGCCACACCAAAACTGCCAGACAGGAATGATCCTGGTCCCTGCCAGTCCTGGGCTGTGCCTACAAATCATTACAAGAAGTGGCAGCTACCCCAGGCCAAACAGCACCAGGACACACTCTAACAGTTCAGTACTATGGATGACCACTATGCAGTGCTCATGGAATATTCCCTGGCCTCAAGTAAGGCCTGTACAGCTTCAGTTGCTATAAGGAAAAAAAAAAAGTCATCTCTTAGCTGATAAAATAAGGGAGAAAAGATGACCTTCTAATCAAGATGAACTTCAAATCTTTTGCTTCCTCTTTCAACTCAACATGCCAATGAAACTCAGTTGCAGAAAGCCTCATGCATTCATAATAAATGGAATAGAAAAAGATTACATTCCATATATTGTAATAAGCAACCAATTTATGCAAATGACACCCAGTAGGAAGCGAGACAATAAAAGCATTGTGGTGTACTGAGCACAGTCAGACACAGAAATGATGTAAAGGAAAACATGAATAGCTGAAAGCAAGTTTCTGCAATCCTCCAAAATCTTTATGTTTTCAGACTAAATGTATCTTCAAGACATTAACAGTTCTTTTGAGCTTCTGCTGAATTTGAGTTTTAGTTAAAAATATAAAAGCTACCTGAGCCCAGGCATTTTCCGCTCATAAAAATCAAAACAGTTGCTCATTTTATGAATATGAATTGGAAATTCAGTTTAAATTTCTTGGTTTAGAGCTATAAGACACATTAAAAATAACAAAGATATATAGCAGAGTTAGCTGTCAAAAAAAACCAAAAAAACCTAAACAAATTAAAAAGAACAAATAGCAGCCTCAATGTGGATGAGAGCATTTCTCAATTGTTACAGAAATGAGATTAATTTTGGATTTAAAATTATAACTGGTTCACCAAACCCCTTCACTTGACTGGAATTTGAATGTGCTAGAATACAAAAAGATCACCATTGCTTCAATGATAAATTCCTATCAACACTCTCTCTAGATCTTTAAAATAATTAAATCTTTTCTCCTACTTCAAAACAGCTATGAGAAATGCTCTTCCTTCTAATAAAATAAAATTTAAAAAAAAGAGAGAAAATAAGAAAAGTCATAAAAAAGACAAAAGCAAGTAGGTTTCAGACCTTGATTAGGTAATGAAAAGGGAGTACATCCAGAGAGTCATACATTTCAAAGCAGAACTTGTGTTCTGTTAGGAAACAGGTTACAACATGCCTCAATAAGAAATAAATATTTGTCACTCATGAACTACACTGGCCATTACTTCCAGTCGTTAAGAAACAGGATGCAAATAAGAGCATCAAAATAAGAGAGACTGGGGGAAAAATGGCTTAGAGCACTTACTAAAGCAGCGTGATGACTTCACGACTGTATGGAGTGATGTAGGGTAACCTTGGCCACCCACCCTGGCCAGCAGCACTGCCCTGCACAGGGACATCCTGAGGCTGAGTGTGACAGGCAGGCACACACCACAGGGACATCCTGAGGCTGAGTGTGACAGGCAGGCACACACCACAGGGACATCCTGCGGCTGAGTGTGACAGGCAGGCACACACCACAGGGACATCCTGCGGCTGAGTGTGACAGGCAGGCACACACCACAGGGACATCCTGCGGCTGAGTGTGACAGGCAGGCACACACCACAGGGACATCCTGCGGCTGAGTGTGACAGGCAGGCACACACCAAGCCCAGTGAAGCAGTGCCCAGCACGTGCACCACAATGCCCCAGCTAAAGCAGCCCTTCCCTATTCTGCAGATGGAGCTCACATAGATGCCCCTCTCCTGCCCCAAAAAGACAGGGAGACACCACATAAGGGACACCACAGCTCTCAGGGACATTATGCAAGCAAGCTTTTTGATCATTCTTTCAAGGACTCAGGTTACCCATTAGTTGTGTGGCAAAGTGATTATTGTGGTCTTTACTGTCCTGGTCATAGACTGTCCCAATAGGACGCACTTCAAAAGATTATGAATCATTGCTCAGAGGTTTTTGACTTCTAAAATCCATCAGGAAATCTCATTTTTTCACACTGAGGATTACAACATGTATTATCCAT
The DNA here is from genome assembly GCF_050655825.1 of Lonchura striata. Lineage (NCBI taxonomy): Eukaryota > Metazoa > Chordata > Aves > Passeriformes > Estrildidae > Lonchura > Lonchura striata. Next base: position 37,812,929 of record NC_140707.1, on the reverse strand, counting down.
GAACCTTTCAACAACACCAGTAAAAAAAGTTTATTTATTCCTAAATCTACACGCAGTTACTCAAATTCATTTTCTGCTATGATAAAAAGACACAGCAAAACCAAACACAAGATAAAACTTGTCTCCCTTTGTTCTATTTCTCTACAAAGCAATTTGCTTTTTCATGGATGATGCAATACTGAAGTCCAGTTTAAATGTTATGTGAGAGAACTTTTACTAAAATCAAGATCTAGACAAAACTTGAAGAACATCTGTGGATTCAGAAAGTTTGACCTACCAAAACAAAAAGCATAAAGCAGTCTTGCACCAGTAATTTGGGCTCTTCCACTTAGTCATATTCCAAATGAAACAAAATCCAGAGATGTAGACAGTTCTCCAAAATGACATGTGAAACTGGCAAATATAAACTTCCTTGAAAGTACACCTACTTTACATTTTAAAAAAATCCCTACCATTTCCTCTTTCCAGTTCTCCAGTGCTAACTAGAGAATGCCTTCCTTACCCACCTTTATCTACGAAATCCTAATAAAATAAAAATCCATAAATATAAAAAATAGACAACTTTAATTAATTCTGGTCTGGATCCTCACACTTCGTCAGATTAATTTTTCAGACCTTGTGTTTTATTTGTAGGTCTGTCACATGGGGTGGGATGAGGTGCATACTCTTTAGAGAGACTTGACTCTTGATAAGAAAACCTGTCAGCAATACCATATAAGCACTAACTATTGATGACACAATCCATGTACACACTCTTAAGCACATATGTGTGTGCAGGAAAGGGATGGCTGAAAACGTAAAACACTTGCAATAACAGTAGAACAGAAGATGAGATTTTAACATTATAAGGAGTAATTTTGAAAGTAATCAATCCTGATAGGCACACATAAAAAACCCCAATCAATTGAGGAAAGTGCCTGTTGCCATTCAGCATCTCAGGAATGAGACCATCCAGCAAGGACTGATTCAAATGGTCCACTCCAAAACTTATTAATCAACTAATTTATATAGCAGTGATGTAGTTTGGTAAGACATCCCTCAAAATACATTTGTGAATGTAAAATACAGAACATTAGCTCCTTTCCTTCATATGAGAGTCCTAACACTAACTGTAACACTGAAGTTACAAGAGTGAGAACTTACCCATACTCGTGTGTGCATCTGAGGATAAGGAAACCTAAACTGACCCTCAGAATTTCAAATTTGATGTGTTAAGGCTACATGTAAATGCTTCTAGACTGAATTAATTTTATTCATCTTCACTCTATCTTACATAATATAAAGGAAATGCCATTAGAAACTACTTTGTCAGAAAAGCCAAACTGAATGGAGATGGTAATTTTGCTTTTCACATACAAGTTCTCAAGGGCAGGCTTTTTTGTTGATTAAAAACAAAGCTGAATAGGGTGTCAGATACAGCAGGTGCTCAGATACAGCTAAAATGATGATTCATTCAGTTTGTGGTCAAGGCCACACACACACATATCCCTGAGGCATAGCATCTTAGTTAACAGAAAAACCTAAAATCCAGTTACTATTGAAGAAAAATAAAGTGAGCACAAATTTACAAAAAAAGGGAATGGTTGCTTTTTGCTATAATATAAAGGAACAACTGCTGATCATACCAGACATTTAATAAACAGTGAAACTGGACACATGCATGTTGCTTAGGTTTATCAGATTTCAGCTACTTATGCGTCCAAGTCCAATCTCATGCCTCCAACATGTCAGAAACATGGCTCGTTTTCAGAGGTAAATAAATAAGCTGTGTGGAACTCAATCACAGCTGTTGCAATAAATATATCTCACTATTCAATGCTAGCACAGTCCTGCCCAACAAAATCTTTCAGGAGGAAGCTGCCCACTAAAAGAAAATAAAATCTCATCACCCAGAGAATAAAATCTCCAAACCTGGACCAGTCTCCCAGGAAAGTCTATCAACATCCTTCTATCCACTGACTTCAGAACTCACAGACCTACACGATCTTGGAGACCTGGTTGAAGTTCTGCCTAATTTTTCAGTAATTTCAGCTCCCAAAAGACAAGTCTAAGCAAAGTTATTCACATAGCACTGATAAGATTGGAGAAAAAACACTACAAGTTAAAGACTAATCTTGGATGAATCTGTAACCTTAGAAGTACCATGAATATGACCTTCCCTTCTGTGAGTTGCCATGCTGTGGAAATTCTTACAGATGAACATGGGAAACTGCTTGTAAAAGAGAAAGAGTTTAGAACAGTCCTTATATTAGATTAAAAGAAGGAAAAAAAAAAAAGCCACTGTTTTATGAACATGGAGGAAAAACTGTGGTGTGATTAGATAGATGAATTTAAACTGTGAATGTCCATCTGCAAATAAGAACAATCAGCGTCCACATACAGCTTATCTATATAGATGACTTTTTTTCTTAAAAACATCTGTATCTCACATCTTAACCACAGTTAATTTAAAAAGAAAAAAAAACGCACCTATCCAAATATGCGAAGTCACCTGCAAAGTACACTAAGTTTGCAGATAATTATACAAGTTCTTGGTTTTACTTGCAATGCATGCAAGAATCACAAGATTTGTAGAAATAATTGAGATGGCAAATGTTCAGGCTCACTGCAAACATGCACAACACCTCACAACCCAAATAACTTGATTATTTTTTACTTTCAATTTGCTGAAGGCACTTGCAGATCCTTTCAATATTATTTAGCGAGTTATACTGAGTGCCTATTATAAAGAATGTGTATCTAGTAAGCAATGGTCAGTGCCTAGCAGGGAAACAATCCGTGAACATGAGCATTAGCAAATGGAACAGTCAGAAATGTCTCATTTCATTGTTTGTTAAACAGTTTACTGTTTTCCCTCAGCTTAATCCTTTCTTGTGAACTCCTGTTTCAGCTTCATATTTGCAATGCATCTGCATTAGGCCACAGTTGCCTATGAATGTATACAGCTGTATAACTATTTCTATCAATTAATTCAATGCCTCAATAAATTGAAAATCAACTTGATTCTTTTTGTCTTCCAACAAAGCCTACTTTGAAGTTTGAAATTATTCACAATAATTCTCAGAGAAGTTTTCAGCAAAGAAGTCTTGGTATAGTCAGAAAGAATGACCTTATTTGATCACAAACTGAACACAGCAGCTGTGTTGCTGGCAGAAGATCTATAACATTCACTCATAGTGGCTTCCCTGCCTCCATCATAATCTGCTATATACTGATCCAATTATTGCACAAAAAGCCTTTTTCTTATAGCAAATTCTCCTCTTCACTTCTGTCTCACTCTGGATTGAAGGAAAAAAAAATCTTGTGGATGGAATGCTTACTGCTTTTCAAATATTTCGTGCGAAAATGCCATTTACACCCACAGCTGCTGCTGACTTCTCTTTCTCCCTTCTTTTACAAGACAAGGAGGGGGAGAGGACACAGAGAGAAAAAAAATGAATAATTTTTCAAGATATTTAAATTAGAAGTTAATTTTATTAAATTTTTTATAATTCGGCTCATATGACAGATAACATATTTTGATTTTGTCCTGATGATTTACAAGACAATTTAAAACTTGAATCCATGCACAAAGGCACGGAAATGTCACAAACATAGCTTAGAGAGGAATGGTCTCTCAGGTAAAGTTGTTTCAGCACATGACTTTGTTTGCACTTTAGAAAAAAAAGAAAGGATTACAGTGAAAAAGAAAGGAATTACTTTGATGAAGAGTTGGAAAGTATGTTGCAATATTTTCCTTCCAAACAATGCAGTTGTGTAACTTTTCTAAGCTTTTGCAGTTAAACATGTAAAACAAGTAAACAAATCCCTTGGGAAAAAAACACCAAAAATCCTAGTGCTATATTGGAAACTTTGCATTCTAAACATCTGTTTCTTTATTCACTTTTCAGTTATGCTCTAACAAGCAACTAAATAAAAGCCTGTCAGCCCCTTTCCCCAACTAATTTTTGTAGCTGGAAATAGTATAAAACCCAGCTATGCTGCAAAGCCAGACGTGATGGAAAGCAGTTTAAATACTTCTTAAACAAATAAGAAATGAAAAATCCTCTTCACAGGGCTCATACTTATTCTATCACACAAGCCATCAGTAATCCCCATTTCTGCCTTCAGAACAAAGAATAATTTTTCCAAATAATGTATTTATAAACAGACATCATTAGATAGTAAGAGAAAGGAGCTCTTCCTAGCTACACATGCAGAATGGACAGACAAGCAAAGAGAGCCCGTGTTACCTGCTACATAAAGTTTAGAAATAAACAACCTTTAATTGAACATGTGTCTTGGTTCGACAAGACAGGAGTCTGTGAAAGAGGGCAAAGCCTCCTGTGCAATGGAGAATGGCAAACCCCCCTCCCTCTGAATTACGAGGATCTTTAAATTAAAAGGCTCTCAGGCAAAGATATGGGAGTGGGAGTAACAATTCTTTACTAGGAGAAAACTAGACAACAATTTAAAAAGGCAAATGCAATCGGTACAAACAAAACCAGTGAAAGGAAAAAAAAAAAGTCCAGAACCTGCGGGGTGCCAGTATCAGTTCTACTGGGACAATTTGCTTCCCTTGCAGTGGCTGGTGAATTGTAGCTGCAGTGGTGATCTCTAGAAGGGTATAGTTTCCCTCTGAAGATCTGGTGGCAGTGGGGGCCGGTCTTCCTCTGCGCCGGGGTTGCCTCTGAGCTCCGCTGCCGTCGCCTCTGCGCGCCGGCTGCTTCGCTGCGAGTGCCGCCGAAGAGAGAGCGAGAGAGAGCTGCTTCTCCAGGAATCCCGCGAAGAGAGAGAGAGAGCTGCTTTCCCCGGGAATCCCGCGCAGAGAGAGAGAGAGCTGCTTCTCTCGGAGTCTCGCGAAGAAGAGGGAGAGAGCTGCTTCTCTCGGAGTTCCGCGAAGAAGAGGGAGAGAGCTGCTTCTCCCCTCTGGGTGGGACCCCCTTCATTGAATCAGTCGAAGGTGTATACACAAACCATTGTCTCTGAGAGAGATAACAAAAAACCTGTCCAACCGGTTCGCCTTCGACAGATGGCAAATGGAATACAAGCTTATCTTACAACCCAGGACATTATCCACCCCTTATTCTATTTCCATCTGCACACCATGAAATCTTACACCCAGTTCTCTCTTAAGACCAAGTTTCCCTGTGGTACACAGCGGGTCTCCCCATCTTCCTGCATTACCCACCAAGTGTAACCAGGTCCTTGAGCAAAGACAATCCCACGAATGGGTTGGTCTTTGCCTGAGGTGGGATTAATCCAAACAGTTTTCCCTAAAATACCTTTCATATGTACTACAGGGACCTTATCTCCATCTACTGCGTGTAAGGGTTCTGACTGAGCAGGGCCAGCTCGACTGACAGACCCCCGGGTGTTGACCATCCAGGTTGCTTTTGCCAGGTTAATTTCCCAGTTTCTAAATGTTCCCCCACCAAGTGCCTTCAGGGTAGTCTTAAGGAGTCCGTTGCACCGTTCAACTTTGCCGGCAGCTGGAGCATGATAGGGAATATGATATATCCATTCGATACCATGTTCTCTGGCCCAGGTGTTGATAAGGCTGTTCTTGAAATGGGTGCCGTTGTCAGACTCAATTCTCTCAGGGGTGCCGTGTCTCCACAGGACTTGCTTTTCCAAGCCTAAGATGGTGTTCCGGGCAGTGGCATGAGGTACAGGGAAAGTCTCCAGCCATCCAGTGGTGGCTTCCACCATGGTCAGCACGTAGCGCTTGCCTTGGCGTGTCTGGGGCAGTGTGATATAGTCAATCTGCCAGGCCTCTCCATACTTGTACTTGGACCACCGCCCACCATACCATAGGGGCTTCACTCTCTTGGCCTGTTTGATGGCAGCACACGTCTCACAGTCATGGATAACCTGGGAAACACTGTCCATGGTTAGATCCACCCCTCGGTCTCGTGCCCACTTGTAGGTGGCATCTCTGCCCTGATGACCTGAGGCATCATGAGCCCATCGAGCCAGGAACAACTCCCCTTTATGGTGCCAATCTAAGTCTATCTTTGACACCTCTATTTTTGCTGCCTGATCTACCTGCTCGTTGTTTCGGTGCTCTTCATTAGCCCGACTTTTGGGGACATGGGCATCTACATGACGGACTTTTACCGTCAGCTTTTCCACCCGAGAGGCAATGTCTTTCCATATATCAGCAGCCCAGATTGGCTTTCCTCTACGTTGCCAGTTGGCCTTCCTCCACCTTCCCAGCCAGCCCCACAGAGCATTGGCTACCATCCATGAATCAGTATAAAGGTAGAGCTTTGGCCACTTCTCCCTTTCAGCAATGTCCAGAGCCAGCTGAACGGCCTTGAGTTCGGCGAGTTGGCTCGATCCACCTTTTCCTTCGGTAGCTTGTGCAACTTGGCGTGTGGGGCTCCATACGGCTGCTTTCCACTTCCGGTTCATCCCTACAATGCGACAGGAACCATTAGTGAAAAGAGCGTAGCAGGTCTCTTCTGCTGGTAGTTGGTTGTATGGTGGAGCCTCTTCAGCTCTTGTCACTTGTACCTGTTCCTCATCATCAGTGAGACCAAAGTTTTCACCTTCTGGCCAGTTCGTAATTATCTCCAAAATCCTAGGGCGATTCAGGTTTCCAATACGGGCGCGTTGAGTGATGAGGGCAATCCATTTGCTCCATGTTGCGTCAGTGGCATGGTGGGTAGTAGGAACCTTTCCTTTAAACATCCACCCCAGCACCGGTAGTCGGGGTGCCAGGAGGAGTTGTGTTTCTGTGCCAATTACCTCCGAGGCGGCTTGAACTCCTTCAAAGGCAGCCAAGATTTCCTTCTCTGTGGGAGTGTAGTTGGCTTCAGACCCTCTGTAACTTCGGCTCCAGAATCCCAGTGGTCGGCCTCGAGTCTCCCCAGGCACTTTCTGCCAAAGGCTCTAGGACAACCCATGGTTCCCGGCTGCAGAGTAGAGCACATTCTTGACCTCTGGTCCCGTTCTGACTGGGCCAAGGGCTACAGCATGAGCGATCTCCTGCTTGATCTGGGTGAAGGCTTGTTGCTGCTCAGGGCCCCAGTGGAAATCATTCTTCTTTCGGGTAACCAGATAAAGAGGGCTCACAATCTGGCTATACTCAGGAATGTGCATTCTCCAGAAACCTATGGCACCCAGGAAAGCTTGTGTTTCCTTTTTGCTGGTTGGTGGGGACATAGCTGTGATCTTGTTGATGACCTCAGTGGGAATCTGGCGCCGTCCATCTTGCCATTTCACTCCCAGGAACTGGATCTCTCGGGCAGGTCCCTTGACTTTGCTCTTCTTGATGGCAAAGCCAGCTTCTAGTAGTATCTGGATGATCCTCTCACCTTTCTCAAACACTTCTGCCGCTGTGCTCCCCCACACAATGATGTCATCAATGTATTGCAGGTGTTCTGGAGCCTCACCCTTTTCCAGTGCAGCCTGGATCAGTCCATGGCAGATGGTGGGGCTGTGTTTCCACCCCTGGGGCAGTCGGTTCCAGGTGTACTGCACGCCCCTCCAGGTGAAAGCAAACTGAGGCCTGCATTCTGCTGCCAGAGGAATGGAGAAAAACGCATTAGCAATATCAATGGTGGCATACCACTTTGCTGCCTTGGTCTCCAGCTCGTACTGGAGTTCCAGCATGTCCGGCACAGCAGCGCTCAGCGGTGGAGTCACTTCATTTAAGCCACGATAGTCCACAGTCAATCTCCATTCTTTGTCAGATTTGCGCACAGGCCAGATGGGGCTGTTGAAGGGTGAGTGGGTTTTGCTGACCACCCCTTGGCTCTCCAGCTCCCGAATCATTTTGTGGATGGGGATCACGGCATCTCGATCCGTCCGATACTGCCGGCGGTGCACTGTCGAGGTCGCAATTGGCACGCGTTGTTCTTCCACCCTTAGGAGTCCTACTGCAGAGGGGTTTTCTGACAGTCCAGGCAAGGTGTTCAATTGCTTAATGTCTTCTGCCTCTACAGCGGCTATTCCAAAAGCCCACCTGAGTTCCTTTGGGTCTTTGTAATATCCGTTCCGGAGGAAGTCTATGCCTAGGATACATGGAGCATCTGGGCCAGTCACTATAGGGTGTTTCTTCCACTCCTTCCCAGTCAGGCTCACCTCAGCTTCTACCAGAGTCAATTGTTGTGATCTCCCTGTCACACCAGCAATGGAAACAGGCTCTGCCCCCACATGTCCCGATGGTATCAGAGTACACTGTGCACCAGTATCAACTAAAGCATCATATTTTTGTGGCTCTGATGTGCCAGGCCATCGGATCCACACTGTCCAGAAGATCCGGTTTTCCCGTGCCTCTCCCTGGCTAGAGACAGGGCCCCTCTAACACTGGTTATCATTCCTTCCCTGGGCATACATACTAGAGGTCCCTTCAAGGGGGTCTGACAGATCGTATCCACAAGCTTGGTCACGGGAGGTTGAGGCTACCTTCACTTTGGTGGAACTCCCCCGGTTAGAGTTTCCCTCCTTGAGTTGACGGACCCGTGCTGCCAGGACAGAAGTGGGTTTCCCATCCCACCTCCCCATGTCTTCCCCATGGTCACGCAGGAAGAACCACAGATTAGCCCTTGGGGTGTACCCTCTCTCTCTAGCTGGGGATTGTTGGGTGCTGATTCTGGGGCCTGTGACTCTCACGGGTGCTGTATTAACCTTCCTTATCTCCTCCCTCATCTCCTCTTTAAACTCCTTAATCACAGCTGAGATATGAGCCTGCATTGGGCCATTAATCATACTCTCATAATTCCTAAGTTTGTTGGCAACAGAACCTATTGTCTCCCGGTGGGTGTCAGCATTGATCGTTGCAATGAAGGTGGCGTATTGAGATGGCCCAAGATTTGCCAGACTCCACAGCATTTGTCCCGTACACCTGACTTTGTCAGGATCATTATTGTGTCGTCCATCCCTCCCAAAGAGTACCTCCAATACTGCCACTTCTCTCAGCTGTTGGATTCCTTCCTCGAGGGTCTTCTAGCGCATTCTATGATGGTGCTCTTGCATTCTCTTTCTGTGGATAAACCTCTCCCTGACACTCATTAAGAGCCGCTCCCAGAGAGAAAGGGACCCTGGTTCCCTTACAAAAACCTGATTTATACCTGAGTCCTGGGTCAAGGGTCCCAAGTTCTTTGCCTCACCACCGTCCAGCTGCACGCCTGTACCCATAAGATCCCAAACCCGGAGTAGCCAGGTAGCATAAGCCTCACGCCCTCGTCGCACAATGTCTTTATGCAGATTGCGAAGACTTTCGTACGTCAGGGACTCGGTGATGATAGCAATCTCTGGCTCCCCTGTGGGTTGTGAGGTTCCTCCATTCCTGTCCCTATCTGCAGGGTGCTCTGCTTTCACCTTAGACTTCCTTGTTTCTACCGGGGCCACTGCTGCTGACCGTGACTGCCTTTGTGGTTCAGCTGGAACCTGGACAGTTGTAACATCTGTGGGTTCCACAGCTGTACTATTAGACTGTCCCTCCTCAAGGCAAAGGGCCGGTTTCTTACCAGCTGGGGAAATGCACTCCTTCAGCATCTCTCGTATCTCCTTAACCAGAACCCTCACCCAATCTGGGCGGTTCATTTCTGAGGTGGGCTGTGGGGCAGGGTCAGGCTCTGGAGCAGCAGCATCTCGAGTCTGTGGTGTAGGTGTGAGGGTAGTTATCCAGGTTAATTTTCCCTTATCTCTGAATGCTAAATATAACAGGACTATCAGCAACACCACCCATTGTATGGTATCATTAGCACTTATAAAGGATCTTAACCCTTTGAGAACTGGTGGAGCAGACCCAAAAAGATGGTTAAAAGGTTGAGAGAAAGTTTGCCCAGGTGCTATTTCCTCGCAGTAGGTACCGTTATTAAAGTAACCTCAAAAACATACAGTTAACGTGTGATAGCTATGAATCCATGTACCTGCCTTCCAGAGGAAATTAAAGATCCATGAATTCCTCACCCAATTAACCCAGAAGCCAAACTTGATAACAGACACCGTAGCCTTAGTTATAGGACCCATTTTTAGATAAGGGTCTGCAAATGGGAAAAGTATAGCTACGATCACATGCCACCCAAACCAAGGTAAACTAGACCACATGGTGATGCTGAAGATGTTTTTACACACAACAAAACCAAATTACTTAAGAACTGTTAATCCTTTTTCCCTCTCAATGCCCTCGGGCCCCACGTTGGGCGCCAAATTCTGTCTTGGTTCGACAAGACAGGAGTCTGTGAAAGAGGGCAAAGCCTCCTGTGCAATGGAGAATGGCAAACCCCCCTCCCTCTGAATTACGAGGATCTTTAAATTAAAAGGCTCTCAGGCAAAGATATGGGAGTGGGAGTAACAATTCTTTACTAGGAGAAAACTAGACAACAATTTAAAAAGGCAAATGCAATCGGTACAAACAAAACCAGTGAAAGGAAAAAAAAAAAGTCCAGAACCTGCGGGGTGCCAGTATCAGTTCTACTGGGACAATTTGCTTCCCTTGCAGTGGCTGGTGAATTGTAGCTGCAGTGGTGATCTCTAGAAGGGTATAGTTTCCCTCTGAAGATCTGGTGGCAGTGGGGGCCGGTCTTCCTCTGCGCCGGGGTTGCCTCTGAGCTCCGCTGCCGTCGCCTCTGCGCGCCGGCTGCTTCGCTGCGAGTGCCGCCGAAGAGAGAGCGAGAGAGAGCTGCTTCTCCAGGAATCCCGCGAAGAGAGAGAGAGAGCTGCTTTCCCCGGGAATCCCGCGCAGAGAGAGAGAGAGCTGCTTCTCTCGGAGTCCCGCGAAGAAGAGGGAGAGAGCTGCTTCTCTCGGAGTTCCGCGAAGAAGAGGGAGAGAGCTGCTTCTCCCCTCTGGGTGGGACCCCCTTCATTGAATCAGTCGAAGGTGTATACACAAACCATTGTCTCTGAGAGAGATAACAAAAAACCTGTCCAACCGGTTCGCCTTCGACAGATGGCAAATGGAATACAAGCTTATCTTACAACCCAGGACAACATGTCTTGCTTTTGAACAATCTTGTATAATTCTCAGTGGTTCAATGCACAGTGGAAGTGCACCAAAAAAAGGATCATAGTTATTCTTTCACTTACATTAATAAACCAGTGCTGAAGAATAGGAAGGTGTAGGACAATAAGGTCAAGAAATTACAAGCAGTTACCAGATTTACAGTAAGATTTGTTTTTATCCTCTTACTGCTTTCTTACTGTAACACCATCCTGATTTATTAAGGTAATACTCCTCACATGTGACACATCACAAAGCAACCCCTACATACAGGGAAATCCGTAACAAAATCTTGAAAACAAGACTTTTTTTTTTCCTTTGATAGGCAGATACTTCTCTTCAAAAAAAGACAATGTATTCCTTCAGGGAAGAATATGCAAGAGTATACAATCACTCAGCTATTTAACCTCTGTGCACTCTTATGCTTCTCATATGTACCTCAAAGACAGTTATCTTTTCGTTTGGCCACAGCCTTTTTGGTCAAGGGCTTTTATGGATATATCTTAGAAGGGCCATTGAGAGTCACAGTACTACTGAGAATGATAATATTCAGAGAGACACTGAAGGAATATTCACACCAGCATAAACCCAATATACTGTGCCAAACCAAAATAACACACTTACCAGATCAAGCCCAGAATTGTAAATTTCTTTGATCAGTATGAATATGATTTATTCAATTATTTAGGAAGCCTGAGGAAAAAATTCTAAAGTCTAAATTATTATTTCCCTTGTAAACACTATTGTCTCCATTAAACTGTTGCACTAAGGACGAAAAACTAAGCTACAGAAAGCATTTCAAGAAAACCCACTTGGGAGTTTTGGATCCCACTGAAATCAGTGCTGGTTGGGAACTTAACCTTTTCTGGATTTCATTACACCTACTGTTCAAAGCCTTTCAGTCACAGAACATACTGCTGTTATCAAAAGGAAAAGATTGCCCCACATCAGCTGTCTGTGGCAGCTCTGTGTGTAAACACCTGCTGGCACATCCTGTGGGTCAGCCTGCCCACCGCGGGTACGGAGCGCGCACAATACCCGGATGGGAAGCGTGGCTAACATTTTTTAACATTCTCCTCTGTTTAGTGGAGCTAAAAGAGATTTGGGGAAACATTCACTAAGAGCTATTTTAGGTTTTGCAAGGGAAGCTCAAAAGGTTGAAACACGCTGTTCTATGCCAGACAAAAATTTGAGTAAGTTTAAACTTAGAGATTTGTTTCTGAAACAACTATAAATGTCTCACAGCACTTCTATAATAATTATCACATTCAACCAGCAGAAAGAATCAGCAAGCCTGAGTCTACCTGTAAGAATAAAAATTATAACCTCAAAAAACATTAAAATAACATCATCACACAGCATTTTCACTGCAAAATGAAAATATGTAAATATGTCATAAATCTCTAGGAAAGGATAGTCCCATAATTATATAATGGCCAAAGAGTGATAGATATCCAACATGGTCTTCGGAAAACAATCCTGAAGTACACACAGGCTCCTGAAGAAATCTGGGGAGGAAGGGAGTGGGAAGGAAGTAATAATCACACAAAATTCCTTTACTAAAGAAAAATAGCAGGAAAAGGAGCATCGCCTCAAATATAGCACTTTTGTGTGGGTTTGGTTTTTTTTTGTTGTTTTTGTAGTTTTGTTTGTTTTGTTGGGGGTTTTTTGATTGTTTTCTCTTTTGAATTTGGTATTTCTGGGGGTGGAGGGCTGCTTTTTTAGGACTATAGCCGTATCTTGACAGCGATGTTTGGAAAACCATTCATTCTTTTACAGCCATGGAAAACGCACGTAACAAATTGCAGAGTTAAGATCAGAAAACCATGCACAACCTTTTTCTCTTAAATGCCTATAATATTTAATTTCCTTTTGTTTCTAACTTCATACTTGGCACATCAACTATTCCGTCCATTTCCTTAATCCATATTTATTTGTTACTTATTCTGGTAACAAATAAGGAATCTGGTCCCACACTATTTCTTGATCTTCCTTTTTTTCTCTCCCTCTGGCCTGAAACCCTGGTGCCTGGTTTATTGATTTCTCTACTCTGCTTATACATGAAAAAATCCACTTAGGAAAAAAAATTGTCTTTCAAAGAAGAAGGCAGAGTTGCTCATCTGTGAAAGAGGATGAAAACCTCAGTTCAGTATCAACATGAAGTATTCTAATTCCCAGTGAGAAAACAAAAGCAACAGGCCCAAAGATTTCCCAAGGAGCTACCTAAAAACCCAGGTCACATTGTAAAATTCAGCTTATTTGGAAAATGAAATAATGCTTGTATAGATGACCTATTTCTAAAAATCTTCTATTTTGTGAAGAATTGATGCAGCTTCTAAAGGAAGTCTAAGAATTCAGACCACTTATATAAATTACAATATGATCATTATAAAGACTATATAACTTCATATTTCACCACAGTTAGGAGAGAAGTAAAGAAACCAGAACTCTGGCTCATATCTAGTTCCTCAAATGTTTCAAATGAGAGAATAATCATAAATTAGACTATGCATGGGTTCCTGAAGCCATCTTCCAAAACCAACCACTATCCAACAGGTTCAATCTGTTAAGAAGTCTGTTTCCCAGACACCAGTAGTGATGGGTTATTCTTCCAGTAGTCAAAATCAAAATTTGTTTTGAATTTAGCAAACTTTCATCTTTTTAGAGACAGAAAGTGGCTTACATTATTTCTAGAACGCCAGTCAAGGAAGCTCACATATATATATATCATGATACAATAATTGCTTTTTAAATTCAGCCCTAAAAAATATGGATACAATAACACTTCTTAAAAATAGTTTATGTTTTTGACTTTTTTGTCCAGCTTTTTTCAGGGAAAAGCACTTCTGGTTTTACTGCTCATAAAAATGAAAGTAAAGGCATATAATCTGTCACATGACCATTACAGATTTTACTACATTGGTCCAGTTCCTTCTCAGTTTACTGTAATGCAAGGTCTGCTTTTCCCAAATTAAAATTAAAAAATACTTTCTCTACTTTTTTTTTTTTTTTTTAATATTAACACAAATGTATTGGGAAAAACGTACAAGATGGGCAACATTTAGTTCCCTTTAGGAAAATACAAATAAAGTACAGGTGGCAGAGAAAGAATGGCCTTTATAAACAGAACAATAAATCCAAACTCATCTTCCAAACATTTGAAAGTATTTACACATGTGTGCTTAAGCCTCTTACAAGTGCCTGTGATCAAAGTATATAGGGAATAAAATGTATTGCGTGTACACGTCTCTGAAATGCAAGAGACAGGAACTTGAAGTGTACAATGTTAACATTTGGAAGAAACTGTAAGAGGTATTCAGAGAAGCAGAGTTGTGTCTTTAAAATCCTGCTTAAAACATCAGGACTTGCAGCCCTCCCACTATTGTTACATTGTCACAGTCCTTAACTGAAGAAATTGTTAGGACTTGATTTTTATACATCCATTTACAGAGGGGAAAAAAAAAGTAGTTTACTAAAAGACAGCATTCTACAAAAACAAATCTCAAGACAGATTCTTTTATCTACTTTTCATCCTCAACCAATACCAATCACATATGATAACAGTTGGCAGGACATCTTCAAAGGAAAAGTAATACAAGGTCAGCTCATGAAAGAAAGCTTTTACAGGATGACAGTGGTACTGAACCTCCTTTGGCTGCTGATAGCATCACTGTTGTCAGCTCAGCACTGAAGCAATGATTCCAAACATGGCATTAGTACAATACACTAGTTCATGCAGCATAAGAGGGTGGAAAAATGCCCAAAAGCATGGTAAGATTGCAGTACTCCAGCAGCCTCTTCTCAAGGACATTTGAAGTAGATTTTACTGGTTCTACAATCACAAAGATAGGAGAAAAGCCCAAGAAATTCCCTCGTGGCTCCAGGTCTTTCAAAACTTCAGTCCATCTTCTGACTTTCCTTATCTCACGCAAGACATCTGTCCAAGGCTCAGTAATGCAGCCCTGGATGTCCTTTCAGTCAGCATCAGGCACAAGTAAAGGAACTACTGTCCATTTCTCAATTTTCTGTGGCCCAAGAGTTCATGTTTCCCCCTCACTGTTTTTTTCAGATAAAACTGTATTACCAGATAATACAGAGGTCTCCACAGCATCTGAAACAGCTACTCAACCCCAGCATGGAAGCTGCACTGTTTATATTGCATTTTACATTCTTCTTTAGTCACACTTGTATTTAATAACAACAAGAACAAAAATTTACATTTGTAGCCAATATTTGTATTTTCCATTTGGCAGTTCTGATAGTTTCTCTCACAGAATAGAGTTAAAACTGACTTGGCAGGGATTTATCAGCATTTCATCTGCTAAACCATTCCAGCCAGAAAATCAACTATATTGTCAACAGTTTGAAGAAGCAAGCTTCTACTTGTATTATGTGACAATGTCACAATGAACACAAAATCAAAACAAACAAGAAAATATAAGCAGGGCTGGGGGGAACCCAAACAGATCAACATTTAAAGATTTGGTTTTTGTAATCCCTAAAATAGAAGTTTACATAGCGCCAAGTACTTCAGAAAGACCATTGTTTTTTTAAATCTTAATGACACTTCCCAAGCTCTCAAAGCATCTTCCAAACTATTGTACCAGGAAGGAAAAAAAGCACAATCAAGAATTTCACCAACAGTTATGGTAATTTCCAAATGTGACAGTTTTTCAAATATTGACTCCCAAAAGTAATAACAGTCCTGTGCTCATCACTACTAGAAATACAAATTTTACAGGACTAACTTGGTCTTAAATGATAATTTCTGTGAAAAACAACATAATTATAACAGATGAAAATTTATGAACAGTTGTACTGATAACAGAGAAATTATATTTGTATAATTTGGAAGACAAAACAGCAGTAAAACCTGATTTTAATGCCAAAATATCTATGCTTATATAATGAAATATTTGGATAGCTCTGCTGTGCACTGTACTTATTTGTAGAGTCAATAATTCCTTGTTTATTAATAGAGCTGTAATAACACCATATTTTAATACCAAATCCTTTAATCTTCTTGTTTAATCAGTAAATCTGTCCCGGTTTGGAAAGACAAGTGTCTGCTAATGAAGGCAGGAGCCTAGGACATAACCAAAGCTTGGTTCTGAAGACAGCAGGAGGCTCCACTCATTACAAGAAATTTCTGATGCTTTATCAAGGAAAATATGTCCGAACAATACAGTGTAAGTAAAACTTTCAACCATTAAAAATGTGATTACTTCAATGTTGATCCTCTTAGAAGCATCACCTCAATACTCCTACATTCTTTCAGAGCTTTCTCCCTCTAGATCATGACACCTGCTTCTGAAAAATTTCTCATTTCTGAGCTAAAGTCCTCAAGATCATCACCATTAAGGATCACTGCCAAATGTAACATATCTAAGGAAAGTGTGCATTGGTTGACAAACAAGGGTATTGCATTCCTACTGCACCTGTTTCAGAGAGGAGGACTGAGTGCTGTGGTATTACAAACAAAATAGGGAAAAGATGGCGGCAGAATAGAAAAGATCTTATGTATTCTACATCTCAATGTATTCCTGAAGATGTGGTTATGAAGGACAAAATAGGGTGGGAATGTGGACATGAAGCATCACTCACCATTTCCTGAGATGCATACTTTGGATCTTCAGGATCAACTGACCAGTAGCAGTAGTCAAAGCTGAAGGCCACAGTTTTTTCTCTCGAGTCCCAACTGCTATCAAGCCTACTGTCAACCTGACAATAAAAGGAAAAAGACAGAAAGACCAAGTCACTCTGAAGCTGACCCAAAAAAAGCATTTTCCAAGTTAATGGGAAGTTTATCTAGGATCCATCTTGTGGAAAAGGAATGGCAAAAGAGTTAAACCTCTTTATTCAATTTCTTTGGTGCTTAGACACCCATGACAAACCTGCTAGAGCATTTTCACTGAAGGGTTCATTTACTACAGCTAAGGTTCCCCAAGACACATACAGCAGACACACTTCATCTAATCTTCATAAATTCTGTGTATTAGCAGGAAAGCTTTATAAACCTTTTGATATTTCTCTGAAATTCTTCTGTTTCACAGAGAACCACATGACAGAAATGAGACCCCAAGCAATAAGAAAAAACAATTTTCCCACTGCATAGTCAAATATGCGGGTCTCTTCCCCAGTTTCCCCTTTGCTTTGTCATGGTTGCAAGCTAATACTTCTGTCACTGGGACTGCACAATCCAAACTTAACCTTTATGGGCTATTACCAATGACAGTGAAGCCTTTCTAGCACAACAGTCAACAATTACTGAAATTAAAGGAAGTGTATAAATCTTTCTATATAATCTTGCCCAAGTGAATTATAATAAAACAGATAAGCTTATGAACACTCAAAGGAGGAGAGTAATGAATCAAAACATGATACAAAATTAACACCATATACATGTAATTTTTATTTAATTGGTACCTTTATTATAACCTCAGCATTCACACTAACTTAAGCAGAAAAAAAGCATGCAGGCTCCAGAGCTCTCAAGGAAGATGATGGCTACACTCAGTTTATTCTTATAGCTCTTGGTCTTCTACCAAGGCCTGAAGTGTAGCTTTACACAATTTACTCTATTCCATACAAATCAATTGCACTCTGAGGGGAAATATGAAAGGAAGAGAGATACAGGGAATGAAATTATCCAGATGTTAGTAACAGCAAGATATGCAAAAAATCCTAAACAATTTACCAGCAGCTCTGAATGATGGCATGCAACAGGATTGTAGAAGCTTTGATAAATATAACATACAGACAAGGCAAGACAACTACCTGTTATGTGTCTTCTCAATTTCCATTCCCACCCCCCCCCCCAAAAAAAAAACCACAAACTACTACCAAACCAAAACATTCCTTCCCCACACTTTCACTGCAATAATTCTAGGGCTGTGCCAGTTTAAACTTCTCCCTTAATATTTCTATTAAAATGATCCAATAGCCAAGCAAATGGAGAAAATGATCAGGATATCAGGATTCTTATATGGGAAAGAGAAGACAACAAAAAACATACCTTTATATTTCTGACTTTCGCCACTTTGTCATCAATTTCTACAATCACTCTTCCTCCTTCTGCTCTCTCTCTGGAAACATAACACATTTTAAAAACTCATTTAAAATATAAAGAATCAAAAGTGCATGCCAAATTTCTAAACTTCAGAAATTTGTGTTTACTTTAGCAAGCTGCAAATCAAAAACTTCAGATATCAATATACATAGATAAGACTCTGTGACATAAAATAGCATTTGCAGATCTGCATTCAAGTATGTCAAAAGGAAAGGGCTAAAAAAGTCCCAAGACTGTGGTGATTAAAGAGCTTTGAAGTGTTTTTCCTAAATACATTGTTGGGATTTTATTTCTGTTTAAGTGTTGTTGCTTTTACAAGAAATAGAGTGGAGCATTGGTAGACTGGCTGTGCTTTGTGGGGTAGGGATCCATGTGACAGACTTGTGAGCCGCAAGAATTGTCAGATTTTTCCCACTTAATTCAAAGGACTTATTGCAGTCCTCAAGAAGTACTCTTTAGGGGGAAAAAAGTGCCAACCAAACAATAAAATCAAAAAACTGTCCTGAAATGTAAATGGACAGGATTGTTTCTCAAGTGCAAAGGACCATGCACTCATATATACTGTCTAAATCTGCCATTGGAATCAGCTACTACTGGAATCAGCTACTACATTGGAATCAGACTGACTACTACAGACAACTTCCACATCCCAAATGAGCCATGTTAGAAAAGAATGAGAAAAGTATGTGGAAAAAGAAAAAACAAACAAAAAAAACCAACCAAACAAAAACCACCCCCCAAAAAACCAAACAAGCAAAACCCCCAAAATAAAAGCAAAACAAAAACAAACAAAAAACTGCCTCAGACCAAATTCATTTTATTTCTGGGCTGACAGCAGGATAGCTACCTGAAGAAAACAATGCTCTTATATATCCTTCTCAATAATTATAGTGGATTTTTTAATAGAAGAAGAGGTCAGTGTCCTATTTCTCCACCTTTGGTACTGAGAAGCTAAGAGCAAGACAAAGATGCTTTATATTTTCTCTATATTTTGCTTTGTGGTCTGATACTGACAAATCTTTTAAAATGCAACTTTCTCATAAAGTTTTGATGAAGCCAAATATCTTTGTAAAGCTGTAAGAAATTGGTTTAGAAATAAAAGCAATTTTGTCTTTAGTGCAGTTTTGTCAAATTTTATTAAAATTAAGGTGAAGACACACTGTCATTTGGGGTTAGATGTATGTTTATCTCCTGATAATCAGCTGGATCAGTATCATTAGGTCAGTTAAAAATGAGGGCAGATGAAACAAGAGGTAGAAAATTCAAACCCAGCTGACAGCTGCTCATTCCTGGCCCTAGACCTTTTACAGATTCCTTTCTATGTGTGCAGAAGTATTTAGTCCCCCACCAATCACAATCTGCCTTCACTGAGGGCTCTGACTTCCAGGTGGCCAAAAGCACATCATCCCCTGCCTTTGGGTCTCTCCACTTCTCAGTTTTTACCCCATGCTTTCTGTTGCAAAATAAGATTCAAAACAATGCCTTAGCACACTTAAGGCTTCCATGAAGACAATCACTGTGACATTTGAGCTTACCAATCACAAAGAGGTTTTAAGCACATTTCTGAGCATAGCTGCTCCCGTTTTTCAGACAAAAACAATCCTTTACTTTAAAGTCTCTTGCTTTACATCACTGATTTCTGAGGTACCCTCCTTGAGACAGACTGAACTCGGTATTTCCTGTAGTACATATTTACATGACTCTTCACATAGAAAATACAAGGACAGCTCCAAGAGATTTGGGTTAAGCTGTGAGTTCAGCTGTTCAACACATCAGTCACCAGAGCTCCAGATCCCAAGGGAACGGGAAGCATATTATGTACAGCTGGGTACCAATGCTGCACTATGTACAGCTGAGCACAGAACAGAGGTTTCATAAGGCTCCCTAAAGAACAAAGGAACAAGGAACAGTGCCTAAGGACACGGGCTGTGAGTACCTAAACTAGAAATGTGCAACTGATCCATTTAACCTGGACATGTGTGGCTTCATAGATGTTTTGACAAGCAAATGCTTTCCAATGTTAGTTACTTAGGGGACTTTGATATCCATGCACAAATCTCTGCCAGGTCAGCTAATAGACAAAGCTGACAATTACCCTGTACAGCAGGTCTGATTTAAGAGGAAATGGGACATTTGACAGAATTTCACAATATTTCAAGAGCAGCAGCAGACAGAGAAAACCAGAGGGATTTTTTAGGCGAGAGCTTGCTCTCTTACACATACTCTCTCCTTCACTGCCCAAGTATGATATTGGCCTTATCCTGCTTCCCAATACCACAAGCATCCTTAGTTTTCAGCCCTTAATGCTCCATTCTTACCAGCCTAAATAGTTCACCGAGTTCCTATCCTCCTCCTCCTGTGCACACACATCATTCCCTACAGGTATCTGCTATGTGTTCTCACTGGCATCACGTCCATCTTGGCTGGGGCAGTCTTCAACTGCTCTGCGGGTCTTGTGTCCCTTCCCCTGGTAGATTGTAGCCAGTCATAGGCTGGTGGCTCTGCTCCAAAGATACATAATCCTACCTTCTTGTCAGTTCTTCCAGGGTCTAACCCAAGTTTACATGTACACTCCACAAGTAAACCACTGTTTCTGCCTGGACACGTGCTGAGGTCAGCAAACAGATTACTGAGAATAAATCAGACAGAAGACCTTGTTCTCAGGTCCCATTCCTGGGCTTCAATTGTGACTTGCACAACACTGAGCTCAACTTATTAAAGCAATGCTCAAACAATGAGTTTGTTTTTTCTTTACTTAAGGGAATGATGCCAGCATGATTTGGTCACCACTAGAAAATTCAAGCCGAGAGAAAGCAGATCCCGTAAAATTTTTACCTGCTATGCTATTACCAGTCTTCACTGAGCATGTTAAAGAGCTTTAATGATTTAGAACTTGGGCAGAAATGGGTAGATTGAGATGGAAATCCCATTAGATTTCAAATTTTAAAATAATTTTGAGAATTCAAATAATAGGTCCCCCTAAGTAGCGTTTATATGTTTTAGAACATAACGTTATGGGGAAATTATCTCCTGCAGCAGCTAAACAGCTCTGGGTGAAGCTTAAAAATAATTTTAAGCAACCTAGTCTGAAACAGGCATTCATTTGTGCTCAAATGGGTGAAATCTGGAAAAGTTTTTAATCTTTTTAAATGCCAGGGTATTCTAGCTGCAGAAGTAAGGCAACCTCAACAACAAACACTGTTGAAACTCACTACCCTCTGTCCACACGTGTTACACATAACCCTATGAAAAAATTACTTTGTGATTTCTTAGAGACAGATGCTCTCACAGGCTATAGTCATTACTAAAGATTAAAGATAAAGAAGAAATTCCAAACATAAAATCTTTGAGATACAAAAAAATTCTGGATATAAAAAAAAAATTATACTCATATTTACATATCAACTTATATTAAAATAAACATAAACCCAGTAAAATACAAACAACACAAAATGAAATTACCCCCTTTTACCAGAGAGCATCAAAGATTCCACACTATGCAGCCATAAAGCTTAATGCAGCCATCAAGTACCTTTGTTTGAGTCTCACAAAACAAGAAAGCCACGAGAAAACAGGGACAGAACTAAAATCTCCCCTAACTCTGGGTGCATATTCACAGCACCCAGACTTTTATCTTAACTCCAGACTGTTGCTGAAAGATGCAATTTCTCTTCACTGCTCCAGCCTCCCACATGTGTTTCTACTTTCTAGCAATCACTCACCCATGCAATGACTCAGATCAGCTGTGATCAGGAAAACAACCCCCCCACCAAAATAAATAATCAAGGTGTCACAGGACTCTCAAGCCCTTCCAGAGCACTGAGCCTGGCAGTCACACAACCTGCTGAGCCAAAGCAAGAGACAGGACAGGAACACGTGGTGGTGGGAACGGAGATCCTTCCCTTCTGCTGCAGCTTACAGCCAGAGACCAGGGAGCACAAAGCAAGCAATCTGTAGCTGCCAGCTCTACAGACTATGCATTTGAACTCTCTGTAAACACATATTTGTATCCTGTTTCATTTAGGTACAAAACAAAGAACCTGGTGAAGGAAAGCATAGTTTCCTATCTAAAGCCCAGGAGGAAAAATGGACTCACAGCTGTTCTAGATATTTTGACCTTAACTCCAAATTGCAAACACTAAAAAAGCTCTCTCAGCAAAACCTGTGTTTGTCACTACAGTCGTACACACAAGTGCAACAGCTTGCATTTGAATGATAAAGTACCCTTAGGAATGGATGCTCTGCTCCACAGGTATGAAAATTGTATTTTTTTGTACCAATAAAATCATCTTCAAACTACATTTCTCTAGTAACATGTTTGACTTCTGCTGCTCAGAAGTCACTGTGGTCCTAACATTTATTTTCCCCATCCTCTCCTCTCACCCACTACTAGAAAAATGCATGCTGCATTTGGGAAATGCCTCTCCTAAATTATTTTCCATGAAAACAAATTACGTATACAAAGACAAAGCTGTAGAAACACCACTTAATGGTGCTTGTCCCAGAAAAGACCTGCATCTTCTCAGTCACAGAAAACTTTAGAGAAATGAAGACTCAGCAATAGAATAGTAGCATAAATACAGAATGGAGTGGCAGGGCTGTAATGGGGAGCTACAAGGGAGACCTGTCCAAAACAAAGCTGCTACAACAATCCAGAAAATACAGGCAGCCCAAAGGGCTATATCTCATATTCTTTGCTGTTGCTATGAAAAATCATTTTTGCAGACAGGATGTAAAGCTAATGCAACTCCTCAGGGACAAAGACATTAAAGACATTGCAAGAATGAGTGGGTGGGAAAGAATCATGGGAGGATCAAGACCCTGGAGAGGGACACTTCCACAGCTTGCTGAATCTCAGTGAGATGAGCTCAGACACAGAACACAGAAGTGCAAGGAGGTATGTAGAGCTGGAGGAAGCAGTGGGTGGAAAGAAAGGGGGAAGTTGGGTTTTTTTTATACATTCTAAAATTTGCCACACTTCTCCACCCTCTCAAATAACAGGCACTTGGAGAACAAAGGAAGCTGACTTTTTAGAAGTTGCCTGTTTGTTTTAGGAACATGTACATGTGATAAAGCAAAAATACTGTAGTCATTAGCAGCAGACACATCATACAACAAAACAGCTTCTACAAATACAGGCCAGTAAAGTACTCACCAAAGTAATCAAACACCAAAGCCAATACATACAAATCAAGTACAAGAAAAGTCTTAATTTTTTTTTTTTTTAAATCAGCTTCAAAAATAACCCTGCAATGTAATAATTGCAATAATGTTTTCTGCTTTTCTGCCAGTTCCCACCACTCAAGCTAACTCCAAACCCAATCTGTCCCTCAATTTCAAACATAGTCCCTCAAAAGTAGGGAGTCAAGAATATCAATCCCTCCCCTCTTGCAGAGGCTCTTTCTGAAAAAAAAGTATATGTGTGGCATCCTTCTGTGGCAGGATGTGTACCAGCAGTTACTCCTACTGTCTCTTGGACTGTCACTTCCCAGGATGTGACCCACACCTATGACAGCTTATAAGTAAGGCAAACATTTACCACTTGTACCTGGGGACACTTTGGGCCATCTAATGGCACACCTATGCAAGCACCATGCCTACAGTTTATATATAAATCCTGAAGGAAGTTTAGCCCAATGATTCCCTTGGATGTGAAGTCTAAAGATTTTATGGGGGAAACTTCAGTTAGTCAGATTTATCTTTTCTTTCCATTAACAGTATCTCATACAGTGCCTCTGACTCCTGTTTATTGGCAGCCTTGGCAGAAGGATTTTGAGAAGATGCCATCTTTGCACTTCTTGAGTGACTGACCAACCTTGGCCAACAAAGAAACAAAGAAACTATGCAGGGCTTATTCTCATATTTGCAAGTCTTCAGAGAACACTGTCACAGGAAAATGGGTTGAGGATATACCTGTCGAGAAACCCAGGCTGCAATGAGAAGAGCACTACGAGTCCATGCTGCTCATCAAAAATGGTAGAGAATGTCAAAGCTTTCAGCCATTACAGCTTCTGCACTTTACTGACAAGTTAAGGTACCTCCAACCACAACTTCCCAAACACAGCATCCCTCCACAGCACCAGCCTAATATGTATCCTTATACCTGCTGCTGTGACCCATCAAAGTCAAAGTGCTAATAGTATGAACATCCTCACTTTGGGCAATGCAGAATTATTTTATATGTAAAAATAAAGTATCAACAATCAAGTACATTTATCTAAGACCCATTTTCAGTGTTTCTCATTATTCTCATTACCCAGTACCATTTTGGATATTTCTCTTTAAAGTCAAAACTGTTCCACTGTGTCTTACAAATGGGAGTGCACAGCTGGTCAGCAATCCTTCTACCAAATTCAGAACAGATGTTTATAAATAATTCTAAACTCTCTACTGAAGCCAAGTACACAGAGTTCAGCAAGACAGCATGCTGCTATGAGACAGGCTGCTCAAGTAATTTTTTGTGGCTCCTCCCAGCAGTATGGAGCTTTCATTGGCTCTCATAATGCCTAACAAATCTGAAAGTCAAAAATCAACAATCCTAGTGATTACTATTATTCTTGTGTGGTTTCCTTCATTCTCCTGTGCAAATACTATATAGCAATAAAAAAATGAACATTTGTTGCAGATATAAACATGAGGCATCTTCCTTGATAAATCCAAGTCAGAAATACTCCTGCTGATACATCAGTGCTTTGAATTTTGGAATGGTGATGTTTTCTTTTAATGTAGAGACATAGACAGGAGGAGGGAAGAGGAGAAGAAAAAGCCATTTTCATCTGTCACACAACCAGCATTTAGAAAAGCATGGAATAAGAGGATTTAAAACAAAGCTACAGTCCAGTCAGTGCAGTTTCATCCACCCTTGATTTCACAGATGTTTACTGAGCAATGACATAGCAATTTAGATTTTTGTATCAAAGGAATCCTGTACAAATGCCATATTTTCCACGCAAACCAGAATGTGGATACAGAAGTCAGTTTTCATTCCTTGAAACCAACTAGTATGTGAATGGCCCATATAGGGATCAAACCTACAACCCCAGTGTTATCAGCACCATGCTCTGACCAGCTGGTCTCATCTCAGGGTCATGCAGAGTTCTGCTCTTTTAGGAAGCTAGAAAATCTGCCCTTTATCAAACCATGAAAACCTAGTTCATGCAACTTCAAGAAAAATACATCTGGGAAAAGCTGCTGATGCCATACCCTTTATAAAGTAACAGATGTGGCTTATGGAAACCACCTGCTAATGCCAAGTACAGATGCTAAGAGAAAAGAGCAGCCACCTCAATGATAGCTTACATGAAAATTTAAATAATAGACTAAGTAAAAGAAAATAACTAATTTTACAGAGGGAGGAAAATATGTCAATATAACCTTAACAGGATATACAAATGTTAAGATATATTTGCTTGGAAAGGGACTTTCTTTATAAAACCAAAAATAAAATCACAACTTTTCTTTTAAAAATCCTAGTTCTGCTGTGGAAAAGCAGCTTGGAATCATGAGCAATGAATAAACAATGCAGTTCATAGAGATTTTCAAACAGCAAAAGACTTGGAGGCCTGAGACATCTCTCTCACACATACCAATCCCAAGACCCATATTTAACAGAGGGGGACAGAGGAACAACATGTACTCAACTACCACAGCACATAAAAGTAGTAGATAAAGTCTGCTATTTCTTTACATGTGAGAGGATAACAGCATCAAAGTCACAAGGAATATATATATGAAAATATACAAGAAGGAGAACAACAAGCTCCAATCTGCTATTGCTTTAATTTTATTTTGATAAAGCATTTAACATCTGCTATGCATAATATTCAACAAATATTTTCTACAAAATTTACAACAAGTTATCACTCTTGTCAGCAGTAAACCACATTGCTGTATCCAAGTTCTTGTGGTTATACACGAACACATAGAACAGCTGATAGCACAGTCTATAAAACAGCAATAAGTCTTCCTTGCAAAATAATCCTTCCTTTGTTTACTACAATTGGATTATAAAGAACAAAGGAGATAGGGCACAGCAGAGACTAGTTAACAAAGTAAAAACCAATAGTGACTTACTTAATATAATTTCTAAAATGATCTGAAAGTAATTTAATTTTCCACACAGCTTTCCTTTTAAATAGAAATGGATTTAAAATACTCACATCATGATACACCCATCACTTGAGCTACTTTCTCTGCTATGGTCAGCATACTGCTTAGGTCAGCCTCCCACACCAAGCCATTTTCTGGAAATTCTGGGTGAGAAACTTTCCCTAAAATTCCCTCCCAGGCATGGGTTTGCTCACCTGAGCTCTTAGGACCTCAAACTTAACTCCTCTTTCCCATTCTATCTTCAAGCCTCATTAACTGCTTCATTCCAGGAAGGCAATTAGAGGAATATGTCGTGCAGAGCAGCAGTAATGAGGAAAACAACTGTAGCAGCTCAGACTGTGATAGTGAACACCTGCACAGCTGGAAGTGTGGTTCAGCTTTGTCAGCTGGGACTGCCCAGACATTTCTTACTGCTTTCATTTGCCAGAGTGTGGAGGACACGGTCAAGAACTCCTGAGGGGACTGTGGAATACATAACTGGCCAGGAGGCTTCAGGTTACAGCTCAGAAATAATGCAAAGCAGAAAAAAGGCAAAGGACAGCTTTTGGATTGATTAATCTGTTCAGCAACTCTTTCTGGTGACATGCCTGTGAGGGTCATAGAGGATGGGAAAGTTCATTTGTGAGTCAGTAAAGAAACCAGGAAATATTCTCTCGAATATCTCTCCTTTTCTGGGCCAGAGAAGCAGGAGAAAAGTGGAGATGATATTTTTAACAGCAGAATATATTTTATGTTTTGCTCAGTCCCGTACAAGTAACTCCCAAACTTCAGGGTACTATCCCTGAAGCAAAGTATTTTAAAGTTTCAAAAAGCCTTAGAAGGCAATTTGGATGTCCCAGTGTCAAGTACTTAACTAACAACATTATAACTTCACAAATGAACCAAACAAATTTGCCATGAATGACTTTACCCAGGTCTCAATTCATGAAGAAATGTAATGTCTTCTAGTCACTGGTGCATGCTAAGAAAAGAATCCTATAGGAATGCATGAGGCTCTTTGTTTTGGTATAGAGCATTGTTTTTTTAAAGTTCTTCTTTCCTATCTCTGACCTATGCAGCAGTTCTCAAACTACACTGTGAAAAGGGACTGAATCCTGGGTACATACAAATGTGCTGAGTCCAGCTGGATGGAGGCCACAAGATGTAGTGGATCAGGGAGGGAAAGGCACAAGGCAGCTGTGCTCCATCCTGGTCCCAACACGATACTGCTCTGATCATGCTGGTCACTCCCCTCCCAGAGGGGCTCCATACACAGACTTCTCTCTCTCTTCCTATATAACACAGGGCTGAGATTCTCAGTAAGAGCAATCAGCAGCCGCAAGTAGGTACTAGAATTGTGATGGGTTATCACAGCAAAGGGACAAACATGTTTGAACCTAGCAGAACATGAAAACTAGCATTTGTTTCTGCTGGCTTACACAAAAAAGTAAAAGGACATGTCCAACACTGCAGGGGTTCCTGTAGCATACAAACACCCAATACAGTATCAAGTGAGCTACCCAAGCACAAGGAGAGCCCTGGACACAGTACTGAAATACCTGAATACTTTCTCAGCCAGCCACACCATTTCCAAATCTGGAGGGTAAGGTTTCCTATCACAGCATCACAGTGCAGTGCACTGTTGGCATCCTCCACAGAGCAATCAAAAAAGAAAGAGGAACAACCTTCCCCTTCCACATAGTTACGTGCTAGCATTCAAAGTGTTTCCATCAACAGCTTCTGACTGACAGCCAAAAATAACATTACACTTTCCTTACAAAAGTCTGACATCCAAGAGACCAAGCATTAAGATGTCCGGAAATAAACCATAAAGAGATTTCATCAGTTCCCAGCTCCTGTTTAATACCTGATTATTACCTCTGGTTATAGAAAATTTAATGTACCCGTTCAGGCTTCCATATTTCATTCTAATGGGGAAACATATTTACACAGAGCAAGTATCCATGTAACCACAAAGCAAGAAATCTTTTTTAGTATGTAGAATAGTAAATGTGTAATAAAGACTTTAAAATGCTACTCCAAGAAAAATATTTGACTGAATTTACAATCAATACTATATTTTGGTAATAAAAAAATAATTTACTCTGTTACAGAATGACTGATAGCATTATGAAGAACACTGGCTACAGGCTGTTTAAACTTCAGGCAATGGAAAAACTGCATTTTGTGTAACCATGCTTGCTTTATATCTGAGATAGATTATTTGTCCATAGTTGTCTATCAAAGAACGCACTGTGATGCATACAGATGCAGAATAAAAAGACTGCTCTTTGTCTTGTGCTATATAACAAGAATTTTGACAGCTCCCACTTTAACATTTTTTTAACGTCTGAATTTTCAGTAATTTTTCAGATGCAAAACCAGTGTTCATCTGCCATTGTAAATTAAATGAAGAGCAGCAATGAGGAAGTTTGCATGGTAGTCTAGAAAAAAACAACTGACCCATGAGTTCTAGCCTTTTCCTGGAGCTTTCCAATTTCTGGTACTCTTAAAAGCCAGGTTTAGTATTTTTGGCTAGAACTGAGAGTGTACAAATTACAATACTTCAATCCAGTTGAACTGAATTTTTTTGCTGCAGGAAGTCTCCCCTTTAAAAACACCTAAAAGATAATAGAAGCTGAGGCAATGGGTACCCTGTTAGGGCAATTGCTGAGGGTGTGTATAGAGATGGCAAGAGGTTTGTGTGAAGACAGTGTGAAAATAGCATAAGAAGGTGGAAGAGAGCAGACCTTTAAGCCCACTGAGAATTTTTTTCCATGTCTATCAAGGTTACCCAAAGCCTTCATATATTTGGTATTTGCCTCTAAGTCATTACATTTGAACAATTTAGTTCAAGGTTAGAAAGCAAGTTCTCATGTCAAAGCCTTCACAGAGAATATACAACCACTTCCTCTTCCCATTTATGAAATATAAAAATCCATCTTAAAATGCTTTTGCTGACCTCAGCTGAGGCAGCACAGTAGAAGGAGCAATTGGCCTATTGCCTTTGGGTCAAACACGAGAATGGTTTCTGCCTCCCTTCCCAACCCATCCCATCTGTTACACCATCATGAGGTGATGGAATTCATTAACAGTTTCTCTTTCCATTAGCCCCTGAGTTTCCACTCTCACCTTCATACAAATATTTCTGTTTCAGCCTCAGATTAATTCCTCCCATGTACAGGAAGCTGCCCACCTCTCTAATCCTGCCCTCATCTCCAAACTACATTGACCAAATAGCTGGCCCACCCTGACTACACCAAAGGTTTTCCTGTTTATCACACCTTATCGGACAGTTACAGGTGCTGTTTATTTCTATAATGACATATTCACTATTATTTGCTATTTAAAGTGACCCACACCAGAAAAACCTTAAGACAGATGTAGTGCAACATTTCTCACCAAGCAGGATCTAGTGAGAGGGAAGGTAATGATAAAAATCAACTAATATATCCACGACTAAAGCAACACCAAGCAATAAAAGGTTAAACTTAGCTTACTTCAATGCTGCAACCCTTCTTAAAATAGGCCAGTATCTATTAAAATCTGTTCCATTCACTGCGGTACAACAAATCAGAGCTATATAACCCAAGTATGATTTTAAACAAAATTATGGACAGAGTATTTTTAAAATCAGTCAACTCTGACTTAAAGGAAAAATGTGTTGAAAACCTGTAAATTAGTTTGCACATTTCCCTTTTCTATTAATACTTGCAGGTTTGTTTTGGTTGGGATTTTAAATTTTATTCAAAACTCTCTGGTGTCTTTTTTGAAAAGAAAATAAAAAATGCATAGCCAAATAAGAACAAAAGACTCCAAAATATGCTAGTGTACTGCCGGCTCAATAACTAGGCTAGTTTTCTGGCTGGGCAACTCTTCAAGAATCATTTTCTCTACTGCATGAAAGAGTTATTTATCACAAAACTCCATGCAGTCAGAAGACAACGTGAGGGACTCATGCCAAAAAGAAAGGCAGCATCAAATCAAATACTGGCCCTCAGAGCTTGTACCATTTTCCAAATCATTCCTGTTTGGAGCGCTATAGCATTTCTTTAACACGGGGACTAAATTACCAGCTGCTGACATTGGGGCTGCACGCTTTTTCTTTTCCGCTCCAAATTTCCAAAGCCTGCAAGGTTTTAAGCACGTGTTACATACAAATAACACCAGAGCATTGTGCTACGGCATCTTCTTGTTTGTGGGAGTTTTTTCCCAGCTGTAACATGTAGCTTTTGGGATTTCCATTGGAGCCAAGCAAGCCGGGGAGGGAGCGGAGCTGAGCGACAATGGGAATATCCGGCTCTGCCTCCCGCTGGAAAAAACAGCAACAACAGAAGGGGAAGGGAAGACTCCTGGCTGTGTGACAGTTGTCCTGTTTCGGGGAGCTCGGGAAGAGGGAAGCCAGCCTAACAGCTCCACTGGGTGACTTTTCTAAGCAAACTTTCGGAGCTGTTTAGCTGGGCGGCGAGAGGCTGCCGCCCCTCCCGCCGCGGGTCCCTCAGCCCGGCTCAGCCGCCGCACAGGCGCTCCCGCCCGGCGGACGGACCCGCGCCCCGATCGCCCCCGCGCCCCGCAGCCGCCCGCGCCCCCGCGCCCGCCGCACCTTTTGCTCAGAGGCCGGACCCGCACGGCCACCTTGACGTTGGCCATGGCTCGGCTCACGCCCAGCAGCTGCGGCCGCCGCGCCCGGCCCCGCGTCCCGGCCGGGACGGGGAGGAGCGGCAGGAGCGGAGCCCGGCCCGCCCCGCGGGGGAGGGCAGGGCGGCAGAGAGCCCGGCCCCGGCAGCCCCGCGGAGGGAGCGCAC
The DNA here is from genome assembly GCF_050655825.1 of Lonchura striata. Lineage (NCBI taxonomy): Eukaryota > Metazoa > Chordata > Aves > Passeriformes > Estrildidae > Lonchura > Lonchura striata. Next base: position 37,782,034 of record NC_140707.1, on the reverse strand, counting down.
GGAAACTTCCCGGGCAGAGAGCCGGCGTTTCGGGGAAAGCCTGCCCAGAGCAGCCGTGCGCAGCCTCTGCAGCATCCAAACCGCGCTGTTCCGCCAGACAGCTGCCCCGGAGAGCGGCACCCCGGGGAAAGAGACGGCGATCCCGCGCTCCTCCTCAAATTCCTTTCTGCAGCAGCAAACCAAGCGTTCAATGCCAGCCCGATTAAGAGTGATGCTCCTAAAGCATCACTAGGGCCGAGCACTGTAAGCCCTCCACATTAATTTGACAGGAATTTAGGGAAGGCAAGTATCCCTTCCTTATTAGTGCTACAGGAAAGGTCTCAAGTGTTTTAGATTCCTTTGGAAACATCCAATCTTCATGTGGGTTGTACTTAGGATCTAAAAGGAAATTTTGAAACTTCCAAAGAACTTTAATTGAAATCAATATGTAGCTGTTGTATTGATTAAAGTTTTGTACTTAGAGCAATACAAAAATTACGGAAAGTTTGTTAAAAATTTCTTTTAGAATACTGTCACTGTAAGCTACTGGTGTTACAGGAAGATGCAAGAATGAGTAGCATTGGCATAAAGAAGATGCCAGGCTCAATAGGCAAGTCTTGTTTGATTTTGGCAATTCCATTTGCCAATGCAAATGCAAATTTTTAAATAGACTTCTGGTTTTGCATTTCAAAAGATGATAAACTGAACTATATCTGAATATCATATATGAGAGTTTTAGAGTTCTATGTTGTTTTTATAAACAACCTCTGTTTAAATTTATTTTAACTGTTTTTTTGTACTTTAAGTATAGTTCTTTTCATGAGACAGTTTGCCTTAAACTCCAGAAATGTTTTATCTAAATGAAGAATGTACCACATTTCAGAAGTTTTACCAAGTGAAGAATTGGATCCATCCTTGGAACCCAATACTCCATTCACCACAGACATGCTAAAATGAATACCTACAAATTGTTAACCACTGTATGCTTCAATAGATTTATACCTTTAAATGACACTAAATAGTTAATTGACACATCACTGACAAATGGCAATCAGCTAAACTCTACCAACTCCACAGTCAACTCTTCAAAAGTAGATACAGTAAAAGAAAATATGCTCAACTCTTTGGGATATGGCAAAACCATGTATTTCAGAGTTACAATGAACAAACCGACTACAATGTTTTCATTGTGCTCTAAAATGATTAAATTAAACAGCTTTAATGTGCCTAATCTAAATCATCACTGTAAGACATTGAGAGTGAGACACTAAGCCTAGAACAGATGTAGAGGACGTTGATTCACAAAAGACATAGAATCAATTAGGTTAGAAAATACTCAGGTCATCGAGTCCAACCTGTGATCATCTATTGTTCTGTTTTCTCCCATGTCACAGAATGTGCATTTTCATTAAAAAGGTCAGGTTCTCTGCAGTTGTGTGGAAGACCTTCATTTCCACATCTGAAACAACAGTAACCTAGGACTTAGGACTCAAATCCTGTAATGATGTATAGCAAGTGTTGACACAAATACCCCATTAATGCTTGTGGGACTCAAACACCAGTTTATATTCTTAGATTATACCTAGTGACATTTTGCTTAAACCTAATTAAAATTGTTTCTATCCTTTTAACTTTTCTCAGCAGCAGCAAAGGAACACCAGCTATAGCTTACACAGTATGCTAGAGAATTGTTAAATTGGATGTCTTGCATTCACACTCTGCAGAATGTAAAAGATTAAAATGAGATTCTTACAGAAGTTCAAATATAAAATAGACCAAATACAAGTAGGTCATAACAGAGTGTGCTCAACAAAGAGCCAAAGATTTGTTCCTTAATTCTGGTTTAAGTTTATACGCAATAATCAGATAAACTCGTGAACTTGGTGGTACTGAGCCACCCAGTGGTTACTTTGAGAAAGCAGAATGCTCGTTTCAGCAACAGAAATCAACAAGAGGATGTTCACATAACAAATAATACAAAGGTAGAAAGGAATACATCTGCATCACTTCAGTCTTCTCAGCATCCTGAATACAAAACTGGGCACTCTCCAAAGACAACCAGCTATCCTGGATTACAGATGTCCTGCCAGTGACATTCTACCAACCCGTGTCTTCATGAGGGTTACAAACTGAGACAATCAATGGTTATGATAAACTGCCAATCTTACTTATGGAACAGGAGTTTTATTCTAAGTGGGACACTGAAAATCAGGCAAACAACAAAAAAGAGGATCCAAAGAATATATTTATCACTACCATTGAAGCATGGTTTGCAAATTAGTATACTTGCCATATATCAGCAAGTACATTTCCTGCTTTCCCACAAGACCACATCAGTCATAAAAAAATGTAATTTAAAACTAATTAAATTTCTTGATTGGAACTCCTATAGAAGCATAAGCTTGGACCAAAGACTTTGCTCTGTAATTTTAATTACTAGATTTTTAAACAAAATTAAAAGCAAGAAACCGAACTTTTGAAATCTAGTGCTTTTATTAAAGTTTTATGGCAACATACAAAATACAATGTTTTATCAAGATGCTTACAAAAATGAATAAAGATACTATAGTAAATGCAAAAAAAAAAAAAAAGAAACTATCTTCCATTGAGGATACCAGCTCCAAGGGACTTCTATCCAACTATTTCAGAAAGGAACTCTTTAACAGGTTTCTCAGTACCCTGTCTTATTAGGAGCTATTGCTCATTGACCTTTTTTTAGTAAATAGTTGGAGAACTGTTACTTAATAACAGAACTATAACTACCTACAAAGTCTCTGTTGAATTAAGAGACCTATGTTGCAGTTTTCACAGAAGACCCTAAGAATATAGCTCTTTGAGTAGTCATCCTATTTGAAGAGAAGGATTGGTTAGGTTAAAGATAAGCCGAAGTCCAAGTCAGCAGTATTGCATACATTGCTAGAATACACTTCCTTTTGCAGTTCTTCCCATTTCAGTATTTGCTCTGTCAGCTCCTCCAATTCTATCATGAGTACCTCTGTTTTAGACAAAGTGGTATCCTGAAACATAAAAGGGTTGGATTTAGTCTCTATACATCCTGTCAGTCTATCAAGACATAGAAGTAACTTAAGCAACCAAACAGCACTGCATTTTTCATGCTGGAGAAGACAACTGGCTCAATTCTTTTACTACTCACCATATTGCTCATCATATGTGGTATCTGAGGGATGCTTCTCACAGCCTGCAAATGGCTTTCAAGCTTCTCAATGAAAGTTACTGCCTCATTCAACAACTCTACTATACACCTGTAACCAAAAATGAGCTCAAAAGTTGTGCTAAACAACAAGAACTTAATACTTATAAGTTCTTTTTCATTGCCCTGCTTTTCTTAGTCCCTTTTTACAGCTTTATGCAAGTTCCTAAACATCTAATTAATTTTTATGCAATTTCACTTCTTGTGTGACTCTTAGCAACAAGCAGGGCAGGAATTACAGAAGTGAATTCCTTCAGTACCTGGGCTAGATTTTTAGACTGTAAGAAGAAGGACTATGCATGTCTGGGAATCAGTCACATTCAGTTCCAAGCAAACAACAGTGGAATGAAGACACCCAGTGCTAAAGTAACAACTCCTGCTTGGGAGAAGCATAACAAATCCAGAATGTAGCACATTTATTTAAAACAATACATCGCAACTTGTTCTGTAGACTTCTAAAGACCATACCAATAACCTAAGTAAATACTCATAAAATATGTATCATTACCTTTCTATTAATTTATCAATGAGTAAACTACCAGCTTTTAGCTGAGGTTTTGCTACGATTTTTTATGTCTCTTCTTATCAGTGGAAAATTACTGAAAACATGATTTTTACTGTCTGTTAGTTCAAATTAATTTGGCCTCCTGTAAACAAGAAAAAATATTTTCTGTGTACCTACTTGTGATAAGTTGCCTCAATAGGCAGACTTTCTTGACTTCTGTGTCTGATCAGCCTCTTTCTGAGATCCCTCTTCTCTTTCAGTATGGCTTCCAGGTGTCTGTTCATATCTTGCAACATCTTGCACTTTTCCCCTATAAAATAAAATTGCAAAGTTGAACCTATTGTCCTGCTAAAATGAGGAAAATTTCTCCTGAAGACAGAAAGGAAAATACTGACCTATTGCTCACATTAATCTGAATGACTTTTGTTGGAGCATATATGATTTAATATCACCATACACTCAAAGTCACAACACCTACTTTTTAGAGATAGATATGATTGTTTTACATTATCTATAGTTTTAAGTAAATTCTCTGTGAGATGAAGTCAACTACACCATAGCACTGAAGTCTCACAACAGATTTCACTGATCTAGCACAACAGTAGCAAGCTAGAATGTTTTTAAGCACACACAAAATCATAGTGGACAGAGTGTGCAAAAATAAAGAAATCTATGCACGTACTACCCAGTTGTTAAACTAAAAATGTAGCAAATTTGGGGGAATAGAGATGCAACAGAAATACACTGAGTTTCTGGAAAAGAAGCAGAGTAGCACATGCAGGTCAGTGGTTACTGATGATCTCAGAACTGATGATGCACTGACCCTGGGGAGCTGACCACACCTCCCACACTTTTGGAGAATGAATTACACACAGACCTATGAGAGAGCAGAGTGCAAGCTCAAATAGTATGGAAACATGCTTTTGGTGTTTATAAAACACCTACCACCTCTAACAAGTTATTCAGGGATAACTGCTGCAATAACTTCTAGAACTGTCATGTATTCAGATGAAACATTAATCTGCTGCTAATTTAAGACTCTTGTTTTTTCTATGGTACAACTCCACTTACCTAAGTAAAAATGGTGAGTAATGTCTGCTGTCTCATTCTCCAACTGCATAATTTCAGTTTTCAGTTTTATCTATAACAGCAATAACATCAAATGAAAATGCATGTTCAACATACTTATCCAGAAACTGCTGACTCTCCTGGGGTGGAGGAGGAAGTAAAAAAGGAGAAAGTAGCAGCATAGGGAGAGCTAGTGTGTGAAAGAGAGTGAGCACTTAGCACAAGAACATGTTGCCCTGCCCTCTGGAGAATTTCTACTACTAGGTGGGGCTTTTTTGGTCAATAAGAAAAAGACTGTTTAAAAAGACCAATCTAAATAATTTGGAGATTTGTGCTGGAAAAGACAGATCCTGCAATTCATTCCTAAACCACAGAACTTACGATAGAATGGTTTGTGTTGAAAGGGCCCTAAAAAATCATCTAGTTACAAGCCCCTGCCAATGGGCAGGGATATCATCCACTAGACCAAGTTGCTCAGAGCCCCTCTAACCTGGCCCTGAACACCTTCAGGGATGGGGCATCCACAGCTTCTCTAGGCAACCTGTCCCAGTGTCCCACCACCCTCATAGTAAAGAATTTTTTCCTAAAATTGAATCTAATCTAATCTAATCTAATCTCTTTTATTTTAGTTTAAACCCCTTCCCCCTTGTCCTAGCATTTTCTGCTTGTGGAAAAAGTCACTCTCCCTCTTTTCTTAAACCCCCTTTAAGTACCAGATGGCTGCTGAACAATCCCTACTCTCTGAGTCTGTTTTTGTAGGAGAGGTGTTCCAGCCTTTGGATCATCCTCACGGCTCTCCTCTGGAACTGCTCTAACAGGTTCACTTCTTTCCTGTCCTGAGGATCCCAGACCTGGCCACAGCACTCCAGGTGGGGTCTCACAAGGGCAGAAGAGGAGAATCCTCTCCCTGGCCCTGTTGCTTTTGGTGCAGCCCAGAATGTGGTCGGCTTTCTGGGCTGTGACTGCACATTGCTGGGTCAGGTCCAACTTTTCATCCACAAGAAACCTCAAGTCCTTCTCCACAGTGTTGCTCCCAATGAGTTCATCTCCCAGACTGTACTCATGTCTGGGATTGCCCTGACCCAGGTGCAGGACCCCACATTAAGTCTTGTTGAGCCTCATGAAGTTCTTGTGAGCCTACTTCTCAAGCTTGTCCAGTCCCTGTGGATGGCATCCCATCCTTCTGCTGTGTCTGGTGCTCTTCTCCTGCCAATTCCCTAATCACTGAATAGTCTACTCTTCAAACCCATGTCTCTCCCACTTACATCTCTTATAAAGCAGTTTCATAGTCTATATAGTGTCTAAACCAACATTATAAAATACAGGGCAACAGCTGATTAAAGCAGTACAAAATGTCTGAGGTCACTGCCTGCTAACCAACAAAACTGCCTATAGAGACACGTTTTTGTATACTGAAGTCAACTACAAATTCTTCTTTATTGTTCAGTTTCTTGAAAAAATTTCAGGTAAATTTTCACTTTAGTCAAGGGTGCAGCCTACTGAATCCTTCTATTTACACCTTAAATTTTTGTTTCATAGTTTTGTTTTCTTTATGACAACCCAGTCCACTGGGGAAATAAATGGCAACTGTTAAACAGCTGAACTGTCAACAGACTCCTCAAAACACGAAACAACGTGGCATGTGGTAGTCTGGTGTTTCATCGGGGCCCTGTATTACCTCCGGGTATTGAAGTGTTGAGCGTACACTGACAATAGTAAACGCTGTACCTCGTTGATTTCAGCTTCCATGTTGACCATTTCTTCCATCTCTGAGACTTTTGCAAAGCACGGCGTTCTTCTGCAAGTCAAATCCAAGGTCTCCTTTGAAAGTAAGACAACAGGACAAATGCAATCAGAAGCAAGAACGTGCCGGGCAAATGCTCCGTAGTGGCTTGCAGCAGTTCCAAGCTGTCGCTGTGCCCCGCGGTACCTGGCTCACGGCGCCCGCCGCCACGCACCGCTCCAGCAGCGCGGCCACCGCCGAGCGCTCCCCGGGCTGCCGCGGCCCGGGCGCGCCGCCGCCCGCCTCCCCATCGCTCTCCACGCTGAGGCGCGAGCCGCACTCCAGCTCCAGCTCGGAATCGGAGTCGAGCTCGGAGCTGTCCGCCCCGCAGGGCTCGGGCCGGGGTGTGGGCTCCGGGGAGCGCTCGGAGGCCGCCATGGCGGGCGTGGCAGGAACGGCGCCGACACGCGTCCGGTTCCGGGCGGGAAGGGCGGAGCGCGGGGACGGGCCGGGGCTCCGCCGCCGCGGAGCGTGTGCCGGCGGCGCCCGGGCAGGTTGGTTGGTTGTGCCGGGCCGGGCCCGGCGGCCCCCGGCGCTGCGGGGTCGGGGCCGGAGCAGCCGGGCGGGGCCGGGCGGGGCCGGGCGGGGGGACCGCGGCCCGCCGCGGGTCAGGGCTGGCCTCGCCCCTTGCGGGGCCCGCGGCCGCGGGGAGCGCATCCCCTGCCGCGGCTGCTGACGTGCTGTCCCCAGGCTTCATTCCCACCGCCCGGCTGCGAGCCCGGCGATAATCCGTGACCCGTGCGCCCTGGGATTAAACCCCGCTGGGGTTACGGAGGTGGCTGTCCGCTAATAGGCACGGCAGAGGAGTCCCTTCTCTAAACAGAGTACAGGTCTCAAAAAACCCAAATAAAACAGTAGCTGTGTCGGCAGGCCAGCGCTGGTAGATGCCACAGAAATCACAGCCGGTCTCCGTGGAGAATCTCCTTACGCTGCGGGGCCTCGAAAGAGGGAAAGTACAGAAATATGCAGTTTTCTCACCTAGTTTTAACCGTGCTTGTTGCATAGTTTCAGTAATCAAACTGCTGTAGGGAAGATATCTTAATCTAGATAAACCTTTAGACTTCTAGGTTTTAGTTATGAGGGAGGTGAAAACACAGTAGTGAAATGGTTCATTGTGTCAGAGTGCTTGTAGAGTTGGGGACAGTGCACATAAAATGACTTTTAAATTTGCTTTATCACAGAGTCTTTGGATTGCCGTTCTCTAGCACAGAGTAAAACTGGCTGACACCATCACTTGAACTCTGTGTGCTTGACAGAGAACTGTTGCCATGGGAAATAGTGCACTGAAAGCCCACCTTGAGACAGCACAGAAAACTGGTGTGTTTCAGCTAACAGGAAAGGGACTTACTGAGGTAATGTACTGGGGGGGAACATGGCTGTTTGTGTGTATGACTGACACTTTCAGAGAGAAAGTCCCACTTGTTGTTTTAATGCACTTTCATACATGTATTTCTTATAAGCAGTCATGAAAAATATTTTAAGTTGCTTTTTTTTCCCATTCTTGCTTGACTTGTCTTCTAATTGAAGATTTATCTGTCAGGGCACTTATATGAGCCTATACTTTACAGTGCAAATATGTTCAAGAAATACTAGTTATGATGTTATGCTTTTAGAAAATGTCTGTAAACTTGAGGGGGAAAATACAAATTTTATAACTGCATTGTAACTTAGAAAGATACTCCACAATCTGTCACATTTAGGTGGCACTTATAGTGTGTTTAATTGTAGTCATATGAATAGTTTGTACAGGCTGTTCATTGGGCTGGCAGCAAGCATCCTGAAAGTTTATTATATTGGAAATTATCTTAACTAAGACTCAACTGCAGAAAAAAAATCAGAATGTCATGGACCCAAAAATAACTCTATATTACAGTAACTTTCCAAGCCTTTTCTAACATGCCTTCTTCCACTGTCCTACTTCCTGTCTTCACTTTTTCTCTGTCAAGCCAAAGGAGGATCAAAACCACTGGCTTATTCATCAGGACTCCTTGATGGTGATTGTCAGATTTTCCTTTTATTCACCTGCGTGCCAAGACTCAGTACCAAAGTGGTACAGCATGTAAATAAGAATAATGAAAATGGTATACATAATTATTTAAAAAGAAAAGCAGGACAAAAATTTTCACATCATACTCTAAATATAGAGTTATTAACTGGCTATAGAGTATTTTAAATGATAGGCATGTTTAAGAGGAGCAGGTAAGAGGATGAAAATGTAATATGTGCAATTTTAGTTATTTTGATGAAAAACTACTGCTTCTAGATGTTAGTGTTTTCTTTATACACCCTTCCCCCTCCTACGATGAAAAAAAAAATTAAAAATACATGTTAAATCAATTTGCTAATCACACTGTGGTGATTGGGCACTGTGATACATATGACAGTATGTAACAGTGAGACAATTAAAATTTTAACTGTACAACTTGAACATTCAAATTTGTATCAACTCTTTAAATGCTGTATCTTTTTCCCCCAATAGTTTCCTGAAGATCTCCAGAAGCTAACAAGCAACTTAAGGACAATAGACTTGTCGAACAACAAAATAGAGCTCTTGCCACCTCTTATTGGAAAATTTTCCTTATTGAAGAGCCTTGCTCTGAACAACAACAAACTGGGTATGCCTGCTAATTAATATCTCCACTGATTTTTAAAACAATAACTCATTTTCTCTATCAAAAACTAAATTTAATTATTTAACTCTCACAAGATGTAAATGGGGAGTTTAGTCACCTAAACTGAAATCTTTGGAATTCAGGTGCAGGATAAAAACCTCTAAATCATAATTCTACAAAACTAGTTGTTGTCACTTAGTGTATTACCAGTTTTACAATGACACATGAGTACTTAAACCCATAGAGGTTTTGTGCTGTGACTTAACCTGACATGAGTGTTTAACAGTGCCAGATGGTTTAGTACTTGCCTAGAGAACAGTTAATGAAGATGACATGCAGACAGTGTTGCTGGCCATGAAGCTGTTGTTATTGTTTCTGTTAAACAAGCATCCATCATTATGGAAAAAACCACAATGAAGAAACTAGGGGTTTTATGCATTAATTATTTATTTTCTGCCTTTTTCAAAAAACAAAGATAATTTACAAACCTGCTTGACTCTACAGTGCAGCTCAGGAGTGTTAGAGGTTATACACATGTGTAGGTGTAAAGAGGGATGAGTGGATGCTAGCAGACCTTACCTGCTGATGTTTCTATGCTGGTATGACACAGTATGAATTATCTCCTAACTTATTTCTATAAGTTGAGTAATACCTTTAAAGGGCAAAGGTTAAGCTGTGAATTTTGTGGTATTTCAAGTGTCATAGAACATGCTGGCAGAAGGTTCCTAAGGACTACTGACAGGTTAAAATCTTTTGAACAGTGATTTCAGACTGTGACTTGGAGGTCTGCCTTGTCTGCAGATTATTTTAATACATTTATGGATGATGGTTAAGAAGCATGTGTTGTCTGTGGGCTTAAGTTTCTGTGCAGGGATCTGTGCCTTCACTGGAAATTGGGGAGGTAGTGAGAAATTACTTAATATAGCACTCTCTGCAGAAGCGTATTTTAATTAAATAAGTATGAATGTTTAATGCTTTTTAGCTTATATGTTTTTCGGTCATTTTTCTCTAGCTGCTTTACCTGAGGAGCTGTGTAAACTGAAAAAACTGGAAACACTACACTTGAATGGCAATCACTTGAGGCAGCTACCGGCTGCATTTGGACAACTTTCAGCTCTGAAAACCTTGAGCCTTTCTGGAAACCAGCTTCGGACTGTGCCTACACAACTCTCTGGTCTTCGCCATTTGGATGTGGTAGATCTTTCAAAAAACCAGATCCAAAATGTCCCTGACACTGTGGGAGAGCTGCAGGCTATCGAACTCAATTTGAATCAGAATCAGGTCTGGTAACAGATGTTGTGGGAATGTAGATTTAGGACTTAGTACAGCCGTGGGAACATAAGATGAGACCATCAAAACTGTATAGTTAAAGACATCTCCTGGACACAAAGCAAATGAGGAATCATATCTGGATTTTCTGTACCAATACATCCAACTGCCTCATTTGGTGAACAAAAATATCCTGAATTTAGTCAAGCAGAAAATTATTTGAACAATTCTTGAGTAGGAATGTGATAAAGAGATGTGTAGATTGCTTGTCATCATGGAATAAAAAAAGTTATTTTGATTTTTGATAATTTGTTACTTATGCATTGCTTTTAAGTACTTGCTATTAATGTAGTTTATATGTACAATATGGTAGATGGTCTGTGTAAGTTGGAAACAGATCACTTAATAGTCATGGATCACTACCGTTTTAATCCCATTTTTCTTTTTATTTCCACAGATTTCCCAGATCTCAGTGCAGATCTCCCACTGTCCACGCCTCAAAGTCTTGCGTTTAGAAGAAAATTGTCTAGAACTCAGCATGCTGCCTCAGAGTATCCTCAGTGATTCCCAGATCTCACTGCTTGCAGTAGAAGGCAACCTCTTTGAAATCAAGAAACTCAGAGAACTGGAAGGTTATGACAAGGTTTGTGTTTTGTTTTGAGGTTTTTTTGTCTTTTTTTAAGAAACTCCTGGTGAAGCCCTTACTCAGAATACTAAGCATTTATGCTGGTGAATAAAAGCACCAAATAGTCTGTTGGCAGTGTCATAGCTACTGGATTCATAACTAACCTCTGAAAACATCTCCAGGAGTTCTTCAAAGATAACTTCCTTGTAGGATTCAGGGTCAGTGTTCTTTCATCAGCATCTTTTGAAGGATAGCTAATTATGACAAGTGTGTCTTCACTTTGATGCAACGAAAAATAAGGGATGCTTTGAATGATGCAGCATTTGTTAAGTATTTAATATTAGTTCATCCTTAACACTGGAGATCTGATCATTAATCTGAATTGCAGCAAAAGTCAGAAAGGTTTTGGGGGGGGTCTTTGAAATTAAAGGTCTATTACCTATGCCTGGCATATAAAAATGTGCTTTAGATGCAGAATGTTTTTGAGTCTGAGAGCAGCAGCTCAGCTGCTTTTAGTAGTAATGAATCCTCTATTAATAAAAAAAAATTAATAGATTTTGTTTTGTTTTCTTTGTAGTACATGGAACGATTTACAGCTACAAAGAAGAAGTTTGCATGATCACTATTCTGACCCTTATATTACTAGTAAGAAGACTTAGAGAGTAGAAGCATCTGCTTCACTGACTTGAACCAAGACTGATGAAGGAAATGATCAGAGTACTCATCTTCTAGTAGTCTGAAACAGCCTGCTAAGACCACATTTGAATAAACTTGAACTAGAGAATATAGGTATTGAACTGATAAACCTGCCCAGGGGCCAGTTTTGAGTTTTGTGCCACAATAGATTTTAACACAGTACATGTTCTCCTTTGTCAGGGCTTGTTCTTTCACAGAGAAAGGGAACAAGCATTTCAAAGTTGCCAGTTCCCTTTTGTCAGGAAGCTGGCTGTTGATTTGCAAGAGGATTATTTCTTCTGGAAACATTTTTCCATGATAGCATGTGGAAGTTCTGCCACCAAAACACTAGGTTTTGCAGAAAGCACTGTTCTGCAGAGAACTTTTGCAAATAAGGTTTTAGTTTATAACCTAAGTTTTGGTTTTTTTTTTTAAATGAAGCACAAATATTTGTGGTTAAGTTAAATGTTTTATTAACAGCTTCCAGTAAACAAATTGTTGTTTGAGCATCCTTAATTTATATTTCACTCTATAGGCTTTCTTTTCCAATAAGCAAGAATTGCACTAGAGTCCACTTTTGCTTGAGCTGCATCAAATAAAAATTAGGTTCATCTTCAGTGTATTCAGGAAAAATGTATATTGCTAGAAAATATATCCTTGCACTGACTCTTTGTGTACAGACCAATGCTGAAGGTTTTAGTCGTCAGCCCACTGCTGCTGCCTTATTACCAAAAGCACCTAGAAAGAGCTAAAAATGTATGCAATTATATAACTTATACTGAAAAGGAAAATGTACTTGTATATTTTAGTAAATTATTTTCAAAAAATCAGTTCAAATTTATTTGGTGTAACTGTTGTCATTTTATTTAGTAGTACTAAAATGTCACTGAAAGCCCTCACTCAGCTACCTGAGTCTGTCAGTTGGTAACAGATACTCTTCAACATTACACCCATAATTATGATTAGAAATAAGTGGTTCTTTTGTGAGATGTGCAGAGAGGTATTTATTTCCCTGACCCTGTTGCCATTTTATTTCAATTCTTATATAGTAGTACCTAGAAGAAGAGTGTTTTAGGGGACATCAGCTCCTTTTTCAAAGGATGGATGTGATTCATCATTTAACAGTTGTACTTGAGACTCCCCATTCCAGCTATTATTTAATAAAAAAACCTACTAGCTTGTTGACAGAAGTATCTGATAGCTGACCATGCTTATGAGACTACTTTGTTTTGCAAGGCATAACCAGGGAAGTGCTTTAAGAACATCTATGCCTTACCATGATGCAAGGCCCTGTATAGTTAGAAATCTATTCAACTTCATACTAATAGATTCCAGAATAGGACATGCAAATTGAGTAATGAATAAAGCCTCCACACTTGTTCTAAATTTTAGCTTCTTGATACCTAAATCTCATTTGAAGTACTAGCTTTTTTTTTTCCTAGAGCTTTGCTGTACATGAGACATCAACAGGAGAAATTAGCAGTTAGCAGATTCCCCTTCAGCATTCACCAAAGTGGTCTATCATCAATATGTACACATCTGGCAATACTGTGCTGCAGTGACAATCTTACAATCCCACAATTGTAAGATTGTGGGAAGAATTTCTTTTTTTTTTTTGATCACTAGTACATTTAGAAATCTTTCAATTGCTCATTGTTAATCTCCTTTGCTACCTTGGAGTTATGACAGCTATCAAAGCATTTTTAGAGCAAAATGGAGAAAGCACCATGTAAAATACAGATTGGAACTGAGTTAGTCCTAATTAACTAATCTTGTTCCAGAACAGAGGAAGATTTATTTCTGTTGCAAGGAAAAAATAGCTGGCTGATGCCTTGCCTGTTTTAACTCACAGCCATGAACTGTGACTAAGTCGCATAGTAGAATGCTGTTCTAGGTGTTTCAGGACTCTAACCTATTAGTAGTTTTATATTGGGACTTCCTGTTTTCCCTTCTCATTACCCCCACCCTACAAAAAATGAAGCTATAAACCAATTTAATTTCTGTGCACAATTATGCTTGCAGCTTTTTCATTTTGGAATTGCTGACATAGAACATTACCCTAGTTAACAATATAAACCAATTGTGTATTTTTTTTTCAGACCTACATCCCCTGCTCTCTTATTTTCCATTGCAGTAACACACATTTCATCCATCTATTCCACCAGCATTTAGACACTGCATTGCTTCAAGCACAGCAAAGGTGAATTAGCAACTGCAGGTCATTGTATGGTGTGAACAGTGAGTTGTTTCACCATGCAGCCTTCAGAGAGCCAAGTTCTGCTAGTAGCTGTACAAGTACTGTATACTGCAGTTCATAGTACAGTTACTGCTCTGCTAAAAAGCTGTCTTTCATCAACAAGCAGACAAGCTTGAATTTATCAATTATTGTCTTTAAAGTATGGAAAGGGAATGAAATCTTGAAATCAGAGGACAGAGTTGAACAAACATTCCAGAAGGAGGTATGATCAATCAAAACTGAAATTGAAAAATCCAGAAAATTTGAAATTGAGTGACTACAAACAATTGTACTGAGATGAAATTTGGTGTAGGGAAATAGACCAAAATTTGCTAAAATTATTCCCTTTGAAATACCTAAAATCAGGAAAGAAAGGGGAAAAAAATGAAGAGAAACAGAAGAACTGAAATTGCAGGAAAAGAAACCAATACAACCCCATGGGACATGTGCTGCCTCCTCATAATAGAATATAAGCAGGCTGTTCCTATTTACTGGTAGATATTGGATAGTAAATTAGAAGTACGTCTTTCAAGCAATTCCCAGGTATGCTAGTCTTTCTTGCAGCTCAGAACTGTTGCAAGTCAACGGAAGTCTCTACTTCCTCCCATACCTCCCCCCCTTAAGAGTGCTTTGGGAATCTGAGGCTGTGGCATGAGAGAAAATACAATTTAAATTGCTTCAAAATGAAATTGCATTTGCAGTAGGTTAAATCATTTCATCTACTGAACTAGTTATTTGCTAGGCATCTGCTACCAGTACTTAACTAGAAAGTTTTAAGTTACTTTACTTTGTTCCTTTATCATTCTCCCATGGTCTTTCAAAGAAGAAATGGACACAGTTCATAGTCTGCATTTAGATTATTATGCAGGGATCAAAATCAGAGTGTTAAAGATCACAATATTCCTCTCCTCCCAACCACACCTATTCTTTTTTTAACACTGGGATTTCTGTGAAATAAAAATAGATTAGGAACTTCCTAGTTGCATAGTAGCAACTAGTTCTGCCAAGTTTTTCAAGGACAGGAAACTAAACAAAGACATTTCTAGAGCAAATAGTTTTAAAACACATTCAGTTATAAAAGTATGTATTTTTTGTGCACAATATATAGTTTAACAATCAAAAGCAGAAACTGTAAACCTTCATTCTTAATAGCATTTAGACATACAAAGATGTACAAGTGTCAATTGCATACCATAGATATGGAAATTAAGCATCTGTTCTATAGACAACAGTAAGACATCCAAGAAGCAAACTGTTTTTGACTAACATAAAGGCACCAACTCCTTCACAGGTTTGGCTCTTGCTGCATCAGAAAATAGTATTGATACTCAGATAACACTCAAGAGTCTCAGAAATTTTGTGTGGTATTCACTGCAATATTACAGCTTTGATATACCAATCACAGCATTTTATCAGACAACATGCTCATTTATTGTTAGAGATTAAGCAAGCCAAGGAAAAGAACTTGCAACAGCAAGGGAGAAGAACATAATGATGTTTGTCCAAATGCTACAAAGCAGGCTTGCACTGTGTAAGCAGAATAAGGTAACCACTTCAGTCTTCTGTTCCAGGAGACAATCATAATTAAATAACATATACTTTTGCTCTCACAACTAGCAGCAAATATTCCTTAGGTTAATTTGAAATTTTTAAGAAGGAAAAAAGGGCATACAAAGTCCCTATGCAGGTGGCTATTCAAAGTTTACTATACAATGTTCTTAAAAGTACTTCTTTTCCACTTGCATTTTTAAGCATATTATCTTCATTTACTGATTGGGCAGCTAGTAAGCTTTTGAAATTCATTAGCATTCCAACAATTACTAGAAGCTAGAGAGGAGCCAACCCACACTATTCAAGTATCTAGTCCCCTAAAAATGACTATACCGTATTCACATAAGGCAAACTGCCACTGGCCTAGTTTTACATGCAGCTGCCCCATCCTTTGGTCAGTTGTTTGGGGTTTTTTTGTTTGGTTGGGTTTTTGTTTAGTGGGTTGTTGTGCGTGTAGTTGTTGGTTTTGGTTCTTTTTATTTTAACTATCAAGTTGTCCTGGGAGCCAACTGAAAATATACTGGATAAGACTGACTGTGTTTATACTAAAAAGAAAATGGAACACTTAACAAACACCGCCCTGCATTTTAGTGGATTAGTGTCATCTCTGACTCTGGGATTCAGTATTAGTGGCTACAGGGCATTTGTGGACTGTCCTTCAAAAAACCACCCCATAATGCTATTACTTTTAATTATTCGTCCAATCAGTTTGGTTTGAACATTTTTGCCATCCAACACTGAGTATCACAGGTTAGTCCAAAGCATAATTTTCAACTTTAAAACAGGCATAATATATTGCTGGGTGGAGTCAAAATAGTCTAAGTCACTTAGAATTTAATTATTATCAAGATTTCAAGAAAATCTTTTTTCTTTTTATATTACAGTAAAACCAAACTATTTTTCTTCACAGGAGAGTGGTTTACTTCACCTGGTAAGGAACTCCTCTATTCTGCAACAGACTAAGAACACTATTTGCAAGAAACTTGGATATGTAGTATTTCCAATTGCCAGTCCCAACATCTGCAATAATAAACCAGTCAGGAATCTATTTAGAACTAGTTTATTTAGAACTAGCATACAGTTCATAAATAGCTACTGCTTCCTCCAGACTTGTGACAAAGAAACTTCACAATAAGCTTCTCTCATTTTGGTGGGTTTTAGAAGCATCCCCAAAGTCACTGCTGAGAGCAAACTCTGCACCAGATCTCAATCATTATTTTGCACTGGAGAAAGGATAATCTGAACTCCAGTGAAAACTGGCCAAAAGAGAATAAGATATGGGATGCAAGGAAACTGCATGCTTTTCTACTCAGTTTCTTCCAGTTCAGATGCCTCACTCAAACACTTAAAAGTTAGCTTTTAGATGAGGGGTGTAAAATTTCCATCAAATAAATACCTTAGGGAGATAGTTTTATCTTCTTCTACTTGTGTGCATAGGGCTTAGATCAGATG
This sequence comes from Lonchura striata, assembly GCF_050655825.1. Classification (NCBI taxonomy): domain Eukaryota; kingdom Metazoa; phylum Chordata; class Aves; order Passeriformes; family Estrildidae; genus Lonchura; species Lonchura striata. The sequence goes on along the minus strand of NC_140707.1, from coordinate 37,765,068 downwards.
TGTATATACACACGACAAATACTATCAGAACAATGCAGCATGATTAGTCATGGCCTCCAAACTGATGTCAATTTACAGTAAAGAAATGGAAACCTGTATATCCCTCTGGCTACCATTACCTTAAAGTTCATGTGGTTAGGAAGTGTTTTAAAGCCCTCAACCCACAAGCTGTAAGTAATGGGCCTCTTCAATTCTGTGATCCACAAATTCAACTCCAAACTAATCATGTTGTTTGGATTGTAAAACTATGGTTAGATGCTAGATACAAATCGGACAACATTCACCTAGTCCCTATTTTAGTGAAGACACTCAACTTATGAGGTATTTCAAACAGTGCAAAGTGCCCTCTCCAACTTTCCACAACTGTGAATTCAGGTTACCCTGCTTGTTCAACTTAAATAAAGGACTGAATCTCCAGTGCAGGGGAAAGAAAAAAAAGAAAAAAAAAGAAACTGGGAACATGCAAGAAGATTCTCAAAGCCCTAACACTTTTAGCCCTGAGCAGTTTAAAGAAAGTGAAGGCAGATGAATAGAAGGAAGTTGGCTGCTTTCTTGGAGTCAAGGCCATGTTTACATGAAGCAATGAAAGAAAACTAATCCCTACAGAAGGGGTACTGCTTCATTTGTCCCAGCCCCTCTTATTTCAGAATAGAAGTTTCACAGATCCATGAATATGGTGGCTTGCAGCTGGAGAGACTGCCATTGAACAATGACAGCAGGCTTTAATTTTCAATTAGTTTCTTGGCTCTGATGTTCGCTTGCTCAATTCGGTCCCTGTTTGTATCGGCCTGAAAGAGAGAAATTCACAGGTCATTTGCAGACTGGATGCAAAACAATTTAAAAATTCAAACTGAGTGAACTTCTGAATCACAAGGTATCATCACTGTGGTAGAGAGAAGTGGAGCAATCTCTCTATGCTGGAAGTAATTTTTTTCCCCTAGACAGTATATGCTGTCAATTTTGACAGAAATAACCAAGATAAAAATGTTTTACTCTTTAGCTGGCTTTCAAAACACAGCAGCTTGCCTCAGCTGGTCAGTAAGCATGTTAACAAAACAAGGAAATAAAAATTCTCTCCCAGTGTTTAGACATCTCATGAACCTCTACAGAGCAACAAGATTGTTCTGAACTAGAAGTAATAGTCAAAACTAGGCCTACAGGCATGAAGTAAGATTTATTTTGCTTAGTGCAAATCCATAGTTTTTATTCACATCTTCTCCAATGTACTAGTGCTGTAACAATATGGTATTTTTAAAACATGCATTAGATTTTAGTATTGTTTAAAGCAGAAAAAGTCAGGTCACAGTATTTAGGTTGAACAAATGTCAAAATACAGTTTTACTGAAAGGTATGATAAGGAGTTTGTAAGTAATTCCCCAATTATGCAGTGTGCTGTGGGCAATGTGCAGGAAGTGTAATATGCACAAAACCAGCCTCTGCCCTCACCTTTAGGAGTGGAACTCCTAAAGAAGTTCAACCTGTGCCAAGTATTAGCTATTTCACACCCATGTCTTGAAATGGGCTGGGCAGAGCACACTTGCATTTCAAGTCCTTCCCTCCCACTCCCTTCCTTCCCCTTTTGGGTCAAAGGGAGGGGAGGGACAGAAACCTGCTACGGAAAAGGGAGACTCTAATCTGTTAACAACACTTTGGAAACACTAATCTAGTTACTAGATCATCTTCTAAGAAAAAGCCAGTAATGTAAGTTTCATTATGGGTTTCTTCAGACTAGGAGTTTTGCATAATACTACCAAAAGTCACCCAGTCAAGACTATTTCCCAGGTGACTCAGAATTCTTAAAAAATAGAAGAATCAATTATAGTCTGAAGTTAAGCTTAGTACTGCTCTTTGTTTCTTTACATGATATTGTTTAGAGATTCACAGACAACATTTGGTTTGGTTTCCATACTGTTCACTATATTTAAGAAGTTATCTGCATAGAAGGATTAATTTAAATATCCTGAGGCAAGTTGCCAGTCTCAAAGCCAGGAACTGAACTTTCATTTTTATTGTGGTCTGCAAAGCAATTCTAACTTGTATACACCATATTTTAATAATTAGTAAGACTTGATCAACAAGATTTATTCAAATCACTAAACCAAAAGAGCATCAGGCCAAAAGAGATGCTTGAATTTACTAGAAACACTATCATTAAAAACAGTAATTCCCAGTTGCAGTTTATTTGACCAGGCAGTTTTCAGTCTTCTTTGTAAGTTACAAGAATTTCACACCTCATTTTAAACTCCAAGAAATTTTCTAGTGTACTTCAAACTATCTGACTTTTTTAACATGGTAATCAGATGTGCAGTTTCAGGGAACAGTTAAGGCATCCTCCATATAATCATGTTGATTTGCATTATCAATACTAAATTACTAGGCAAAATTGAGCTGCTGACACAGGTGTAACCAGCATTTTTGTCAAACCAGAGGAATTCTGTTCCTCTTGCTTTTAACCCTACTGCAACATTTGAGTGAGATTTTTAAAATCCCATTTTGTCTTAATACTATAATTTCACAGTAATCAGTGTTCACTTATACTTTTTGAAATCTTTAATATATGCTATTCATTAAAGGTTTTTCTTTCCTCAACCAGGATGCCTATAAGATAACTTCTACTCATTTCAGAATATGGATATTTCTAAAATAGACTTAGCATTCTCATTAAGCTGCCCTTTGAAAGAAACCTCTCCGAAACATACTTATGTTTGGTTAATTTGTTTGGAGAAGCTGACACTTAAGTAATAAAA